>NW_023601653.1:45445746-46045746 GCF_014898055.3 Talpa occidentalis
ATTGGGTTGTTTCCAAAGCTTAGCTATTGTAAATAGTGCTGCTATAAACATAGGGGTGCAGGTGCCCTTTGGAATTAATGTTTCTGTGTCATTTGGGTAAATACCTAGGAGTGGAATTGCTGGATCATATGAAAGTTTTGTCTTTAGTAGGTCAAGAAATCTCCACACAGCTCTCCATAGTGGTTGGACCAGTTTGCACTCCCACCAGCAGTGCAGAAGAGTTCCTTTTCCTCCACAACCTCGCCAACATTTTTTGTTGCTAGTGCCATTCTCACTGGTGTAAGATGGTATCTCATGGTAGTTTTGATTTGCATTTCCCTGATTACAAGTGATGTTGAACATTTTTCATATGCCTGTTGGCCATTTGCATTTCCTCTTTGGAGAAGTTTCTTTTTAGCTATTCTGCCCATTTTTTGACTGGCTTATTTTCTTTGTTTTTGTTGAGTTTCATCACAATCCCTTCCAGCTCCATGCATGTGAAAAGTTTGCAGTTTTAAACTGAAATACTTTTGGCAGCTGGGACTTCTGAAGTCTGACCCTCTCACTTCTTTTCTTTTCTGAATACTGCTTTCTCAGTTTTTCCTTTGAAGATTATCTCAAAGTCTTACGTGCAAAAGGTTTATTATGCAATCAAATGCAAATTCCTTCGGCTGAGGTGTCATAACATTAGAAATCTTGTTTTGCCTTCTTTGTCCAAACTAATGTCCAATACTCCCTCACACGAACCTAGTAGCAGCAAAGTGGACCATAACGCTTAGTTGTTTACCTCTATGCTTTGGTTCACACCACCCCTTCTTTCTGCACGACCCCATGTCTCTTTATCAATGCAAATTCCATCCACCTCTCTAGGGACAGTTTGGTCCTGTTGCCCAACAATCTCATTGGAGAGCTCACGTTTTTTCCATCTTTTAACTCATAATACATGCCATTCAGTCAACATGCAATCATCTGTCATGATGTGAAGTATTTTGCATTAATACTTTATGCTCCCATGCTTCTACTTTTTAGATAGATTATAAACTGTAATTATAAGTAAAATTAATTATTCTAAAGCAGGCCTAATATTCAATGGAGGGTTTGAAAACTGAGTACTTACTGTTTTCTCTGGTTTTTAAAAAGATTTGTTTTATTTATGCATACAAAAACTGGGGTACAAGTCAGAGGTGCAGGGGTGACAGGATCCACCAGAGACAGAGTGGGGAACAGAACAGGGGGATTGACTGAAATATGCTGCTGAGGGGAGCAACAGGCAAGACAGGAGTGGTCTGCTATACCCTGTGGGTCAGCTCCCTGGCTGGGGATCGAACTCATTCAGCAGTGGTTGGTGATAGCTTGATAGCACTGAAGCGTTAACCCCTGTGCCACCAGAGGGCCCTGTTTTCTATGATTTTTATGTAATCGTAACTACATTATTGAGATGAGAATAAACTGGGTTATAAGTAATTTTAATAATTCTATGTCCTTTATGTCCTTTTCCAATCTGCTAATATTGGGCAGAACCCATAACCTTCTCGTCACTTTCTGTGATTAAAACTCTTTACTTCAGTTCAAAAGTGCAATTTCACATCTGATTCAAAACTCCACCCAGTGTCCCTTAGATTTCTTCTCTGCCTTCTATCTAGACATTGGGAAAAGAATGCAGGGAAAGGCAAATACCTCTTTTTCTGGTTGCTTTTCTGGAGATGCTGACAGCAGGTGATGCCCTTCCAGCAAAGAGCAAATGCTGGCTTCCTACTGGAGACCCCACTGTAAAGATCCTCCTTTCGAGATCTTTGTAAAAATTATCCTGATCAATATTTTTAAATGAATTAATTCTAATGAATTCAAAGTAATTCTAATGAATATCTAAAGGCTCAAGAGGTTTTGCTTCACTAAAGAAGAGACTATTCCAACAGTTTATTTTTTTCTAAAATTTGTGATGTGTTATATTTCATTCTGTTCAAGTCAGTTGGGACATCTGCCTAAATTTCAGACATTCTGGGCCTCCCGGTGGCGCAGCGGTTGAGCGCTGGGTTGCGAAGCTGCCTGCAGCCTCTGTGGTGCCGGTTCGATCCCCAGCTGCTCCCCGGCCACCGAAGGAGGGTCCCACATGGCGCGCAGACCTCTCCTGCCGCCCGCTGCTCCCCTCAGCAGTGTACTTCAGTCCTTCTGCCTGCTCTGCTCCCCGCTCTGGCTCTGGTGAATTCTCTCACCCTCCTGCGCTTCTGAGTGTACCCAGTGCTTGTATAAACAAAACAAACAAACAAACAAATAAATAAAACATGCCTCTATAAAAAAAAAATAAAATAAATAAATAAATTTCAGACATTCTTTAGAAATTCCATTATATTTTGTAGTCACCTATTTTCCCCATATTTTTTTCAGTTTAATTATATTTCCGATTAATATTTGTGTGTGTTCCACCTCAACAGTGTAATCTTTTCCATATTTTTACTTTTGGGTATACAGTGATATGATTTATAAGAAACATATATTTTGCCATTCAGATGACCAAAGCCTGCTTATCATACACATTTGGTTTTATCTACAGTCCTGTTCCACCACTCCCAATGCTTAGAATTTCCAGTGAGAACATCGTTTTTTCTCATGGCTCTCCCCAAACCCTTAGAGATTCCTGATTATTACAGACTTTGGGAACAACTTTTGTCATAATATTTAATTGCTGATCCTCAGTTCCTGAGAAAATTTCAGTCAGAGCATTTAAATGGGTGCTTGTTATTATTTACATTTTTAAAGATTTTATTTATTTTTGCATAGAAGAACCGGGGTGCAGGCCAGAGGTGTGGGGGCATAAGAGGATTCACCTGAGACAGAGTGGGGAGTAGAACAGGCAGATCTACTGAAATCCACTGCTGAGGGGAGCAGCAGGTGAGATGGGAGAGGTCTGCTGTGCCATGTGGGTTAACTCCATGCCTGGGTATTAAACTCGTGCCACAATGGCTGTCAATAGCTTGATAGTGCTGAGATTTTAAGCCCGGCACCACCAGAGGAACCCAATGATGGAGTCTTAAAAACACCTGGGAATGGGGCCTGGTTGCTAGGGAAACCAATATGAATGGGAGTGGTATGAAAGGCTTTCCTTCCCACACCTTGATTTAATGGGAGGGGAGGGGGCCAGAAGTAGAGTTCAGTTGCCAATGGCTAATGATTTAATCAATCATGCCTAAGTAATGACGCTCCATAAAAATCTGAGAGGAGAGGTGTAAAGGCAGGAATGACCACAGTGCAGGTTTTCTGATCCCATGCAGACCGGGTAAAGGAGGAGTCAGAGTCCTCAGTGGTTTTTGCAGGTCTTTTATTGGGGTTCACCAGGCATATGGCAGGCAGGGGTGCTGGCTGGGGGGCTGGGAGGCTGGCAGGCCTCCCAGCCCCCAGCAAGTCTTCACTCTATCTGGGCTCTCTGGCGTTCGTTCTGCTGCTTCTCGGCTTCTGCTGCTGCTTCTCTTTCGGCTTCTGCTGCTGCTTTCTGGGCTTCTGGCGTCCCTGTGACGCCGCCCTTAAAAGCACAGTCTTAGCCCAGGTGTACCCACTTCAGGTGCCTGCATTCAGGATCACAGGGTTCCCTCATCTATCCTGATGGCGGGAGGGCAGAAAAGCCTTATACATTTTACCTTACCCTACAAGAGGGTTTCAGAGAGCTTCCAGGCTGGAGAGCACATCCATGTGTTGTCTGGCCTGAGCCCAATCTCCACAAGTATAGAAGCACCTTTGTTCCTGGACCTCACCCTATGTTTCACTTCATCCAGCTGCTGATTTGTATCCTTTCCATAGGCTTTGGAATAACTTGGCTATCTAGTGAGTAAACGTGTTCCCTGAGCTTTGGGTGCTGTTTTAGCAAATAAATTCAATTTGAGAAGCAGGTTGTGGGAATCTCTGATTTCTAGCCTGGACTTTCAATAGGTACCTGAAATCTGAGAGGAGGTGGTAACATCCAATCTGTCTGTCACTGCCTGAGGCTTGCCTAGGTCTTGCAGCTGGCCTCTCAAGTGGAGGGATATCATGGGAGACCAACCCTTAGCATTTGGAAACTGACACTATCTTTGGGTTGATAGTCTCAGTACTGATACACCCTGCTGGTGACCAAGTCTCCACACTGCCACTTGAATTGGGTCCAGGAATTAACAATATAGTCACTTTGCTTCTTTGTATAGTCTATATTTGTATGCTCTTATTGGACATTTTCAGTAGCTAAAGACTCTGAGGACGCAATTTTTTATTTCTGCTGATTTTCATTCATGGTGGCTTGTTTCCTGGTGTGCTTTGTAATTTTGGATTGTGAAATCCTGTTTGAACATGGCATGTTCATTTCTTTTTTGGCATTTCCAAAACCAATCAGAGTGAATTGTAGCCCCATGTGCATGAGGACAAGCCTGTAATTATAAATCTCTGAGGAGATACTTGTTTTAAAATATCTTGAATCTTGAAAAATATCCTTGCTTACCTACTGGACATTTTTTCCCTAGCCTTTTAATAGAAAGTGAGTACTGTTTATAGAATGTCTTTTCCAAAACCCTATATTTTGAAAGTTTTGCCTTGTTTCCTGCCCCAGAGTGCCATTAAGACCAAGTCATTAGACAATGGAAACTGGCAATCACTTTAAGGCCACTGTCCTTGGTGTCACCCTGCAACTGTGAGTGATAACAGCTTTGGAAATTTTTATTTGTGGTATGCATTAGAAAGGTGGTGATTACATTTATCCAATTTCTTTTGGAATCTTGGAGAATTCTTGAAAATACCTAATCTGCTATTTTAAAATAATTTCTAATCTTATTTACCTTTCAAAATTTTCTCCACATCTTGTTCTGAAGCAATGTAATAACAAAACCTACTATTTGTTAAATGCCTTTCACATCCCAGGTGCTTTATACCTGTGATTCCATTTTACTATCATCTCTTCTTTAATGTGACTCAGCTAATATAAATTGGATCCTATCTATTACTCCCAGTGTTTACCCCTGGTGTTTGTCCTGTATAATTTTGATCATGACATGTAATTATCTTATTTGTCTGTTTCTTTTTTTTTTTTTTTTGGGACCCTCGCTGGTGGCCGGAGTACAAACCGGCGCTGCAGAGGCAGCCTCGCAGTCCAGCACTCAACCACTACACCACCAGGGGAGGCCCTATTTGTCCGTTTCTTATTTCCCTGTCCTACTATAATATAAATTCCATTCTATTTCTAGATGTAACTAGCTCCTAGTGAACACTTGATAAATATTGGTCCTAGAGATAAACATAATCTATGATGTAAGTAATGTTGTATCTTCTTTTAGAGGAGAACCTAGACCCAGGGAAGTGGAGAGACTAGTTCAAGGTTGCAGAAGTGGTCAGTGATACGTGATAAAATATCAGGTGCCAAAGCCTACCCACCTTCCATTTTAGAGTCTGACTCTTTCATTAGTTTCTGGGAAGCCAAGGTGAATAGCTAAATTATGAAAGTGGTTTGATTAAATGATAACTGAAATAAATTCTTCACATCATTAATTTCAAATTACATTTAATTTTAATATGGTTAGATGATTTATACTGTATAGATGTAAGGAAATTTCATAGAATCAGCATGTCAGGGTAAAACTTCTAAGTCCTATTGATTGCATTTTGTGCTAATTTTTGTCCTATTTCTGAAAATTTGATAACTCAATTTATGAAAGTATATTTTGAGCTCTCTCAGTTCTTTTAAGAGAAATGTTAAAAGATATGTTCTTTTTCTTTCCTCCTTTAATTTTCTCATTTCCTAATATGAGAGAGGTCAGTAAGCTATTGTTTTTACTGAAACCATTATAAAAATCAGTTCATTCTTTATAAAAAATACCATAAAAACTAACAAGTTCAAGGGACTGAGTTGAACTGGGGCATGGAATCTGCCATCAAGGTAAACTGCAGACACCAGAAAAGCACAGTCCCTGTGTCATTGGGGGAAGTCAGTGACCCCCACAATCACCCTCTGGATCTGGAGAAGGAGGCCTCGAAACAGGGTCAGTAGGGAAGTGCATGCAGAGCAAAGCCGCTGCAGGCCTCTGGTGCCTGCCTGAGCTGTGGAACTGAGTTAAACTGGGGTGTGGGATCTGCAATCAAGGTAAACTGTGAGCAATAGGAAAGCACAGCACCATTATTGGAAGACGGGGCCCCCACAATCCCCTTCAGGAACTGAGAGAGGGACGAGTCTGCAAACAAAGCTAGGGACAACAAGTTCCCCTTGTGGAACTGAGTAAATACAGAGGGAGGGGATTTTCAGGGACAGCACCCACCAGCACACCCACAGCATCACCACCCTTGTGGAGTTTTAGTGTAACAGTGCTGGACTTGGCCCTGGCCAACATTTGCCAACATCCCAAAAGGAGCACTCCAAAGAGATGCCTGCCAATAGCAGTAGCACAGTGTTCCACCACATAGAACAAATTAGAAAACAAACAACAGGGAGAAGGAAAAATACAAATAAGCAAGTAAGACCTCAGGGAAAGGCACACCACAAAAAAGAAAACCAGCAACCAGAACTCAATAACAATGACATGGAAGAATTTCTCTGTCTGCCAGATAGAGAACTTAAAATTATCATGATTAAAAAACATAAAGAAGATGAAAAGGAAAAGAAGTATATGAGAAAAATAAATAATGAACTAAAGAATGAAATTGAGTCCCTAAAAAAGGAAATGAAAGAAACACAGGAGATCAAAAGATTAATGGAGGAGATAAAGAACTCTGGAAAAAGCAATGAAAACAGGATAGATGAAATGGAGGAATGAATTAGTACACTCAGAAGATACAGCTATTAAAAGAACCAAAAAAGAAAAGGAAAGAGAAGTACAAGGAAAAAGAATGAAGAAACACTTTGAAAACTATCTGACACCCTGAGGAAATACAAGAGTATAGGAATCCCAGAAGGTGGTGAGGAGAGAGAGCAAGGAACCGAGAAACTACTCAAGGAGATAATCAAAGAGAACTTTCCAGGCATGAAAAAAAGAGATGAAAATACACATACACGAAGTGAGAAGAACACCAAATTACCACAATGAAAGGAAAACTACACAAGACACATAATAGTAAAGCTTTTAAGAGTCCAAGACAAGGAAAACATAATGAAGCTGCCAAGGGGGAAGAAAGAGATAACCTATAAAGGAAAACTAATCAGGCTGACCTCAGACTTCTCCAAAGAAACACTATGGGCAAGAAGAGAATGGAATGATGTATTCAATAAACTCAGAGACAACAAATTCCAACCAAGAATACTTTACCCTGCAAAGCTCTCCTTCCTCTATAAAGAAAAAATAAGGACCTTATCAGATAAACAGAATCTTCTAAAATTCATTACGACTAAATCCCTACTCCAAAAAATACTAGAAGAAGTCCTAAAACTAAAGCCAACAGAGGAATGAATAAGAAGAACAGAATAAGGCAAGGAATAAAACCACAAAAAGACAAACAAAATGGCAAATACAGATACCGACATATCAATATTAACTCTAAAGGTAAATGGACTAAATCCATCAATAGAAGGACACAGAGTAGCAGGATGGATTAAAAAACAAAATCCAACCTTTTGCTGTATATAAGAAACACATTTAACTACAAAAGATTGAAAGTCAAAGATTGGAAAACAATCCTACAAGCAAATAGACCAGAAAAAGAAGGCAGGAACAGCTATACTTACATCAGAAGAAATATACTTCAAACTAAAAAGGTAAAAAAAAGACAAAGATGGTCACTACATTATGATCTAGGGGACAATACATAAGGAAGATATAACACTCATCAACATATACTCACCAAAGGAAGGAGCACCAAAATATAAAGGACAGTTATTTTCAGCTCAGAAAACAGACATTGAAGAAAACACATATATAGTAGAGGACTTCAATACCCCACTCTCACTAATGGACAGATCAATAAGACAAAAGATAGACAAAGACATTAGAGCCCTAAATAAAGGCCTAGAGCTCATGGGCATAACAGACATCTATGGGACACTGTACCTCAAAAAATCGGAGTACACATTCTTCTGAAGTGTGCATGGAACATTCTCCAGAATCGATGACTTATTGGGCCACAGACAAACATCAATAGATACATTAAGATCAGAATCACTACTTCTCTGATCATAAAGACACTAAACTAGAAATAAACCATGAAAAGAAAGCAAAGAGCCATCCCATGTCATGGAGATTGAAATCCACACTACTGAAGACCATTGGATTAAAGAGGAGATCAAAGAAGAAATTAAAAAGTACTTTGAGTTGAATGACAATAAGGACACCACTTTCCAGAATGTATGGGATACAGCAAAAGCAGAAGAAGAGGAAAGTGTATAGCAATACAGTCTTACATCAAGAAACAAGAAAGAACTCAAAGAAACAACCTAATCCCACCTCAAAGAACTAGAAAAAGAACAACAAAAAACCCAAAACCAGTAGAAGAAAGGAAATAATAAAAATCAAAGCAGAAATAAACAAAATAGAAATTAAAGAACAATCCAAAAGATGAACGAAACCAAAAATTGGTTCTTTGGAAAAAAAAAAAAAACAAACAAAACAAATAGACAAACCTCTAGCCAGACTCACAAAGACAAAATGGGAGAAAACACGAATAAATAGGATCATAAATGAAAGAGGAAAAATTACAACAGACTCAGTTGAAATCAAACGAATCATCAGATTACTATGAACATTTATATGCAAACACATTCAACAATGTAGAAGAGATGGACAAATTCCTAGAATGAGATAATCATCCAATGCTAGATAAAGAAGAAATAGAACACTTAAACAGACCAATTCAAGCAGTGAAATTGAAGCAGTAATTAAAACACTCCCCCAAAACAAAAGCCCAGGACCAGATGGCGTCACCAATGAATTCTACCAAATGTTCAGAAATGAATTAGTGCCTATCCTACACAAACTCTTTCAAAAAATTGAAAAAGAAGGAATACTACTACAGTTTTCTATTTAGGATTATATCTTTATTTTTTAATTTTTTTAATAAATTACCTATTTATTTATTTTTAAGATTTATTTACTTATTTATACAAGCACTGGATACAGTCATAAGCGTGGGAGGGTGAGAGAATTCACCAGAACCAGAGCAGGGAGCAGAGAAGGACCGAAGTACACTGCTGAGGGGAGCAGTGGGCAGCAGGAGAGGTCTGCGCGCCATGTGGGACCCTCCTCTAGTGGCCAGGGAGCAACCGGGGATCGAACTGGCGCTGCAGAGGCTGCAGACAGCTTTGCAGCCCAGTGCTCAACTGCTGCGCCTCCGGGGAGGCCCTAGGATTATATCTTTAAAATGAAGCATTCTTTTTTTTTTTTTTTTAAGGATTTATTTATTTATACAAGAACTGGGGTACAGGCCAGATTTGTGGAAGGGTGAGAGGATTCACCAGAGACAAAGAGGGGAACAGAACAGGCAGACTGACTGAAATACACTGCTGAGGGGAGCAGCGGGCGAGACAGGAGAGGTCTGCCGCGCTATGTGGGATTCTAGCCAGCTGGCCAGGATCCAACCCACACTGTGGAAGCTGCGGACAGCTTCACCATGTAGCGCTCAGCCCACTGTGCCACCAGGGAGGCCCCATAAAAATGAACCATCTTTTCTGCAATAGAGGTTGAACTGTCAAAGTGGTAACCAAATTCAAGTGAATATCACAAAGAAGAATATTTATAACCTGGAGAGAGTAGGCATTAAGTGAGACTTTCACAGTAAAATAGATATGATATGCCAAGTAGAAAGGCCATGTTGGATCTTTTCAGGATAAATCTGTAAGAAATTCTAGGTCAGTACTGCTGTGGTTCATTCTCAGACAGAAGTAGAAATAAATGAATATAAGTGCTCTCTGGGTGTAAAGACTTTGAACTGGAGTGCCTTTTTCAGTTTAGTGCTTATAGAAATTGACTCCCACTCCTATTGTCTGAAGAAGTAGTTTCTGCAGGGTCTGGAAAACGTTCGTATATTTTTAATGGTAAATTAGAATTCCACACTTACCATACCTGGACAGTGTTGGAGGAAAGTCTAGGGAGACACCCATCAAATTCTGGGCATGTTGGAACATATTTCAACACCAACTCCCCACCACACCAGCCAACCATTCTTATTTCAACAGAAACTTTTTTTAATTGAATAAACATGTGTTTTCTTCCGATTTCCGCAAGTTAGGCAGGTCCACTGAGAACCCACAGGCCAAATCTAATACTTATTCCATGCCAAAAATCCCTTTAGACATTTGAAAGCAAATACAATGACATAAAATTTGAATTATGGTGTGGCAAGCACCATACCGCAAAGTCAGATTCTGACATCTCCCTTTTAGAATTGGATTTTGAAGAAGTTTGTTCTATGGATTACAACCTCACTCATTTGAATCCTATTAATTTTGTTGTCAACTAAAATCCTGATGTCTTTCCCATATGTTCCTAAACACCCTTGTCTGTCCTTGAGTATATTTAAAAATTTGCATTTATCCCTATTCTGCATCTCTGCTTCCCTATGAGTTCGGGTTAGCAGAATCTTATGGATTCTTATCATATCATCTTGTGTAATTATCTAATCCTCCAGAGTTATTTTATTTTATTTTTTTTTTTTAAATGAATATGAAAGTCTTTATTAAAAAAAAGTTCTTTGACCATTTGCTTAAATCCTATCAGTTTCTAATTTATTCACAGTTCCAATTATATTAATGATAAATGTCAATCACATTAAAAGGAGAAAAATAGAAAAGGGGTATGGTATAAAATATGCAGAAATTCAGTAATTCATCATATACTCTTTAGCTAAAATAACAGAGATAGAAAGCAATGTAAAAATCCACATAACAGGGCCTCCCTAGTGGTGCAGGTGGTTGAGCACAGCACTGTGAAGCTGTCCGCAGCCTCTGCAGTGTGAGTTCAATCCTGGCTGGCCAGGGAGATACCCACATGGTGTGGCAGACCTCTCCTGTCTCACCTGCTGCTCCCTTCAGCAGTATATTTCATTAGATCTGCTTGTTCTGTTCCCCACTGTGTCTCTCCAGAGTTATTTTATATGAGTCCTACCCTTGTTCAGTCTGCTCCATACAATCAGGAATATAATTCTGGGAACAGACTAAGTCAGTTGCAGTCATTGCACATACTGTCCCGTAATACCTTTCTTCTTTTTTCACTAGCTAACTTTTTCTTTTTATTATTTTTGCATAGAACTGGGGTGTAGGTCAGAGACGCAGGGTGGTGAGAGGATTCACCAGACAGAGTGGGGAGAAGAACAGACAGGTTGACTGAAATCACTGCTGAGGTGAGCAGCCGGCAAGACAGGAGAGGTCTGCAGTGCCATGTGGGTCAGCTTCCTGGCCGGGAATCAAACTCATGCCACAGTGGCTGGAGATAGCTTGATAGTGCTGAGACTTTAACCCCTGTACCACTAGGGAGGCCCAGTATTTAATTCTTTTTTTTTTTTTAAACTTTTTTTTTTTTTTTTTTTTTATAGAGGCATGCTTTATTTATTTGTTTGCTGGTTTCTTTGTTTGTTTTTGTTTATACATGCACTGGGTACAGTCAGAAGCGCGGGAGGGCGAGAGAATTCACCAGAGCGGGGAGCAGAGCAGGCAGAAGGACCGAAGTACACTGCTGAGGGGAGCAGCGGGCGCAGGAGAGGTCTGCGCGCCATGTGGGACCCTCCTCCGGTGGCCGGGGAGCAGCCGGGGATCGAACCGGCGCCGCAGAGGCCGCGCGCAGCTTCGCAACCCAGCGCTCAACCGCTGCGCCACCGGGGAGGCCCCCAGTATTTAATTCTTATATCCAATTTTCATTTCTCTTCCTTTCTATTGTTTGTAGAATGCTTGATCTTCTTTACCTTTATTTCTTTGTATATTTAAAGTGTTGTTAATAAATTAGGATACTTGACATATCTTTAAACAAATACTAAATGAATTTCAGTCATCACTAAGCCTTATTTATTAACTACACCTTACAACTATATTTCTTAAAGAGAAGCTCAAATTTAATCACTTCAGGGAGTTTAGAGAAAGGAAACGAAACTTGGTTGGAGTACCTGTATGTTACACAGTTCCCCTGCATTATGGTTGCTCACAACAACACTGCAAAGTAGATAATATTAATTCTGCTTTATCCAAGAGGAATGTTCGTCCTGAAGCAAGGAGGGGACAGCAGGAATTGGAATTCAGTTAGGGTTAGCTCTAAAGCAGAGAACACCTGTGAAAATATGATAAAAGCTATAACTCTCTTCCCCGTCAATGTATACATCTCACAAATCGGAATTCTTTGTTATGACTGCACCATCTGGTCCTGTAGCAACTACCAGGCCTACATCGATACCACCAACACAGACCCGGAACCACCACTACTGTTACCATATTGAATTGGGGTTTTTGGGAGCAGGTACAAAGTCCGAGGACCCCAGATAGGCTCTTCGTCAGTTCTTGTCTCTGGGGAGGAAAGAATTCAATGTTGAGGGGCCTCTCTGGTGGCCCCCCATTACCCAGCCTACTTTTCCAAAGCCAGCTTTGGTCTGTAGCTATTGTGCTATTATGTTGCTGTTCTGAACATTCCACTTTTAACTGAATGGGGTTGGGGGCTCCCTCCTGGTCTGTGATTGTTTCTCAAACAGGCTGATAAGAGGACCTAACTGATTGCCTCTGTCCATTTCCCAGCTTTCTCCTTCAATATTAACATCACACGCTGTTCTGCTGGGACTTGGATTGCCAGTGTGTGCACGACACCTCTTTCTGCAGCAATCCACTCCTTCCCCAAGAGGGAGAGAAAATTCATGCAACACACATTTTTGTGTGAGTTTTAGGGGTCCCTGGGTTTCCAAGGGCTCCTCTATGGGCCCAGGTGAAGACTGCTAGTCTAAGGCCCAGTTAACTGTATAGCATTCTCTCCAAAATTGGAGGAAGAAAGATTTTATTCCTATGTGGACAAAGAATACTGTGAGTTCTTGACCTTGACCTCAATGATTGTTAACTCAGAAGATAATGCAAATGCTTATTGTATTAGAACATCTACTGTCTGTAGAGTAGTGACACACTGAATGAGAGAAAGTGACTTTAGAGGATGGCTGGGAATGGAGATTTGGGAATAGGAGTTATCAACATAGAGGCAGAGTTGAATTAATTAGTTCAATAAATATATATTGAATAGTGACACATGTTAGGCAAAGGCATAACATTATGAGCTTTAGCCCATTTTTCTACCTAGCTATTGAGCCTTAGGGAGAAGGAGTACACAGGAGAAGAGGTGGAGGAGATACACTGATACTCATTGTAGGGTAAGGAAAAATGTCAGGCTTTTCTGCCCTCCCGCCATCAGGATAGATGATGGATCCTTGCCCTGAATGCATGCCTGATGGCGGGCACCTGGAGTAGGGTGTGGGCACAGGTAGATGGGATTCACCTGGGCTGAGACTGGGCTTTTAAGGGCGGCGTCTCGGGGACACCATCAGAAGCCAAGAAGCCGAGAAGCAGCAGAAGCCGAGAGAGAAGCAGAGAACTCCAGAGAGCCCAGATAGAAAGTGAAGACTCCCGGCCCCCCAGCACCCCTGCCTGCTGTGTACCTGGTAACCCCAATAAAAGACCTGCAAAAAACCACTGAGGACTCTGACTCCTCCTTTACCTGGTCTGCATGGGATCAGAAAACCTGCACCGTGTCCTTCCCTGGCCTTATACTCATCATTAAAAGGATAGGCTTCTTCATGTAAATACAATTTTCTCACTTCTTAGAAATGGAATTGTAATTCTGCCACTGATAATTGGAATCTGTAACTGAAAGAAAAAAATAGCCATGTCATATGTAAACATCATGTGGGCTATTTAAAAAGAAGGCATTAAAATTTATATATGAACTGAAAAATGATACAAGTCCTGTCATCATTTGACAGGCATAATCACTTATCCTGTAATGCAAACAGTAATCTAATAGCAAGATGCTAATAGGCTTGGTGCAGGTGTTGCTAATTAGCTATTGGATTAGGCTGAATCCTGCTCTTTCTCCTTTTACCTATGCATGTTTATGCAAAATGCAAATGTGCATTGTAGGCTGAAATATTTAAGTGATAACCATGGCTCCTAGATTGAAACAATGAGAATTTTGACTTGGACAATTATCAAACTTAATAGAAACTTAGAATTCAGCCAGATTTCTGTTTCTCCTCTTGATGGCCAAGCTGTGCCCTCAAACAGAAAGTTAATTTGGGCTCGGGCCAGGGGAGAAGACCAAAGAATGAATTTCTGCATGTTCTTCCTTCCCATTTCTTGTTGGACTGCTCTAGGAGAAATGGTAGCAATTACAAGTATAATTAGGAATCATTCATTTGTTTATTGAGTAAATATATATTGAATGTCTACCACGTGCTCATGCTTAGCATACAGAGGAATTGATAAAATGTTGTTGAATGAGAAATAATTCTTGAGAGTTTTAAAATCTCCTAAGATAATTCACCACGACCAAGTTGGATTCATTCCAGGGGCACAAGGATGGTTTAACATCCGAAAATCAATCAACGTTATCCAACACATCAACAAAAAGAAATATAAAAACCATATGATAATATCAATAGATGCTGAGAAAGCTTTCGACAAAGTGCAACACCCATTCATGATAAAAGCCCTTGAAATTCTTGGGATACAAGGAACATACCTCAACATCATAAAGGCCATCTATGACAAGCCAACAGCCAGTATCATTCTCAATGGTGAAAAGCTGAAAGCAATTCCATTAAGATCTGGAACAAGACAAGGATGTCCACTCTCACCACTGCTTTTCAATATAATACTGGAAGTCCTAGCCAGAGCAATAAGACAAGAGAAAGACATCCAAGGAATCCAAATAGGAAAAGAAGAAGTCAAACTATCACTATTTGCAGATGATATGATAATATACATAGAGAACCCCAAAATCTCCACAGAAAAACTAATTCAACTCATCAATCAATTCAGTAAAGTGGCAGGATACAAAATCAACACGCAAAAGTCAGTAGCCTTCCTATACACAAACAATAAATCTGAAGAAGAAGAAATCAAAAAAACCACCCCTTTTATTATCGAAACAAAAAAAATCAAATATTTGGGAATAAATCTAACAAAAGAGGTAAAGGACCTATACAAAGAAAACTATAAAACACTGTTAAAAGAAATAGAAGAAGACACAAAGAAATGGAAAGACATCCCCTGCTCATGGATTGGAAGAATAAACATTATTAAAATGGCCATCCTACCAAAAGCAATATACAGATTCAATGCTATTCCAATCAAAATCTCAATGGCATTCTTCAAAGAAATAGAACAATTATTGATGAAATTCATATGGAATCACCAAAAACCCCGAATAGCCAAAGCTCTACTGAAAAAAAAGAAGGAAATGGAGGCATCACACTCCCAGACTTCAAACTCTACTACAAAGCCATAATCATCAAAACTGCATGGTATTGGAACAAGAACAGACATACAGACCAATGGAATCGAATAGAAAATCCAGAAATAAACCCACAGATTTATGGTCAACTAATCTTTGACAAAGGAGCGAAGACTATGCATTGGAGCAAAGAAAGTTTGTTCAATAGATGGTGCTGGGAAACTGGGTCGCTACATGCAAAAGAATGAAGCTTGACCACTACCTCACACCATACACAAAAATCAACTCAAAATGGATTAAAGAACTAGACATAAGACCTGAAACCATAAAATACATAGAAGGAATATAGGCGAAACACTACGGGATTTGCACATCAAAGACATCTTTACAGACACATCACCCAAAGCAGTGATAGTGAAGAGAAAGATAAACAGCTGGGACTACATCAAATTAAAGAGCTTCTGCACAGCAAAAGAGACAATAACAAAAACAAAGAGAAACCCCACCAACTGGGAGAACATTTTTGCACCCAACACTAATGATAAAGGACTGATCACAAAAATCTGCAAAGAGCTGATGAGACTCAGCAACAACAAAGAAAATAATCCAGTCAAAAAATGGGCAGAAGAGCTAAAAAGAAACTTCTCTGAAGAGGAAATGCAAATGGCCAACAGACATATGAAAAAATGTTCAACATCACTTGTAATCAGGGAAATGCAAATCAAAACTACCATGAGATACCATCTCACACCAGTGAGAATGGCACATATTAAAAAAACTAGCAACAACAAATGTTGGCGAGGATGTGGAGAAAAGGAACTCTTGTGCACTGTTGGTGGGAGTGCAAACTGGTCCAACCACTATGGAGAGCTGTGTGGAGATTTCTGGACCTACTAAACATAGAGCTTCCATATGATCCAGCAATTCCACTCCTAGGTATTTACCCAAAGGACACAGAAACATCAATTCCAAAGAGCACCTGCACTCCTATGTTTATAGCAGCACTGTTTACAATAGCTAAGCTTTGGAAACAACCCAAATGCCCAAAAATGGATGACTGGATCAAGAAGATGTGGTACATATATACCATGGAATATTACTCAGCATTCAAAAAAGATAAACACATGCAATTTGCAGCAACATGGATGGCACTGGAAGGGATCATGCTCAGCGAAATAAGCCAAAAAGAAAAAGAAAAATACCGGATGGTCTCACTCATAGCAGGAATCTAGAAACTTAAATAAGGGACAAGGAAAATGAATATAAGAAAGTGAAAATCAAAATCAACAAAAAACTATGAACCAGAGACACTTTTGGGGGGTGGGGGTGGGGGGCGGGAGGGGAAGGATTGGGGTCAGAATGGGGCGTTTGCAATTGTATGGGGGAATATAAAAATAAAATTTAATATTTAAAAAAAAAAAAATAAAATCTCCCATAAATATTTGTCAACCTTGGGATTTACCTGCAGTGAGGAAATTATTCCTATTTTTGTGCTTGATATGTGGAGGAGAAAGTTGTAACCCTGATCAATAGCTCATTTTACTCTCCTACATCTTTCAGATTGTTTTCAGTTGGGAGGGAGTAAAGACTAGTGCTGGCCAATGAGCTCTGAGTCTACTCTGGAAGGGTCAATGATTAAGGACGAAGGATGTATTTTCTGGATGACACAGTCAGAAGATGGAACCGTGTGAGTCTGAAACTCTTGCTGACTCCTGCAGGAATTGTTACATGAATAAGAAATAAACACTTGTTGTGTTATGAGAATTCGAGGTTTCTAGTATTTTTGACTTTAGTAAGGAGTTTTGGAGGTTTTTTTTTAACACCATATTTCCTAATCTATGCTGAGCAATGCCAAGAACTACTGTGTACTTTCTATTCTAGAGGATTTTTTGTTGTTTCAGTGTTTTTTTTTATAACAAAGAGAAAATTCGTTGGCCATTACTAACAGATAACTTAGATAAATTCTAGATCCATAACACAGAATATCAAGCAGTCATTTAAAAGTACGTCTGTAGGGTAAGGAAAAATGTCAGGCTTTTCTGCCCTCCCGCCATCAGGAGAGATGATGGATCCTTGCAGTCCTGAATGCATGCCTGATGGCGGGCACCTGGAGTAGGGTGTGGGCACAGGTAGATGGGATTCACCTGGGTTGAGACGGGGCTTTTAAGGGCAGCGTCACGGGGACGCCAGCAGAAGCCCAGAAAGAAGCAGGAGAAGCTGAGAGAGAGAAGCAAGAAAAGCAGAAGCCGCGAGAAGGCCGGAGAGCCCATAGAGTGAAGACCTGCTGGGGGCAGGGAGGCCACAGCTCTCCCTGCTGTGTACCTGGTAATCCCAATAAAAACCTGCAAAATCACTGAGGACTCTGACTCCTCCTTTACTCGGTCTGCTGGATCATAGAAAACCTGCACCGTGTCTGTTCCTGCCCTACAACGTCATAATGGGATTATCTCTAAGAAGAAAAGATATATGGAACAGTGTTCATTGCTTTGATTAGATAAAAAAGGGGCTCTATCTATCATGATCTATCATCTATATAAATTATTATCTTTCTATCTCTGCATGCATATATGCATACAAACTATTTTATTGTGAAAAATACAATACATAAAATGCAACCATTTTTGGAAGTAATATTGGTTGATAGCATCTGTTGTGCCAGCAAGCACAGGCCAGGTTCACTATGGATTCAGGCAGAGGGATATAGGAGAGTCCTGGAGCCCTCAGTGTATTTTTCAGGCTTTAACGCTCTCTCAGGGAACCAGGCACACGGGCACACAGGCACACCAAGAAGTGGAACTGGCATGCAAGGAGGCCGGCACGGGCCAGGCAGGGAGTGGGGTGGGGCTGGGAGTCAGGCAGGCATTGGAGCTTCTCAGCCTCCTATGAATCTTTACACATTTTCTCTGTGCTCTCTGGCATTCTCTCAAGGTCTTGCCTCTTCTGTAGTCACTCATCCTCTTGTAGCTGTCCCCGTCACCCTTACAACCCTGGTCTCTAGGCTCAGATGTTCACACATACGCACGCCCACACCCATGCTCCAGGTGTCCACAATCACAATGCATGCCCTGCGCCCACACTTCCAACTTCCTCCTGTATTAGCATAATCAAGGCCACAGGAAATAGCCACAGAGACTAGTGGCACAAAAAGCCCTACAACATCATATAAGTTAGAGGTGTAAACCCTTTTAGATCAGCATCTGATATACTACCATATGCTCATTTTTACAATACTAGTTTCCATCCATCATTATGCAGCTGACTCTTTACCTGATTTCTACACCCCCATTCCTCCAAGGAACCATTATTTGCTCTTAGAGTCTAGAAGTTTGTTTTTTATTTTATTTAGTTCATGCACTTGTTTTGTTTATTTATGTTCTGTACATGAGTGAAGTCATATGGTATTTGTTTTTCTCCCTCTGACATATATTTCTTTTTTTTAAATAAATTTTATTTTTATATTCCCCATACAATTGCAACCCCCTTATTTTGACCCCAATCCCTCCCCTCCCCAGCCCCCACCCCCCAGAGAGTGTCTCTGGTTCACAGTTTTTTGTTGATTTTGATTTTCACTTTCTTATAGTTATTCATTTTCCTGGTCCCTTATTTAAGTTTTCTAGATTCCTGCTATGAGTGAGGCCATCCGGTATTTTTCTTTTTCTTTCTGGCTTATTTTGCTGAGCATGATCCCTTCCAGCACCATCCATGTTGCTGCAAATTACATGTGTTTATCTTTTTTGAATGCTGAGTAATATTCCATGTGTATATGTACCACATCTTCTTGATCCAGTCATCTGTTTTTGGGCATTTGGGTTGTTTCCAAAGCTTAGCTATTGTAAACAGTGCTGCTATAAACATAGGGGTGCAGGTGCTCTTTGGAATTGATGTTTCTGTGTCCTTTGGGTAAATACCTAGGAGTGGAATTGCTGGATCCTATGGAAGCTCTTATGTTTAGTAGGTCCAGAAACCTCCACACAGCTCTCCATAGTGGTTGGACCAGTTTGCACTCCCACCAACAGTGCAGGAGAGTTCCTTTTTCTCCACAACCTCGCCAACATTTGTGGTTGCTAGTTTTTTTAATATGTGCCATTCTCACTGGTGTAAGATGGTATCTCATGGTAGTTTTGATTTGCATTTCCCTGATGACAAGTGATGTTGAACATTTTTTCATATGCCTGTTGGCCATTTGCATTTCCTCTTCAGAGAAGTTTCTTTTTAGCTCTTCTGCCCATTTGTTGACTGGATTATTTTCTTTGTTTTTGTTGAGTCTCATCAGCTCTTTGTAGATTTTTGTGATCAGTCCTTTATCATTAGTGTTGGGTGCAAAAATATTCTTCCAGTCGGTGGGGTTTCTTTTTGTTTTTGTTATTGTCTCTTTTGCTGTGCAGAAGCTCTTTAATTTGATGTAGTGCCAGCTGTTTATCTTTGCCTTCACTATCACTGCTTTGGGTGATGTGTCTGTAAATATGTCTTTGATGTGCATATCATGTAGTAGGCCTGCTCTTCTCTTGAATAGCAAAAGGAACCGTATTTGGGAAATTCATTGACACTGTTCTCAAGCAAGGGAGTAAATTAGTCCATTCATTATGGCTCCTGGAGAACAGTCTGTGGCTTTGAATAGAAGAGTTTATTTGGTTTGTGATAGCCAATAGAGGAGTTGAAAGTCACCTTTAGTTCTTTTAAAAGTAACTAATCTTTTGACATCATGGGGCCTTGAATCAATGGTTGCAGATCAATATTTTCTATATACAGTTATTGTTTCCTTTCACCTTATACACTATGGCCTGAAAATCAACACCATAGATGGAGAAAATCAATGAGGTACATTTGTGGGTTAGAGAACATTGGATGAAAGACATATGTTCTTTTCGAAAG
Source organism: Talpa occidentalis (assembly GCF_014898055.3). Lineage (NCBI taxonomy): Eukaryota > Metazoa > Chordata > Mammalia > Eulipotyphla > Talpidae > Talpa > Talpa occidentalis. The sequence continues at coordinate 45,465,942 of NW_023601653.1, forward strand.
CACATACAAAAGAAATTATGTAAACACTTTTTCAGAGAAATCCTAAAGTAATTACTGGATGAATTTGTGATCCAGCAAGTTTCTCTTCAATTACACTGGGAGAGCACATCAATTCATTTTATCTTGCAGTAAACAGGTGATCTCAAATGTCTGAATAAAGACACCAAGATTGTCCCTGTTAGAGTAATTGACTCTAGTGGACCCAAACTCAGAATTTACAAACTGCTTCTTATTTCTGGTCCATTTGGCCTTAATTTTTGGGGACGATTACTGCTTACTGCTTTGAAAGAAGTCTAATTTTCAGCAGTCCCAAGGAAATGTGTCTGAATGGTTTTTAAGCTTTCTGTGTTAGTGGAACCAGATGAATTACCATGAAAAGTTAATTCACATTGTGAATTATGTCTCTTTAACAATATTCACTTCCTTCTGGGGAATGAAGAAAGCATTGTTTTGGTTTTAAAGTCAGGATCTCCAGAGTATTGGTTGACCCTTGTATTGGGAGTTAGCTCCGCAATAATTTTCAAGAAATAAATACAATTCTGTGGCTTGAATGGGGAATGTCCTACAATAATTAAGATGAGTGGCATACATTGTCACTTGCAAATTGGATTTACACACTAAGACAGAGAACTTATCCTTCATCATGCAGGTAGCATCTAAGCAAACTCATACTCTTCTACAGTTTAGCCAGGACATTGGGCTACTCATTAATTCAGTCTTTTACTCACTCAGTCATTATTCATTCGCCTTACACTATATATTGTGGGTAAGTGGGTGTTGGGGATACAGAGGCCAAAATGTGTTTTCTTAGTGATCTTCTAATCTAAATGGGGAGACTGGGCTTGTCCCAGTTCACTCAGGCTTCCATAACCAAATGTCACACACCTGGTAGCTTAAACAATGACAATTAACTTTTTCATTTTTCTAGAAGTTGGGAAATTCAAGAATAAGGTCTGCATAGATTTCTGTTTCTGTGAGGGTCCTGTTCCTAATTTGCTGGTGGCAACCTTCTAGTTGTGTCCTCAAATGATGGAGAAGAGAAGGAACAATGTTTCTGGTATTTCTCTAGTAACATTAATATAGGGTCCTACTCTCATCTACCCTGCTTACCTCCCAAAGACCTCATCTCTAAATACCATGACACTAGGAGGGATTTTAACATGAATTTTGGAGGAATACAATTCAGACAATAACAGTATATAGCATAGTAAGTAAGTGAATAGCTGGTAAGATGGGGAGATTCACTAAGGAGAGCGCTGGCAAGATTGCTGTTTTGTATGAAGGATCAAGACAGGCCTTCTGATAATGTGCCATCTTAAGATCTTTGACTTACTCTGTAGAATTTTGAACAGAATAAAGATGTAATCTCACTTGTGTTTTTGGAGGACCCTTCTGTGTATTGTGTTGGGAACAGATTTGGGTGAGGGGGGTTAGAAGAACATTGCAGACATCCAGGTGGGAGTTTCCATGGGCTTATAGAGATGGAGGTGATGAAATGTGGTCAGATTCTTGATATATTTTGATCTCAGAGCTGGTAAGACTTAGCAGTGAACTGGATTTAGGATGAGAAAAAGGCAAAAATCATAATGACTTGATGTGAACAATGGGAAAAGAGTTGTTAGTCACTGAATGGTGGGGCAGAGGAAAAGTTTTTCTTAAGGGGAATCAAGAATTTAGTTTGAGTTATTTAAGATGTAAGTGGAGAAGTCAAGGGAGTCAGTAGTTTTGGGGTGCGGTTTGAGCCAGAGTGTTGCATCAGGCAACATCATACTGTCCAAGAAACGGGAGTCATGGAACAAGCTGTTAATGGCAGGATGCTGCCGAGAAGGCAAATCCTGGCCTTTTTATTGATTGAATGATTTTACAGAGTCAATTAGTCAGGGCAGGAGAACAAAGACAAAAAAGTTAGAAGGAGACAGATGTATGCTTAGGTTGTCTAGGCTTTTGGGGGAGATGGGTCTAAGGATCCAGATTAGTTTTATGGCCCATGTTTGAAGATGGAAATCAAGCTTTCGACCCCCACTTGTGGTTCTCATCTTATTAGCAAGGCATTCCGCTGATCAGTCTCTGGGAGGCAAAGTTACTGATCAGTCTACAGCTTGCCAGGAGCTCCTGGTCATGACTCGTGATGTTTACTCATTGTTCCAGGGAATTAAGCATTCTGCTCTTAGCCAGGAACTTTGCAAGGAACTTTGGCATGGTCAGTAGTTTGCATCTTTTAAGTTCAGGTAATTGATTGACTGGGCCAATTGAACTTTGTACTGAGAAGGCCAAACTGCATAGCCAGAATGGCGGCTTAGGATGCCCTTAAGCCTGGCAGACCCACAGCAGAGAGTCATGATTTTGAGTCATCCGTACCCAGATGTTCTTGAACGTCATGAGACTAGATGAGATCAGCAAGTATATCTAGACTGATCTCTGGAGACGAACAGGAAGTATCAAAAAACACTGAGGGGCCTCCCTGGGGGCGCAAGGGATTAAGTCACAGCACTATGAAGCTATCCCCAGCCACTGCAGCATGAGTTGGATCCCCGGCCAGGGAGCTAGCTACCCACACGGTGCAGTAGACCTCTCCAGTCTCACCTGCTGCTCCCCTCAGCAGCGGATTTCAATCTGTCTGCTCTGTTCCCCACCCTGTCTCTGGTGAATCCTCTCACCCCTCCCCACCTCTAGCCTGTACCCCAGTTCTTGGATGCAAAAAAAAAAAAATCTTTAAAAAAACACTGAGAAGAAAAAGTTCAGTAAAAGGTTACCCAAAGGAAGGTGATTATTTCAGAATCAAGGGAAGAAGTTTGGGGCAAAAAAAGGAAATATTCAACTTCATTAAATGCTAAAAGTTTTAGTGGAACAAAAATGCTGAAATTCTACATACTAGATTGTCTGTTACTGGGCACTATGTAAACCTAGAATTGACTTTTCCAGAATTCCCTCCCCTATATGGGAAGAAATGTGCACTGAGGTTTGGAAGATGGAAGCACTGGACGTCACTGCAAGTGTGCGGTGGCTTTGCAAGATTCTCCAGGATTCTCTTGGCAGCTGACAGCCCCACGTGATGGTTTCTGGGTCTTTTCTGTGCGCTGCCTCTGCTACTCTTTCACTGTTTTCTTATAAATCACGTTCTTAGTGACTGTTTTATTTCTTTTGTAATTGCAGATTTGAATTCCCATGTTAAACTCCTTATTTCCTAATAGTGTGGTGATGGTTTGCTGGCCAAGTCTAGATGGTCATATCTTGTATGTATATCTTGATCTGTATGGAGTCACTTCAAAAGTCTTAGCTACTTCTTGGGACTAATTAAAAAGGCGGTGAAGTCCTAGAAGACCATTTATAAATCCCCCTTTTATGATGCTCCCAGAAACCATGAAATGGGTTAAATAAGGGCATTAATTAAGTGAACTTGAAGCCTATGTGACTTTCCATCCTGGGTAATCTGCTCATTTCCCTTGTTTCTAGAATAATGGACACATATGCCAATAAAACGGTAAGCTCCAAATTTGATTGCATGCTTCCCTTCAATGTCTAGTCCCTTTGATTTCCTAGAAAAAATATAAGTTCCTCTTCTCATTAGCAATGTATTTTCCCTATCAAAAAATTAAAGCTCACCAGACTATTAAATCTTTCTTTTATTGTTCAAATGGCAAAAAGTGGATTTTCCTTCCTCTTGTCACTGTAATAAAATTAAAGCCCCAGAATATCTTCTTTCTATTCATATTATTTTGTACAGTTTGAAAATCTTACTCAGAGACCTTAAAGAGGTTGGTTACTTCTTAGACATTAAGGTATGCTCCCAAGTTTTTATTCCAGAACTTCTAAAGAACAATCTTTTCATATTCTATAGTTTTCTAAAGACTCAAGATCATGAACACTTAAAAACTTTGCATCAGCCCTACAACCATAGATTAAATTTGAGAAAGAAAAAGAAATCCACAGACCAAACAAACTCAAGGTGGCAACTTACAACTTAAACATCTAATTTTCTCTTGGCTCACAAACAAAAGAAATGATCCAAGAATAAATTGTAGTATATTCTGAACCTACATTAATCTTATCAACCATAAGTCAGGATAGAAACTTAATATTTGGAGGGAAAGGAGGTAAGCAGAGGAAATGGTAGACAGAAAATGAAAAAAGTATTTTGGCTTCGGCATAGCCACACAGCCATTTAAACCATGCCAGCCAGCTACTGGAATACAGAGTTTATGAATTTAAAGTTCAACAAGAAGAGAACACAGCACAAATAATAGCAAATGGTTCTCTTCATCTTGCTTGTTTTTGTTATACTCGTTTGGAAGTATTCACATTGGTACATATAGAGATGCATATCTTTTTGACAACTCTATGCTCCATGCTTTAATTTATGGAGTGACACAAATTATTATATATTTAAAAAAATCTTCTATTACATATAATACTGTAATAAATGAATGACTTTAAAGTCATTTGAGGTTCATTTGTGGATAAAAATTTATTGTGTATTTCAAATAGAGGGGATTCAATGTAGTAAGCAGATTATAAAGCCCTTGCCAGGGTTGTTGTAGCACAAAAGGCTTTGACACTGGAATCTGCGAATCCCTTGGCATGGAGCTGCACAGCTGGGTCCCTCCTGCCCAAGCTGTGCACCTAGATCAGCACTGAAATAGCTGAAAAGATACTGTTTGTGTGGAGTTCAGAATTCCACAGTCACTCGAGTCTCTGCCAACCAGCAGCCACAAGTGCCACACGGCCAGGGTCAGAAGCAGAGTATTCTCTGTTCTGCAATCTTTGAATCACAATCCAGAACCTCTTACTGGCAGAACCAAATGGGAAATCCACTCACAAGGGAAATATGCTTGCTCAATCCCAGATGCAGGAGTGTCTAGAAGGGTACATGTGGAGTTGAAGCTGGCCCACCTTAAAATAAATAACTCCCATAAATGTCACTACCCATCTTTTGCCTTTTGTGAATATTGTTATAGGACAAATTCCTCAAGTGGAATTGCCCAATCAATGGAGATATACCTTGAAAAATTTGAAAGCTATAACCAAATTGCTCTCCCTAAGGGAATATTTGAAAGTGCCTGTTTCCTTGTGCCTTGCTGAATCTGAGGATTTGCCCATTTGGTAGCACTGGTCTCTAACCCCAAACCAGTCCTTCTCCAAAGTCTTTGTTTACAATAAACAAGTCAGCCCTAAAAAAAAAAAGAATTCTTCCAAATGTCTGAAATCCTCTTCATTGAAGACTCAAGGTTAATATTAAAATAAAAAATATACCTGTAAAGTTTAAGCCTATTTATCATTCATTCACACAATTCTGTGAATTAGCTCAACAGCTTACTCTCTTATTTTCTTTTTATTTTTGCACAGAAGAACTGGGTGTATGCCAGAGGTGTGGGGGGTGAGAAGATTCATCAGAGACAGAGTGGGGAGCAGAACAGGTGGATCTACTGAAATCCACTGCTGAGGGGAGCAGTGTGAGAGACAGGAGAGCTCTGCTGTGCCCTCTGTGGGTCAGCTCCCTGGCCGGGGATCAAGCTCAGGCCCTAGTGACAGCGCTGAGACTAACTCCTAGGCCACCAAGGAGGCCTAACAGCTTACTCTCCTAAAGAGAGGTGGCTAGGCATTCAGGAACATTGCCTCACACTGACTCTGCAGGGACAGAGCTGGATGCGATGTTATCTGATCAAAGTCCTTCCTTGTGTTGATGAAAAAGGTGAAGTCACAGGGCAGAAGCAGGAACAGAACAGGCAGAAGAGAACTGGACTTTCTGTTACTACAGGGAGATTGTCTTATGTTTAGGGAACCAACAAGTCATCTTTTTTTTGGGGAAAAATAAAATATTTAACCAAACATATTTATTATTTATTAGGGGGAAAAATAAGGACTCTCTTGGAGTTGGTTTATGGCTTAGTTTTTTAATTACATGCTGGTGAAGAGGTACCATTACTATTGATGGCCTGTGTGGGTTCTATTTCAGCCTGAAATATAGGTCCTCCGAGACTTCCTTCCTATAGGTCTTCCTTGTTTGTTCCTCTCCAACATGCAGTCTCTGAGAGCCCCTAAACTTTGATATACCAGAAAATAAATTTCTGATTTTTCAGTATTTATTTTGCTTTTTTAAATGTTTTTTTATTTTATACATTTTTTTACATCATTTTTCATTTTTGCACAATGTATGCATTTTCATCTTGGTTATAGTCCCCATACAATTCCACCCGCCTTGTTTTGATCCTACTCCCTCCCCCCCACCCAGTGTGTCTCTGGTTATAGTTGCTTGTTGATTTTGATTTTTACTTTATTATAATTAGGTTATTTTTTGGTCCCTTATTTAGGTTTTCTAAATCCCTGCTATGAGTGAGACCATCCAGTATTTTTCTTTTTCTTTCTGGCTTATTTCGCTGAGCATGATCCCTTCCAGCACCATCCATGTTGCTGCAAATTGCATGAGTTTAAGTGAAGGAGCAATGCAATACTCCCCTCATTTATAATTTATTTAAAATAAAATTTCAGAATTCCTGAAAAACCAGTGAGGCAAAAATCTTCATATATAAAAATTATGAACCTAGAAAACCTCAAGTAAAATATTAATTTATGACAATAAATAAGCACACATTAAAATGGGTTACATTTTTAACAGGTGAAATATATATGGTCTTACTAAAATGGTCTGTAAGGAATGAAGAAATTTAAATTAGTCACAAAGTGTAAAAATCATTTTTTGGATATTATTTACAGTTTTTAAAAGGAGGTCAATTCTGTTTCAAGCATATTTTTGTATATTTTTTTTTCCTGATGTTCTTTCAGATTCTATACATTTTAGCAAGTGGAGGAGAAAGCTAGACGCTAACTCAAAATTTGACTTATCTTCAAATAACCACTCTTCCTTGAGGTGTACTTCATGAAAAATTTGTGCTTTTTTTTTTTTTTTTTCCCACAGTGACACTCCTATTAAGGCAAGTGAAGAAAGCACTTTAGGTTGTCTTTTTCTTAGTTTCATCGTGACAAGATGTATCAACCTAGTATGTTTCACTTGTTTAGAAAGTCTTTGTTCTGGACTAAGATGCATCTTGGCCTTGCAATTGCACATCTAGATTTTTTTTTTATAACCTTTGCAGGTCTGATTCTGCTGAGAAGTAAAACAAAATGAACACACATTTATTTTGTGGCATAAATTGAACAACTGAGTCATAAAATTATGAATACATAAATGGTTCAGATCTTAAATATATTTTTTAGATAATGGAACAACAGTATTATCCAAAACTAAATATGTATTTAATACTTAAAAATAACACTGTGTGCCAGAATATGGGAAATAGCATTGCAACAGGGTGGAACCCAGGGAAAGAGGAGGGTCCAGGTTCCCTGCCCTACCCAAGGGAGGGTGGAGCTGAGCAGGGAGGAGGAGAAGCTGGAGAGGAGGCTGGGGAAGGAAGGAAGCAGGATGGGGAGCCAGAAGGAGACCTGGAGGAGGCACGTGAAGCAGAGAGACATGTGAAGAAGCTCCACTTGCTTCTTAGTCCTGGATGGGTTGAAGCAGACGTGGGTGAGAGACCTGTGGGGGAGGTAACAATGGCAGCTTTGATCTTGATTTTGCTCCTTCTGTCCCGGATGTGCTGAGCCCCTTGTGCCCCAGGAGAGATGCCTTAGACTGTGACAGACTTTTGGGCCTCAGTGGCCCTGCTTTGGGCCAACCCTGATTGGGCATTTACCCACGGGGGGATGGGTAACTTTGGGTGCTGGATTTGGAAACTATATTCTTCCCCTTTTCTTTGTTGCACACTAATTGTATTAAAGTTCCTTTCCATTGAAGGTCTTACAAACTAGAGTAGGTTTTGTGTTGATGCGGCAGATGGCAGAAACTATTTAGAGTGGGTATGTTTTGGGCTTCTGGGGTGCTCCTCTTCCTGCCTTGTAACAGCATCAGAAAGCTAAGTACCACATAATGCTACTCTTTGATAACTTTCCTTACGTATTTTGTTCTTTCCTACAATACAGGTTTGTAAAATGCATCTTACAATAGCTACATTGTAAATTATGCAGACTCTTATGAATTGGCCTGGGAACTTAATCACTTTTTTTTTTTTTTTTTTTTTTTTTTAGAGGCATGTTTTTTTATTTATTTATTTGTTTGTTTGTTTGTTTTGTTTATACATGCACTGGGTACAGTCAGAAGCGCAGGAGGGTGAAAGAATTCACCAGAGCCAGAGTGGGGAGCAGAGCAGGCAGAAGGACCAAAGTACACTGCTGAGGGGAGCAGTGGGCGGCAGGAGAGGTCTGCGCGCCATGTGGGACCCTCCTCCGGTGGCTGGGGAGCAGCCGGGGATCGAACCAGCGCCACAGAGGCCGCGGGCAGCTTCGCAACCCAGCGCTCTACCGCTGCGCCACCTGGGAGGCCCAACTTAATCACTTTTTATGACTACTTTTTATTTTTTCAAGGAGGTGCTTTCTTACTTTTTTTTTTTTAAAGATTTTTTTTTTTTTTTTTTTTTTTTTTTTTATTTATACAAGCACTGGGTACAGCCAGAAGCGCGGGAGGGTGAGAGAATTCATTCACCAGAGCCAGAGCAGGGAGCAGAACAGACAGAAGGACCGAAGTACACTGCTGAGGGGAGGGGAGCAGCGGGCCGCAGGAGAGGTTATGTGGGACCCTCCTCTGGTGGCCGGGGAGCAGCTGGGGATCGAACCTGCTCAGCAGAGGCTTGGGGCAGCTTTGCAACCCAGCGCTCAACCACTGCGCCACCGGGGAGGCCCTGCTTTCTTACTTTCAAACAACTATCTTAAAAGACTTTTGTAGGGGCTCCCCGGTGGCGCAGTGGTTGAGCACTGGGTTGCGAAGCTGCCCGCAGCCTCTGCAGCGCCGGTTTGATCCCTGGCCGCCGGGCGCAGACCTTTCCTGATGCCCGCTGCTCCCCTCAGCAGTGTACTTCGGTCCTTCTGCCTGTTCTGCTCCCTGCTCTGGCTCTGGTGAATTCGCTCATCCTCCTGCGCTTCTGACTGTGCCCAGTGCTTGTGTAAATAAATAAATAAATCTTTAAAAAAAAAAAGACTTTTGTAACATGTCAAGTCTATTAGTTAATGTATGAAGGTGTTCATTTTATATGTAATTCTTATCTACATTGCACTAAGAAAAATTTGACAGACTTCACTGGTAAACAATAACAAGAAATGAGATGTGAACAGCCAATTGATAGTCCCTTTTGGAAGTTTCCTGGAGCCAGAGCATTCTGCTGAGTGATGGTGCTATTTTTTAAAACTCATACAGCAAGTTAAAACACATGTCCAACTTAACATTGCATAAACATAGCCACAGTTATAAACGATCTTCTGTGTATTTAAAGATTGCACTTACCAGGGCTGTTATTCTCTAGAAATCCTTGCTGGTGTGCCTTTCCTAAACATTAAAGTGAAATGTGTGAAATTGCTTTATTTGGTAAAAAAGTCAAGTAGCAGCAAATTGCTATGCCCCAATCTATAATTTGTTTCATGAATACCAAGTATTTTTAGCATCACTTCTAATATTTTTGGGAATTTTAAAAAATATACATATTTTAATATTTTCTTACATCATTGTAGTCCCCATAGTTCTCCTGCCACCATATCACCTGTGAACCATCACCATAGTCCCTTGTGTTCATCCCTCCCCTCTTTTTACCCCCATCCCACTCCCTCCTTTGCTGTAGGCCTCAGTTCTATGGTCAGATTGCTACTTTTGACATTTTCTTGACCTTCTGTTTGGTTTCTCCATATTCCATATATAAGTGAGATCATCTGATATTTTTCTTTTTTCCTTCTGAATAATTTCAGCTAACATAATTTCAGCTAACATCATCCCTTCCAGCTTTATCTATGTTGCCGCAAGTGGCATGAATTTGTCTTTTTTGATTGCTGAGTAATATTCCACTGTATAAATATACCACGACTTTTTTTTTTTTTTTGTGGGACCCTCGCTGGTGGCCAGGGAACGAACCGGCGCTGCAGAGGCTGCCGGCAGGCCCGCAGCCCAGCGCTCAACCGCTGCGCCACCAGGGGAGGCCTGCCACAACTTTTTGATCCATTCATCTATTTTGTGGCATTTGGGTTGTTTCCATATCTTAGGTATTGCAAATAGTGCTGCAATAAACACAGGAGTGCAGGTTTCCTTTTGAATTAGTGTTTTTGTGCCCTTTGGGTAGATTCCTAGGAGTGGAATTGCTGGATCATATGGTAGCTCCATGTTTAGTATTCTGGAAATTCCACACAGCTTTCCATAATGGCTGAACCAGTTTACACTCTATTTTCTGGAATATTTGTAATGAAAACAAATGTAGTTTATCTCTTGCTGTTACTTCTATCTCAAATTATAGGAATAGAAGCTTAATTGGTAAGAATAAACTGGTGTCAGATGTTGGGAGGAGGAGCAGAGTGAGTGGCCCCTGGCATCTCGGTCTGCTGTCCGCTGTGGTAGTAATTGCTGTAAGCAAGGGAACTGAGATATTGGAAGGTATCCTTGGTGTTCTTGGCCCCAAATCAGCCAACTTAGAAAGCTAATCTCTTGTCTCTACTAGAACTTATTAATTCATAGTGGAAAAGATCCCAAAGTCAACCGTTAGCTCTGAAAATATTTTATTAAAATAGAATTACATACTGTGACTGATTAAGAGAATATCAGTAGACTTGGTGCCAAGTTTCAGCTTTTTAAGGAAGGCAAGATTGCTTTTGAATCAATTATCTTACTTTTTTTTTTTTTGGTTTAAAAAACATGAACTTAGTAACTCAAAAGGTGATATTTCTTTGATAACATTGTTTGGAAACATATTTATTCTTTACTACTTCTCTTTGTATTTGTATAAATATCAGGGGTGTGTAGAATTCATTTTATGGCTCTTAAAAAATGCAAATGACAGCACTGTAATTTAGATCTGTGTTTCTAATGAATGCATAACTTAAAACACTATAAACTGGGTTTTCACTTCAAGTTTTTTTTTTTTTTTTTGTCTGAGACTCCGATCTAGAAAATCAAACAAAGGGAAAACAAAAATAAGTCATAAAACTTGCACTCCAATAAATACATTGCATGTATCCGTTTATTTTAGAGAAAATTGCTTTAAAAAATATGGTCACACGGATGGTAATTAGAATTACTCTGCTGAACCTTTCACAACGCATAGAGTCATTACGTGGCACACCTGAACCCTCTCTGCCCCCACGAAAAATAGTCACAGCCCTTCCGGACGGAACCCTCAGCATCTGAGACTTCCTTCGCAGCCGCGCCTTTCCCCTTGGGGGACAGCAGGTGGCGCTGCGGTCCCCCTTTTGTCTGCCCTGGGCGGTGGGACAAAAACTCAACTTGGGCGAGCTGAGCTGCAGATAGTAAACAACATATTTTTGGGTGAGCAATCGTAGCTCTGCGTTTGGCATCATCATTCACCTCACTGCATGCCGATGTGTGTTCTGGAGAACATATTTTTCATTATCCTTGGTCTAGGGGGCTTCCTCTTTTGGATGAACTATATCCTTTACTGTCAGGAGAAAGGTCCCCTTTGTTTCTGTTCCAGGATGAAAGAAAGTTCTGAGCGGCATCAACAACCACGAAGAAGGTGGTCTTCTAATAACTAGTAAGTACATTACTAGTGGGCTGCAACAAGAAGCTGTTACTTCTACCTTGGAGAAGTTTATGGTTAAGAAGGTGACCACAGATACTCAGAATCAATTTCTGTCCCCTGACATAAATGACAGGAGCACAGTTTCATCATGCCAGGGTCCTGGGTGACTGTGCTAATGGAGTCCAGCGCTCACCGGCTATCTCCCCTCTCTTTAATTTTTTTAGTTTGTGTCTGTCTTCTTCTGGGTTTGTTACTGCAGCTAATTTTTCTTTTTTTACTTGTTGACCATGGCAAACAGATTTATTTCGCTTTATTTCTTTATATAATTTAACACAAATGTTTGATTGTGGGAAAATCACGACAGAATAATAATCATGTGATTTTCAACCTGATGAGATCTTACAAATTATTATTTAACCCAACCAGTTAAATAATACAAAGAGAGAATGATGCCTAAAAATGTACAATGACTTGCTCAAGTTCACAAAGGGTGAGGGGGGTCTCAGAAACCCCAAACCTGCCCGCTCTAAATAGGTTCTGCCATCTGCTGCATCAAATATACTTGTGTGCACAAGACCTTTATTTTATTTTATTTTTAAGTAATTTTTAAAAAAGATTTATTTTTGGAAGAACCGGGGTACAGGCCAGATGTGCGGGAGGGTGAGAGGATCCACCAGACACAGAGTGGGGAACAGAACAGGCAGACTGACGAAATACACTGCTGAGGGGAGCAGCAGGCAAGACAGGAGAGGTCTGCTGTGCCGAAAGACCTTTAATGGAAGAGAAATTTAATGTAATTACTGTGCAACAAAGAGAAGGGGAAGAATATAGTTTCCTAATCAAGCACCTGAAGTCACCCATCCCCTCATGGGTAAATGTCCAGCCAAGCAGGGTTGGCCCAAAGCAGGGCCACTGAGGCCTGAAAGCCTGTCACAGCCTAAGGCCCCTCCTGGTGGGGACCCATAGGAAATGGGCAGAAGGGCCCAGCACATCTGGGACAGAAAGAGCAAAAGTAAGATCAGAGCTGCCATTGTTAACCTCCCCACGGGTCTCTCACCCGTGTCTGTTTCACCCAGTCCAGGACCAAGAAACAAGTGTACCTTCTTCTCTTCTCTGCTCCACATGCCTCCTCCAGGTCTCCTTCTGGCTCCCCATCTTCCTTCCTTCCTTCTCCAGACTCCTCTCCTCCCTGCTCAGCTCCACCCTCCCTGGGTGGGGCAGGGAACCTGGAATCCCCCCTTTCCCTGGGGACCACCTGCTACAATCCTTTCTCAGGGGTGCAGACTGGATGGGGAGGTGGGTCTGGACAGCGCTCTCTCCAATACACAGAGATGGCCGGTGGGGCGCTAGCATGGGGGATGGCTTGTCTCACTAGGGTTCTCCTCCCACATCTGCTATAGAGCTGTCTCCTTGGGTTGAGTCCAATGCGCTAGCTGCGTTGTCCAAAAATACAAGCCTTTGAATCTCAGACTCACACTCAGTGAGCTGAGACGCTCTCCTTATGAAGCAGCGGGACAGGGATGCAGCAGGCACGGTGGCATTCTCTCCACGACGTCTGTCCACTCACTGGCCTGGCTGCATTAAGGGGACCCATCAGAAATGCTGCCAGTTCTACTTGCCTGGTTCCTCTCCCACTTCCCCTCTCTCAGTTTTTTTTTTCTCTTTTTTTCCCCCTGTGTATTGAATCCCAGTTTAATCTGAATGTGCGAGGACTGGTCGTATTAGGGAGAAGTCCAAGATTTGAAATCAAAAGCCTTAGACTCAGGCTCCAGGTTGGCCATACATGTGCTATGCAACCTTGGCAAATCACTCCTGCTGGTGTCCTTTTTGTCACTGGCAAACTTTGCTCTAACAACACTGACCTCATGGTGCTGTTGAGGGACAGAGGAGGTTGGAGGTCTGGACATACTTGGTGCCTGGAGATTGCTTAACAGGGACTGGTTACTGACACTTCTTGTGGTTTTTTGGACTTGTATCTTTGATATCCCATCACCACGGCACAACCAACTTTGTCAGTCCTGTCCCTTCCCTGAGAATGTTAGGACTATTGGAACCTGATGAACTTTTAAGTCTATGGAAAGGATTTTTCTAAAGTAAAAGTCTATTCTAAGTTTCTTGTGCTGCTTGGAGTCTCTGATATAAGCAGGGTTTAGAGATCTTTTTAAAAATTCCCCAAGAGATTAGGGCACCCTGAGCTCCACTCCCCTGAGAAAGAAGGGACTGTGGGGTTTCCGGGGTGTGCCGGGAGTCCATGGTTCACAGGCAGGACTTCCAGAATGTTCGGGGTGGTCAGGAGTTGACAACTCTGAGAGTCCTTCTCTCTGCTTCTCTTCCCTATAACCAGGAAGCTGTTGCCATAGGACAGGCATGGGCTGTTTCTAACTTGGTCCACATGACATGGAGGGAATTTGCCCTCCAATGCCGAGGTGATGAATACCCACAGAATTTCTCATCTCTACCAGGTGTCTGTGAGAGCGGGCTCATTTATAATTACAGCAGGGGACCTCCCTGGTGGCCTAGGGGTTGAGTCTCAGCACTATCACCAGCCACTATGGACTGAGTTTGATCCCCGGCAAGGGAGCTGACCCACATGGCATAGCAGACCTCGCCTGTCTCGCCTGCTGCTCCCCTCAGCAGTGGATTTTAGTAGATCCGCCTGTTCTGCTCCCTACTCTGTCTCTGATGAGTCCTCTTACCCCCACCCCATACCCCAACTCTTCTACAAATAAAAATCAAAGCAAAACAAAAATATAATCATAGCAGGATTGCCCTAGGCAAACCAAGGCAGGGTCACCCTCCTTTGGACATGGCTTTAGGAAGCCCTCCACGATGCTTTCTTCTTTGATACCCTTTTCTTGCAATCTTTTTCCCATGCGGTGTGAAATTTCATGAAGTAATGTCAGAGAGGGGCTGAGGAGAAGCAGTTGGAAGCCCCCCAAGTTTGGGGTGTGGGTCCCAGCACACCCCTGGAGGCATTTCCCATGAGGCCTGGAGAACTTAGAGTAACCAGCTGTCCATGTCTGACTGGCCTGGTCCTCTTCTTCCTCTGCGGCCGCGCTGAAGCTAGGGGCTGACTGTCGTGGGTGTCAGATGGGTTTTCCTTTCCATTCCATTTATTCCAAGTGGTTCTGGAGAGCCACAGTGAATGATTATTTATATGAGATAGCATTTATTAAACATTTACAAAATAAGTCTGCTAAATGCTTTACGTGGATTATTTCATTTAATTCATACAACCTTTCCTGCGTAGAAGTGACCGTATCCATTTCACAGATGAGGAAGCTGAGGTTGAGAGGGTGAATGATCAATCTCCCACATCCAGGAAGCACAGGTCTTGATTTGGATTTGGGTTCTGCCTCCAGGACAAGCTCTTCACCAGGACACTGTCCATCTTAGGCTTCCAGGAGCTGATTGACTGTAGAGACGGTGAGCCCATAGCACACGGGCTGTAAAAAGCACTGTGGACACAACCCACAGGAAGAGGGGCCCAGAGTTGGGGCAAGGCTGCTCACTAGGGCAAGCTCAGAGAGGTGACATTTTAATTTAATTTAATTTTAGCATAGAAGAACTGGGATATAGGTCTAAGGTGCAGGGGGTAAGAGGACTCACCAGAGACAGAGTGGGGAGCAGAACATGTGGATCTACTGAAATCCCCTGCTGAGGGGAGCACTTGGCGAGACAGGGGAGGTCTGCTGCACCATGTGGGCAGCTCCCTGGCGGGGGATTGAACTCAGGCTGCAGTGGCTGGTGATAGTGCTGAGACTTTAATCCCTGTGCCAGCAGGGAGGCCCTATCTCTGTATTTTTCACTACTGTTTTCAATTTTCATTGCAAACATTTGTTAGCTCCGATATTATTTCTGTTCATGGCATTATCTTTTTACCCTAAACTTGAAATCTTGGGAGTCAACCTTGCTATTTCTTTGTTGAGAGATTTTTTTTGGATTACAGATTCAAGCTCATTCCTAGTTATAGATCAATCAGATTTTCTTTTTTAAATATTTGTTTATTTTCTTACGTCTTTGTTAATTTTGGGAAGTGATACTTTCACAGTAGGGTCGAGAGTCCTGGATTCCAGAAGGAAGGAGCAGGGCAGCGGAGGATCGCACAGAGGGAGCCAGATTGCACGAGAAGCAGCCAGGTGATGTGTGGGTGCCGCCAGCAAGAGAGGAACTTGAAAACACGGGAAAGAATTAGGTTCCCCTCGGGATGGGGGGTTTTGGCAGGGTAAGAACCTAACCTCACTGGTAGGAGGAAGGCAGCTGCCCAGCAGCGACGGAAGCCGGGAGAGGCTTTGATTTGCATGTTCCGTTCAGTTCAGTGAGCTGATAAAATTGATTTTCTCACTGCATTGACTGGTTGTCATGCTGAATCGCTGAGGTGATTGACTAGTTCAGCATCTTGCAGATACAGCTACAAACTCCAATGACTTGATCACATTTGAAAAAATGAATTTTATAAATGCTGGGTTTTCCCCTTTAACTACTTTCAGCCAATCTAAGGAAGCTAGGAGTCGGATAAGAAATCAGTAAAAAAACTCTTACTTGATGCTATTGGCAAACAGTATAGAACAAGTGAGGTTTCGGACAACAGTTTACTCAGCTAAACTTCACCCTGATTTGACTTGGAAAATATTATGAGTGATAATTAAAGGCATTAGATCTACTCTGCTTTGCATTCTGTAGGCTAGTAGGTTATTTCTTCTTTCTGCTGTAACTACCCATTTTGGGCACCATGCTATTAATTAAAGGACCAAATTGTGAAGAGCCCTCAGTGCTAATCAAGAAGATAGCTTTTCCATAAAGCATAATTTTGCCTGAATTGCTAGATAGCATTTGTAATTTCCAAGGTCCGTGTAGAAAACAAATATACTTTGCTTTCAAGTAGGATATGCATGATGAGAACTCTCAAATAATATTAGTACCACTCATACAGCATTAGTGAAATCCCTGTCATTAGGAAATGTTATTTTATATAAAAAAGTTGATAATAGGATACAAAGATGCTAATATGATTAGGTGATGAGTTGATAATGGGAATTTTTTTTCAAATCAGTGGTTTTCATTCGTCACTGGCAAAGCTGATCTCCCTAATATGATATGATATTATAATAAAACCCAGGCAGAGAGTCAGCAGTGAAATTTATGATGCAAAAGAAAAGTCAATAGCATTATAAATCTTAGAAACTGATTATATTTCAGCTGTCAATGTTCTTGGCTGGAAAATCTCCTCTAATTCCCATGTCTTAGTCCTATTTACTTTAGTGATACTGAGCAAGGAAATGAAATAGATTTAAATCTTTATCTTAAGGATAAACTTAATGAATGACAGTCAATTCCACATGGCCTGATGGCCACAGATCTGCCATCTTTGCCTGGCTAAACTCCCATCCAATTAAGTGTACATTTAAATGCAAGTAGTTGGCAGGGTGTAGGCAGTGGAACTGAATTCTATAAGATATAAACCGAATATTCTCTGATACAATGGTCTTAAATAATAAATGGCTGCCCGAAAGTACAGGACAATCACTCGAGCACAAGAAATTGACTACAGGCAGCTTGTATCCAGGATCAGAGAAGGAAGATCCTACTTTTTAATGAAAACTTAGCTTGGCCAGTGAGAATTTTTGGAAAATCATCACTTTAGGTGGGGAGGGAGGGGAAAAAAGGCAATGAGATTTGTGTGAGTCATCCAATCTTTCAATTAAAGTCTTTCTAGTTTAAACAAAAACATGGAATCAAAATAGTGATCACTGTAACTATCAGTGTACTGGAGAAATCCTCACAGGATCCTAGCCATCCTAGCAAGCTGTTCCTGGCTTGGTGGCCCTAACAGAATGTGAAATGCACCGCCAGGATAATTAAATGATGACTGTCCCTTATAGCTTATAAATGAAGAAAGGGTTAGCAATATAAAAGTTGCTCTCAACAGCTTAACAAATACAATAATAAGGTGTGACTGTCTTAGTATATGTATAATTTCAGCGGCTCATGCATTGGTTATAGACCCAGTGTCCGAAACTGTTACTCTACAGCGCCAAATATGAGAATGATGAATACTGGCAGCTTGGTAAATTGATAGGCATAGCTCAAGAACTGGGAAAAATAACATTACTGCAAAGGCCTAATGCATTGGGGACCTAATATATAACAAGGTTCACTATGGCATGGGATACAGAGGTAGGCAAGTTCTCCTAGCAGTCTTTAGAAATACTTGTAATGGGGACACTAGGAAAACTTTGTTAAAATTTTACATTGCCCAACTGGTCCAACCACTATGGAAAGCTGTGTGGAGATTTCTTGACCTACTAAAGATAAAACTTCCATATGATCCAGCAATTCCACTCCTAGGTATTTACCCAAATGACACAGAAACATTAATTCCAAAGGGCACCTGCACCCCTATGTTTTTAGCAGCACTATTTACAATAGCTAAGCTATGGAAACAACCCAAATGCCCCAAAATAGATGACTGGATCAAGAAGATGTGGTACATATACACCATGGAATATTACTCAGCAATCAAAAAAGATAAACACATGCAGTTTGCAGCAACATGGATGGAGCTAGAAGGGTCATGCTCAGCAAAATAAGTCAGAAAGAGAAAGAAAAATACTGGATGGTCTCACTCAAAGCAGGAATTTAAAAAATCTAAATAAGGGACCAGGAAAAAGACTAATTAATACAAAGTAAAAATCAAAATCAACAAGCAACTATAAACCAGAGACACACTATGGGGGGGGGCAGGGAGAGGAAGGATTAGGGTCAAAATAAAGGGGGGGTGTAATTGTATGGGGAATATAAACAAAATGAAAATGCATACATTGTGCAAAAATGAAAAATGATGTAAGAATTATATAAAATTAAATATTAAAAAAAATTTTACATTGCCCTTGATATGTGAGAACTGTGTCACCCAGAAAGGCCCTGTCTGTTGAACTTTGATAACTATTTTCACCCTCAGAATTTCCAAAAAAATTATTTTATAAAGCAGATTCCCTGGTACTTCTCATGTGTACGACTTTTGTTGATTTCAGAATGTGGTGAAGAATTATGTTTGCTGGATGAATTCACTTCTCCATGAAATTGTTTCTTGCTTAGTTTAAGGTTGGAAGCTTCTTTCTTTTCTTTCAATGAAATATTTGAAACATAGGTGGTACTCTCCTTGACTTCACCCTTAGCTATTTGTTTGGGGACTGCACACCAATGGCAAGAGCAAAAGGAAAAAGTAACAAGTGAAATGAAAAGGCTTCTGAACAAGGAAAGAAACTTGCATCAAAAGGAAAAGGCACCCTACTGAATGGGGGGAGATATTTACACATCATACTTCCTACAACGGGTTAATGTTAGAAATTTCCAAAGAACTCATAAAATGCAGCGATTATACAATCAGATTAAAAAATGAATAGAGAATCTGAAAAGACCTTTCTCCAAAGATGATGTACAGATGGTCACCGGGCAAATGAAAAGATGTTCATTACCTTATTATTAGAGAAATGTAAATTAAAAGATGAGATATCACCACCTTACACTTATCTGTGAATTTTTTTGTGTGTGTATATAAGAACTGGGGTGTAGAACAGCAGTGCGGGGGGTGGGAGGATTCACCAGAGACAGAATGGGGAGCAGAACAGGTGGCAGAGCTACTGAAATCCACTGCTGAGGGGAGTAGCAAGTGAGACAGGAGAGGTCTGTGTGCCCTATGTGGATCAGTTGCCTGGCTGGGGATCAAACTCAAGCTGTAGAGGTGACAGCACTGAGCCTTAGGCCATCAGACAGTATTTTTTTAAAGATTTATTTTTATTTCTTATTTATGCATACAAGAACTGGGGTGTAGGGTAGAAGTGCAGGGTTGAGAGAATTCATCAGAGACAGAGTGGGGAGCAGAACAGGTGGGTCTACTGAAATCCACTGCTGAGGGGAGCAGTGGTGAGACAGGAGAGGCCTGCTGCGCCATGTGGGTCAGCTCCCTGGCCGGAATCGAACTCATGTGGCAGTGACTGGTGACGATAGCTTGATAGCACTGAGACTTTACCCAGACAATATTCTTAATTGTCTCATAGGGGTAAGAAATCCGTGTGAGGTGCTATGGAAAGTTGAGTTAAAATGCGCGCGTGCGTGCACACACACACACGCACTATTTAGATGATCTCAAATAAACACTATGTATCTGGGTGACATTTGAAAGTACCAGCCATTTGGATTTCTCACTACCAAAGACAAGATCCAAGTTAAATGATGCATCAGTAAGTGCCTTCTGCAAGCGTTCTTAATAGCCTCGGTTTATATGCCTGTAATTCCAGCATGGGATTTCAGAATGCAATAAACAAAGAACAAAGTGCAACCATTTTTATATGCACTATTATTAAAATAGCACTATTATTAAAACAGTGAGTATAATTGTTGTCTGGTAATCAGAATATTTTAAAAGATACCTGATTATAATGAGTGCTATGTTTTAAAAGTTTCTCTTTTGTCAACACTGGCTCACTTAAATAAGAAAGTTATAAAATGATTCCTTTGAAAACATGATGTGCATCTTTCAACTTTAGTTATATTCTTTTGATTATCAAATATCACCTATTTCTCAAGCATTTATGTTTCCTACATCGTGGTGAATCTTTATATTACTCTGTGCAGTAATTTTGACCGTCCCTTTATAGGTGGGGAGACGGACGCTTAGAGAGTTTTTTCTTTGCCCAAGGTCGTTCAGTTAATAAATGCAGAGCTGGGATTTGAACCACGGTCTAGCTGATTCCAAAGCCATATGCTTCTGTGGTCTTACAATGACTGCGTCTCCTATTGCCCTTCTAAAAAGCTTATGATTCAAAAAGCAATTTGTAATAAAGAGCCAGACTGGAATTAAGGTTTTAAAAGCACTGCCTGCCCTTTTAGGTATAAAACATTTTGTTAGAAGCAATAACAGCATCATTATAGCAAATGTCTCTACCTTTACTGTTGCTGTTGCACACAGGTCTAGGTTACAAGTTTGAAATTTCACTGATTATTGGGGCATAATTGGCTTCATGTAGATGATGAATGTATTACTGATTGATTATCATGACTTGGTCATATTTGAAATGTCAAAGTAGAAAATTGAATTGTCATATTATCACATGTTCTCATTCAAGCACCAGATAAATATTACAAATGATGATTTTCCACTGAGTACTATATGAAGAATTTATGGAATATTAATAATGCTGTTATCCACAACCTTCATGCTTTGTGGATGACCCCAAACTGAAATCATGCTTGTCTTTGGAGGAATAAACCATAAGAACGATTTGCTTTAACCCCCTTCTCTGCTGCCTACACTTTTATAGCATAACTATTTCTAAGGACAACACTTGCCTCCATTAGAGAGAATTGGACATTTATAACCTGCTTGACAATGATTATTTTTGCCTCATCCTTTCACTACCTACTACGTTTTATGCCAGTCAGATTATTCTCTGGGGTGAAAGCAGATCTTTGCAGAGAGTGAAATAGCTGATCAGAGACAGTCTGGGCTCAATCCCTAATTCGAAATGTGGCAAAGACCCTGGCAGCTTTTGAATATGCTGCTTTATGTAAACCAACTCAGAAGGCCAGATTTCCCTGCAAACTTTTTCCCATTTCCTAGCAGGAGCTTTCTGCTTTCACTGGGGCACTAGAGCCCTCTCTCCAAAAACCAGTTAAGGAGAAGAGTCTGGGAGGAAATCCTCAAGATAATAGACTAGGGCAGCAGATCTTAGCTAGTGGGATTTAAACCTTGCTCAGGACCCTAGAAATTATTAAGATGCCTCCTATGTTCATTGCAGCACTATTTATAATAGCTAATACATGGAAACAACCCAAATGCTCAAAAACAGATGACTGGATCAGGAAGATGTGGTACATATACACAATGGAATACTACTCAGCAATCAAGAAGATAAACTCATGCCATTCGAAGCAATATTGATGGAGCTGGAAGGGATTAAGCTCAGTGAAATAAGTTAGAATGAAAAGAAAAATATTGGATGGTTTCACTAATAGGAGGAACATAGGGAAACCACAGAAGTGATCAGGAAAAAAAAAAGACAAAAGTAGCAGTCAATCTATAAGTTGAAGATATTCATCAGGGGAGGGAGAGGGAAGGGATCAAAATGTGAGGGAAGAACACAAGAGTCTATGGTGATGGTTCACGGCTATCTTGGTGATAGAAATTTTATGGGGACAACACCTGAGAGGAGAAATCAAACATTGTACAAAAATGAACAATGACGTAAAAATAAATAAATAAATAAATAAATAAAATTATTAAGGTGCCTTCAAATTCCCCAGTGTACCAAGTATTGTTCATAGACTGAATAAATGACATGTTACAGGTATTTTTCAGGTATCTGTAGAATGTAGAAACTACCGTAATGAATCAAATACAAGTTATTTGAAGATAATACAAAATTTATGGCACTTTTCAACATTTTCTCAATACATGCTAAAACAGTAATGTAACAGAGGATGCATTTTTTTTCCTCCACAAATTACCTGGACTCATTGACTGGTCCAAGGAACAACTTTTCAATCATAGTTGCTCAGGAGAAGTAGAAGCATGGTTAGGAGAAGGCTGAACCCCGCTAGCTGAGGAGGCAGTAGAGGAAAACTTCTGTTCTAGGGTTTTTATGATTTCTTTTTTGTCAGACTGAATGTAGAGGTTCCCTAAATGCCCCTGGTCTTCTCTAAGACTCGGCTTGCTGGTTCTTTCAGATGCTGTCATCTTCAGGTGTCTGGCATGGAGCCTGCATATTTTTCCATTCTCTATTTCATTTAATGCCCTTTACATAATAAGTGCTCAATAAATATTCACTTGAAGAATATTTATTGTTGAAGAAAGGGTTTTATTCTAAATATTCCTGTCACCAAATCATCATTGTTAGTCATGGTCATATTCACGGTGTTATCTCTGAAGGGAATAGAGTATCCCTGGGATAGGAAAGAGAAAAGTCAATGCTTCATAAATACTATTGAAAATGTTTATTTACTGCACCTCCTTGTTATGCAGGAGCAAAACCCTAAAATATATTCTCATTTGAGTTAGCACCTTGATTTTAGAACTGACTGCTTACAGAGCTTCTTTCTTCTCCCTCCCCCTGTCCACTTCTCTCTCTCTCTCTTAGTCTCTCTCTCTCTTTCTTAGACACACACACACACACACACACACTTTTTTCTTTATTCAGAGCATTATTTAAATTTGGTATCCATTTTCTTTCTTTCTTATCCATCCATATGTTTGGAGTGGAAATGTCAAGGGAGTATGGTTTCTCTGTCTCATAAATAGGAAATAAACATGAACCCCCCCACCCGGATTAGTTTTGTGAGCCACCATGTTATTTTACTGTGTTTTGTACCAAATGTTTCTTCAGCTATTAGTACCAACTAGTTCCATGGTTTAACTGCATTGTGGATAGTCCTGCAGTGGTTGGCTCATCTAAGAGCCCAATAAACATGTATAATCTTGCTTTTATGGGAAATGCCAAACCTGTGACCAAACCTGCTTGGAGTCTGTGCAGTTGTTGCCAGACTCCAAGTGTCTGTGGGCTCCACCTGTGATTAGTTCACAAATTTCATGCAGAGTATGACCTTTAAACTTCAGTGAATTTCAAAATTTCCCTGTGACTTTATTAAAATTCAGAGTCAAGGGCCTCCCCTGGTGGCACAGTGGTTGACCACTGAGCTGCGAAACTGCAGCCTCTGCAGCGCCGATTCGACCCCTGGCCACTGGCGAGGGTCCCCCATGGCGCAACAGACCTCTCCTGCAGAGCCCACTGCTTCCCTCAGCAGTGTATTTTGTCAGTCTGCCTGTTCTGCTCCCCGCTCTGGCTCTGGTGAATTCTCTCACCCTCCCGAGCTTCTGACTATACCCAGTGCTTGTATAAATAAATAAATAAATATTTAAAAAAAAATTCAGAGTCAAGTTCCACTCTCCTAGATGCATTGAGTTACAGGTGGGACACAGGAAATAGAATGTTAACCAACCACCCTGGGTATTTTGATGCCTGTGTTTTGGTGTAAATAGCTGATATAAAGAAGCTCAGTACTAGTGCTTTGGAACAAGATTAGGAATTGGAGAACTCAGGAGGTGTTTCAGAGTAGAGGAGGCTAGTATGGGTGAAGTGCAGAGGAGAGTGTGAGTTGGAGGCAGTAAAGCATGGAATTAGGTAGGAGAGTGTGTGCTGAGGACTGGCAGACCTATTTCTTAGTCCATGTGCTCCACTACTGGCAAGATTTTGTTTGTTTATTTGCTTTAAAGATTTATTCATTTATGCATACAAGAATTGGGGTACAGGCCAGATGTGCGGGAGGGTGAGAGGATTCACCAGACACAGAGTGGGGAACAGAACAGGCAGACTGACTGAAATCCACTGCTGAGGGGAGCAGTGGGTGAGTTAGGAGAGGTCTGCTGTGCCATGTGGGTAGCTCCCTGGCTGGGGTTTGAACTTGTGCTGCAGAGGCTGCAGATAGCTTCATAGGTTGCATCTTAACTCTTTGTGCCACCAGGGAGGCCCTCACAAGATTTTGGATGAGTCACTTTCCCTCTCTCATCCTTGCTCTCCTCATCTCAAAAATGGGATAACAATGGCATCTACCTGCAAGGGGTTTGTGTGAGGATTAAATGTCTTTTGTTTTATGGGAGATTTTTGATTACTATTTCATTTTCCTTGACTGTGATTGGTCTGTTCAGGTTTTCTCTTTCTTCTTGATTTAGTCTCAGATGTTGCATATTTCTAAGAATTTGTCCGTATCTTCTAGATTATTCAACTTACTAGCATATACATATTCATAATAATCTCTAAATTTCTGAGATGTCTGTTGTAACCTCTCTTTTCATTTCTGATCCTATTTATTTTAATTTTCTCCCTTCTTTTTCATTGTGAGCCTAGCTAGAGGTTTGTCTATTTTGTTTATTTTTTCAAAGAACCAGCTTTTGGTTTTATAAGTCTTTTGTACCTTTTTTGATTTCTATTTCATTTATTTCGTCTGTAATACTTATTATTTCATTCTTTCTACTGGATATTGGTTGTGTTTGTACAACTTCTTCTAGTTGCTGAAGTTGAGAGAGAACATTATTTGAACTCTTTCTTGTTTCTTGATGAGGACCTGTATTGCTATCTGTGTCCTCTTAGTACTGCTTTTGCTGGGACCCATAGGGCCAGGGATACTGTGTCCTCAATTTCATTTGTCTCAAGGGACTTTTAAATTTCTTCTTGAATTTCCTCATTATCCCATGCTCATTCAGTTGTGTTGTCCGGTGTCCACATATAGAGGTTTCTCTTGTTTTCTTTTTGTGATTGATTTCTAATTTGATACCATTGTGATCAGAGAAGATAATCAGTATGATTTCAATCTTCATAAATTTATCAATACTTGTTTTGTGACCCAAAATATGATGTGTCCTGGAGAATGTCTCATGCGCAGTTGAGATGAAAGTGTATTCAGGTTTTTTTGGGGGGATGCAGTGCTCTTTAAGTGTCTAATTAAGCCCATGTGTTCTGATTCTTTAGTAAGACTACTGGATCCTTGTTTATTTTCTGTGTGGTTGGTTTGTCCATTGGTGAAAGCAGGTTGTCAAAGCCCCCTGCCACTATTTCTGCCAATGTCTCTTTTCAAATTTGACAGTAATTGTCTTATACATTTTCATGCTCCTTTATTTGGTGAATATATATTGGTGAATGCTATGTCTTCCTGATGTATTGTTCCCTTAATCATTATATAATGTTCATGTCTGTCTCTTATTTCCTTTTTAGTTGGAAGTCTATTTTATCTGATAGACATATGACTGTCCTCTCCTTCCTTTGGGTCCCATTTGCTTGTAGAATTGTTTTTGAACCATTCACTCTGAGTTTATGTTTATCTTTGAAGCCCAGGTGCATCTCCTGGAGACAGCAAAATGTTGGATTTTTTTTTTTCTGACCCAATGAGCCACTCTGTGTCTTTTGATTGGTGAAATCAGTAGATTTACAATTAGGATGATTATTGATATATAAGGGTCTGATACTGCCATTTGGCCCTTAGCTTTCTATTTCTTTGTTCAACTTTTTGTGTATGTTATTCTCTTCACTTAAGGTATGTGGCTCTTTCAACATTTCTTGTATAGGCAGTCTAGTGTTTGCCATGTCCTTTCCCTTCTGATGTCTGAGATCTTTATTTCCCCATCATAGCTGAAGGAGAATCTTGCAGAATATACTATACTTGGCTAGCAGTTTTATTTTTAAGTGTTTTGAACACCTCATTCATTCTCTCCTTGTCTGTAGTGTTTCCTCAGAAAATCAGTTGTAAACCTGATGGGGTACCTTTATAGGTTATCAGCTTCTGTCCCCTAGAACATTGTAATGAGTCAGAGAGCCAAGGAAGTGTTACAATTTTTAATGGAGCGATCAGCATAAACTTTATTAAGAAGGTGAAGGTGAAATTTAAGAAACGACTGGAAGGAGATGAAAATTAATCACATTCCTTTGAAGAGTCATCTCAGCCAAGGTGGCCACACTCTTCTTCATCAATAAGCAATCAATTTAATGGGAGCAGCAAAAGAAAATATTCAAGAATTCCCGTATTCTCTCTGCCAGTTGACTTTTGCTATATGCTGTATCTTCTTTATCCAATCATTTGCCAGTAAATATTTAGGTTTTTTGCAGGTCGTGGCTATTGTAAATAATAGTGGGATGTTATTCAGCTACGAGAAAGAAGGAAATCCTACCATTTGCATATGAATGGACCTTAAAAACATTATTTTAAGTGAAATAGAGAAAGACAAATACTATATGATCTCATTATCTATGGAATATCAAAAAAATATGAACTCCTGAGAACAGAGTAGATTAGTGTTTGCTAGAAGCAAGGGTAGGATGGGGAGGTTGGAGGATATGGGTGAAGGTGATCAAAGTGTATAATCTTTAGTTACAAGGTGAGTAAATTCTGGGTGTCTAATTACAACCTGGACTGTAGTTAATATTATATTGTATACTTAAAATTTCTCAGAGTAAACCTTGAAATTTCTATCACACATAAAATATGGCAACTGTGTGAAATGATGTGTATGTTAACTCTTCTTATTGTGGTGACCATTTCCCAATTTCTCTATCTATCTATCTATCTATCTATCTATCTATCTATCTATCTATCTATCTATCTATCTATCTATCTATATGAGATCATCATTTGTGCATCTTAAACTTACTCAGTGTTATATGTCAGATTCTCAGGCCCTACCGCAGATTTACTGGGCAGGAACTCAGCAGCAGACCCGAGCAACCTGTGATTTCATATGCCCTCCAGGAGATCCTGTGCACATTTACTATCTCCTTCCACTCGTTCTAGGTGTTTCTGTGGTTCCCAAGGCAGGGAACTGGAGAGGGCTGAGATAGGTAGAGGAATGAACCCAACCTCACTGTGCCTTTAAGTAAGATTGCGGTGCAGTCAGATCCCTATAGGGTGAGACACTCCTTGTCTCTCATCTGCTGCTGTCCTGAAAAAGTTTTACTTCTGAGCATTTTTGCTAAAATTAGAACCAACTAAAGAAGAAATATAGAGCTGTACCATCACATCCTGGATAAAATCATCCTGATGCTTTGATGGATAAAGTGAAATTGACACTGCGTGAGAAGTGGCAGGCTTCTGGGTGCTCTGTGTTGTCAAGGCAGTGACTGTGCAACCTCTACTGGGAAAGCAGTGCAGATCTGCCGCCCCAAGGAGGCAGCCGCAGCACTCCTGACAGGCACAAAGACAGGGAAGTGAATATTTTAGTATTTTATAAATCATTTGGAGAAAATTATGTATTATTTATGTTCATTTTTGAATGTATTTGAATTTTTATTACAGATGTTTTTCAAAGATGTACGCATTGGAAGCCATCCTGGGGGAATATGTACTGCAAAAGGATGTGGCAGGGGTTGACCTGATTGGCTGAGGGGGTGAAAATTATTCATATTTTAAAGAGCAGTCTGCAGTTGACTTTCAAAGGGACCGAATCTGAATTAAACTCAAAAGTTTTAAATTGTGATTATGAAGTTCCTGACTCTGAAAGAAAGATTTAGTATAAAATAATCACAGTGTCACCTAAGTGAAGCAGAGAGAAATTCAGATTGAGAAAACAGACGGAGGATTTAGGGATGGACCTCAGTCAAATGTGTGATTGAGTGGACCACTTTGTGGGCTACTATTTCAGAATTGCCCTCTTCTGGTACAACTGAGTCTGCATTTATAACCATTTATCTTCTCTGGAACTCAACTCAGGGTCACTAACTCTTTCAGCTGCCTCTATTACCAAAGCTGATCATCAGAATCAATTGCGTGGCTACAGGTACCAACCAATGAAGTGGGCCAGAATGACTGTATTTCATGTGTGGGAACCTTCATGTGGAGGTATGACTGGTGTCCTACTCCTACTCGAACCGCAAAGGACTTTGATACTGTTGGAACTAAAATGAAAATGGACATTTTAATTAGAAATTTTTCGTCTTGTGATTTTGCCTCTACAAATAGAGGTATTCACTCAGTCTTTGTAAGAATGTTGAATTTAGGAGATTGGTTTTCTTTCCCATGACGGTATGAAGTTAGTCAAGGGGAAAATATGTTCACAATGAAAGAGTGATGAAGAGAGAGAACATTATTTCTCTAACGTACCACTGAAATGGGACATAGGAAAAACATGCTTGCCCTAAGCTGGATGCTGGTAATTTCCTTTTTATCTAATTTTATAGTTCTCTATATTAAGTGATCATACGGATAGATCCAGCAATAAAACAATGGCTTTAATATGGGAAAGCAATAGTCAAATACAAACATTTTGTTGATGAAAAATATAAATTGAAGGGACTTAAAAGTTATTCTAAATAGCAGCATTAGCTACCATTTATTGATGTAGTCCATGCCCAGAACTGGGAGTTTATTCAGTGACTAACTAAACTCATTTTTTTTTTTCCTTTTTGGAATTAATAACATGTATCAGGCACTAGTGGGCACTGTGGTGGCTAACCAGTCAGACCTATTCGTAGATCACGCACTTGTCAAAGTCAGCACTGACTGAGTATAGCTCATAGAGGAGGAAATGAAGTTCGGGGGCATGAGGTCAGAGATTCTCAACTCTGCATCATCAGAATCATTTGGGGTTTTCTGCATCTGATTAATGCTGATGTCTGGGTCCTAAACTAGATGAATTTAACCAGAATTACTAAATAGGAGGCCAGGGGCCAGTCTTGTGTTGTGTTGTGTTGTCTTGTCCTGTCTTTTTCATGCTACTGTCATGCACCCATTTCAGGTTGGGAAGGTTCATGGTTGAATCAGGCCAATGGGAACAGAATCTTGGAGTCTTAAGTATATCTGACAGGCCTTTAATGCTGAAGCAGGGGACCAGATATACAGGCAGACCAGCAGGCGGGGGCAGGCAACAACTGAGCCTTAGCCCCTGTGAACTCTGAGATCTCCAGCTTCTTGGCCTGGGTGTTGTGATTATAGGTGCACGTGCCCATGCTTATGCTCCCAAGTGCTTTTTGCGATAACGTTTTGTCACACATGGGTAATGAAATCTGGGAAGAAAACAAGGCTGCAGGTGGCAGTCATAGAGACTAGTGTGTGTGTGGGGAGGTGGTGGTGCAAGAAAGAGCTCGAATAGGGCCTCCCTGGTGGCGCAGCAGGTTGAACGCAGCGCTGTGAAGCTGTCTGCAGCCTCTGCAGCGCGGGTTCCCTTCCTGGCCGGCCAGGGAGATTCCCACATGGCACGGCAGACTTCTCCTGTCTCACCCACTGCTCCCCTCAGTAGTGTTTTTGGTCCATCTGCCTGTTCTGCTCCCCACTCTACCTCTGATGAATTCTCTTACCCTCCTGCACCTCTGGCCTGTACCCCAGTTCTTGTATAAATAAATAAATCTTAAAAAAAAAAGAGCCCAAATAACTCCATGTTCCTTACAGCTACCATTTGTGTTTTTATATTTTGTAATTAAAATAAAAAAATTTCTTACATTGTTAGTTTTTGTACAATATTTGATTTCTCCTCTTGGGTGTAATCCACATAATTCTCCCATTACAACACCCATGAACTATCACCACAGTCCCTTCTGCTCTTTTGTCCCCTGTCTTACACTCCTATCCTTTCCCCTCCCCTGTTGTGTGCCTTAGATCTATGGTTTACCTGCAAGTTTTGTCTTTTTCTGACCCTTTGTTCAGTTTCCCTATATCCCACCTGTGAGTGAAACCATCCAATATTTTTTTCTTTTTCCGTCTGACTTATTTTGCTTAGTATAATCCCTTTCAGCTCCAACTGTATTGCTGCGAATGGCATGAGTTTATCTTTTTTAATTGCTGAGTAGTATTCCATTGTGTATATAGGCCACATCTTTGATCCAGTCATCTGTTTTGAGGCATTTACATTGTTTCTATATCTTAGCTATTGTAAACAGTGCTGTATTGAACACAGGAGTGCAGGTTTCCTTTCGAATTAATGTTTTTGTGTCCTTTTGGTAGATACCTAGAAGTGCAATTGCTGGGTCATATGGTAGATCCATTTTTTTAGTGTTCTGAGGATCCCCTACACAGCTTTCCATAGTGACTGGACCAGTTTACATTCCCACTAGCAGTGTAATAGGGTTCCTTTTTCTTTATATACTTGTCAGCATTTGCTGTTTCCAAGTTTCTTTCCGTTGGGCAGCCTCACCAGTGAGGTGGTAGCTCGTTGTGGTTTTGATTTGCATTTCAGGAGCCAGTATTTTCTTTTAAAACTTATTTGGGGATTCTGGTGTACAGTTGGGGTTAGCAACACTGTAAGGCCACACTGGGCTGGCAAGGCATGGGACTCAGGCAGTGAAGTCAGTGAATGTCGACTATAAAGAATGGTTAAACTCAGAGTCCGTGCCTCTGTGTCAAATTTCACAACGCTGGTGGTGATCAGAGAATGTGTTATGAGGGCGATCGTTTCCAGGACAATCTCTACATTAGGCCTCTCAGCTTTGTGAAGAGTCCTGTCAAGGTTTCCAGTAGAAGACAAATATGTGATCCTCTGAAGGCTTTTCACTTAATAGACTACTCCCCACCCGGTAGCATGTGTCCTTTGTAATTTCACTTAAGAGGTTTGTTATATATGTTCTAGGAACAGGAGTGGCGGAGATAGTGCTGAGAGATGGAGCACGCTGTTGAAGGCTCTGCTGGTCCTCTCAGAGGAGAGCAAGTTATCACTTTGTTTTCAAATAATGTGGTTGGTAATAAGTTTTTGGATGTGTGTGAGCTGTAAATTGTTCTGAAAATTGAACTGAAGATACAATATCGTAAATCTCTTCCTTGGTGGTGGAATATTTATGGGGAGAGCGATGTAATCAGTTACGTGGGTGTGCTCTGTCTGACATCTGACTGAACAGGACCCTGTACTCAGGATCTATTGCCTATTAGAAAATTCCTCTAACTGAGCGTGTGTGTGTAAGTTGAACTATTTTAAATGGCAATAATCAGATGATCCTTTAATAAAATCGATGTGGAAGGCATTAGTGGAGCAGGTAGAGAGGGTTGGGGTGGTGCCAGGAAGGCAAGGAGATGCTGTTCACCTTCCCACAGCTATTTTTAAAACCAAAGCTTATTTATTCAAGGAACTCACAATCCTATGAAAATGCACATTTCATTAGATTTGTTTTGAAACTCATTACCATCACTATAAATACCTCTGTGTGCCAAGTAATGAAGTAAACCCAAAAGAAGCAGTGAAATCATACCAAGAATCAAGGCAGCAGTACGCAACCTGTTCATGATTTTGGGAGAATAATTATGACAATTATTTAAAAATAAATCTGTAATCACTATTTAAAGGTTTTTAGACTTTTTTTTTTAGTTTGTAGGGAAACACCTTTTCCAAACAGAATCTGAATTATAACCTCATTGTATAGAGCAGGTCAAAGGTGAAAGCTGGGGACGTAACTCAAATCTTTGCCAACCTGGTCTCTGTATCATCTCCAGGGCCCCCACTGGCCTCCACTATGCTAGGGTTGTGCTGATCATAGTTTTATCTCCACTGACGTAGGGCAACTCTCCCTTTCCATAAATGACAGAAAAAATCCAGGAAACATCAACTGGCAGAGAAAACATGGGGATTCTTGAATCTGTTCTTATGCTGCTTCCATTAACTGACTGATTCAGAATAGTGTGGCCACCCTCGCTAAGATGACTCATTGTAAAGGAATGTGGTTGGTGTCACCTCCTTCAAGTCTCTTCTTAAATTTCACCTTCACCTTCTTAATAATTGCTCCATTAAAAATTGCAACACTTCCTTGGCTCTCTGATTCCTTAGAATGTTCTACATATATTTTCATAGTACTTATCACCTATTTACATATGATGTCATCTATATAATTCATTTGTTTTTGTTAATTGCCTAGCCCTTTCATCGTCCACTGGGATTTAAGCATCATGAGGGCAGGGTTGTTTTGTTTTTTTAATTTTGGTTTATTTTGTTCACTGACTTATCACCAGTATCTAGAAAAGTGCCTGGCACACAGGAGATGCTCAAGGCATATTTGCTGGATGAATACATTTTATGAGGACTGATCATAGATCAACAAGATGATCTCGAACTCTCTTGCACTGCTGGTGGGAGTGCAAACTGGTCCAACCACTGTGGAAAGCTGTGTGGAGATTCCTCAACCTGCTAAAGATAGAGCTTCCATATGATCCAGCAATTCCACTCCTATGTATTAACCTAAAGGACACAGAAACATTAATTCCAAAGAGCACCTGTACCCCTATGTTTATAGCAGCACTATTTACAATAGCTAAGCTTTGGAAACAACCCAAATGCCCAAAAATAGATGACTGGATCAAGAAGATTTGGTACATATACACCATGGAATATTGCCCAGCAATCAAAAAAGATAAACTTATGCAATTTGCAGTAACATGGATGGAGCTAGAAGGGATCATGCTCAGCGAAATAAGTCAGAAAGAAAAAGAAAAATACTGGATGGTCTCACTCATAGCAGGAATCTAGAAAACCTAAATAAAGGACCAGGAAAAAGAATAACTATAAGAAAGAAAAAATCAAAATCAACAAACAACTGTGAAACAGAGACACACTATGGGGAGGGTGGGGAAAGGAATGATTGGGGTCAAAATAAGGGGGTTGCAATTGTATGGGGAATATAAAAATCAAATTAAAAAAAGAGAAAAAACAAACAAACAAATAAAAACAAACAAGATGATCTCCTTAAGTTACCCCTGAGCGCCTATAAGGAAAATGGGTTAAGTCAGGCTCTTTTTTGTCTTCAAGACAACAGAGAGCCGGAAACCTTGAAATGTATCAGTTATGTTTTCCACCTTTGGAAATTCAGCAAGTAACAGATGGTTTGTAACTTTGAAAGTGCTTTGCATGTACAAAAATGTATGAGTTATGTGACTTTGGGTACCTCACAGTATGAAGGGGGATTGGAGGTTCAGATGCTATTGGGTCTTTTTGTCTCTCTATCTGCCTAACTGCTTGTGTATCTGGTCCCCTGTTTCAGCATTAAAGGTATGTCAGACAGACCTAAGGCTCCAAGATCCTTTTTCCATTTTCCTGAATCAACAGTGGACCTGCCTGGCCTGGAATGGTTGCACAACACCGGCTCACTGGTGACTATGTGTGCTCATGTTTTATTTGGAACAAAAAAGTCCCAGGAAATCTAATTAGCTCAACCAAGTTCTCCCTCCAAGTGAAAAATCATTGCCCCCAAATCAACACTCCTCTAGAGATGTTATGTGGGATGTGCATTCAGTAGCATTTGCCTGTTGTGGAAATGAAAACAAGTATGATTAGACTGGATCAGTGGGCCTTAATTCAGGGATCCTATTGATACTGGGCAATAGGGGCACTTAAACTGGCCAAGGACAGCGGCCAAAGAGTTTATTATTTTTTCTTTTTTCTCCTTTTAAAAAATTATTATTATTTATATATATTTACATCATTGTTCATTTTTGTATAATGTTTGCTTTCTCCTCTCAGGTGTAGTCCCCATGGAATTCCCACCACCAGTCTATCCACGCACCATAGCCATAGTCCCTTGTGCTCTTCCCTCCCCTGTTTTGACCCATCTCTCTCCCCTTCCCCTGCACAATGTCTCTGATTTTTAGTTGCCTGTTAATTTTTTTATTGTTATTATTTTTGCCCCTGATCCCTTATTTGGTTCCCTATGTTCCTCTTATAAGTGAAACCATCCAATATTTCTTCTTTTTCCTTCTGATTTATTTTGCTTAGCATAATCGTTTCCAGCTCCATCCATGTTGCTGCAAATGGCATGAGTTTATCTTTTTGATTGCTGACTAATATTCCATTGTGTATATAGACCACATCTTCTTGATTCAGTCATCTATTTTGGGGCATTTGGATTGTTTCCATATCTTAACCTATTGTGAATAGTGCTGCAATAAACAGAGAGGTGCAAGTGTCCTTTTGAATTAATGTTTTTGTGTCCTTTGAGTAGAGCCTTAGAAGTGGAATAGTTGGGTCATATGGTAGTCATTTTCAGGAGTCTGAGAAACCTCCACACAGCTTTCAGTAGTGGTTGGGCCAGTTTGTACTCCCACCAGCAGTGTAGGAGAGTTCCTTTTTCTGCACATCTTTGCCAACATTTGTTGTTGTTAGTTTTTTATATATGTGCCATTATCACTGGTGTAAGGTGGTATCTCATTGTGGTTTTGATTTGCATTTACTTGATTATAAGGGCTGTTGAACATTTATTCATATACCTGTTGGAGTGGCCCAATAGTTTACCAGTCACTGACTGAGTTCTTCATATGTGTACACAATTGCAAGACCACTCAGTTTCAGGGAACAGTAATAGGATTTACTTAACAAACAAGTAAAAACAAAGAGTCACTGAGGCCACAGGTGGCCAGTTACCTCACTCCAAAGTAGTGTCCATTGTTTTGAAGTCCTAAACAAAGGCATCTAAGATGTCATTTTCCTGGCACTGAAGGCATGGAACTCCTATTTTGAACAAAAGGCCACCCTCCCAAAATAGCATCTTCTGTCACGAGAGACCTAGAACATGTATTCCAAACAAATGGGCCAAGATGGCATCTACCCTCCACTGAGGGCCTGGAGTATGTGGCAGCCAGACATAACAGGCTGGAATCCAACTCTCAAGGACAGCAGGAGATGTTTACTGGAGCTGCCAAGATGTGCCTGAGGCAACAGCACGGTATTAGACAGGTAACACTGGAAACAGCAGCTGCAGCAAACGGCCACACTCACACAGCTCAGCAAGGCGCCCGCCCAGCTCCAGGTCTTTGCCTTTCCTTCCAGGCTATAACAGCAAAGCTGGGAAGAGTTTCAGTCACTCAGCTACCTGCAAAGCCTCTCAACTTTTATCCTCTGAGGTTGGCTGCTGGAAGCCTTTCCGCGTCCTTCAGAGGCCTGCAACAGCCTTTGGAATATCGGAGCAGTGGGGGAGAAATGGCTGACCCCGGGATCGTTGAAGATCTGAAAATGCTGAAATCCTGAATGCTGAATCTTGATGGGGCTGCTTCTAAAGTCCCTTGTGTTTCCTACCAGAGTCTCCACCTCCACCCATCTTTGTCCTATTTTTCTTGGGGCTATTCGCTCTCACCTGTGGCCCCCCTGCAGGGGGCAGCACCTGTAACAGCCATTGGCTTCAGGCACCCCCCCCCATTACATATGATTTGGATGTGGGGAAATGGCACTTTGTTTACATTAACCTCTAGTTAAAAATTTGGCATTTTCTTCAACTATAAATACAGGCAACAAGCTCTAAGAGACTGTCAGCAATAGAAATCTAGAAATCATAGACTTTTTTCGTACCACATTATTGTTGCAGATATAGCAAAATAGTATTTTTATTTATTACCACTTCAATGTTATGAGTTATTATGCCTGCTTCTAGATTTTATTATTTATTGCATTAATAGTCACATATATTACTCCGCCACATGTTTGTTAAAAATATTTGATAACTGTATTTTAATACCTTATGCTTCATTTGTAATACTATGTGTTTTATGTTTTCAAAAATATTATCTGAAAATTGTGGTATCATTTAATAAGGTTGAAAACTGAGCCCCCACAGGAAGCTTGAATAGATAAAGGGAACTGATGAGGTTGCTATGGGAAACAGACTGATCACTCTGACAATTTGACAGAAGCAGGGCCAGGACACATTGTCCAAGGTCAAAAATCAAGGGCCAGATATCCCAGCACTAACTGGCCTAAGCTGACTCCCAGTCTTGAAAATCCCTTTCAGGGCCTCCCTGGTGGCACAGGGGTTAAAATCTCAGCACTATCAAGCTATCACCAGCCACCACCTCATGAGTTCGATCCCCCCCCCCACCCCCGTCAGGGATCTGACTCACATGGTGCGGCAGACCTGTCCTGTTTCGACCTCTCCTGCCTTGCCTCCTGCTCCCCTTAGCAGTGTGTTTCAATGGATCTGCTCCCCACTCTGTCGCTGGTGAATCCTCTCACCCACTGCACCTCTGACCTACACCCCAGTTCTTGTATGCATAAATAAAAATAAATCTTTAAAAAAAAAGAAAAGCCCTTTCATAAAATATGTTTGAAGCCTACTCTTCCATTTTTGGGAAGAGTTTCAAAAGGATTGGTATATAAGATCACCTTTTTAAACCCCAAATTTTATCCTTATCTGCTTGTACCCCTAATGGTAGTAGCCTCTCTTGCTTTGGAGATCAAGTCACCAGTCATTTGAGACTTTCTATGAGATGCACTAATCTATCTTCTGAGTATTATCTCTTCTTACTTACACACTTGTACCCTGTTCTATGGCTAAATTGGATAAATTATGACTCATAAACATGACTTTCTATTTCCTACCTTGATGAATTCACGCTGTTCTTTCCACCTGGGTCACCTTTCCTCATCCTTTCAACTTCCCCCTGTGCAACTTGATCTTGATTAAAGGGTCAGCTCAAAGTTCACCGCTTCTGAATGTTTTCCTAATTTTCCCTAAGTGTTCTCTCCTCTCCAGACTCACCATCCTCTCCATTCTGCTCTGTGCCTAGACGCCTATATGTATACACATATATATGAATTTCGTCATTTGCCCTCTGACTTCCAAATCTATTTGCCAGTAGGACAATGTCAGAGAGTGAGACAGGTGCCAGGACATTTATTCCCCTGGCTCTATTTGTGTATGGCTGGTGGTGACAGACTCTGAACTCCATACCAAAGACCACAGTGCCTGTGCCAGGTCCCGCTACAGATGCCGCCCAGGCCCCTTGAGATTCTGGGTAGTCGCTCTGGGCTGCTGGAGACCCCACGATGCTTGATCATTTTCTTTTGTTTCTTTTAATTTTTCCCATATCTTTCTAAGTAGTCATTTCTGAAAATTCTTCTCAGTTATTCCTCTATGTCCCAGTGAGTCCCAGGACAAGTTTGTGTTAATTAGGCAGCTTCTGGGACAGTGTGCAGGGACTTTTGGAGAGCTAAAGAGGCTTCTAAGATAAGGAGAGTAAATTCTAAGAGGTGCTAACCAAGACATACCCCAGGGATGAGGACAGAAAATCAAGGAGGCCTAAACAAAGACAGTACAACTTGACAGAATAAGACCTTGGTCAGGGGAGGTAAACTCTAAGATAAGAGCTGGGAAAATGGGCACATGCCCAGAGGAGTATAGCCACCAGGAGAAAGAGCCACTTACAGAGCAGGATGATAGGATTTTAGAACAGAGGGGGAAAGGTTTAAATACGCTAGTGTAGGGTAAGGAAAATGTCAGGCTTTTCTGCCCTCCCGCCATCAGGATAGATGATGGATCCTTGTCCTGAATGCATGCCTGATGGCGGGCACCTGGAGTAGGGTGTGGGCATAGGTAGATGGATTCACCTGGGCTGAGATTGTTTTTTTAGGGGCGGTGTCTCGGGGACACCAGCAGAAGCCAAGAGCGAACAGAAGCCGAGAGAGAAGCAGAGAGAAGGCCAGAGAGCCCAGACAGAGTGAGGATTTGCTGGGGGCTGGGAGGACTGCCAGCCTCCCCGCCCCCCCAGCACCCCTGCCTGCCATATGCCTGGTAAATCTAAATAAAAGACCTGCAAAAGCCGCTGAGGACTCTGACTCCTTTACCCCATCTGCTGGATCATAGAAAACCTGCTCTGTGGTCTTCCTGCCCCTGCACCTACACCTACACCTAGAATTTACTCTCCTTATCTTAGAAGCCTCTTTAGCTCTCCAAAAGTCCCTGCACACTGTCCCAGAAGCTGCCTAATTAACACAAACTTGTCCTGGGACTCACTAGGACGTAGAGGAATAACTGAGAAGAATTTTCAGAAATGACTACTTAGAAAGATATGGGACAAATTAAGCCATTCACAACGGCTTCCTTGCCCCTTCCATACAGTGTACCCAGGAGTCCTTGCTTTCTGCCTTTAAATAAACTTTACTTTCTTGAACAAAGTTTGCTTCTCTCTGCTTACTTATCTGAAATTTCTGCAAAATTTCTTTTTATGACTTCGTGGGGCTAGAACATGTGGTGGTTCAAGGGCTAAATTAACAGTGCACACTCGTGTCACTAGCAACATCCTGACTGCTATAACCCAACTGTGATATAGTCAGTCTCTCCTAAGGCCCTTTCTGTAGGCTTGGATTTCTCCATTAGACTGAAAAGATCTATTGACCACCTACCATCGGCCAGTCTCTGTTCTGGATACTGGGAATACAGGGATGTACAAGATAGATAAATTTCTTGCCACCTTGCCATAGAAAGATAGAACTAGCATTTAAGAAGTGCTTGCTGCATGGTAGGTACCACCATTTCTTTTTAAGAGTTCTTTATATGGATTAGAGAAGAACAAAGACTCCAGGAGACGCGCACACAGCCCGGGCTGCCGGTAAGCTGGCGCGGAAACGCGGCGCGCTTGAAAAGCAAGTGCAGACCTGGATCGCGGCTGCCCAGGTCCCCGCGCCTGCGACCTAGGCTTGCGGGGAGACGACCTAGGCTTGCGGGGAGACGCGCGGAGGTCCTCACTGAGGTGAAGGTCCCTCCCTGAGTGAGCAGGAACCAGGCGCCCAGGCACGGGAGCGGTGCAAAAGGCGCCATTCCCGCGCCACTGAACTGGGCTACAGCCCGCGTCCTGGAACTGAGGGCTTTGAACTGAGACCCGGGGCACGAAAATTCGGGGCGTGGTTTCTCCACGACGGTGGGGCACAAGGCAGACACAGCACCCCAAAGCTGTTGAGGTGTACCCTACCATTCCCGCTCTGTTCTCTGTCCCACGGGGTGGGGGGAGGCGAAAAACAGCCCCCCAAGGACAATAGGAGAGATCTCTGGCGCCACCTAGCGACCAGGAAAAAAAAAGTCACTAACACCCTATAAAACAGGACATTTCTTAAGACTGCTTGAAAAGGGCAGAAGGTTTCTGGAGGACCCAGTGGCCAGCCGGGAAGTTATCCCACGCCAGGCCCCTTCCGACCAGCAGTCTGAGCCCACAGAGGGAGCAGGCACCCACGTCCGGGGCAGACCGGGTGCGCAGAAGAGTGTGCCTGAAACCAGAGGCGCAGGGACTGCATCCCGCTTCGCCATTTGAGAACAGGGACATTTCTTCAGTAAAAACTGCCTAAAACCAGCAGAAAGCTCCCCCAGAAGACAGAGATGGCTCCTGGAAGAGCCAGAGGGGAGCGGAGAAGTTCACCCAAGATGTCAGTCAGTCCGAGCAACACAGTGTCCCAACGCATACGACAAATTAGAAAACAGACAGTAGGGAGTAGAAGAACCACACGCAACCTAAAAACTCAGGAAAGAAGCACACCACAAAAAGAAAACCACTCCCCAGATTGCAACGACAGCAACTTGGAAGAACTTCTGAGCCTTCCAGAAAGAGAATTTAAAATTGCCATGATTAAAAAAGTGATAGATCAGAAGAAGGAAATTGAGTCCCTAAAGAGGGAAGTAAGAGAAATGCAGGAGATCAAAGAATTAATGGAGGAACTAAAGAACTCTGGGAAAAGCAATGAAAGCAGAATAGATGAAATGGAAGAACGAATAAGTAATCTTGAAGACACAGAAATAAAAAGAACCAAAACAGAAAAGGAAAGAGAAGTACGAAGGAAAAAGAATGAAGAAAGACTTCGGGAACTATCTGACTCCATGAGGAAAGGAAATATAAGAGTTATAGGAATTCCAGAAGGAGAGGAGAGAGATGTAGGAACAGAGAAAATATTCATGGATATAATTGAAGAGAACTTCCCAAATGAGAAGAAGGAGCTGAAAATTGATATACAAGAAGCAAGAAGAACACCAAACTTCCACGATGAAAGGAAAAACACAGCAAGACACATAATAGTAAAGCTCCCAAGAATCCAGGACAAGGAAAAAATAACGAAGCTGACAAGAGGGAAGAAACAGATAACATTCAAAGGAAAACCAATCAGGCTGACATCAGACTTCTCTGAAGAAACACTACGGGCAAGGAGAGAGTGGAGGGACATAGTCAACAGACTCCAAGAAAACAGATGCCAACCAAGAATACTCTATCCCGCAAAGCTCTCTTTCCTCCATGAAGAAAGAATATGGACCTTCCCAGACAAAGAGAAACTCCGGAATTTCATTGCGACTAAACCCCCACTCCAAAAAATACTACAAGGAATCCTAAAGCCAGAACCTCAGAGGGACGAATAACAACGAAAGAAGACCAAAAAAAAAAAAAAGTTATTAAAAGAATAAATAAATAAAATCAAAGGAAAGACAAACATAATGGCAAATACAGATGCTAACATATCAATATTAACTCTAAATGTAAATGGACTAAACTCTTCAATAAAAAGACACAGAGTTGCAGCCTGGATTAAGAAACAAAACCCAACCTTTTGCTGTCTCCAGGAAACACATTTAGCTACAAAAGATAAAAATAGGCTCAAAGTCAAAGGATGGAAAACAATCCTACAAGCAAATGGGCCAAAAAAGAAAGCAGGAACAGCTATACTTATATCAGATAAAACAGACTTCAAACTCAAAAAAATAAAAAGAGACCCCAATGGTCACTACATTATGATTAAGGGGACAATACTTCAAGAAGAAATAACACTCATTAACATATACTCACCAAACGAAAGAGCACCAAAATATATCAGACAACTGTTGTCCTCTCTGAAAACAGACATCAGAGAAAACACATATGTAGTGGGAGACTTCAACACACCACTATCAACAATGGATAGATCAACAAGACAAAAAATAAGTAAAGAAACTAAAGCTCTAAATAAGGACCTAGAGCATTTGGGCTTAACAGACATCTATAGAACACTAAACCCAAAAAAAACGGAGTACACATTTTTCTCAAGCGCACACGGATCATTCTCCAGGATCGATCACATACTGGGGCACAAGACAAACATCAACAGATACACCAAGATTGAAATCATACCAACCATCTTTTCTGACCACGAAGGCATCAAACTAGAAATAAATCATAAAAAGAAGGCAAGGAACTATCCTACCTCATGGAGATTAAAAGCCACACTACTGGAAGACCACTGGACTAACGAGGAGATCAAAGAAGAAATTAAAAAATTCTTTGAATTGAATGACAAGGAGGACACCAATATCCTAAATGTATGGGATGCAGCAAAAGCAGTAATAAGAGGAAAATATATAGCAATAGAAGCTCACATCAAAAAACAAGAAAGAACTCAAAGAAACAACCTAATCTCGAAGCTCAAAGATCTAGAAAAAGAACAACAAAAAACCCCAGAACCAGTAGAAGAAAAGAAATAATAAAAACCAAAGCAGAAATAAATGAAATTGAAACTAAAAAAACAATCCAAAGATCAATGAAACCAAGAGCTGGTTCTTTGAAAAAATCAATAAAATAGACAAACCCCTAGCCAGGCTCACAAAGGAAAAAAGGGAGAAAGCACAAATACACAGAATCATAAATGAAAGAGGAGAAATCACAACGGACACAGCAGAAATCAAAAGAATAATCAGTAACTACTATGAACAGTTATATGGAAACAAGTTCAACAATCTAGAGGAGATGGACAAATTCCTACAACTCTACAATCACCCAAAGCTAGATAAAGAAGAAATAGAACACCTAAACAGACCAATTACAAGCAGCGAAATTGAAATGGTAATTAAAAACCTCCCCAAAAACAAAAGCCCAGGACCTGATGGATTTACAAATGAATTCTACCAAACATTCAGAGACGAATTAGTGCCTATCCTTCACAAACTCTTCCAAAAAATTGAGAAGGAAGGGACAATACCAAACACGTTCTATGAAGCCAATATTACACTAATACCAAAACCGAATAAGGACAACACAAAAAAGGAAAACTATAGGCCAATCTCCCTAATGAACACTGATGCAAAAATCCTCAATAAAATTTTAGCTATCAGAATCCAACAATGTATCCATAAGATAATTCACCACGACCAAGTTGGATTCATTCCAGGGGCACAAGGATGGTTTAACATCCGAAAATCAATCAACGTTATCCAACACATCAACAAAAAGAAATATAAAAACCATATGATAATATCAATAGATGCTGAGAAAGCTTTCGACAAAGTGCAACACCCATTCATGATAAAAGCCCTTGAAATTCTTGGGATACAAGGAACATACCTCAACATCATAAAGGCCATCTATGACAAGCCAACAGCCAGTATCATTCTCAATGGTGAAAAGCTGAAAGCAATTCCATTAAGATCTGGAACAAGACAAGGATGTCCACTCTCACCACTGCTTTTCAATATAATACTGGAAGTCCTAGCCAGAGCAATAAGACAAGAGAAAGACATCCAAGGAATCCAAATAGGAAAAGAAGAAGTCAAACTATCACTATTTGCAGATGATATGATAATATACATAGAGAACCCCAAAATCTCCACAGAAAAACTAATTCAACTCATCAATCAATTCAGTAAAGTGGCAGGATACAAAATCAACACGCAAAAGTCAGTAGCCTTCCTATACACAAACAATAAATCTGAAGAAGAAGAAATCAAAAAACCACCCTTTTATTATCGAAACAAAAAAAATCAAATATTTGGGAATAAATCTAACAAAAGAGGTAAAGGACCTATACAAAGAAAACTATAAAACACTGTTAAAAGAAATAGAAGAAGACACAAAGAAATGGAAAGACATCCCCTGCTCATGGATTGGAAGAATAAACATTATTAAAATGGCCATCCTACCAAAAGCAATATACAGATTCAATGCTATTCCAATCAAAATCTCAATGGCATTCTTCAAAGAAATAGAACAATTATTGATGAAATTCATATGGAATCACCAAAAACCCCGAATAGCCAAAGCTCTACTGAAAAAAAAAGAAGGAAATGGAGGCATCACACTCCAGACTTCAAACTATACTACAAAGCCATAATCATCAAAACTGCATGGTATTGGAACAAGAACAGACATACAGACCAATGGAATCGAATAGAAAATCCAGAAATAAACCCACAGATTTATGGTCAACTAATCTTTGACAAAGGAGCGAAGACTATGCATTGGAGCAAAGAAAGTTTGTTCAATAAATGGTGCTGGGAAAACTGGGTCGCTACATGCAAAAGAATGAAGCTTGACCACTACCTCACACCATACACAAAAATCAACTCAAAATGGATTAAAGAACTAGACATAAGACCTGAAACCATAAAATACATAGAAGGAAATATAGGCGAAACACTACGGGATTTGCACATCAAAGACATCTTTACAGACACATCACCCAAAGCAGTGATAGTGAAGAGAAAGATAAACAGCTGGGACTACATCAAATTAAAGAGCTTCTGCACAGCAAAAGAGACAATAACAAAAACAAAGAGAAACCCCACCAACTGGGAGAACATTTTTGCACCCAACACTAATGATAAAGGACTGATCACAAAAATCTGCAAAGAGCTGATGAGACTCAGCAACAACAAAGAAAATAATCCAGTCAAAAAATGGGCAGAAGAGCTAAAAAGAAACTTCTCTGAAGAGGAA
This sequence comes from Talpa occidentalis, assembly GCF_014898055.3. NCBI lineage: Eukaryota > Metazoa > Chordata > Mammalia > Eulipotyphla > Talpidae > Talpa > Talpa occidentalis. The sequence goes on from NW_023601653.1 coordinate 45,509,435, forward strand.
ATGCAAATGGCCAACAGACATATGAAAAAATGTTCAACATCACTTGTAATCAGGGAAATGCAAATCAAAACTACCATGAGATACCATCTCACACCAGTGAGAATGGCACATATTAAAAAAACTAGCAACAACAAATGTTGGCGAGGATGTGGAGAAAAAGGAACTCTTGTGCACTGTTGGTGGGAGTGCAAACTGGTCCAACCACTATGGAGAGCTGTGTGGAGATTTCTGGACCTACTAAACATAGAGCTTCCATATGATCCAGCAATTCCACTCCTAGGTATTTACCCAAAGGACACAGAAACATCAATTCCAAAGAGCACCTGCACTCCTATGTTTATAGCAGCACTGTTTACAATAGCTAAGTTTGGAAACAACCCAAATGCCCAAAAATAGATGACTGGATCAAGAAGATGTGGTACATATATACCATGGAATATTACTCAGCATTCAAAAAAGATAAACACATGTAATTTGCAGCAACATGGATGGCGCTGGAAGGGATCATGCTCAGCGAAATAAGCCAGAAAGAAAAAGGAAAATACTGGATGGTCTCACTCATAGCAGGAATCTAGAAAACTTAAATAAGGGACCAGGAAAATGAATATAAGAAAGTGAAAATCAAAATCAACAAAAAACTATGAACCAGAGACACTTTTTGGGGGTGGGGGGCGGGAGGGGAAGGATTGGTGTCAGAATGGGGCGTTTGCAATTGTATGGGGGAATATAAAAATAAAATTTAATATTAAAAAAAAAAAAAAGAGTTCTTTATATGTAATAAATCATTTATTTTACACAACAATCTTGTGATATATTTTGCAAATGAGGAAATGTAACAGGGTGGTGTTCAGGAAAAGGGGAGGCTCCAGGTTTCCTGCCCCTCCCAAGGGAGGGTGAGGCTGAACAGGGAGGAGGAGAAGCTGAAAGAGGAGACTGGGGAAGGTAGAAAGAAGGATGGGGAGCCAGAAGGAGACCTGGAGGAGGCCCGTGGAGCAGAGAGACATGTGAAGAAGCTGCACTTGCTTCTTGGTCCTGGACTGGTTGAAACAGACGTGGGTGAAGACCTGTGGGGAGGCTGACAATGGCAACTTTGATCTTGATTTTGATTTTACTCTTTTCCTTGCAGACCTGGAAGATGCCTTAGACTTGTGGCAGACTTTCGGGCCTCAGAGGCCCTGCATTGGGCCAGACTTGTTTGGCTGGGCATTTACCCATGAGGGGATGGGTCACTGGGTGCTTCATTTGGAGATTATATTTGTAGGGGCAGGAATGGGCACAGTGCTGGTTTTCTATGACCTGAGCAGACGGGGTGAAGGAGGAGAAAGAGTCCTCAGTGGCTTTTGGAGGCTTTTATTGGTATTTACCAGGTACACAGCAGGCAGGGTGCTGGGGGGCCGGGAGGCTGGCAGGCACCCCAGCTCCCAGCAAGTCTTCACTCTCTCTGGGCTCTCCGACGTTCTCTGGTGGTCTCTGCTTCTCTGATCATGGTTCTCTGCTCAAGGCTGGCGTCCCCCTGACACCGCCCTTATAAGCCCAGTCTCTCAGCCCAGGTGAATCCCATCTACATATGCCCACACCCTACTCCAGATGCCCGCCATTAGGCATGCATTCAGGACCTCAAGGATCTATCATTATGCCTAATGGTGGGAGGGCAGAAAAACCTGATACTTTTTACCTTACCCTACAATAATCTTCCCCTTTTCTGTATTGCACACTAATTGTGTTAAAGTTCCTTTCCATTGAAGGTCTTATGCACTAGAGTATGTTTTGTCTTGATGCAGCGGATGGCAGGAACTATTTAGAGCTGGCAGGTTTGGGGGTTTTGGGGTGCCCCTCTCCCTGTCCTGTAACAGAAATACAACTGCAGAGAGATCATTTGCCTGAGGTCACACAGCCAGGAGGTAGCAGAGCTGGGTTGATAACCCAGGTAATTTGAGTCTAAAGCTCACACATTGAACCGGTACTAAGCTGTCTCTCACAAGCTCAGCATCCTTTGCAGTAACTAGCGCACAGCCTGTACTCATCAGCTGCTTATTGAGTAGACAGGCCCTTTGGGAAAGAGACACAACTGGCATTATACTTCCTGTAGGTTCAACAAAATTTTGATTTCAATAGTTTTTAAGAATAACTTTGTTTTCTTTTGTATTATTCTTGAGTATTTATCTGCAGTAGCAGGTAAAATAGTTTCTCATCCCCTTTTAACTGAGTTAAAGAGCTGGTCTCTTGGCGGGATCTTCAATGCAAACAGCATTGTGAGCACTAACCCTGGGCTGAAGACAGCAGTGCTCAAAGGATACTATTTGCAGGATGTGTTTTGTTACCAAATAGCATCTAACTTGTAATATCGTTAACAGGAATCTGTGTATGAGTTCACCACAGCTGTGACTTCTGGTGAATCATTCTGTTTGAAATATAATGTACTCAAAAAGCAGCAAAAACTGTAGTTAGAAATCACTGTAATGGCTTTCATGAAAGCTATTGCTAATTTAGGGCCCAATTAAAACTAGAAATCCAATTATTGCTGAATAACATAATTGCAAGAAAGTAACTTGAATTGCATGTGTGTCAGTAATTAAGGAGGAAGCTTTAATAACAGAATCCGTCTGAACCATTCCAAGGAGGGGCAGAGTCTGAGAATCTGCGTGGGTTCTGCCCCAGGCTGGGTCAGAGCAATAACTGTTCCAGCCATGGTGCTGGCAGTTGGTTCTGAATCTTGTAAACAGGGCGTGCTTTTATAGTCTACCTCGTGAAGTCCCAGTAAAACAAGTGCTGAATTTATGAGCAGGGGAAGGTCACTTCCTGAGTCCACATCTGATGAACATCAAATACACTGTTAGCCCTGAAAAGTTAAATATCAGCAGGTGCTATTTGTTAAATATTGGCGAAGCTGGAGAAAGCACCGGCATTATAAATGTCAAATGAATGCTGCACCTTTACAGTTAAAATTCAGACTTTGACCTTGAATTTCATTGCTCTGATTCTGTTGCTTGCAACGATGTAGCCAGGCTGCTGGTGTGTGAGCTTGGGGAGTCAGGCTGGGCACACACAGTGTGTTACTTACTAAGAATGCTACCCTGGCTCACCATCCTGCTAAAGATCAGTGCATGTCTCCCTATATCCACGGTCTGCAGATGGCGCTAGCCACATCGCCGCCAGAACGCCAGACAGGTGGTTGTATTTTGCTGCAGAGGATACCAGGTGGTGCGGACTTTTACTGGGGACACAGTATTTCTTTTTTTTTTTTTTAATTTTAATTTTTTTATTTTTATATTCCCCAAACAATTGCAACCCCTTTATTTTGACCCCAATCCCTCCCCCCGCCCCCTCCCCTCATAAAGTGTCTCTGGTTCATAGTTGTTTGTTGATTATGATTTTCACTTTCTTACAGATATTCATTTTCCTGGTCCCTTGTTTAAGTTTTCTAGATTCCTGCTATGAGTGAGACCATCCGATATTTTTCTTTTTCTTTCTGGCTTATTTTGCTGAGCATGATCCCTTCCAGCGCCATCCATGTTGCTGCAAATTGCATGTGTTTATCTTTTTTGAATGCTGAGTAATATTCCATGGTGTATATGTACCACATCTTCTTGATCCAGTCATCTATTTTTTGGCATTTGGGTTGATTCCAAAGCTTAGCTATTGTAAACAGTGCTGCTATACACATAGGGGTGCAGGTCCTCTTTGGAATTGATGTTTCTGTGTCCTTTGGGTAAATACCTAGGAGTGGAATTGCTGGATCATATGGAAGCTCTATGTTTAGTAGGTCAAGAAATCTCCACACAGCTCTCCATAGTGGTTGGACCAGTTTGCACTCCCACCAACAGTGCAGGAGAGTTCCTTTTTCTCCACAACCTCGCCAACATTTGTGGTTGCTAGTTTTTTTAATATGTGCCATTCTCACTGGTGTAAGATGGTATCTCATGGTAGTTTTGATTTGCATCATATAAAGAGAATGTAGATATAAAGTTATCCAGTGAATCAAACTAAAGTGTGAACATTGGACATATTTGAGGGCAACATGTGACTCATTTCTGCCAAAGCAACTTTCCCTGAATAATTCCCTCAACTCTTTTTTTGTATTGTTCATATAAATATGGCTTAATAGGGGATAAAAACCTGCAGAACCAAGGCTGCCAGAGCGTGATGGTAGGGAGCCAAATTGGAATGACCCAATGGACCAGAGTGAAGGATTATTGGTACTTTGGTGGTGGATGTGATGTGATAACATACATTCAAAGAAGTGAGAACCTGTACCCCTAAATCATATCCAGTGTTGTAAATCAATGTTAACACAATAAATATAATAATTAGAAATACCCACAATCCTAAAATAGGAGTGAAACACTGAATGTTAATTATAGAGAGGGAAGATTCATGTATTATTGAATGGTATCTTGTTGCAAAATATTATAGAAAACTGCTTGGGTTAAAATAACAGACATTTATTGTCTTGGGTTCTGGAGAGCCGAGGTCTTAAATCAAGGTGTCAGCAGGTGACACATCCCCCAGTAGTTGAAGGGGAGACTCCTTACCTTTTCAGCTCCTGTGGGGTGTGCATATTCCTTGGTTTTCCTTGGCTTGTTACATCACTGCTGTCTCCACCTGTCTTTGCATTCCCAGCTCCTCTGTATGTTTTCTCCTCTGTGTCTCTTATGAATGCATTTGCCATTGAATTCTACTTGGCTAATCCACTATGATCTTATCTCCAAATTCTTCACTTCATGACATATACAAAGACTTTTTCTAAATAAGGTCACGTTTACAGGCTTTAGAGATTTGTACATCTTGGTGAAGGTCACCAAGTAACCTGCTATAATCCTCAAATAAATGTTTCCTGGAATATTGAGGGTAAAATACATTTGTACAAAACATGTTTTGTTCATGAATGTTTATTTTGTAAAAAGTCATAAAGAAATAGTTCTCAGGCCTCCAAATGCAAGGGTTAAAGTCTCAGCTGTCACCAACTACCAAGCTGTCACCAGCCACTGTGGCATGAGTTCAATCCCTGGGAGCAGACCCACATGGCGCAGCAGACCTCTCCTGTCACGCTCACTGCTCCCCTCAGCAGTGGATTTCAGTCGATCTGCGTGTTCTGTTCCCCACTCTGTCTCTGGTGAATCCTCTCACCCCCACACCTCTGGTCTATGCTCCTGTTCTTCTACACATACTTAAATAAAAATAAATCTTAAAAAAAAAGAAACAGTTCTCTACTGACTCTGAAGTCCTGAGTTTACAAATAATGTTTTTGGTGGATACTTTCAAAGATCTCACTAATATTACTTACAAACAATTCCTTCCTGTCTTTATGGGAGGTTGTGTACAGCAAGATGTAGTAGAGTCAATTCAATTTCTCTGCACCTGGCTTGGCCTTTTGAGTTCTGGCCTGAAATTAACTGGTAACTTCTTCACCTCTTGGGCTGCAGGTGCTTTGTAAAGAAGTTTGGGTCAGACAGCTGAGGTATGTGGAGCAACAGAGAGACCCAGAAAACCCCCAGCTATTCCAGCCACAAGCACCAGACACATGAATGAAGTCACTTTCAGCTTTCCAGCTGAGCTCCCAGCTGAATGTAACCACATGAGTGACCCCAGCCAATACCATGTGGAGTAGAACAACCATCCATTGGAACCCAAACAGAACTGAGAGAAATAGCAAACTGTCCTTTCAAGCCATTATGTTCTGAAAGAGCTGTTTACCAATAATTGATAACAAAAACCAAGTGATCAATCGCATCATTCAGAATTAAAGAAAGAGTTGTTATGTGGGCTAAGAACAATGACAATAGACACTATAAGCACAAAAACATTTTGATATTGGGCATGAAAGTCTTTCTTTCTTTTTTTTGATTTATTATTATTTTTTATTTATTTATACAAGCACTGGGTACAGTCAGAAGCACGGGAGGGTGAGAGAATTCACCAGAGCCAGAGCAGGGAGCAGAGCAGGCAGAAGGACCAAAGTACGCTGCTGTGGGGAGCAGCTGGCGGCAGGAGAGGTCTGTGCACCATGTGGGACCCTCCTCCGGTGGCGCGGGAGCAGCCGGGGATCGAACCGGCACTGCAGAGGCTGCGGGCAGCTTCGCCACCCAGCGCTCAACTGCTGCGCCACCGGGAGGCCCTCTTTCTTTCTTTTTTTAAAATAAATTTTATTTTTATATTCCCCATACAATTGCAACCCCCTTATTTTGACCCCAATCCCTCCCCTCCCCACACCCCATCCCCCATAAAGTGTCTCTGGTTCATAGTTGTTTGTTGATTTTGATTTTCACTTTCTTATAGTTATTCATTTTCCTGGTCCCTTATTTAAGTTTTCTAGATTCCTGCTATGAGTGAGACCATCCAGTATTTTTCTTTTTCTTTCTGGCTTATTTCGCTGAGCATGATCCCTTCCAGCACCATCCATGTTGCTGCAAATTGCATGTGTTTATCTTTTTTGAATGCTGAGTAATATTCCATGGTGTATATGTACCACATCTTCTTGATCCAGTCATCTATTTTTGGGCATTTGGGCTGTTTCCAAAGCTTAGCTATTGTAAATAGTGCTGCTATACACATAGGGGTGCAGGTGCTCTTTGGAATTGATGTTTCTGTGTCCTTTGGATAAATACCTAGGAGTGGAATTGCTGGATCATATGGAAGCTCTATGTTTAGTAGGTCCAGAAATCTCCACACAGCTCTCCATAGTGGTTGGACCAGTTTGCACTCCCACCAACAGTGCAGGAGAGTTCCTTTTTCTCCACAACCTCGCCAACATTTGTTGTTGCTAGTTTTTTTAATATGTGCCATTCTCACTAGTGTAAGATGGTATCTCATGGTAGTTTTGATTTGCATTTCCCTGATTACAAGTGATGTTGAACATTTTTTAATATGCCTGTTGGCCATTTGCATTTCCTCTTCAGAGAAGTTTCTTTTTAGCTCTTCTGCCCATTTTTTCACTGGATTATTTTCTGTTTTTGTTGAGTCTCATCAGCTCTTTGCAGATTTTTGTGATCAGTCCTTTATCATTAGTGTTGTGTGCAAAAATGTTCTCCCAGTTGGTGGGGTTTCTCTTTGTTTTGGTTATTGTCTCTTTTGCTGTGCAGAAGCTCTTTAATTTGATGTAGTCCCAGCTGTTTATCTTTGCCTTCACTATCACTGCTTTGGGTGATGTGTCTGTAAAGATGTCTTTGATGTGCATATAATGTAGTGTTTCGCCTGTATTTCCTTCTATGTATTTTATGGTTTCAGGTCTTATGTCTAGTTCTTTAATCCATTTTGAGTTGGTTTTTGTGTATGGTGTGAGGTAGTAGTCAAGCTTCATTCTTTTGCATGTAGCGACCCAGTTTTCCCAGCACCATTTATTGAACAAACTTTCTTTGCTCCAATGCATATACTTTGCTCCTTTGTCAAAGATTGGTTAACCATAAATCGGTGGGTTTATTTCTGGATTTTCTATTTGATTCATTGGTCTGTGTGTCTGATCTTGTTCCAATACCATGCAGTTTTGATGATTATGGCTTTGTAGTATAGTTTGAAGTCTGGGAGTGTGATGCCTCCATTCCCTTCTTTTTTTTTCAAGAGAGCTTTGGCTATTCGGGGTTTTTAGTGATTCCATATGAATTTCATCAATAATTGTTCTATTTCTTTGAAGAATGACATTAAAATTTTTATTGGAATAGCATTGAATCTGTATATTGCTTTTGGTAGGATGGCCATTTTAATAATGTTTATTCTTCCAATCCATGAGCAGGGGATGTCTTTACATTTCTTTGTATCTTCTTCTATTTTTTTAGCAGTGTTTTTTAGTTTTCTTTGTATAGGTCCTTTACTTCTTTTGTTAGATTTATTCCCAAGTATTTGATTTTTTTTGTTTCGATAATAAAAGGGATGGTTTTTTGATTTCTTCTTCTTCAGATTTATTGTAGGAAGGCTACTGACTTTTGCATGTTGATTTTGTATCCTGCCACTTTACTGAACTGATTGATGAGTTGAATTAGTTTTTCTGTGGAGTTTTGGGGGTTCTCTATGTATATTATCATATCATCTGCAAATAGTGATAGTTTGACTTCTTTTCCTATTTGAATTCCTTGTATGTCTTTCTCCTGTCTTATTGCTCTGGCTAGGACTTCCAGTATTATATTGAAAAGCAGTGGTGAGAGTGGACATCCATGTCTTGTTCCAGATCTTAATGGAAATGCTTTCAGCTTTTCACCATTGAGAATGATACTGGCTGTTGGCTTGTCATAGATGGCCTTTATGATGTTGAGGTATGTTCCTTGTATCCCAAGAATTTCAAGGGCTTTTATCATGAATGGGTGTTGCACTTCGTTGAAAGCTTTCTCAGCACCTATTGATATTATCATATGGTTTTTATATTTCTTTTTGTTGATGTGTTGTATAACGTTGATTGATTTTCGGATGTTGAACCATCCTCGTGTCCCTGGAATGAATCCTACTTGGTTGTGGTGAATTATCTTATGGATACATTGTTGGATTCTGATAGCTAAAATTTTATTGAGGATTTTTGCATCAGTGTTCATTAGGGAGATTGGCCTGTAGTTTTCTATTTTTGTCTTGTCCTTGTTCAGTTTTGGTATTAGTGTAATGTTGGCTTCATAGAATGTGTTTGGTATTATTCCTTCCTTCTCAATTTTTTGTAATAGCTTGTGAAGAATAGGCACTAATTCGTCTCTGAATGTTTGGTAGAATTCATTTATAAATCCATCAGGTCCTGGGCTTTTGTTTTTGGGGAGGTTTTTGATTACCATTTCAATTTCGCTGCTTGTAATTGGTCTGTTTAGGTGTTCTATTTCTTCTTTATCTAGCTTTGGATGACTGTAGAGTTGTAGAAATTTGTCCATCTCCTCTAGATTGTTGAACTTGTTTCCATATAACTGTTCATAGCAGGTACTGATTATTCTTTTGATTTCTGCTGTGTCCGTTGTGATTTCTCCTCTTTCATTTATGATCCTGTTTATTTGTGCTTTCTCCCTTTTTTCCTTTGTGAGCCTGGCTAGGGGTTTGTCTATTTTATTGATTTTTTTCGAAGAACCACCTCTTGGTTTCATTGATCTTTTGGATTGTTTTTTTAATTTCGATTTCATTTATTTTTGCTTTGGTTTTATTATTTCTTTTCTTCTACTGGTTTTGGGTTTTTTTTGTTGTTCTTTTTCTAGATCTATGAACTTTGAGATTAGGTTGTTTCTTTGAGTTCTTTCCTGTTTCTTGATGTGAGCCTCTGTTGCTATATATTTTCCTCTTATTACTGCTTTTTCTGCATCCCATACATTTAGGAAATTGGTGTCCTCCTTGTCATTCAATTCAAAGAATTTTTAAATTTCTTGTTTGATCTCCTCGTTAGTCCAGTGGTCTTCCAGTAGTGTGGGTTTCAATCTTCATGAGGTAGGAGAGTACCTTGCCTTCTTTTTATGGTTTATTTCTAGTTTGATGCCTTCATGGTCAGAGAAGATGGTTGCTATGATTTCAATCTTGGTGTATCTGTTGATGTTTGTCTTGTGTCCCAGTATATGACTGATTCTGGAGAATGATCCATGTGTACTTGAGAAAAATGTGGACTCAGATTTTTTTTTGGGTTTAGTGTTCTATAGATGTCTGTTATGCCCAAGAGCTCTAGATCCTTATTTAGAGCTTTACTGTCTTTACTTATTTTGTCTCGTTGATCTATCCATTGTTGATAGTGGTGTGTTGAAGTCTCCCACTATGTATGTGTTTTCTTTGATGTCTGTTTTCAAAGATGACAATAGTTGTCTGATATATTTTGGTGCTCCTTCGTTTGGTGAATATATGTTAATGAGTGTTATTTCTTCTTGAAGTATTGTCCCCTTGATCATAATGTAGTGACCATTGGGGTCTCTTTTTATTTTTGAGTTTGAAATCCGTTTTATTTGATGTAAGTATAGCTGTTCCCGCTTTATTTTTTGGTCCAATTGCTTGTAGGATTTTTTTCCATCCTTTAACTTTGAGTCTGTTTTTATCTTTTGTAGGTAAAATGTTTCCTGGAGACAGCAAAAGGTTGGGTTTTGTTTCTTAATGCAGCCTGCAACTCTGTGTCTTTTTATTGAAGAGTTTAGTCCATTTACATTTAGAGTTAGTATTGATATGTTAGCACCTGTATTTGCCATTGTGTTTGTCTTTCCTTTGATTTTATTTATTTATTCATTTAATAACTTTCCCCCCCCCCTTTTTTTGGCCTTCTTTTGTTGTCATTCGTCCCTCTGAGGTTCTGGCTTTAGGACTCCTTGTAGTATTTTTTGGAGTGGGGTTTAGTCGTAATGAAATTCCAGAGTTTCTGTTTGTCTGGGAAGGTCCTTATTCTTTCTTCATAGAGGAAGGAGAGCTTTGAGGATAGAGTATTCTTGGTTGGCATCTGTTTTCTTGGAGTCTGTTGACTATGTCCCTCCACTCTCTCCTTGCCCGTAGTGTTTCTTCAGAGAAGTTGATGTCAGCCTGATTGGTTTTCCTTTGAATGTTATCTGTTTCTTCCCTCTTGTCAGCTTCATCATTTTTTCCTTGTCCTGGGTTCTTGGGAGCTTTACTATTATGTGTCTTGCTGTATTTTTCCTTTCGTCATGGAAGTTTGGTGTTCTTCTTGCTTCTTGTATATCAATTTTCAGCTCCTTCTTCACATTTGGGAAGTCCTCTTCAATTATTTCCTTGAATATTTTCTCTGTTCCTACATCTCTTTCCTCTTCTTCTGGGATTCCTATAACTGTTACATTTCCTTTCTTCATGGAATCAGATAGTTCCCAAAGTCTTTCTTTGGTCTTTTTCCTTTGTACTTCTCTTTCCTTTTCTGTTTTAGTTCTTTTTATTTCTGTGTCTTCAAGAGTACTTATTCATTCTATTCATTCTTCCATTTCCTCTATTCTGCTTTCATTGCTTTTCCCAGAGTTCTTTAGCTCCTCCATTATTTCTTTGATCTCATGCATTTCTTTTACTTCCCTCTTTAGAGACTCAGTTTCATTCTTCTGATCGTTAATTATTTTTCCCTTATCATTGTTTTCCTTTATGACTTCTGTCAGTTTTTTAATCACGGCAGTTTTAAATTCTCTTTCTGGAAGGCTCAGATGTTCTTCCAAGTTACTGTTGTTGCAATCTGGGGGGTGGTTTTCTTTTTGTGGTTTGCTTTTTTCCTGAGGAGTTGCTAGGTTGCATGTGGTTTTTCTATTCCCTACTGCCTGTTTTCTAATTTGCCATATTCCTTGGGACACTGTGTTGCTGGTACTGGCCGGCATCTTGGGTGAAATTCCCAGCTCACCTCTGGCTCCTCTGGGAGCCTTCTGCTGGTTTCAAGCAGTCTTTACTGAAGAAAGGTCCCTGTTCTAAAATGCCGATGCGGGACGTGCTCCCCTGTGAGCCTGGTCTGCCCCAGTGGTGGGTGCCTCTCCCTTCTTGTCTCGGACTGCAGGCCAGAAGGGGCCTGGCATTGACGAACTTCCCAGCTCACCTCTGGCTCCTCCAGGAGACTTCTGCCAGTTTCAAGCAGTCTCTACTGAAGAAAGTTCCCTGTTCTAAAATGCAGATGCGGTGATGCGCTCCCCTGCACACCAGGTCTCATGAAAGTGTTTCTGAGTGTCCTGCCTTTGACACTGTTCAGGATCTGAAAGAAGATGTGCTGGATGCAGCTCTCAGAAGGAAGCACCTCATATTCTTGTAATTCAGGAAATCGAACTTACGTGAAAGATCACTGCAGACACACTGGTGTTGAATCTGGGCTTTATTACTAATTTAGAGCACGATCTTCAGAAAGTCGTGCATTTTCCCTTAGCCCATATAGGGAGAAATGACAAAAGCCATTTCTTATTTTTGAGTGGCTTACACATGCCAGGTCCGTGGCTCATCCCACATAAAACAATCATTTTCACAATAATCTACAAAGGATATTTTGCTAATTTTCACATCAGGAAGTTTTGGTTCCAATAGGATTAGCAGCCTCTTGAGATGGTGTGAGGGTGGTGGGGAGAAGGGGTGATAAATAGATATTCAAACCCATGCCGAGAACTGCTAATCTGTGCTTTTTCTCCAGTTTCCCTGCACGAGCGCACATCTTGCCTGTTGGTTTGGGGTAGGAGACAGCCCAGCCCTGAGCAGGTTCTCCTGGGCGTTCTCCATTCCCTGTGCAGGGTTGGGGAGCATCTGCAAAACCTACACAGAATATATTCCTAATTAGCAGTTCATCAGCACCTGCTTTTCTTCTCCATTGGTTCCTCAGTATCAGTTCTGGGCCTCCCTCTCTCTCACCCCCACTCCGTGGCTAACTGCTAGTCATTTTTATTCTTGGCCATGTTTCTTTTATCTGTTGCTTCCTCCCACTTTCTGCCTTCATCCAGGTTTGGCCTGGCACCCTTGTCTGCAGGAAGCTCCTTATCTGCCTCACCTCCTGTCACTCCATCAGCCCATTCATCCTTCACTCAGTCACTGGTTATCTTCCCACACACAAGTTTCCGAATGCCATTTTCTCATTCAGAAAACTTGAATGGATTGTTATATTGCCTAGAGAATAAAGAATCAAATAAAGAATTAAAATAAAGAATTAAATAAAGAATTAAACGATTTTTTTAGGATGTGAATAACACATTTATGGCTCATGGTAGCTGCATTCATGATTAGCAGAAAAAAACAAAACACGGTATCCAAACTTTTGTGTTCTTTTTTCTTAAAAATTAAAAAAACTTTTTGTAAAGGTACAAAGTCAGTAATTTTATATTTTTAAAAGATTTATTTATGCATATAAGAACTGGGGTGCAGACCAGAGGTGCGGGGATTGAGAGGCTTCCCCAGAGACAGAGTGGGGAGCAGAACAGGCAGACTGACTGAAATCCACTGCTGAGGGGAGCAGCAGGTGAGACAGGAGAGGTCTGCTGCACCATGTGGGTAGCTCCTGGGAGGCAGGGGATTGAACTTCTGCTGAAGTAGCTGGCGATAACTTGATAGCTTAATAGCTCTGTCTTTAACCCCTGTGCCACCAGGGAGGCCCCAACCTTTTGTGTTCTGCTTGACCATACAGTGTCTGACACAAATGTTTCTGAGGCGTTCTTTCTAGGGTGAAGAAAAGCTCTTGTCTAGCACCCCCTCAGTGTAGCAAGGCATATGGGGAGCATTTGCTTTTGTTAGTTTATGTACCCCTTGAGAGGTAAACTTCAACTGGGAGAGATGTCCACTAGGTTTTTCAAATTTGGAAGAAAGAAAAGTATTAAGGAACCATTTGCTTTATGTATTACCGCAATCATATTTTTTTTTTTTGCACATAACTAGAGTGTGGAAGAGTGAGAGGACTTACTAGAGACAGGGTGGGGAGCAGAACAGGCAGATCGACTGAAATTCACTGCTGAGGGGAGTAGCGGGTGAGACAGGAGAGGTCTGCTGTGCCCCATGTGGATCAGCTCCCAGCCGAGGGTTCGAACTCAGGCTGCAGTGGTGACAGCACTGAGACTTAACCACTAGGGTACCAGAGAGGCCTCAGGATTTGTTATTTCTGTTATTTATTTTGACAATGAGAACTTACAGAAACATTGCTCTTTGTCTTCAGTACAGAGGGAATGGCCATTTGCTGCCCTCACCCGGTCTCCCTCTGAGTCGATGGACACATTTAAGTCTACTTTTCAATAAGACTGGGTGAGAGAGTATTATGCTTATGAACTAAGTCCAGAAAAGAGAAAGCACAGTATAATTTCACTCTTATGTGGTATACAGAGAAAACAAATGAACTAAATGAAACCAAAATTAATTTTTAGACGAGAAGACCAGTTAGTGGTTACCAGAAAAGAAAGAGGAAGGGGGTAGGTCAATTGGGTAAGAGGGGTCAATTGCATAGTGAAGGATGGAATTGGACTTTTAGTGGTGAAATTGACATAATACATATACATGATGACTTTTTAATGGTGCAAACTAAAACTTAGATAATGTTGTAATACAATGTTACTTTAATTAAAAAAAAGATTCATTTTGAGCTAGAATTTACTTTTAAGGAATGATGAAAGTCATCTGGTCAAGAATCAGTTCTGGAAGTTTTTAGAATGAGAAGTACTGAGTCAAAGATATCTTTACTCAAATCTTCCCGGGAGCGGTGGGCTTTCGACTTCAGTGGGATTTCCTGCTGGGCAAAAGCCCCTCTATAGAGCAGAGAGAAAACTGCTTTTGTTAATATCCAAAAATGAAATCTGAGCTGATGTTTCCAGGAAGATATGTAGGTCATTTTCACTGTTCATCCTACAAGAGAAACTGCTTGTCAGCCCTACCCTTCAGGCATGCTGAGTTCTAGATCACAGGTGGGAGTGTCAGGAAAGGAAGAAAGACCAGTAAATAGAAAAATGAGAACATGAATGGTTTGCTTTTTAAGAGATTTATTTTATTTATGCATAGAAGAACTGAGGGTATAGGCTAGACATGCAGGGTGTAAGAGGATTAACCAGAGACAGAGTGGGGAGCAGAGCAGGCAGATTCACTGAAATCCACTGCTGAGGGGAGCAGCAAGTGAGACAGGAGAGGTCTGCTGCGCCATGTGGGTCAGCTCCCTGGCCGGGAATCTAACTCAAGCCATAGTGGAGATAGCACTGAGACTCAACCCCTAGGCCACCAAGGGGTCTCAGAACATGAATAGTTTTGCATCCAAAAGCAATACCTGCATTTCCTGATGCTTTCTGGTCTATTCCAGGGTTCCCCCCCTTGATCCTAATACCAAGGGCCCCTTTCATGAGTGAGCCCTCTCTCACGTACTCACTTTTGAAAATACATACAACGTGATTTTAAGTAATGCTTAACATACATATTATTAATTAAACAGCAACACATGGTTGTTAACCAGGAAGGTGAGAGTTGATGTAGTTCCTGTCAAAAGCAAACACACTTTTTGTTGTTGTTGGCTTATGCAGATAAATGTAGCGGTTTTCACTGAAACTTTAGAAACCAAAAATATTTAAGGGCTTTCAATTGTACTTTCTAGAATTGCTAGGCATCTAGGAAACCCTAGAATTTATACTCTATAGTTAGGAGCCATCCCAAGGTATTAAAAAGGGTTACGTTTTGGGTGTTATGAAGTTATGTGATGGCTTCTAACTGAATGATGAACACTTAAAACTAATCTGTGCCAACCGCCAGGAGAAATGGATGATTTCATTTCTAGAAATAGGATAAAGAAATGAAATAAAGTCTAATTCCAGTGTGTAAATGAGGGAAATCAACCTCTTCGAGTTTGGTCTTGAATAAACTGCTTTCTATTTGACATGCTCAACAGCCTGGACTTCCCTTTAATTCACATCGTGAAATAATTGCCCTGGTGGAAATCAGAAACATGCAATGTAATATATTATCTTTACTCAATGATTCTTGAGAGGTGATACCTCAATTAACAAATCCTCAGGGAAAGAGGCAGCGTTGGAAAAAAAATATGCTCTGATCTCATCTTCATAAATCAGGCCAGGCAGCACCGACTGCCTCTAGGCACTGGGAAGACAAAAGCGCCCCGGAGCAGCCTGGCTCCTGCCCTGCTCACATGCAGGAACAGGGTCACTCTAGCAATTTATAAAATATTTGAAAGTTCTTTTTCTCCCTCCTCCATTTCCTGTTACCTTTTAAGACACCTCCCCTCTCTGTTACAGGGCAGGATGAGGGGCACCCCAGATCCCCCCACCTCCCTACTGCAAATAGGTTAGTCATCTGCTGCTTCAAGACAAAACCTACTCTAGTGTGTAAGACCTTCAATGGAAAGGAACTTTAATACAATTAGTGTGCAATACAGGAAAGGGGAAGAACCTAGCTTCCAAATCAAGCACCTGAAGTTACCCATTTCCTTTTGGGTAAACAGGATTGGCCCAAAGCAGGGCCACTGAGACCCAAAAGCCTGCCACAGCCTAAGGCACCTCCTGGTGGGGATCCATAGGAAAGTGGCAGAAGGGGCCAGAGAAGTCTGGAAGGAAAAGAGCAAAATCAAGATG
Source organism: Talpa occidentalis (assembly GCF_014898055.3). NCBI lineage: Eukaryota > Metazoa > Chordata > Mammalia > Eulipotyphla > Talpidae > Talpa > Talpa occidentalis. Next base: position 45,525,364 of record NW_023601653.1, read on the forward strand.
ACAATAAATGCTGCCATTGTCAGCCTCCCCACGGGTCTCTCACCCACGTCTGTTTCAACCCGTCCAGAACCAAGAAGCAAGTGCAGCTTCTTCACATGTCTCTCTGCTCCGTGTGTCTCCTCCAGGTCTCCTGGCTCCCCATCCTGCTTCCTTCCTTCCTCAGTCTCCTCTCAGCTTCTCCTCCTCCCTGCTCAGCTCCACCCTCCCTTGGGTGGGGCAGGGAACCTGGAAACTCCTCCTTCCTTGGGACCACCCTGTTAACATCTCCACTAAAGGAATCCCACACCCTCTTTTTTTCCTTCTTTATCAAAAACTGGCTACACCACAATTCTCCTTTTTGGTTAATAAATAAATAAATTTAATGTGAGTGAATTTTAATGGATATAATAAATCTAGTAAACCTGTAAATTCAAGCCTTTTACTAGCTTTGGGAATCCTGGGACTTGAACTGCTTGCTTTGGTATCCCAGAATCTAGTTCAGTGCCTGGCAGGCAGACAAACTTGAATGGATAAGAGAAGACCTGGTTTCCCTTCACTTGAAATTCAAGCTGAAGGAGTAAGAGAGGGGAAGGCGTAGGTGGGGAGGTAATGTTGGGAGGCTTAGGGGAGTATGTCTTTTTACCTCTTCCAAAAGTAAACAGTCTCACTACACTGTCTGAAATGGGTGCATTTCTTCCCCTTCCTCCCACACCCAGCCTTTGCACCTCTGGGGACAGCCTGGAGGAGCTGTGGCTCCTGGGGGCCTGCCTTGTAGAGATATTTTGCTTCAGTTAGGACCCGCGGTATCTTTTGCTGGGTCCATCCATGCCAAAATGCCAAGGAATCCCTTGATCCAAATTTATTTATTTATTTAAAAATTTATTTATTTTTATACATGAACCGGGGTACAGGCCAGATGCGCGGGAGGGTGAGAGGATTCACCCGAGACAGAGTGGGGAACAGAACAGGCAGACTGAAGAAATACACTGCTGAGGGGAGCAGCGGGCAAGACAGGAGAGGTCTGCTTCACCATGTGGCATTCTCACTGGCCGGCTGGGATCAAACCCATGCTGCAGAGGCTGCAGACAGATTCACAGTGCAGCATTCAACCGCCTGTGCCACCAGGGAAGCCCTGATCCAAATTTATTAATAATTTGATGCAAATCAAATGACAGTGAAAGACCACTTCACAATCACTGCGGGGCTGGTGTTTTTTTTTATTAATTTTTTTACTATTCATTATTAATTTTTTTATTATTAAAAAAGACAGACCACAAGTGTTGAAGCGATGGAGAGACCCTGTAACACTGCTGAGGGTGGTGGTGGTGGTGGTAAGAGGATGCTACGCTCTGGAACAGAGTCTGATCTTTCCTCAAAAAGCCAAAGTTACCATATGATCCAGCAAGGTCACTTCTAGGTACATGTCTCAGAGACTGGTGAGATGTTTCCATAGACACATGTAAGTGCATGTTCATAGCAGCCTATTTATAATAATAGGAGAAATAATCTAAATGTCCGTCAGCTGATGACTGGATAAACAAAACATCCACATAGTAGATATATTATTATTTTGGTGGATATACAGTGTTAATATAATATTTTATTATTCAGCAATGAGCAAAGAGATGAACAAAGGAACTAGGATATGGATGGACCTTGAAAACACACTAAGTGAAAGAATCAGGCACAAATCCTAGGATTCTATTTTTACAAAAGGTCCTCTGGCCGGACGTTTAGAAACACAGAACATAGATTAGCAGTTGCCAGTGTTTAGGGGAGGGGAGAATGAGAGTGATTTCTGTGGGTACAGGGCTTCTATTTGGGGTGATGAAAAATGTCTTGAACTATATAATTTTGAACTTGAATAGTCTTTTTAAAAAAGATTTATGCAAACAAGAACTGGGTGTAGGCCAGAGGTGCAGGGGGCAGGGTGAGAGGATTCACCAGAAACAGAGGGGAGCAGAACAGGTGGATTTACTGAAATCCATTGCTGAGGGGAGCAGAACAGGCGAGGTAGGAGAGGTCTGCTGTGCCCTATGTGGGTCACCTCCCTGGGCGGGGATCAAACTCAGTATGTAGTGGTGATAATACTGACACTTAACCAACCCCTAGGCCACCAGGGAGGCCCCAGGCCTATTTTTTTTCTACCAGTGATTAGGGAATGCAGTAGAACTCAGCAGCCTTGGTTCCAGGTCACAAAATCACCTAGGTGGCTGGCAGGAATGCAGAATCTGGGTAATACCCAGCACCATTGAATCAAAATCTGCAGTGGAACAAGATTCACATGTGCAATATCGATGGACAAAATGGGGGATGGGCAGGCAGACAGGAGTCTCTTCTCTGGTCCTGGAGGTGGCCTTAGCTGGGTGTGCAAAAATGGGCTATTTGCTTCACCTCTCTGTGAAAAGTGGTAGGTGGGTTCTTAAAGCTACTGAGCTAATTGACATAGAAGTATTTGTTAAATTTGTAGCCTCTGGAACTGAACCACCTCAGCTAGTGGACTATAAATAAAATCAGATAGCTCTGTTTGGTCATTTACTAACTTGGTGACTTTGGTTGTGTCTTTCAGTTTTCTCCTGAGAGTTTTTGTGGAGATAAATCACATTTACAAGGTGGCTTAGGGTAACCCTCATTAAATGGTAGGTGGCTATTATTGTTTGTCTTATTAGAATCTCAGGTTCTGATGACAGTATGCTGTTGAAATACATCCTATTAATAGAGTTGGATCTGGAAGTCTTTCTGGAATTGCAAGAATCCTTGTGTCTGATGTTGAAGAACGTGAAAAAGCTAGTATGAGTGGGAGAATATATTTAACTCCAGATTTCTTAATTACATTGTTTCAGCTTGGAGGTATCCCTAAAAATCCAGCCTACATCTGCCCAACACCATAGCTATTGTTTCTTAGTAAAGAGTCATTAGTTAAAAAGATTTAACAAAATCAGGAAAAATGTTGATGAAGATGTTGCATTCTTATAGCATCTATGGTTAAGCAAAGTAAGCTTTGATCTTTAAGAAAGAATGGTGACAATCTCAGAGCTTGGGGTTTTCTACTCAGCTTGGATTTTATCCGATGGAGACACGTGACAGTTCTGAGGCTCCAAGGTCTTTGTTGGATATTTTTGTTGTTCTCTGGTCCCAACACTCCATCATATTTACATGTTGGAAATATAATTAGCCATAGACTGATTGCAAAGAATCAACCATAATTTAAAAATATGAATTAACATAAAATGGCAAGCATTAAAAGTTAATGTTAACTTGATGCTCATTTATTTTTGCATCCAAATGAGCCTTATTAAGTTACTTAGTCCATCTAAACATGGGAATTTTTTTTCTCATATTCAAAGTGTAACGACAATTTCTTATATTGTAGACCCTGACAATAATTTTGAAAGATGTGGGTCCAGTCTACTGCTGATATTCAGTGTTTGATTTCTTCTCTGACTGGTTTTAAATTGGTAGTGCTGTACAGTTGGGTATATTAAAGTTTAGAATCTAAACATGGACTTGATGTTTTCTAAAGTGCTTTCTTATGGAAATTATATTTGGACTGTCAATGCCTGTGGTTTCCTTCACTGTCAGCACAATCAATATCTTTGGGCAGGTGGATGGAGTGCAGAGGGGGATGGAATGTATGGAAAAGCAGCACGCCTGTAAAATGTGGTCTTAAATAAGCAAATCAAGCCAATTGGCTTAGAATTATGATGGCTGGCTTTCTAATGCATATTCAGAGAGGATTGAAAAATGTATGAAATTTAATTGTACCATAAAGCTGTCACAAGAAAATATATACTGAATATCAAGTAGGGTAACACTTCTTCTGGAGAGTTAATCTGTGAAAGTTAAAAAAAAAATTTAAAGAATGTTGTAGTTGTATAAATAACAGGAAGAAATAGGAGGTGCTAGGGAACAGTTTTGGGAATAAGGAAAGAATTGCACGACATCAAATTTTTTTCAGTGAAACATATTGGATATTTTATAGGTAGTAGCAATTTCCCCATTGAATATGTAGAACCAATTTGGAAAAAAGTATAAAAAGGGAGATGATTTTAATATTTCCTACTCCAAGAGTTTAAGAAAATGTAGCAATGATGTTTAGATAACCATGGATATTGAGATGCTGTGTGCATTAGCATCCAGAGTGAGCTTTGTGCCTTTAGATTGAAAACCCAGCGTTTCTATAAATCAGAATGAAAATGACTGAATATACCTGATACTTGGTCTATTAGAAGTTGCCCCAAACTTTACTGTGCATAAAAATAACCTGGGGTCTTTGAAAATGCAGACAAAGGGTTTTTTTTTTTTTTGCATTTTTTTAATTGAAGAAAAACATATGCCATGTAAAATTAATCATTAGTCATTTTAAAGAACACAGCTCAGCAGAATTTTGTACATTCACAATGTTGTACAAACATCACCTCCTTCTAATCCCTAACAGGGTGTTTCCCAGGGAAAGAGGAGGGTCAAGTTTCCCTGCCCCACCCAAGGGAGGGTGGAGCTGAGCAGGGAGGAGGAGAAGCTGGACAGGAGACTGGGGAAGGAAGGAAGCAGGATGGGGAACCAGGAGACCTGGAGGAGGCACATGGAGCAGAGAGACATGTGAGGAAGCTGCACTTGCTTCTAGTTTTGGACTTGTACCAGGGACTTGGGGGACATGGAAGGATACACTTGAAACAGACGTGGGTGAGAGACCTGTGGGGAGGCTGACAGGGGCAGCCCTTATCTTGACTTGGGTTTGATTTTGCTTTTTTCTTTCCTTGTCCCTTCTGCCCCTTTCCTATGGTTCCCAAGGAGGGGCCTTAGACTGTGACAGGCTTTTAGGCCTCAGTGGCCCTGCTTTGGGCCAATCCTGTTTGGCTGGACATTTACCCACGAGGGGCTGGGTAATTTTGGGTGCTTTGTATGAACACCCAAATTTTAGTCTTTCCTTTCTCTTTTCTTTATTTCACAGTAGTGGTATTAAAGTTCCTTCCCATTGAAGATCTTATGTACTGGAGTGTGTTTTGTCTTGATGCAGCAGATGGCAGAACTCATTAGGGCAGACCGATTTGGGGGTCCTGAGTGCCCCTCCTCCTGCCCTGTAACAATTCAAGACATTTCAACATCAAGGAAACACCCTGCCCATCAGCAATTTCTTCCTGTTCTTTCCTCCCACCCAAGACTCTGGCAATTGCAAAGCTGCTCTCTCTCTGGTTTTTCTTATTCTTCATGTTTCAAGTAAATGGAATTCACAACATGTGACCATTTGTGTCTGTTTTTTTTTTTTTCCCACTAAAATACAGATTTTGATGTGGAAGGTTTTGGGGCCCAACCTGAGATTCTGCATTTCTAATACACTCCCTGCTGTTCAAAGGATGTTGCATGGCTTGGGCTGAGGTTCCTGGGTGCAGAGGCTACAGCTGTGTGGAGCCAGAGCACAGATTTCCTGGCTAGTTGCTGATGGTAACTAGCATCTTGAGCCAGGGATGGAATCAGCTGGACTTGCTAGTTTACTTACGCTCGGAGATACTGAAGCTCTTCAACAGATCTTCTCCACAGGGTGTAAGACTTCAGAGCATGGGCACCCCCATTCATGCTTTATTTTGTCCAGTTATTTTCCCATGTTTATCAAAGGCTGGCAGATTATAATGGGGTCACAAATCCACCCAAACTAAGAATGACTTTTTTTTTTTAATGGTGGAAGGGTCCTATTTTTGTGGCATGTGAATATTATATGAAATTCAAATTTCAGTGTTCATAAATAAAATTTTATTGGAATAGAGCCTTGTGTAGAAGAACTGGGGTGTAGGCCAGAGGTGTGGGGTGGGGTGAGAGGAGTCACCAGAGACAGAGTTGGGGAATAGGTGGATCTACTGAAATTCACTGTGGAGGGGAGCAGTGGGTGAGACAGGAGAGGTCTGCTGTGCCATGTGGGTCAGCTCCCTGGCCAAGGATCGAACTGAAGCCATAGGGGTGGCAGCACTGAGACTTAACCCCTAGGCCACCAGGAAGACCCTGTTTATGTATGATGACTTCAACCACAAGTACAGAATAAAGATATCAAGATAACCTAGGTGGAGAAAGGCATGTGATATTTAGCATACATCCCAGTGGTTAAACATTATCAAGAAAAGTCAGCTCATGGACAGGAGTTACAAAAGAGAATTTTAGAAAAGTTCCTGTTTTCTAGTCAAAACAAAAAGCTAAAAATCAGATTTCTGCTCTTGACCAGCTATTAGAACATTTTTCCTTTTCTTTTTTCCAAAAAAGCCATTCTTGGACATCTCTTTTGAGCCTCCTCACATTTCCACGGCTATAAAACAGTATGTGAAAATGTCAAGTGCTTTTTAAGAATGAATTTTACACTTGCCATTTTCAAGTGCAGTGGATTTACACTTCAAAAAGTCAGACGTGACTTCATAATTGAATTGCACCTGATCTTTTCAAGGGCTGGGCACTGGAACTTGTTATTAAGGACAAGTGCAGAACTTGACTGAGCTTTGGAAGTTGAATTATGCTGAATTTTAAGCCCTCAAAATGAATAACCAATGACTTGCAAAGGTGAAATCGAGGCTGGGAGTAAATACTTTTGAGTTTCAATCCAAGTGGTGATGAAGGTTTACAATGTTAGTTTTCCAGGATTATTGTTATTTACTTTTTAAATAACATTATCTTTATTTATTTTTGAGTAGAAGAATGGGGGTGTAGGCCAAAGGTGTGGGTGTGAGAGGACTCACCAGAGACAGAATGGGGAGAAAAATAGGTGGATCTACTGAAATCCCTTGCTGAGGGGAGCAGCAGGTGAGTCAGGACAGGCCTGCTGTACTATGTGGGTCAGCTGCCTGGCAGCGATTGAACTCAGGCTATAGGGGTGACACTTAACTGTTGAAACTTAACTTGCTGAGACTTAACTCCTAGGCCACCAGAGAGGCCCCAGGATTATATTTTTATATATGAAAAATATGGGTTGGTTAACCTAGTGTTGGGGGGAAAGGATGTCCTGAACAGAAAAGATTATTGGCCAGAGGTGGGGACAGAGGGGATTACGGGTCTTAGAAGACCAACCCAATCTGACCCCAAGGCCATAATTTCCACAATAATTCCATCAAAGCACATTATAGAAAACACACTTCCCCCTGGCAAAAGGCAGCTCTTGTGCCTATTAAGACTGCCCGCCTGAGTCTCCGCTGGCGCCTCTCTTTCCTTGCTCTCTTTTCCTTAATGAATTTGCTGGGTGTTCAATACAGGGGTGCCAGGGGAGGGAGTAGGATGAGAACAAGGAGGGTGGGAATTGTGCGGGGACTATAACCATGATGAAAATGCATACATTGTGCAAAAATTAAAAATGATATAAAAATATATTAAAAAAATTGCTGTGTGTTGATGAATGGGAACATCTGCTGAACTCTTTCTCAGAGGGACCCAAAAACCCAACACACTGAACCCCATCATCTGAACTCCATCAGTGCCATGCTTTGCTAGAAAGAATAGGAGAAGAGAAGCTGAGGGAAGAACCTGGGAGACAATCTAAACATGAAACTTCTGCTGGCTCAGTACACATTGCCTTCCTCGCATGAAGGCTACATGATATTGTAGAATATCACTGACGAGGGCTTTGGTGTCCAGAGTTCCTGCTGGGGCTTCATTTGTAGGAATGATGGATGAACTGTCCACTCCTGGGACTCAGCCAACAAGTCAACTTGATGCCACAAATCCAAACCTTAAACTCCAAATCACATTATTGGTCTTTCTAGACCAATCTAGATTGGTCATCTAGACCAATGACCAGCCCCCATTCTAAGAATTATCTAGATTGACCAGCCCTTATCCTAAACAAATATATTCTCATTGGATATGACCTTCCAGAAACCAAAGCCAAAGACCTGTCCTCTCTTTGGGTAAAGTCGTATTTTTTACTTTACACTTTTATTTCAAAATAAAAATGTAATCTCAAAGATAATCAATATTTGAGATTGCTGCACTCCAATATTTTCTCAAACACTTTATTTTACATGTATTAGTAACTAAATGGAGAGGAACTAAGTTTCTTTTCATTAAGTTCTTTATCCATATCCCAAGATGAAGATTTTTATTTGTTTACTTATTTACAGAATAGTAGAGCTTTTTTTCTATGTAGACAGTTTCAAAGACTAAAAAATTCTATAAAAATGTAGATATTTTCTACTATCCTAAATCCATTAGAATTGTGTGTTCCATAGAAAATACAATTTAAGATTTATCCTTTTAATTTCTTACTACTTTTGAGATTTGTTTTATTGTTTTTGATACAATACATGCTTATTATAAAAACTTAAAACAATAGAAGAAAATAAAAAAGAATAAAGTAAAACTTAGGCATTTCACCATCACCACAGTCCCTGTGTTCATCCTTCCTTCGCTTTGCCCTCCTTACCCCTCCTTTGCTGTATGCCTCATTTCTATGGTCATCTGGCTAGTTTTGACTTTTCTTTGACCATTTTTTTGGTTTCTCTGTATTCCATATATAAGTGAGGACATCTGGTATTTCTCCTTTTCCTTCTGACTAATTTCGGCCAGCATAATCCCTTCCAGCTCCATCCATGTTGCCACAAATGGTACACATTTGTCTTTTTTGATTGCTGAGTAATAGGGAATCACTCTCTTTCATTGTACAAATCAAAGACTGCAGTAACTTCAACACTGAAAGTGAAAAATTCTTAACTTACTAAGAGCCTTGCTTGTCTGGGTCAAAGGAAAGAAGGCATTCTGCCTGAAAACTGGTATTAGTAAGCCTTTCACATGACTGGCAGTCTTTTTCAGAGTGGTCTGAGGTTTAGAGAGCAGAAACTAAGAAAATATTGGCAGTGCAATCTGGAGAATCATGAGGTTGATTGTCATGGTGGGTAGGGCTTTCAGAAGAGGGATTATATTTCTATTGTTATTAATTACAATGTCCTTGGTCAGTCTGGCTGGTCAAGAAGAGTTACCAGTTAGTTTTTGCAATTACTGCCTCCTGTTATAAAATTGTTGAATACTTCTCTCTCGCTATTTTGCCTTTTAGGAATGCTTGGATGATATTGTGGAAGACCAGAAGCTTTGTTAGCCATTTTCTATTTGCTAATGCCTCCTTTGTAGACATATGGGCACATGACACTGTGACTAAGGGAGCTCAGGGTCACAGGCCTCCCTAGGTCACCATGTAGCTCATTGTGATGCTGTGGTCTCTGCTGATAAGGTGTCTTCCTGGCTGTGATGCCTTTGGTTTGGTGAGTTGCCCTGGTGTTGTTTTCCAAGGCCAAGACTCCTCCCAAAAGGGTAGCATCTTGGCACACATATCCTGTGCTGGGATGTGGGGACTCTTTTTGTTTTATAGGTGGGTCTTTTCTAACACCTCTTTTTAAAAAAATTCTTTAAAATTAGTTTTTGCGTAGAAGAACTGGGGTGTAGGCCAGAGGTGCAGGAGTGAGAGGATTCAGCAGATACAGAGTGGGGAGCAGAACTGGTGATCTACTGAAATACACTGGTAAAGGGAGCAGCAGGTGAGACAGGAGAGGTCTGCTGCACCATGTTGGTCAGCTCCCTGGCTGGGGATTGAACTCAGGCTGTACTGGTGATGGTGCTGAGACTCAACCCCTAGGCCACAGGGAGGACTTTTTCTAACGTCTTTTCCTCTTATGACCCCATGTTGCTCATGAGGACCTGGATCACTTCTCAGCCTATGTCCAGAAGAGCTTCTTATTAATTTTTGACAAACTGTAACTGTTCTTTTTCCTTGCTTTCTTATCTGTCTTCCTCACTACTCCATGAGTTTCATGAGGGCAGTCACCAAGTCTCTTTTATTTCCATTGAATACTACCTAATGACAGCGAGATCTTGGGCACCATCCTCAGAGATCTGCTTAATGAATGATTGGTGACCAGGCTTTAATCAGAGAGTGTGCACGCATGCATGCACACACACACACAATCCCCCACCCCACACACGCAGATGGCTGCAGAATGTAAGATCCAGAGAGTCAGAACCTTTTGTATGTTTTGCTTCACTTATATATTCCAGTTACTCAGAATAGGGATAGCAATTAACAGCCAGGAGTCAAATCCCTCCAACATTCTAATTTTGTAAATAAAATTTTGTTGGAACATAACCACACCATGTGGTTGCACTTTACCTGTGATGCTTTCATGATACAGTGGGATTACATGACCTGCAAAGTCAAAATACTTATTATGTAGACTGTTAGAGAAAAAGTTTGCCAACCTCTGCTATAGAATGACATTTGTCACTTAATTAGTGTTTGACAAGTATTTATGGCATGAATAAATTTTATATGAATTCTACTGATGGTAAAAGATGTTTCTCACTAAATAGTAGTTCAAGTTTCCTATGATTTCAAATAGTTGTGCTACATTATATTTGCATACAATAATATATTCGACTAGCTTCCTTTTATCAGGCATTCAAAATGTTTCCTTCGAGTATTTTTTTGCTGTTGTAAACAGCAATATTGCAAACATGCATTTTTTCCTCTGTTTGCAACTATATCAGGGTAAATTTATAGCAGTGGGATTTCCGGGTCACAGATAATCACATTTTTTACATTTTTATGTATTTTGGTGGGTTGTTCTCCAGAAAGGTAGCACCAACTCACACTCAACAATAGTACAATTTCTCATGGCTATACTGACACTTGATATTAAGACCAGGATTTTTATTCAGGCAAGGCAGAAATATGATGAAGAAAAGTCAATGGCAATCAGATTAATTCCTAGCTTCTTTTGGTAATAAAACTGACTGGTCCTGCCACAATGATGGGAGATAGAAATGGTTTTTACTTACCAAATTAAAAGCATAGTGGTGGCTTGATTACATTTACATTTATCACTAATTCCCTGAGCTTCTGAAGACAGGGGGAAAAATCATTATGCTAATGAAGGCAGCTATTTTTAAACAAATATATGCATGTACATTTTGGAAATAGAAATCTTATGTTTTTCAGAGAGTGAAAAATCTAACATATCATTCATTTGTTCAAGGCAAGATATAATAACCACAATAAAATACAAATAAAAAAGAGGTTCACAGCACCTTTAAAAAAGAATGACATGGCAGCCCAATTTCTGGGCATCTTGATGTCAGGCTAAAGGTATGTGCTGACAGTGATATATTTGGAAATTACCCTGATTCAAGAGTTCACAAAGACAGAAGGCAGAATGCCCGCTGCATTCCTGCCTTTCACCCATAAGAGCTGGCTTGTTAATCTTGCTTGGAAATGTATAAAATGCCTAGCTACAGGGGGATGAAAATTTGGGGAGAGAAGGAGAGTTATTCTGTTCTCATCAGCTTTTTTGAAAAGCCAGCTAGAAAGTGAAATTGAGCTCTATTCAGCGGTGCAAGGTGAGGGCACGGAGGGTTAAGTTCCTAGACCTGAATGCTAGGCTTCTTATGTTTTAAATATTCTGTCAAGAAGATTACTGACCTTCCCTTTGATGCAATGCAAAAGTTAGCAGGCTGAGTAGTAAAATTTCAGACCTCTTAGTCACAGATGAAACTAGTTATTACGAAGGAAGAAAAGCTTGCCTGTGTGCCGGGCTGAGAAGTGGATGACTTCATTGTGCAGCACAGACTGCGCTTTCCCTCCTGTTTAAATGACAAAGGCTGCAGATGCAAATAGCAAAATGTCCTGTAATGGAATTTTGGTGCCGGGAAGCAGGTTAGGGTACCGTGAAGAAGCCAAAGGTAATGGAAGTGTAATGCCTTGCTGCCAGGCTTCAGTAACAGGCTCTCAGGCTCCCAGCCCGAGAATGGACTCACAACCAAATGCAAGAGAGCGTTGGAATTGAACTGATGAGCAAGGTGATCAAGGAAGACAAATGCAGCTCTTCAGAGCCGGAATCTGTTGGGTGATTGCCGTGGCAAAATGCTTGAAGAGTTTTAAAAAGAGAGCTGGCCTCCATGTGAAACTATAAATGGATGCATAGGAAAGACTATCTCTCTTCCTTGACTTTCCAGATAAGTTTTAGGCTCAATATGCATATACTGGGTTGTTGGAAAAGACATGATGTATTTTTGCATAGAAAACAGAAAAAGCACATCATGACTTCTTCAACAACCCAATATTTCAATCAACTCAGTATTAAGGGAGGAGAAAATAATAGTTAAAAAAACACTTGGGCGCCCCAAAGCCGTTGAGGTGTACCCTACCATCCCCGCTCTGCTCCCTGTCCCACGGGGTGGAAAATCAGCTCCCCAAGGGCTCTAGGAGAGATCTCTGGTGCCACCTAGCGACTTGACCCCAGCACAGGCTACTGAAGGAGCTAGTGGCCAGCTGGGGAGTTAGCCCACACCGGGCCCCTTCTGAACAAGTAGTCTGAGCCCACAGGGAGAGCGAGCACCCACAGCCGGGGCAGACCAGGCGCGCAGAATAGTGTGCCTGAGACCAGAAGCGCAGGGAGTGTGTCCCACATCACCATTTTAGAACAGGGACATTTCTTCAGTAAAGACTACCTGCAGAAGGCTTCCTCAGGAGCCAGAGGTGAGCGGGGGAAGTTCGCCCACGCCAGACCCCCTCTGGCCTGCAGTCCAAGCCCAGAGGGGAGCAGGAACCCACCGCCGGGGCAGACCAGGTGCACAGGGGAGTGTGTCCCCACATCGGCATTTTAGAACAGGGACCTTTCTCCAGTAAAGGCTGCTTGAAACTGACAGATGACTCCTGGAAGAACCAGAGGGGAACAGAGAAGCCCACCCAAGATGCCGGCAAGTCCCAACAACACAGTGTCCCAACGCATACGGCAAATTAGAAAACAGACAGTAGGGAGGAGAAGAACCACACGCAACCTAGCAACTCTCCAGAGAAAAAGCACACCACAAAAAGAAAGCCAGCCCCCAGATTGCAACGACAATAACTTGGAAGAATTTCTGAGCCTTCCAGAAAGAGAATTTAAAATTGCCGTGATTAAAAACTGACAGAAGTCATAAAGGAAAACAATGAAGGGAAAAATAATCAACGATCAGAAGAATGCAATTGAGTCCCTAAACAGGGAAAACAATGGTCAGAAGAAAGAAATTGAGTCCCTAAAGAGGGAAGTAAAAGAAATGCAGGAGATCAAAGAATTAATGGAAGAACTAAAGAATTCTGGGAAAAGCAATGAAAGCAGAATAGATGAAATGGAAGAACGAATAAGTAATCTTGAAGACACAGAAATAAAAAGAACCAAAACAGAGAAGGAAAGAGAAGTACGAAGGAAAAAGAACGAAGAAAGACTTCGGGAACTATCGGACTCCATGAGGAAAGGAAATATAAGAGTTATAGGAATACCAGAAGGAGAGGAGAGAGATGTAGGAACAGAGAAAATATTCAAAGAGATAATTGAAGAGAACTTCCCAAATGTGAAGAAGGAGCTGAAAATTGATATACAAGAAGCAAGAAGAACACCAAACTTCCACGACGAAAGGAAAAATACAGCAAGACACATAATAGTAAAGCTCCCAAGAATCCAGGACAAGGAAAAAATAATGAAGCTGGCAAGAGGGAAGAAACAGATAACATTCAAAGGAAAACCAATCAGGCTGACATCAGACTTCTCCGAAGAAACACTACGGGCAAGGAGAGAGTGGAGGGACATAGTCAACAGACTCCAAGAAAACAGATGCCAACCAAGAATACTCTATCCCGCAAAGCTCTCCTTCCTCTTTGAAGAAAGAATATGGACCTTCCCAGACAAACAGAAACTCCGGAATTTCATTGCAACTAAACCCCCACTCCAAAAAATACTACAAGGAGTTCTAAAGCCAGAACCTCAGAGCGACGAATAACAATGAAAGAAGGCCAAAAAAAAAAAAAAGTTATTAAAAGAAAAATAAAATCAAAGGAAAGACAAACACAATGGCAAATACAGATGTTAACATATCAATATTAACTCTAAATGTAAATGGACTAAACTCTTCAATAAAAAGACACAGAGTTGCAGCCTGGATTAAGAAACAAAACCCAACCTTTTGCTGTCTCCAGGAAACACATTTAGCTACAAAAGATAAAAATAGGCTCAAAGTTAAAGGATGGAAAACAATCCTACAAGCAAATGGACCAAAAAAGAAAGCAGGAACAGCTATACTTATATCAGATAAAACAGATTTCAAACTCAAAAAGATAAAAAGAGACCCCAATGGTCACTACATTATGATCAAGGGGACAATACTTCAAGAAGAAATAACACTCATTAACATATACTCACCAAACGAAGGAGCACCAAAATATATCAGACAACTGTTGTCCTCTCTGAAAACAGACATCAGAGAAAACACATACGTAGTGGGAGACTTCAACACACCACTATCAACAATGGATAGATCAACAAGACAAAAAATAAGTAAAGAAACCAAAGCTCTAAATAAAGACCTAGAGCAATTGGGCTTAACAGACATCTATAGAACACTAAACCCCAAAAAAATGGAGTACACATTTTTCTCAAGCGCACACGGATCATTCTCCAGGATCGATCACATACTGGGGCACAAGACAAACATCAACAGATACACCAAGATTGAAATCATATCAACCATCTTTTCTGACCATGAAGGCATCAAACTAGAAATAAACCATAAAAAGAAGGCAAGGAACTTTCCTACCTCATGGAGATTAAAAACCACACTACTGGAAGACCATTGGACTAATGAGGAGATCAAAGAAGAAATTAAAAATTTTTTGAATTGAACGACAAGGAGGACACCAATATCCTAAATGTATGGGATGCAGCAAAAGCAGTAATAAGAGGAAAATATATAGCAATAGAAGCTCACATCAAGAAACAAGAAAGAACGCAAAGAAACAACCTAATCTCGAAGCTCAAAGATCTAGAAAAAGAACAACAAGAAAACCCCAAAACCAGTAGAAGAAAAGAAATAATAAAAACCAAAGCAGAAATAAATGAAATTGAATCTAAAAAAACAATCCAAAAGATCAATGAAACCAAGAGCTGGTTCTTTGAAAAAATCAATAAAATAGACAAACCCCTAGCCAGGCTCACAAAGGAAAAAAGGGAGAAAGCACAAATAAACAGGATCATCAATGAAAGAGGAGAAATCACAACGGACACAGCAGAAATCAAAAGAATAATCAGTAACTACTATGAACAGTTATATGGAAACAAGTTTAACAATCTAGAGGAGATGGACAAATTCCTACAACTCTACAATCACCCAAAGCTAGATAAAGAAGAAATAGAACACCTAAACAGACCAATTACAATTAGCGAAATTGAAATGGTAATCAAAACCTCCCCAAAAACAAAAGCCCAGGACCTGATGGATTTACAAATGAATTCTACCAAACATTCAGAGACGAATTAGTGCCTATCCTTCACAAACTCTTCCAAAAAATTGAGAAGGAAGGGACAATACCAAACACGTTCTATGAAGCCAACATTACACTAATACCAAAACCGAACAAGGACAACACAAAAAAGGAAAACTACAGGCCAATCTCCCTAATGAACACTGATGCAAAAATCCTCAATAAAATTTTAGCTATCAGAATCCAACAATGTATCCATAAGATAATTCACCACGACCAAGTTGGATTCATTCCAGGGGCACAAGGATGGTTTAACATCCGAAAATCAATCAACGTTATCCAACACATCAACAAAAAGAAATATAAAAACTATATGATAATATCAATAGATGCTGAGAAAGCTTTCGACAAAGTGCAACACCCATTCATGATAAAAGCCCTTGAAGTTCTTGGGATACAAGGAACATACCTCAACATCATAAAGGCCATCTATGACAAGCCAACAGCCAGTATCATTCTCAATGGTGAAAAGCTGAAAGCAATTCCATTAAGATCTGGAACAAGACAAGGATGTCCACTCTCACCATTGCTTTTCAATATAATACTGGAAGTCCTAGCCAGGGCAATAAGACAAGAGAAAGACATCCAAGGAATCCAAATAGGAAAAGAAGAAGTCAAACTATCACTATTTGCAGACGATATGATATTATACATAGAGAACCCCAAAAACTCCACAGAAAAGCTAATTCAACTCATCAATCAGTTCAGTAAAGTGGCAGGATACAAAATCAACACGCAAAAGTCAGTAGCCTTCCTATACACAAACAATAAATCTGAAGAAGAAGAAATCGAAAAGACCATCCCTTTTGTTATTGAAACAAAAAAAATCAAATATTTGGGAATAAATCTAACAAAAGAGGTAAAGGACCTATACAAAGAAAACTATAAAACACTGTTAAAAGAAATAGAAGAAGACACAAAGAAATGGAGAGACATCCCCTGCTCATGGATTGGAAGAATAAACATTATTAAAATGGCCATCCTTCCAAAAGCAATATACAGATTCAATGCTATTCCAATCAAAATTTCAATGTCATTCTTCAAAGAAATAGAAAAATTATTGATGAAATTCATATGGAATCACAAAAAACCCCGAATAGCCAAAGCTCTCCTGAAAAAAAAAGAAGGGAATGGAGGCATCAGACTCCCAGACTTCAAACTATACTACAAAGCCATAATCATCAAAACTGCATGGTATTGGAACAAGAACAGACATACAGACCAATGGAATCGAATAGAAAATCCAGAAATAAACCCACAGATTTATGGTCAACTAATCTTTGACAAAGGAGCAAAGACTATGCATTGGAGCAAAGAAAGTTTGTTCAATAAATGGTGCTGGGAAAACTGGGTCGCTACATGCAAAAGAATGAAGCTTGACCACCACCTCACACCATACACAAAAATCAACTCAAAATGGATTAAAGAACTAGACATAAGACCTGAAACCATAAAATATATAGAAGGAAATATAGGCGAAACACTACGTGATTTGCACATCAAAGACATCTTTACAGACACATCACCCAAAGCAGTGATAGTGAAGGCAAAGATAAACAGCTGGGACTATATCAAATTAAAGAGCTTTTGCACAGCAAAAGAGACAATAACAAAAACAAAGAGAAACCCCACCAACTGGGAGAACATTTTTGCACCCAACACTAATGATAAAGGACTGATCACAAAAATCTGCAAAGAGCTGATGAGACTCAACAACAACAAAGAAAATAATCCAGTCAAAAAATGGGCAGAAGAGCTTAAAAGAAACTTCTCTGAAGAGGAAATGCAAATGGCCAACAGGCATATGAAAAAATGTTCAACATCACTTGTCATCAGGGAAATGCAAATCAAAACTACCATGAGATACCATCTTACACCAGTGAGAATGGCACATATTAAAAAAACTAGCAACAACAAATGTTGGCGAGGGTGTGGAGAAAAAGGAACTCTTCTGCACTGTTGGTGGGAGTGCAAACTGGTCCAACCACTGTGGAAAGCTGTGTGGAGATTTCTGGACCTACTAAACATAGAGCTTCCATATGACCCAGCAATTCCACTCCTAGGTATTTACCCAAAGGACACAGAAACATCAATTCCAAAGAACACCTGCACCCCTATGTTTATAGCAGCACTATTTACAATAGCTAAGCTTTGGAAACAACCCAAATGCCCAAAAATAGATGACTGGATCAAGAAGATGTGGTACATATATACCATGGAATATTACTCAGCATTCAAAAAAGATAAACACATGCAATTTGCTGCAACATGGATGGCGCTGGAAGGGATCATGCTCAGCGAAATAAGCCAAAAAGAAAAAGAAAAATACCGGATGGTCTCACTCATAGCAGGAATCTAGAAAACTTAAATAAGGGACCAGGAAAATGAAAAACTATAAGAAAGTGAAAATCAAAATCAACAAAAAACTATGAACCAGAGACACTTTTAGGGGGGCGGGGGCGGGAGGGGAGGGATTGGGGTCAGAATGGGGGGCGGCAATTGTATGGGGAATATAACAATAAAATTTATAAAAAAAAAAAAAAAAAAAAACACTTGGGCGAAATAAGCCAGAAAGAAAAAGAAAAATACTGGATGGTCTCACTCATAGCAGGAATCTAGAAAACCTAAATAAGGGACCAGGAAAAAGAATAACTATAAGAAAGTGAAAATCAAAATCAACAAAAAACTGTGAACCAGAGATACTCTCTGGGGAGTGGGGGGCGGAGAGGGGAGGGATTGGGGTCAAAATCAGGGGGTTGCAATTGTATGGGGAATATAAAAATAAAAAATAAATTAAAAAAAAAAACAAACTTGGGAATCCAGGAGACAATTTTCACCACCTCTGAACAGTGTGTTTTGAAGACTGGGCACCACTGAGTGTCCCCATTTCAGTCTTACTTGTGGTTGTCGATGCAGAATAGCATGAGGAAATTTTGTTAATGGAAATAAAAAAAATATTCACCAACCTATCTAACATGTATGCAGCTGTATGCAAACCCCAAATTACTAGGACAATTGCCATCTTTGTTTCTAACTTCCTCCCAGTTTCTTTTATAAATTGCAATTGACAACTAGAACTTAACCAGAAAAGAAAATCCATATGATCACTGATTAGATCAGTCAGGAATAGGGAATATTTATTTGTTAAATGACTTCCAAAGGTTATTGGCTGAGAGGTAACTGCTAAACTGGAACTCCTAAATCAGGATTATTGACTGTAACTCTTGCTTTCAGTCCATTAGAAACAACTCAGTATTACAAATAGAAGATTGTTATTTTAGTTAGAGAGTAGATAGTGGCTATATGGGAGGTTTTTTGGTTTTTTTTTTTCCTCAATGAGATTCAGGTACCGGGCAATCATTCAATTTTTGTTAATTCCTCAAAGTGTGACTCATGGTGGCTGTACCCCAAAGTGGCAAAGATGAAAATTAATTATTCTCTGGGTGTTTTATTGTGATTGATTTTTTGGGGAAACATCTGCCTTTTTTCAGTTTCTGGCTTTTCCAGGCTAAAACTGTGGTAACCAAATTTTTGGTAGAACATTTTTACCTTGACGAATAAGTTTGTGCAGGAGAAAGTTTCAAAATTACTTTTAAAACAGAATTTTGTGGCTGCCCCCAAATGTTCCCGTAGCTCACCATGGAGTGAAGGTGAAATCGCTTTTCTGCACTTGTCAATTTTTTTTCATTTTCACCTAAGAATGTGACCCCTTCCCTAACACATGTGTGCACTGCTCACATGTAAGGATCTGTCCTGAACTGACAGCATAAAATAGCTTCACGTTAGTTATTTTGTGGAAAGTGTAACATTAAACTCAGTGCTGTAGGCATCATATAATGCTCAGCCACACTCCACAGTATTCACAGAGGATTGTGTGAAGATGATTGTGGGTCTGCTAATCCTAAACAGTCTGTTTGGCCACCATTTATGTTACCTACGGTTCTGCATTCCTGTACAAGGTCAAAACAACCCAGTCAATCAGTTATAGGAGCCCAGACTTACAAGCTGCCTTTCAAATCAATAAGAGCAGAAAACTGGATCACCCTAGGAAGAGTCTGCATCACAAGGTATAGCCCCATGGGGGCCATTGACTGATGTATGACAAGGGACCCCAGAAGCTGTTCGGTGGAACGCCTTGTTGATAAGATAGGAACCATGGCCAGGGGTCCGGGGTATGGTTTAGATGACAACACTTGGTCATCAAGCAGGTGAGAATTACCTGGTCAGCAGACACATAGCCCCCTGAAGCCCTAGATGACATAAGCACATTTTCAGTTTCACCCATCTTTTTCTCTTTGTCTCCTACCCCACATAACTGACGCTGTATGATTATTCTATCATAAAAAGGCCAAGATCTTTCTCATTGGGCAGCATCCTGCATTGTGTAGCCTGCTCCACGACTCCCATTTCTTTATCAGTGTGGTGTTGCCGATGCAACAGGTGATGAAGTTTACACTGTCCTCTGGCTAACCTGGAAACACCACTGGATTAAGCCAGGTCCACATCAAGCATGTACCTGGGCTGGTTCACATGATCTTGCAGGTTTGCTTTTTATTGACTCGGTGTTGAAGTTTCAATACCAGCAGTGTGACCATCTGCCCCACTTTGCTCTGGACAGTCCAGGTTTTCGAACCAAGTTTCGCGTCTTAGGAAACTCTCTAGTCCTGGGCAATTAGTCAACCAAACACACCCCATGAAACTTACTGTGCCTCTCATGTACAACTATGAAGATCTTTTCTTTTCTTTTCTTTTTTTTTTTTGTGGGACCCTTGCCGGTGGCCAGGGAATGAACCGGCGCTGCAGAGGCTGCGGGCAGCTTCGCAGCCCAGCGGTCAACCACTGCGCCACCAGGGGAGGCCCAAAACTATGAAGATCTTTATACACACTTTATACAAACATTGGTTTTCATGAGCAACTGTGTATTTAACCAATTACCTTTAAGGTGACTGTGAGTTATAAACTGATGAATTTACTTCTTTTTGCATTGGTGAAAAAAAATGAGCCAAATTGATGGCCCAGCTAAGGGATTCATTTTTGTATAGCCACAGGTTTGATTCCAGTGTCCCTTGTTTTCAGTTTTAGTTCTTTATTTTTCTCTCCAACCTCTAATATGTTAATTTGTACTTACATATTCATAAATATTAGCCTTGGTGCCTTTGCTAGGTGCCTTGCTTAGTCTTTGCTAATGAGGAGGCTGTGGGGCTTAGAGAAAACTTCCCCCCTGTTTGCAATCTTCTGAGGCTGGATGGACACACACAGTAACATCAGACAGGTGATAGGAGAAAACACCAAAATTTAGTGACATATGTTTGGAGAATTTACATGGTTGTAAAATTCTAGAAAATAATGGGACCAGGGATATTGATCTTGCACATCAAGGGGAGTTGGTGGTGTTTCACACGACAAAAAAGGATTTCCTCATCCTTACTTGGAGAATAAAGATGAGGTTGGTAGACAGAGAGGACATGGTCACTAGGAAACTATATCTATGAGATGCCCCAAATTACATTCTCTTAGCTAGAGAGGGAAAATAGTGGTTGCTTCTTCAATTAAGAAAAGGACCAGAAGCTAAAGACAAGATGGCACCTCTTTGATTAGGGAAAGGCAAAAGATTTAGGCAAGAATAGAAACTTGTCCTCTGCCTTGAAGGATTTCATTGCTCTGAACTCAAAATAGTCTGCCTGCAAGAGCAGGGTGTCTGTCCTCAGGGAGACCAGTTCTGAGGATCTTGGGGTGTTCTGACTTGGGCATCTTCAAGGTATAAATAAAAATGGCCATGTTTCCACAAAAGTAATAGTATAGGTCAGATTTTCTAAGAGGCAGACCTGATAAGGGAGTTTCTATGAGGGTTTATCAGGGAGTGCTCTTGATGGAGGGGGAGGAAGTCAGACAGACAGACAGACAGAAAGATAGAGAAAGCTGGGCTGTGTCACAGTCAGAACAAGCCTTCGGTCAGCTCTGGGGGTCTGTGCGTCTGGGCTGGTCCTTCCAGGTAACCTGGTTTGGAAGGAGGTGGGTCCTGATAGTCTCCACTTTTGATAAGTTGTGGAATGTGGGCTACCCTGGGATGAGGGATGAACCTAGGTGAGAAACTCATGCACAACTCGGAGAGGCCTAACAATGAGGGCTGATGGGAAGCAGCAGATCTGGCAGTTCAGACAGGTAGTCCCATAACATCAGCGGCCCCTCTTCAGCTGCAGGGTCTCTAGGCCTCCATGGTGACGCCTTTGACCAACTGACTGGGTGGAGTAGTAAAAGGAGCAGGGAACTCTTGCCACTTTATCTGGAAAATAA
Organism: Talpa occidentalis; assembly: GCF_014898055.3. Lineage (NCBI taxonomy): Eukaryota > Metazoa > Chordata > Mammalia > Eulipotyphla > Talpidae > Talpa > Talpa occidentalis. Next base: position 45,546,944 of record NW_023601653.1, read on the forward strand.
AGATAATACTTTCATTGCAGAATCAGATTATATGTACATGTACATATCACTTTTCCCAGAAAGGGGTACGTGGTAGATAATGAATGGAAATCTTGACCCTTTCCACATGGGTCTGATGCATCAATATTTGCACAAATGATCATTTTACTCAGTGATTTAACTGTGATGAGGATAATGATAGCAAAAATTTAGGTTAAGAAAAACAACAAAGAACAATTTGGAACATGCACATCCTAATATTGTTACAGGGCAGGGTGAGGGGCACCCCAGGACCCCCAGACCTGCTGCTCTAAATAGATTCTGCCATGCACTGCATCAAGGAAAAATAAACTCTAGTGCATAAGACCTTTAATGGCAAGGAACTTGAATACATTTGTGTCTAATACAGAAAAGGGGTTAGAATAGAGTTTCCAAATCAAGCACCCAAAGTTACCCATCCCCTGGTGGGTAAATGCCCAGACAAACAGGGTTGGCTTAAAACAGGGTCACTGGGGCCTGAAAGTTTGATGGGGACCAGTAGGAAAGGGGCAGAAGGGGCCCAGCATGTCTGGGACAGAAGGAGCAAAATCAAAATCAAGATAAACACTGCTATTGTTAACCTCCCCATGTGTCTCTCACCCATGTCTATTTCAACAGGACCAGGACCAAGAAACAAGTGCAGCTTCTTCACATGTCTCTCTGCTCCATGTGCCTCCTCCAGGCCTCCTTTTTGCTCTCCATCCTCCTTCCTTCCTATTCCAGTCTCCTCTTCCAGTTTCTCCTCCTCTCTCTCAACCGCAATCTCCCTTAGGCAGAACCTGGAACCTCCCCTTTTCCTGGGGACCACCCTGTTACATAAGTAAAATGAGTTTAAAGTAGGCTATTTTTCACCTTCCACACAACAGACAGCCCATACCTTGAAGTGCTGTTTTCCCCCATTCAGGACGTCTAGCAAACAACAGATGGGCCTTGCATTTGCAACAATGTGTTAGTTGTGTGGTTATCGGCAGTCACAGTGTACAGTGGGCCCATCTCAGTGTGGGACTCTCTCCTGCTCTGTCTTCCTGCGTGTGTATTCCATCCCCTGCCTCAGCATTAAAGGATTGCAGAATCCACCTAAGGCTCCAAATTCTTTTATCTGTGAGCTGTCAATGAACCTGGCCTGGGATGATTGCATACCACCACCTAATCAGAATTGCTGAAGCTTGGGCCTGGGAAGATACATTTTAGCAGATGTGTCAGGTACTGTTCAGGTCCACTAAAGTTTGAGAACCTCTGTGCCAAATGACAGGACTAATCACCTAGGACTGGAGAGGCTGTCAGATGGCACAGCAGCGAGGCAGTGAAAGGTCTTTAACACTTACATTTGAAAAATCAGCTGTCTGCAAGCTGAAATTGACATAGAAAAGAGAAAATCATAGAAGGAATGCTTATCAAGTTTGTAGACGATTCAACAGAAAGAAGGGTTAACTTGATAGATGATAGCATTAGAATTCAGAAGAGTCTTGACAGGCTGTGAAATAGGATTGAAATTAAGATGCTGAAATGTAACAGGGATAAATGTAAAATCCTATATTTGGGTTGACAAAAAAATTCACAGCACAAGGTCAAGTTGGAAGCAAGCAATGTAATAGGAATGCAAAAATGAGGATTTAGGGGGTTGGGGGACTAGCACCATCGTACAAGTGGACAAAATGAAGAGGTTGCTAGCTAACAAATTATGACAATACGAGACAGGCATTGGAGAGAGTGGGGAGAAACAATCTTCAGCTTCTGCAGGAAATATTCAAGGAGAACATCAATGGACCAAATCTCACGCAGAGGAAGCAGCCCGGATGAAGCATCTCATAATTACACTAAATGAGGGATGACTGAGATTTAACTGAAAAAAAGGGAGGTTTGGCAAATATTTGAAGGTATCTGTCATTTGCCATAGAGAACAAAGAACAGATGAGACAGTCTGGTCTTCAGGGAGCTAAAGGCATGGGAGGGAGTGAGTACATCCTAGCGTAACAGGTGATCCCCAGGAAAAGGGGTTCCCTGTTCCACCCATAGAAAGGTAGAGGTGAGAGGGAGGAGGAGAAGCTGGAGAAAGAGGGAAGCAGGATGGGGAGCCAGAAGGAGACCTGGAGGAGACATGTGGAACATAGACATGGGAAGAAGCTGCACTTGCTTCTTGGTCTTGGAGCCGTTGAAACAGATGTGGGTGAGACCCGCAGGGAGGTTAACAATGGCAGCTTTGATTCTGATTTTGATTTTGCTCTTTTCCTTCCAGACTTGGCCAGCCATTTCTGCCCCTTTCCTATGGGTCCCCACCAGGAGGCGCCTTATTTTTGTGGCAAGCTTTCGGGCCTCAGTGGCCCTGCCGTGGGCCAACCCTGTTTGTCTGGGTATTTACCCACGAGGGGATGGGTAACTTTGGGTGCTTGATTTAGAAACTTTATTCTTCCCCTTCTCTTCGTTGCACAGTAATTGTATAAAAGTTCCTTTCCATCAAAGGTTTTTTTTTAACAAATGGCAAATTTTCTTTATTTTTATTTTTATTTTATTTTTTAAAATAAATTTTATTTTTATATTCCCCATACAATTGCAACCCCCTTATTTTGACCCCAATCCCTCCCCTCCCCGCCCTTCACCCCCCATAGAGTGTCTCTGGTTCATAGTTTTTTGTTGATTTTGATTTTCACTTTCTTATATTTACTCATTTTCCTGGTCCCTTATTTAAGTTTTCTAGATTCCTGCTATGAGTGAGACCATCCAGTATTTTTCTTTTTCTTTCTGGCTTATTTCACTGAGCATGATCCCTTCCAGCGCCATCCATGTTGCTGCAAATGGCAGCTGAGTAATGGTGAGTAATATTTGCATGCTGAGTAATATTCCATGATGTATATGTACCACATCTTCTTGATCCAGTCATCTATTTTGGGGCTTTTGGATTGTTTCCAAAGCTTAGCTATTGTAAACAGTGCTGCTATAAACATAGGGGTGCAGGTGCTCTTTGGAATTGATGTTTCTGTGTCCTTTGGGTAAATACCTAGGAGTGGAATTGCTGGATCCTATGGAAGCTCTATGTTTAGTAGGTCAAGAAATCTCCACACAGCTCTCCATAGTGGTTGGACCAGTTTGCACTCCCACCAACAGTGCAGGAGAGTTCCTTTTTCTCCACATCCTCGCCAACATTTGTTGTAGCTAGTTTTTTTTAATATGGGCCATTCTCACTGGTGTAAGATGGTATCTCATGGTAGTTTTGATTTGCATGTCCCTGATTACAAGTGATGTTGAACATTTTTTTCATATGCCTGTTGGCCATTTGCATTTCCTCTTCAGAGAAGTTTCTTTTTAGCTCTTCTGCCCATTTTTTGACAGGATTATTTTCTTTGTTGTTGAGTCTCATCAGCTCTTTGTAGATTTTTGTGATCAGTCCTTTATCATTAGTGTTGTGTGCAAAAATGTTCTTATGCATACAGTATATTTTGTATTGATGTGGCAGATGGCAGAACCTATTTAGGGCAGGCGGGTTGGGGGTCCTGGGGTGCTCCTCATCCTGCCCTGTAACACTATTAGAGCATAGAGGTCTGGGAAAAGGAGACCCAAAAAGGGAAAGTCAGTTCAGTTGAATGGCACATGAGGAAATGGATTGGAGGATTGGAGACGAGAGGGGGTGGTCGTGAACATGGGGAGCTGTTTGTAAGCACCAAATGGCAGACTTTGGGCAGAGAAGAAAGGGGAAGGAATTGGATGAGTTTCTGGAAAAGGCATTGGACTGAATTTTCATTTGGTTTTTAGGATGGGGAAGGCCTGGGGGTATTTAATAGGGTGACTGGATCGAGATTGGCAGATTTCCATTTGTCGTTCTGGCATAGTGTTGAAATTCTGTCCTTTTTCAATAAACATGGTGTCTTGGTCTTGGAAGGCTGAGGGAGGTGAGTCCTTGGAGAGAGCACGAAATGGAAGATTTCACAGTGAACATATATAATGAGGGTGAGTCCTGCCAGGTCCTGGCTGGGCAGCAGCAGGCCTGGACTGCCAGGGAGCCCAACTGGCAATGCGTTTGGATGGGGGAGCCCCGGCAGGTGCCGTGAATGCAGTGCCTAGCAGTCAAGTTCAGAACCCAGCCTGCGATGAGCAGGTTCAGAAATCCTGTCTGGCAGTGACGGAGACTTGTGCATTTTAATAGCAGATTCTCGAGCAGAGAAGCCTTCAGGGCTCCAGGGGTGTGGGTGGGGCTCATACTTTGGGGTTTCTTTAATCAGACCATTCCAAGGCCAGCTTCAAACTGCATTAGTTTCAAAGGCATGCTGCCAGAAACTCTTCTTGCTGGGATTTCTCTCCTGGATGAAATGGGAAGGATCTTGCTTCATTAGCAATCAGCAAAAAAGTAGAAACCTATTAAACCAGAGTGAACTGTCTAAGTCTTAACCTCAAAACTGTGATAAATACACTCTGGACAAGGGCTGCCGATAAGGGTGCATTTCTGAGTGCCCATTTAATCCACACGTGGATTTGCATGTCCTTGCAGAATCCCCACTGACAACATGCAGACTTAATGCCCCCGGGGTTTCAAATGCAAGGGAGCAACGGATTGCCAGCCACCCTTTTAGCTCTTCTTTTATTATCCTGTTTGGGGCTATATTTCTTTCTCCAACATGAAGGGTAGATGCCATATTACAGCCTCATCTGTGGTTAAGAGCAGACATTGCCATCACAGAAAACTGGTTGCAGACTCATTTGTATCACTTACCATTGTCTGTCTTTGGGAAAATGACTTCCCATATCCAGCCTCTGTTTTCTCGTATGTGAAATGGGGATAGTGGCAATTCTAGCTTCCTAGGTGTGTGGTGGTGGGGATGAAGGAGGTAAGGCCAATATGTTTAACCCATTACTTGGTGTTAATAAATCGTGCCTGTTGCTATTTTTTATTGTTTTCTTGCTGCCGGCTGGGGAGATGTTTGAGGATAGCTCAAAGCTGGTCCGAGTGCTTCACTGTGGCTTTATTCATCAAACATCTACTGAGCACTTCATATACCTGTTCTTTGCTGTTCAAGAAAGTTACTGATCCATAAAGAGCTTTGCCCTGTACTACCTAGTGGGTACAGTCTATGCACGTTATTTATTTTTTTAAAGATTTATTTATTTTTGCATACAGGAGCTGGGGTACAGGCCAGAGATGTGGGGGCTGAGAGGATTCACCAGAAACAGTGGGGAACAGAACAGGCAGATCTGCTGAAATACACTGCTGAGGGGAGCAGTGGGCAAGTCAGGAGATGTCTGCTTTGCCATGTGGGTTTCCCTCTGGCTGGCCAGGGATTGAATTGGTGCTGCAGAGGCTGTGGATTGCTTCATAGTGCAGTGCTTTACCTGTTTCGCCACCAGGGAAGCCCAGCCTATGCACTTTAAACCAACCACACATGATCCTGTTGATGGGGACCTTTGCAACAAAATTTGGTAAGTTTGTAATAACATGTCTTAAGACCAATAAAGGCAATAGCAACCACAACTATAATAATGCAGCACCTTAAGTTTGAATAGCTGTGCAGCACAGAGCCCCAGGCCAGGCCACTAGCCACCTGCTTAGTGTTACAACTCTGTGGAAGATGCTTTGCAATTAACCATTGTCTTCAAACAAAAATGCATTTGTCCCTGCATGTGTATGTGTGTGTGTGTGTGTGTGTGTGTACGAGTGTGTCTACTGGTTCTTTCATAGTAGCCACGTGATTGTGGGCAGTGCAGCTATCAGTGCCCCTCAACAGGTTTTTATAACTGCTTTTGAAAAAAGTTTGTGAAATGTGAATGAGAATAGGCAAGATCACAGGATGCTTTGTAATCTGCAGGTTGTTTTTTTTTTTTTTTTTCTGGATGGGGCCATATTTCTGAGTTCAAATTTGGGGGCAAATTTAATCTATGCAACATGTTAGCATTGTAGATACTTCAAAATGGTTAAGCTCTTCAATAGTGGAATTCGAAATTTTTCATCATTTCTTTTTACTCTTCTTAGGGCTCAAAGGGATGCGTTGCCTGTCAGTCAGCATTGAGAACTTTAGAAAAGCCAGAATTTCTTTCTTCCTACCTTCTTCCCCTTCTCTCCTCGCTGACTCCTTCCCTTCCTGCTTCTCTCCTTGCATCCTCTCTCTTTCTCCCTCAAGCATTTATTTAGTTTACCCTGTATGCAGTTACAGGTTGAGAAATAAAGGTCAACGTAATTTGGAACTATACTTTTAAATATTTCTGTGTGTAACTTAATTGTCTCTCCTGGCTTAGTTTGTGGGTCTGGTAACAATTCACACAACAGTAAAACAAGCCTAATTGTGAACCATTTAAAAGTTTTTTTGTAAAGATTTATTCAGTTTTATACAAGAGCTGGGGTACAAGCCAGAGGCACAGGAAGGTGAGAGGATTCACCAGAGACAGAGTGGGGAGCAGAACAGGCAGAGTGACGGAAATACACTGCTGAGGGGAGCAGTGGGTGAGACAGGAGAGTCTGCCATGCCACGTGGGTATCTTCCTGGCTGGCTGGGAATTGAAACGGCACTGCAGAGGCTGCAGACACCTTCACAGTGCGGCGCTCAACCTGCTGCGCCCCCAGGGAGGCCCTCTGAACCATTTTTGTTAGAAGTTTGCTCTTCCTCATCTATTCCCACAGTGATTAAAAGAGTTTGCTCCAGCCTGGCTAATGATTTTCAGGTTGACTCTCAGGGAACGGCAAACCTGAGGTTTTCAGAAATGCTTCAAATAACTGAGTCTTAGTTCTCTTTTCTGTAAAATGAAAGTATTCACATTTTACTAAAACACATGAAGTGAAATGTGCTTTAGAATTATTGGTTAAAGGCTTTTTGAAGGCCAAAGTTTCAGTCTCTGTAATTCTTAAAAACAAAGTGTTACTAACCTGATAAGGTACTTCTAAGGCATCACTGATATTTCCTGACTAATGGCGATCTTGGTAGTCATGCCAGAAGGAACAGATGAAAAAAGACTCATAATTATAACAGCGTCGTAATTAATATGTCACTGGTGGTCCTTTGCATTATGGTTGGAGGTAATAATGGAAATGTCATTTCAAGTTATCCTTTTAATTATTAAGAAGAAGTAAATGAAATTCTCAAAATACAAGGGAAGATCAATTGGTGTTCTTTGACAGAGGCATTAATGCAGGGTCATTTTAACTTAGTTTGGTGTAGAAGTCATTTGTCACTTATCTCTCCTGTCCTGGCAGCACTCAGCTACATGTGCATTCTGCATGATCGGATGGTCTGGGAAAATGAGCCCATCCTTGGCTCTGTCCCATGAAGGTCTTGGATCTGGGGTGCTTGCTCATAAACGGTGTGACCAACTTAATGTTAAGGGTCTCCTGTCTAGGTAGATATAATACCTTTCTCAGTGGGTTATGAAAACTAACTGGTAAGGCATAGACATGCCTGGTACAAAACATTGTTACCATTTATCAGGTGTCTCCACCATTATTTTTACTCCCTATTCAATTCTTTTTTTTTTTAAATTTTCTAAATTTCATTTTATTTTTGCTTAGAAGAGCTGGGGTGTAAGACAAAGGTGTGGCTGAGCGGATTCCCCAGAGACAGAATGAGGAGCAGAACAGGCAGATCTACTGAAATCCACTGCTGAGGGGAGCAGCAGGTGAGACAAGGAGAGGTCTGCTGCACCATGTGGGTCAGCTCCCTGGCTGGGGATCAGACTCAGGCTGTAGCTGTGATAGCGCTGAGACTTAACCCGTAGGCCACCAGGGAGGCTCATCATTCAATTTTATTTCCATTTTTATAGATAAGAAAGAGAGGTTAAGTGACTTGTTATTGTTACGTAGTGAACAGCTGAAGTGGACTTCAAATATGGATCTATAGGCTTCACTATCTGGTTCTAGCCTGCCTCCCCCAAGGTAGAAAGTCAACATATGGTAGTTCTTCTGCCCCTTCCATTGGTTGAAGGTCTGAAAAAAGATGTTCTTATTAAGAGTGTATATGTGTGTATGTCTCCTTCAGTTAAAATAAAAACGTGCACTCTCATACATGATATCTCATGAAAGCAGGCTAGGGATTCTGGGTGCTAGTGGTCACAGAATGCTAACAGCACAGCTCAGAACTGAGTCTTGTTACATCCTTTTCCTTTTTAAGAATATCTTTAAGGGGCCTCCCCGGTGGCGCAGTGGTTGAGCGCTGGGTTGCGAAGCTGCCCGCGGCCTCTGCGGCGCCGGTTCGATCCCCAGCTGCTCCCCGGCCACCGGAGGAGGGTCCCACATGGTGCACAGACCTCTCCTGCCGCCCGCTGCTCCCCTCAGCAGTGTACTTCGGTCCTTCTGCCTGCTCTGCTCCCCACTCTGGCTCTGGTGAATTCTCTCACCCTCCCGCGCTTCTGACTGTACCCAGTGCATGTATAAAAGAAACAAAACAAATAAATAAATCATAAATAAATAAAACTACATGCCTCTTTAAAAAAAAAAAAAGAATATCTTTAGGGCCTCCCCTGGTGGCCAGTGGTTCAGTGCTGGCCTGCGAAGCTGCCTGCAGCCTCTACAGTGCCGGTTCGATCCCCTGCCGCCGGCGAGAGTCCCACATAGCATACAGACCTCTCCTGCTGCCCGCTGCTCCCCTCAGCAGTGTATTTCGTCACTCTGCCTTACCCTCACTTGCTTACCCTCTCGCGCTTCTGACTGTACCCAGTGCTTATATAAATAAATAAATATTAAAAAAAAGAACACCTTTAATTTTGATACAATTCAAATTTGTGGAGAATTTGCAAGAAAAGCAAAAGGGCATTCTATATCTCCTTCTGTACATTATTTTTTAACCTCACCTGTTTATCATTCTGTTTGTGTTGGTATATGTGCAGGAAATATACACATTTATTTTTTCTGAACCACTTCAGTTTTCAAGACATCAGATAATCATTCACTTTTACAGCTATATATAGTAGTGTGTATTTCCTGGGAATAAGGAAACCTCTCGCATAACCATAGTATAATTATCAAATCAAGGATTATAACATTGACATAATGTAATGATCTAATTTATAGCACATATTCAAATTTTATAGACTACTGTTCAATTTGTCTTGTCTGATATTTTCTCATGATTAGATTTGGTTCATACATTTTAGCAGGAAAAGCACAGAACTGATGTTGTATCTTTCTAAGTGCATGATATCAAGAGACTCATGATGTTGGTTTGTTCCAACATAGTTGTTAAATTTTGTTACATGGTTCAAATGATGTCTGCCAAGTTAAAGTTTTTTCTTTATAAATAAGTAATGGGGGTCTCGCTGGTGGCACAGGGGTAAAAGTCTCAGTACTATCAAGCTGTTGCCAGCCACTGCAATATGAATTTAATCCCTGGCCAGGGAGCTGACCCACATAGGGTGCAGCAGACCTCTCCTGTCTTGCCTGCTTCTCCCCTTAGCAGTGGATTTCAGTCAATCCACATTTTGCTCCCCACTCTGTCTCTGGGGTTTTCCTGGTGGTATAGAGGTTAAAGTCTCAGCACTATCAAGCTATCACCACCACGGAGGCATGAGTTGGATTCCCAGCCAGGGAGCAGACCCACATGGCGCAGCAGACCTCTCCTGTCTGGCCTGCTGCTCTCCTCAGCAGTGGATTTCAGTCAATCTGCCTGTTTTGCTCCCTACTCTGTCTCTGGGGAATCCTCTCACCTCCTGCATCTGGCCTGCACCACGGTTCTTGTATACATAAATAAATAAAAACAAATCTTGAAAAAATAAAAATAAATAAGTAATGTGTGTGGAGATACTTTGAGCTTCGTTTATCTATCTCCCATCCTCAAATGTTCAACCGCTCACCAGGTTTAGCTTTCACTGGTAATTTTCTAACAGTCATTCTTTCTTTTATATGTATTAGTTGGCATTTTATTCTCAGGTAGTGTTTTCCCCGTCCACCGTTAGTTGTTATTATTTTTATCAGTAAAAGATCATGGATTTTCATTTTATGAAAACTTGGTCATTGGAAACACCTTCCTCCTTTTGGCATGGCCCCTTCATTCTTTGAGCACTTTTTTATTTCCTGGCACAAGGTGGTCCAGGCTCATGTTGTACTTCTTTTTCCTCAATCTTGAAATGACTCTTTTTTCTGATTCTTTTTAGGGGTGAATGCTATATATATTAGATATAAAGATCTGCAGTCGATGACTCCAGAGTGTTTAAGGTTTATACTTTGCGTGTAAACATGTCCCAGTGTGTAGAACAAGGAAACCCCCATATATATATGCCCATACCTACATTCATTCCCCTCTATCCATCTCTTTATTAAAAAATCACAAATTACCTCTAGTATCTCCAAATGTAACTCTGCAATCCAGGGATTTTTATGATAGTATGTATTAGTTACTCCATTCTCCAATAATGAAGAACAATACAGATTAGTGGAGTTAGCATCCACTAACTCCAAATATTACTAATAATACACAGAAAGTCATCTCCAATGTGATGGTATTTGGTAATGGGACCTTTAAGAAGCTTTTAGGTCATGAGAGCAGGACCCTATCTGTGCTCAACAGTATTTTTACGGCTATTTAAAAAAGACTTATTTATTTATTCATACAAGAACTGGGGTGCAGACCAGAAGTGAAGGAGGGGAGAGGACTCACCAGAGACAGAGTGGGGAGCAGAACAGGCAGATCTACTGAAATCCACTGCTGAGGGGAGCAGCGAGTGAGACAGGAGAGGTCTGCTGTGCCATGTGGGTTGCTCTTGGCCAGCGGCGGGGGATAAAACTCATGCTGCAGTGGCTGGTGAAAACTTGATAGCGAAGCCCTTAACCCCTGAGCCACCAGGCAGATCCTTTACAGCTATTTTAATGAAAGGTATAAATCTTTAGTCCCATTTGCTGAGTTTTGACAAATGCATATACCTGTATATCCCACATTCATATGAAGATAATGTTTTCTATCACTCTAAAAATTATCCTTATGCTCTTTTCTAATCAGTCCCCCCCCAGAATAAACCAATTTTCAGATTTGTTCTTCTGTAGTTTGTCTACTAAATGAAATCATAGAACATGCATTTTTGCATTCCATTTTAAATTTCTTTAGATTTAAAAATTCTTTTAGCATTCTTATAGTAAAACTCTTTATGATTATTCCTAAATTTCAATGTTCACCTTCACATCTAAATGTAACTTTGAACCTAGCTAGCAGGGTAACTAAAGCAATTAAACATGACAAAAAATTGTGTCTTTAAAAGCAGGTAATTTTACTGATCATAAACTAAAAACTTTTAGATGGCTTGAAATTAATTTTTATGACATCTAGTATAAAACCATTTGTGTAAATGAGCTTATAATAATACCCTCATCTGTTGATCATCATGCAGTTTCCTTGAAATCCACATAAATTTAATCAGGAATGCATTCACTTACTATTCATTCACATTTATAAAAGTTATTTACTGAGAATACCATAGATTTGGGTAATATTCCTATTTTTTTTTTAAAGATTTATTTATTTATTTATTTATACAAGCACTGGGTACAGTCAGAAGTGCGGGAGGGTGAGAGAATTCACCAGAGCCAGAGCGGAGAGCAGAACAGGCAGACTGATGAAGAAATACACTGCTGAGGGGAGCAGTGGGCGGCAGGAGAGGTCTGCGCGCCATGTGGGACCCTCGCCCGGTGGCCGGGGATCGAACTGGTTCTACAGAGGCTGCGGGCAGCTTCGCAACCCAGGGCTCAACTGCTGCGCTACCGGGGAGGCCTGGGTAATATTCCTATTCTATTGGAGCTTTATGTATTCCTCCTCCAGTGCTCTTCATTTGTGTGTGCTTGGGTGTATGGATACAAATTTCATCTGATATTATTATGGGCTGAATGTTTGTGTCCCATCCCTCCCACCCCCCTTCATGTGTTGAAGCCCCAATCCCCAATGTGATGGCATTGGTAATGGGGCCTTTAAGAAGTTATTAGGCCATGAGAGCAGGACCCTAGCCTGATGGGATTAGTGTCTTTATAAGAAGAGACACCAGAGAGCTTGTCCTATTCTCAACCATGTCAGAATACAGCATGAAAGTGGCCATTTGTAAGTCAGGATGAGTCTGGTATTTTGTTACAGCAGCTGAAGTCAACTAAGACAGATATCATATTCCCTCTACTTTAAGAACTTCCTTTAACATTTTTCTTTTTTACAGAGTAGGTATGCAGGCAATGGATTCACTTTTTCCTTATCTGAGAAAATATTTCTCCTTAATTTATTGAAGGATACATTTTCTGGATATAAAATTATCTTTGGCATTTTTGTTTTGCAAAATTTTAAAGATGCCCTTCTATTGTCTTCTGGCTTGCATAGATTGGTCTATGTTCCTTTATATGTAATGTCTCTTTTCTTTACCTTCAAAATTTTTCCTTTTCTTTTCAGCAGTTTGATTATCACATAGTGCATGTGGGAAATATCTTTCTTGTAAATGGAAAGATAATTCTCCTGAGAAGTTCCCCTAGTATTTGACACAAGTTGGTCCTTTGCCTCTACTGCCTCTCTCACCATCTACTTCCCATTAACTTCTATTCAGATACTAGGAACGAGCTCAAATCTTATCTCCAAGAGTCCTTCATTGCAGATATGCTCTATGCTATACTAATTGGCCTCTTAGATTTCTCTTCTTTGGCCTGGATGCATTATAGACCGAAACCCATTCTTTTTTCCTTGAAATTTAAAAATGCTTTACCATTAACAACCTCCCTTTAGACTAAAAATCTGTCCATTATTTAAGCAGGATTTGTTTGTGCATTGTAAATCCCTTCAAGTCTTTCCTTTATTAATATGATTCAGTTCTTCAAATCATATGTTTAATTAATTATATTGCTTTCTGTTTTTCATGGAAATAACTCAAAATGTGAGGGAAAGAAGGCAGATGTGGGCCATAATCAGAAGAACTCCATGCTTGATTTTATACTGTGCTTTGGCATCATGAAAGTTATTTTTTAAATGCAATTTTATTGATTTACCATTGGTTTATAATGTAAGCTTTGGGAGTGCAGCTTCACACTTCAATATACATATATACCACACTGCACCCACCACAAAATTTGTAGTGCCATCTGCCACTATCAAATCGCCTCCCTCCTTATCACCATATATCTTGCATAGTCTAAGATCTATTTTTGTGTTTTATAAGCTTGTTGGTTTTATTTATATTCTGTGTAGCAATTGTGAAATTCTTAATAACATTTGAACAAACGGCCCCACGCTTTCATTTTGCACTTGGTGGCCCTGAAAATTATGTCATCGTATCCTGTGTTTGGGATAACATCTTAGTTGGGAATTTGAATAGCCAGAAGGTGGTATAAAGATACTAGGTGCCTTGGACAGAGAGGAAAGAGAATGCAAGGAGGCAAAGTCATCCCTGAGGCAGCAAATCCAAACTACTGTTCAGATACTAGGAATGAGCTCAAATCCTATCTCCACGAGTCCTTCATTGTAGATATGTTCTATGCTATACTAATTGGCCTCTAAGCTTTCTCTTCTTTGGCCTGCATGCATTATAGACCGAAACCCATTCTTTTTTCCTTGAAATTTAGTTTATGTTTTATGTGTGAAAAGACATCAGTAGTCAAATATCAGAAATGTGTTAAGGAAAGTCACATAGGTTTTCTTGGATCAAACTTCTCAGTTTTTGATTTGGGAAGCAGCATTGTGACTAACCATAATGGGATGTGACCTGTTGCATTTCCAAAACTCGTGTATCTCTGCTGTTGGTCTATAGGAACAGTTGTTCACCATTTTGGAACATTGTTTGACAAATGGGAGTGATAATTCTGGGGTAAAGGGGACTGCCCTTACCTGTAACTTAGGGAACTAGGTTGTGGATTGTTTAGTAGAAATGGTCATCACTCTCTACTAATAAACTTTATCTCAGTCCTGCCCCCAAATACTTCTGAGATCTTGTAGTTCCTTCCTTTCTTCATAGAGAGTTCCCTTCAACTTACATGCTAGTCAATTCTTACCTTGATGAAAGAGGATTGTTCAGTCATATGTATGAATTGGCAATATTCATGACTCACTGAAAACTTTGGAGGTGTATTCTCTAAGGGACATAAAAGAGGAGGAAAATTGATCTTGGTCCTATAGATGCACAGAAATAGTTATTACTAAATGAAGGAAAGATATCAGCGTCAGGCTCCTTTCCTCTTTGGGGCTCCCTAAGCACAGCATCATCTGTGTGTTCCATTATACCAACCTTGGCTGGGAGACATAGAAATAGCACCATAGTGAGCCCATATTTCCTTCTGATGTAACCATCAGCCTCACTCTATAAATCACCTGGAAAATGAGCCTGCACTTAAGGAGCTTGTGCCTCACACACAGGAGACCAATGAGAAGTGTGTTAGTGAAGAGGGGGCAAGTAACTGGGGAACACGCACTAGGAGCTGTTTGGAATTTGGTACAAGTTAGTGAGTAGGTTTCCAGTGAGCTTTTATTATATGCCCATTGTATGCAGAGCATATTCATTATCTAGTAATGGCATGATTAGGAGGCATGTTTCTCAATTCTGGCTCAATCTCCTATGAAAAAAAGTCCCCTAATTTTCTGAGATTCTAATTCAATTGGTATGAATTGAATCCAAGAATATGGATTTTCAACAATTTTTTTCCAGTGATTCTGATGCACCTAAATGTTGAAAAACAGTGCTATAGGCAATAGAATAAACTTTAACCAAAGAGCATTAAAAACACACTTCAGTGTCATAGTGTCTGATCTGAGAAATAGCAGATGTTTATGTTGGTTGAAGAAAATTTCTGCAGATTTGCCTTACAGATCCTCTTCTTACAGAATATTATTTTGGTGATTAAAAAATCTACTATGCGGGCCTCCCCTGGTGGCACAGTGGTTGAGCGATGGGCTGCGAAGCTGCCCGCAGCCTCTGCAGCGCAGGTTAGTTCCCCGGCCACAGGCGAGGGTCCCACATGGCACGACAGACCTCTTATGTCTTGCCCATTACTCCCCTCAGCAGTGTATTTCTTCGTCGGTCTGCCTGTTCTGCTCCCTGCTCTGGCTCTGGTGAATTCTCTCACCCTCCCGCGCTTCTGACTGTACCCAGTGCAATCAATCAATCAATCAATCAATCAATAAATAAATAAATCTTAAAAAAAATCTACTATGCTCCTTCTGGGGTTAAAATCTATACAGGGGAAAGCAAATATTGTTTAAAAATGAACAATGATGTAAAAAATAAAAAAGTAAAAACGAATGACAAAATCTATACAAATTTTTTTTGATACTTTTTTTTTAAAGATTTGTTTTTATTTATTTATACTAGCACTGGGTATAGTCAGAAGCACAGGATGGTGAGAGAATTCACCAGAGCCAGAGCAGGGAGCAGAACAGACAGACTGATGAAACACACTGCTGAGGGGAGCAGCGGGCGGCAGGAGAGGTCTGCAGGCCATGTGGGACCCTCACCCGGTGGCTGGGGATCGAACCAGTGCTGCAGAGGCTGCGGGCAGCTTCGCAACCCAGCGCTCAACCGCTGCGCCACCAGGGCAGGCCCTATACAAATATTTTTACAGTTACATTTTAATTTCATGATCACTGTAACTTTTTCAAAACTGTTTCCATGGTGTCTTTGGAAGCCAACAGCTACACAGTAGACAATACTGTACATTCTGCATGAAACTGCAATTGTAATTTAAAAGACTGTATATATGTTTAAGGTTAAAAATTTGCTCTTTCTGAAATGTCTTTAGTAATTACAGTGGAAGTTTTCTCTCTAATGAATATTCATAATTCAGTCTTGCACCATGACAAATTGTACAATTTTATTATGAAAACAACCAATTTTACAATGAACATCTGTATACACTCTGCCTACTTTCTAGCATTAACATTAACATTTTATTCTATTTGTCTCAATAGAATTATCTGTCCTTTTTCATCCTTTAATGCATATTAATTTTTGACACATTCCAAAGTGCAGGTATCAGTAGAGAATGTGCGTGCAATATTTGTTTATAATTATCTTTTGCTATGCAGTTTCATAAAGAAATGCACAAATCTGAAGGGTGTTTTTATTGAGTTTTGACAAATGCAAACTCAACACGTCAAGATATAGAACACTACCAACACCTCCTTCCTCCCCATGACCTTTCCAAGGTAATCTGCAAAAGATTATTTCAGAATTTCATGTAAATGGAATCATATAGCTTGTACTATTCTTTTGATCAAGACAATGTTTTGAGATTAATCCATACTGTGGCATGTAATAATAACTGATTCCTTTTTACTGCTGAGTTATATTACAGGGTATGAATATACCACAGTTTGTTTATGAATTTTCCTATTGATGGATAGATGGGTGATTTCCAGTTTTGGGTCATTATGAATGAACAGCTATGCACCTTCTTTTATTCAAGTATTCTGTAAATATATGCTTGTTCTCATGGTGAAGATATACAAGTGGAATTGCTAACTCATTTATTACTAGAGTAAGTGCTCTATTCTTTTTCTTTTCCTCCCCTTCCTGTATACCCATTTTTATGTTGCCTTTCTTAATGGAGTTATTGAATTGCTTCTTTATTTATTTTCTTTGTGTTTCACTCCCTTCTTACACCTGGTTCCTTTGTACATTATATCCTCAAGGTCACTAATTTGGCCCTCCATTTAGACTATTCTGTTTGCATTAATTTCTCTAGATTTTTTTTAATCTCAAGGGAGTTCTTTACATCTTGAATCTCTGTTTTTTATTTAATCTGCAATTTCTCTTTTCTGGTTATTAATTTTATTTCTAAACTCATTCATTTTTGTTAATTTTGTTGCCTCTCTTTTATTAGTTTCTCTGATTCTCTTGTATCACCTTGACCACTTTGCAGTTTCTTCTATCTCTGCATTTACTTATAACAATTTTGAATTTCCTATCTGATAGGAAGATACAATCTTCCATGTCTTTGTGGTTAGATCCTGGGTAATCTTTCCTCGTGATATTATATTCCCTTAAGGTCTCAAAGTGCCACGTGTTTTATATATATGTATATATTCTTATCAGTCCATTGTGATGTTTTAGTTTTCCATATTAAAAAAACAAACAAAAAACAAACTATAGCCGTAACTTAGAGTGTTGAACTACTTTATTTTTCGTGCAGGGGGTGGTACTGTTTCATTTCAGACGATTTTAGTTTTTTGGCTTGTCCTGGCTCCTATAAGGTTCTGAGCCGCGCATTTGCAGCTGCTGAGTCAGCAGGGTGGGTGAGGTCCTGGATTGGGTGCTCTTGGGAATGAGCTAGAGTGAAATGACTTGTGTTTGTGGAGTTGCTCATATCCTTCTTCTCTGTGGTACAGAGTCTGCATTATCAGTGCATTCCACAAGGTTAAAAGCATCGTGGAGACGTGAGGGAGGTGGAATACAAGTCAGATCATAGCCCCTGATCTCCCTCCTGGGGTTCTGGCCTGTGTGGAACTTGCCACCATCTCTGCATGTGTTTCCTTGGTCTAGCGTGTGCCTCTGCGCCATTTAGCTCGCCCCTCCCCAGGGAGCAGGCTGGGTCTCAGCTGCTCTGTTTCCTCCACACTGGACTGCCTCCAGCATTTCTACCTTATGTTCAATGAAAGACAACTCTCTTCTCTGTCTCCTGTGGGCCGTTGTGTTGGTCCAGTGCCCGAGGGGGTGCTCGGGTTTCACTCGAAGCCACAGGACACTGTGGTGTAGTGTCCCTTGGTTAGTATTGGATGAGCCTATCAGGGAGTGAAGCAAGGAAGCTCCTGTGTGGCCGTTTGGTTGTATTCCCAGTGTTCACATTCTGTAATGAGGCAAAGCCGCACTGATGGATGGCTTAGCGTAGGAAGTCAACTTTTTATAAAGAGGTAGTGATCATTGAAGAGAGGAGAAGGGGAGATTGTAATTGGGGAGTGGAACTATATTTTTAGAGTGCTTCCTGTGTATCACCGTACTTAGATGTTTGATATAAGTTTCCCAGCATGACTACAAGATAAATCCTATTCCTAAAATCAAAGTTTTGAGAGTTTTTTTAATAGATGTGGGTGTAGGCCAGAGGTGCAGATGGTGAGAGGACTCACCAGAGACAGCCTGGGGAGCAGAACAGGCAGATCCACTGAAATACACTGCTGAGGGCAGCAGCAGCTAGACAGTAGAGGTCTGCTGCGCCCTATGTGGGTCAGCAACCTGGCTGGGGATCGAACTCAGGCCATAGCTTTGATGGCGCTGAGCCTTAACCCCTATGCCATTAGGGAGGCCCCAGTTTTGAGAGTTTTAATGAGTTGTCCAGTCTATTTAGCTGAAGGTTAAGAGGTTAAGGTCAAGAGGGCCTGGCTGACTTTTCTGTTACTGCCCCAATTTTTGTCTGTGGTAAAGAAAACCGATTTTTACATAATTGAAAAATTCTTATGATCTGTGGTAAGATTTGCTTTGACAAGAAAGTTGCACTAGTATTTTGCCACCAGGATAAAAAGATGAACATTAATTAAAAAATAAATATGTTGGGTCTCCCTGGTGGCACAGGGGTTAAAGACACAGTGCTATCAAGCTATCAATGGCCACTGCAACACGAGTTCGATCCCCGGCCAGGGAGCTGACCCACATGTGGTAGCAGATCTCTCCTTTCTCTCCTGCTGCTCCCCTCAGCAGTGTATTTCTGTCAGTCTGCTCCCTACACTGTCTCTGGGGAATTCTTTTACACCGCCACGCCACCACCCCCCAACCCTGCACCAGTTCTTGTATGCATAAATAAAATAAATCTTAAAAAATATGTTTAAGATAAAGTACAGAGAAAACACATATATGTGTATATATATAACATTATGAAATTTGCTTTGAATGGATCTTTCCTCCAGATACTGAATATGAAAATCATATGTTATCACTCTTAAAAACATGCAAATGGGTTCTAAACTAAGGTAGACTTGTAGATATCAGCTTATATATTAGGAAATAATATACATTTAATTGCATAAAATATTTCTCATGAATGTAATAGAAAGATAATAGTTACTTATGAGTTAAATTTCTTTTTCCTTTCCCCAAATCTTCTAGCAAAGTAGACCATTAGGAAGGAACCCCATGATCATGTGCGCTGAGCCCTGGAGGTGTATGTGCTGTTGTAGGCAAAGCACAAGATGGAAAAGAATCACGTTTGTGTTCATTAGATTGGATATTTTATTCAACAAAATTCATTTTAATTTTACTAGGAAAGTATTATACACTATGCACTAATGATATAATCATGGCTGTTTTATTATGTGCCTATTACATGTCATTCCAATGCTAAACCTCTTTTACATGGAATATCTCATTTTACCCTTTTGCATACCTGATGCATTATATTATTTTTACGCCCCCTTTTAAGCGGATAAGAACTATCTTTGCCAAAGGCTGAGAAGTGAAGATCCTCACTCTAGACATGAAGAGACCTATTTTTGAGGAAGTGAAGTAGCTTTTTCAAGGCCACATAGTTTGCAACTGGAAAAATGAGAATCCCAACACAAGCAACCTGATTCTAAGCCCGCACTCTGGGTTAGGGACAGTCATCTCATCTCATTATGCCAACAATTATGATGCTATTTGTGAATGTAGAAGACTGAGGGCCTCCCTGGTGGCTTAAGGGTTAAGTTTCAGCACTGCCACTGCTATGGCCTCAGTTCAATCCCTGGCCAGGGAGCTGACCCACATGGCGCAACAGACCTCTCCTGTCTCGCCTGCTGCTCCCCTCAGCAGTGGATTTCAGTTAGTCTGCCTGTTCTGCTCCCCACTCTGTCTCTGGTGAGTCTTCTCACCTCCTGCACCTCTGGCCTGCATCCTCATTCTACGCAAAAACAAAAATAAAAACTTAGGAAAAGTGGAAGTAAGGAGTGAAACAAATAATAAGCATGTTAGAGGAAAGACTTCAGTTTATAATTTCCAGTAATTGTGTTGAACAACCTTCTCTGAACCTCAAGTTTTCCTTCCATTTCACTCCACAGGCCACTGGAGGGTCAGGCTGTCTGATCTGGCTAGCTCTCTGTGGCTGACAGGGCTGTGAGAGCCACTGATTAGAGGGCAACTGATTTCTGCAGCTCATGCTTGAGAAGAGCAGCAAGAGCAGACTGGATTTACGACCTAGGAGGGCAGTAAAGGCCTCCTAAAAAGAGCTCCTCTTTTTATTGCAAGGTCTTTCTTCCATTTAGATCTAACAGAAGATGCTCCTGTGAGAAATATTTTAAACTTGATAATCTATATTTATTTGTTTAAATCATTTACAACCATGTTCTAAAAGGCATTGCCAAGTGCAGATGGATATCTGCTTTGTTTAACATCAAGATTTATTTTCCTAAGAAGTTCCAGAGATATTGATTAGAATGAGGCTGTGATGCTTGAGTCATCTTAGTGCTTTAAAAACTTCTGCATAAAAACCTGCAGGAACTCCCTGTTGAATACTGCGATAGACTGAGGCATCTTTGACTTTATAGACTTCTGGTGCCAGTTTAGCTATCTAACCTTTTCCCTCCCATCAAACACCTACATAAATTTTATTATAAAAAATATTCCTACCTCCGTTCTCACCCTGTAATACACCATTGTTTCCATTGTCCTTGCTTATGTTGGTTTCCCAACCCATTTTCTTTCTTTTTTTTTTAGACTTATTTTTTGTGTAGAAAAACTGGGGTGCAGGCCACAGGCATGGGGGGGGTAAAGAGGATTCCCCAGAGACAGAGTGGGGAGCAGAACAGGTGGATCTAGTGAAATCCATTGCTTAGGGGAGCAGCAGGGGAGACAGGAGTGGTCTGCTGCACCATGTTGGTCAGCTCCCTGGCCAGGGATTGAACTCATGCCAGACCGAACTCATGCCGCAGTGGCTGGTGATAGCTTGAGAGTGCTGAGCCTTTAACCCCTGTGCCACCAGGGAGACCTCAAACATTGGATTTAGATGCCCTTGTGCTCAAAACTTAGCATAGCTATTTATTGAATTTTTGTTTACCTTTCCTCATTTATTTTTTGCCTGTAAAGTGAGAGTGGTAATTGTAGTAGATAGACCTTTAATGTGTTGCTCAAGATCCATGCTGCTTGTGTTCACACTCATGTGTCATTCCCTTCCTCTGCTTGTGGCCAGGAGACCTGTGCCTTAGCCAAAAGAATAGAGCAAGGTTATAGAATAAACTAGGTCACATTTGACTATGTCACATATACATGACTATGTCACATATGATCGAAACATCTGTCTTGCTAAGAAACACTCTTCCTTGGTGTCTCTGCAGAGCCAGAATGCCATTTGTGAGTCGCCATATGGAAAAGGCCATGTAGCAAGGGGCTGACAGCCAGCAAAAAACTGAAGCCCTCAGTTGACAGCTGGGAGGGACAGAATGTTGCCAACAGTCATTGACCTTGGAAGCTGATCCATTCTCTATCAAACCGCAGACAAAAACCCAGTGTTGGCCCACATCTTGATTGCAGCAGACTTGGCTAAACTATGCCGGAACTCCTGACCCATAAAACTATGAGTTAATACATGTGTGTTGCTTTAGGCTGTCATGTTTGTGGTAATACTGGTGTACAGCAGTAGATAAAGCACAAACTCTCTGAGGCCTGCAAGGCCAGATCTACACCCCATTCATCTGATTTAGCCCTTCTCAAAAATATCTGTGAGAGCTTTATTACAAAGGAGGACAGCCAATGTGTGTTTAAAAAGGTGTTCCATAAAACAAGTCATGAAGAAATTGCAAATTAAAGCTTTATACCTCACCAGTATAGGTGCAATGAAAAGACTACCAATATTCAATATTGGCAAATAGGCAGGGCATGCAAAACTTCATCTTAGGTGTGCAGGGTGATTGGTACAGTCTCTCAAAAAACTGCTGTTAGAGCAGATACCTACTTAGCAATTCCACACTTTTGGTATATGCCAACAGAAATGTATGCTCATGTCCACCAAAGATATGTACAAGAATGTTGACAATAGTTTTATTCATATTACTGTAAAACTGGAAAAAATCCCACAAGTTGATCAAAGGAGAGCAGATAAAGTATGGTATATTCACATACTGAAATATTATACTGCAATGAAAAAGAACAAGCTCCTGCTACATGCAATATGGATGACTCTCACAGACATAATCTTGAGTGAAAGAAGCCAGATTTTTCAAGATTAGAATACTCTATGACTTCATTTATAAGAAGTACAGAAACAGCCAAAAGAATCTGTTGTGATAAAAACAGAATACTGGTCACCTTTGGGGTAGTATTGATTGGGGGAAGCATTCTGGAATGCAACAAATTTTTATACTGTTACTTGTCTGGTGATTATGCAGGTATATAGCATTCATATTCATTAAATTCATGAACTATACACCATTAAAATTGGTGTACCTTAAAATAAGTTATACTTCAATAAAACAGTTTAAAAAAACAGTTCTAAAATAGTGTCTATTAAGTTCTAAGCATCTATTTTTCCATCTACCCATATGAAAAACAGAAGATTAATAGGAATTTTGTGGGGACAACACCTGAAAGGAGAAAGCATGCTTTGCACAAAAAAGAACGATGTAAAAAAATATATATATTATATATAATGTTATGTATAATATATAGCCTTTACTTATATAACATATATAAATAAAAAATAAAAATAAATAAATTAAAAAGAATAAAGGAAGTTAGAAAAATCTGTGAAATCAATGAATTAGTTTTCAGTATGCAGATCTTTGACTTTTACATTCTATTCTCCTGTATGTCCTTCACTACTTCATGCCTATTTTATTTTCTACCAAGGTAAAAAGTTAGGGGCCATGCGAAAAGCCCTTGTATAGCCCAAAGCACCTCATAAAAAGCAGGACACATGTATATTCTCAATGACTATTTCCTGAGAGCACCACTAATGACAGGCAAATTATGGTTGCCAGAGTTCTGACGGTCAGCAATCCCTTGTGGAATACAGTAATCTTTATTGCTCTTTAAAAGCACTTTTTTGGGGGCATAATTTTCCCTTAAAATTGACTTAATGTAAACTGAGGTTCTATTTATTTACTCTCCAGTTATCTCTGCCTGACTATCAAAGTGTTGTTTATTTAAATGTCACCAGAGAGATAAGAGAAAATAGATAAAGTCAGATTCCTTTTAAGGCAACTTGGAATATTTTATCTTGGAGACCCTCTCAGAAACAGATGAAGGTAGAACAAAAACAAAACACACAACCCAATAAGAAGAAACTAGAGTCAGATATCAGTTTGATACCCCACGTCAGTTTGTTACTATTCACTGAAGGCTCTTTGGTTGTTTTGATTCCTTAGATACATCTTTGATCCTGGAGGCACATGTCACCCAAAGAACACGTGGATGCAGGTGACCCTGACAGACACAGCTGGTCCCACTCTACTCCCTTTGCAGACATCTCAACTGGGGTTTGAACTTCTGCCCTCACCAAGCATCTTTTATTAACATGGAAAAATAAACGATAACTATTCTTAATTAAAAAATTTTTTTTTTTTTTGCATAGAAGAACTGGGGTGTAGGCCAGAGGTGCAAAGGGTGAGAGGATTCACCAGAGACAGAGAAGGGAACAGAATAGGTGAATTGACTGAAATCCACTGCTGAGGGAAGCAGCGGGTGAGACTGGAGAGGTCTGCTGTGTCCTCTGTGGGTCAGCTCCCTGGCCGAGGATTGAACTGGTAGTCATGATATTAGTGCTGAAACTTAATCTGTAGGCCACCAGGGAGGCCCCGATTATCTCTATTCTTATAGCTATGTGCAAATCCATCAGGGACTCCTTTAGAATAATATGAGCCTTTGAGTATCAACTTTCATACCATCTTCAAGGACCGCAATAGGAATATCTAATGAATAAAGGGACTTTCTCTCTTTTCAACCAAGCAGTAAGTAGGAATGAGAGCAGAAACACTCGTTGGTTCCTCAGGGATGGAATTCCTTTTCCTGCTGTTACTGTTGGCTTCCTAATTCCCCGATTTACTGCCAGTGTCGATTCAGAAGCCTCTGGTGCCTGATGTCACTGTTCCATTAGCATGTTTTGCACATTTTATTGCTAAGCAACAATTAGCAGTGTGAATCCTGCCTCCTGTGATTTCAATTTGGGCTGCACACATGGAATGTTGCTTTCATCTTTGCAACACAGCTATGGTGTTCAGCGATCAGCTGAAATTGCTTTAGGAGGACCTGAGAGAAAAGATTGAGGAGCTGACAGTCGGCTTTTCAGTAGTAGAGTTTTGAAATGTTATGAAAAAACAAAACAAAACAAAACAGTCCCCTCTAGTTAGATACCCTACAATTTGAAAGTAATACTAAAGGTTGGAGATAAACTCAAAGCAATTTGATTTGGCCTTAAGGGAGAACTGATAATGGTGGGGTAATTATGAAAATCCTGAAAGAGAGCAAACTGAAGATCCACAGGATGAAGACAAAAAACTTTTGCCAATTTTTTTCCTCATAATAATGAATGAAAATGCTTTCTTTCCAACCTTGACACTATGCAGAATTATTTTCATTGGATTCATGGAATTTTATGAAAATTTAATGGGAACATATCTTAAAGAAGTAAGAGTAGACAAATGTGGAGGGAGGAGGAACAGACATTGAATTAAGTATAAAATGGTTCTTTTCTACACATAAAGGAAGACAAATGGCCATGTTTTAGCTTAAATATAGCTTTTTTGAAAGTGCATTTTTCTTGGGAAATACTGTTAGAAAAACAAAATTATTGACATTTAAGTATTGGGTAATCACCAAAGCCTGATTTTTCTACATATACAAGAATAACGTTAAAAGAATTCTGCTGATTTCTTCGTACTAGGAAAGTAGGATCTATACATTTTACTCTCTTTATAGTAAGAGGTATAGTTTCTAGTCTCTTCTTGGAGTCTTGAAGAAAGACCTAGGGAGAATCATGAGAGAAGAGCCATAACTGAGTGAAGAGAACAGTAGATTTTGGATTTTCTTATGCTTTTTGAAAAATGCAAAAAAATTTTCTTAAGTGGAACAAGGATTTATAGGGGGTAAAAATTTTCGAGTTAAGAGGACTTAGTCATGGGCATCCAAATTCCCTTAGATGTTATACACTCTGAAAAAACCCACTGAACTCTAAATGTGATTCATCAGCAGTTGATTTTATTTTGAATAGCAATTATGTAAATCTTTAATTTCACTTCCATGTGTTACAGGGCAGGGAAGAGGGGTACCTCAGAACCCCCAAATCTGCCTGCTCTAAATAGGTTCTGCCATCTGCCAAATCAAGACAAAACATATAAGACCTTTAACGGAAAGGAACACTAATAAAATTAGTGTGCAATACAGAAAATACAGAAAATATAGTTCTTAAATCAAGCACCCAAAATTACCCATCCCTTGGTGGGTAAATGTCCAGCCAAACAGGGTTGGCTCAATGCAAGGCCTGAAAGCCTACCACACGTCTAAAGCACCTTCCAGTGGGAAACCATAGAAAAGGATCAGAAATAGTCAAACAAGTCTGAGAAGAAGAGAACAAAATCAAGATAAAAGCTGCCAATGATAACATCCCCATGGGTCTCTCACCCACATCTGTTTCTACCAGTCCAGGACCAAGAAGCGAGCAATTAGTTTCTTCACATGTCTCTCTGCTCCTTGTGCTTCCTCCAGGTCTTGCTCTCCATCTTGCTTCCTTGCCACTCCAATCATCTCTCTAGTTTCTTCTCCTCCCTGCTCAGCTCACTCACCCTTGGGTGGGGCAGGGAACCTGGAACCTCCCCTTTTCCTGGGGACCACCCTGGTACACATTCAGTCTGACATTTATTGAACTTACTATGTTGTTCCGTGTATTTGTGCAGATAAATAAAGGGCTCTCATCCTCAGAGAACTCCAGTGGAAAATCAGACCTTTGTTTAAGTCAAAGATAGAGAATTGGAGCTATGATAGTACGAGAGGAATTTTCTTAGCCCATTCTGAGGGCAGAAGGTCAAGGAAGGAATCCTGGAAGCCATGACATTTGAACTGATGAATTCTGTATGAAACTACAAATTCTGAATCCCGGATGGACACCTAGAGGTGTCCGCATGCATAAATCTGAAGGAGGGGACCCAGCAGGACAGAAAAGGATGGTACAGGGACCCCCAGGGTTTATGCTGTATCCTTCTATACTTTAACAATATGCTTCAGTGAGAATATATTCATTTGCAAGAAAAAGTTCAGAGAGATTTTTAAAAAGGAAAGAGAATTTCTTTTTCCCTTAGAAAGGCCCTGCAAATATTTGAAGATGGTATTTCCTGCTCCAGGCTCAACCCTAGCTCCCAGAACTGAATAGCATAATATATGTGAAATGCTCTGCAAGGTATTTATTACAGGATTTGAATAAATGTTGCTTCAGCAGCTGAAATAAATTAATTCGATCTACATTGGTAACATGGATTGGTCTCAAAAACATTGAGTAATAAAAGCAAGTTGGACACAAAAATAAATAAATGAACAACCAAATAAATGTAGCTTCAACTCTCTTTTGTCTGCTGCCTTCTGCCACCAGAAGAAGGGGATTCTCCAAGCCTTTCTTTTTGGGGTTTTATGACCCCTTTTAAAATTGGCACCCAAACTTGAACCTTTATCTTCAGGGTATCAATAGAGCAAATTTGATCATCGAAAACATGCAGTGATTTAATATGTTGAATAGAGCTGAATGTGATGCCCATGGCCCTTACTTGGGTAGGTTAAATTTGTGGAGACAGAAAACTCCTAAAGGTTAGTAGGAATAAGAATGAAGAAGCTTATTTCTTTTTCATGCAATAGTGTGAGGAGGACATTCCAGGTTGATAAATATCCTTTTGAATGAAACTGGGTAGCAACCATGTATCTCTCTAGATAGAGAGAGGAAAGAGGAAGGAGAACACAGATCCACTGTGGATTTAGACCTACCACATATTACTTTCAATTAGGCAGGAACTTAGCCTTATGAATGTACCCTCTACAAAGAGGGAGATGTAGTCTAGTCAGACAGCCACTTGGCTGCTTACAATTCAGTAACGGTGGAGGAAGGGCAGAATGGATTTTATCAGACAACTAACAATTTCTGCCATACAGCTCATTAACTTACCTTTAAAAAAACTCATATTACTTTATTTAACTCACATTGAGTTTATAATAATTATGTATCACTAAATGATATTTTGGTTTTGTATTTCTTTGGAGTGGCTTATTCGCTCCAAAGTGATTATGCACTTAATTTTACATAAAATACAACCATCCATTTTTATCATTTTGAATTAGTTCTTGATGGCTAGAAAATGCATATTTCTACACTGAAATAATTTGCATGTATGTATCGTTCTTTGTCACTTAACATTTTGTCATATGTAACAATATGCCATATTTTCTTCTAACTTTATAGCCCATATAATTGCTCATGATGCCTTAATATAATACATATTATATATGAAATATTACAAATGTAATATTATATATGGCATACATATTATATATAAAATATAAAATATGCATCATATAATATAAGAATATTGTATATTATATATCATATAAAATATCATATAAAACACAAATCATAAATTATGTTATAAAAAATTATACACTATACACAAACATGTTATATATAAAGCATTATATATTATATATAACATCTTATTATATATAATATTTCATATATAATAATACTCCATTATTTCTATGACTGCATATTTCCAGATATTAATTTTTTTTTGTATTTTCCCTATTCTTTTCTCCAAATCAAGCAAGTAGCCTGGACTCCCCTGTTGCCCTGTTGCCTCAGGATACAGCTAGGTCATGGCAGAAAGTGGAAGCAAGGCATGGAGACATCTGGACTTTGTTTCCAAAAGCTTAACCGCGCAGTGAAAGTTAGAATATTTACTGAGGTAGTACGGGCAAGAAATTTGCCAGAAGAAAAAAAGAAATCCTGCTCCTTAGAGGGAGTTGTTCTTAAAATTTTATTTTTATTATTTTTTTAATATTAATTTCAAAATTTTTTTTACATCATTGTTCATTTTTAAACAATATTTGCTTCCCCCAAGCCCCTCAGGTGTAGTCCCCGTAGAATTTCCTTCACCAATGCACCCGTGCACCATCACCTCAGTCCCCTGCGCTCCTTCCTCCCTCCCTCTATCCCTCTCCCTCCTCCTCCCCTGCAGGACGTCTCTGATTTATAATTATCCGTTTTTGCTTTGTTGTGTTTTGTACTGTTATTATTTTTTTTACACTTATGTCTTATTGGGTTCCCCTATATTCCTGCTACAAGTGAAACCATCCAATATTTTTCTTTTTCCTTCTGGCTTATTTCACTGAGCATAATTCCTTCTAGTTCCATACACATTGCTGTGAATGGCATGAGTTTATCTTTTTTGGTTGCTGAATAGTATTCCATTGTGTATATATGCCACGTCTTCTTGATCCAATCATCTATTTTTGGTCATTTGGGTTGTTTCCAGGTTTTACCTATTGTAAATAGTGCTGCAATAAATCAGTGTTTTTGTGTCCTTTGGGTAGATCCCTAGAGAGGAATTGCCGGGTCATATGGCAGCTCCATTTTTAGCAGGTTGAGGAACCTCCAGACAGCTTTCCATAGTGGTTGGACCTGTTTGCACTCCCACCAGCAATGTAGGAGAGTTCCTTTTTCATCACATCCTCGCCAACGTTTGTTGTTGCTTGTTTTTTTGATCTGTGCCATTCCTACTGGTGTAAGGTGATATCTCAATGTGGTTTTAATTTGCATTTCCCTGATTATCAGGGATGTTGAACATTTTTCATATGCCTGTTGGCCATTTGTATTTCCTTTTTGGAGAAATGTCTTTTAAGTTCTTCTTGAGACATGATTTCTTTAGGTCAAAACGAGGACCAGAGAATGGGAGACAGTAGGAAAAATGAGTCTGTGGGCTCCTGAGTAGAGAGGATCCAGTCCCACTGGATCCAGGCAGGGCCAGGAAGGTGGAAAGTAGGGAAAACGCAGCTACCAGTTCCCAGTCTTCATAGAGACCCAGATGACTGGAGAGACATAGGCATTCTGGGTCCTTAAAGGACATTATAAGGAAAATGATTTAATTGAGGCTCTTTTTCGTCTTCCAAATAACAGACAGCCCATAACCTTGAAATGTATCAGTTATGTTTTCCATTTTTCAGACATCCAGCAAACAACACATGGTTTATAACTTTGAAAGTGCCTCCCATGTACAACAATGTATAGGTTATGTGACTATGGGCATATAAAAGTACAAAGAGGGCTGCTAAAAGTCTCAGTTGCTATTCCGTCTTTCCATTTGTGGGCCTCTCTCTGCCTCCCTGCCTGTGTATCTGTTCCCTGTTCCAGCATTAAAGGCATGTCAGACATACCCAAGGTTCCAAGATTCTTTTTCTGTCTGCCCAAATCAACAGCGAACCTACCTGGCCTGTGATAATTGCACAACAGGAATGCAGATTAATGACCATAGACAGGAGAACACCCTATCTCCCATACATTGCTACTATATGTGGTTTCTGAACCTTCCTGGGGTGGAGAAGAATCTTCAAGAATTGTATTAAGTTTTCTCCCTGCTTGGCAGATTTAGGTCTCAAAGACAGTGTTAAGTTTGGTGACTGACCTATCTAACATATCTGTTGCATAAATGGCTTGCTTGATTGTTCTTTGGTTACACACAGGTTTTTTTTCATAAGCTAACAAGAAAATGGTGTTATTACACTAAATTTATATTATTGAACATTAGAACTTAAATTCAGACTCTATTAAGTCCTGCTAAATTTAATGTTGTTGTTTCTTTGGCATCATTTCCATCTGCTGGAATAATTTCAGAGACTGATTTTGTCATTTGGAATGTTTGTCTCTCCTAGCTTGTTATCTTCAGAAATGACCAACCTGCTCTCTGTTCTCATTGAAATAGTTACTAGAAATGTTGAACAGACCAGAGATGGGGACAGAGTTATGCTCCGGTGATTTCTCCAGCTTTAACACTTACTAATTATTCTTTTCTGGATTTTATTACTTATTAAGTTCTGATTCTACATACCTGTGCTATTTTCCAGCCTATAGTTCTTTTTCTTGATCATAGATACTGAGAATGATGTTGTTTATTGCTTTGGGGATAAACATCTGCTTCTCCATTATCTGCTAATATTAAACCATCAGTGTTTGTGGTGGTGGAGGGAAGAGTATGTGAGTAAATGAAGCATTAATATAATGGCAATGCCCTGAGGGGAGAAATTCTTAAACTCATAAAGTCTAAAAATTCATGGAGTCAGTCACATTCCTAATATGCTTGATAACCTGCCCAGTGAAATTTCATTTCATAAGGTGCAGTTGGAAAACAGCTGAAAATATTTTCTCTGAGAGGGTGGTGTATGTTTGTGGATAATTTATATATTATATATTTCTAAAGCATTTGAATTTTGCATTTGAATTGTATTTACACATCCAGCTACTTATTTGTTCACTCAAAAATATAGTGATTTTTTGTGTGTGCTGGGCATTTGTGATAAGTGTTGAGCAAAGTCAGATTCTGTCCATCCCCTCATGGAGCTTGGTGTCTAGTGACTGAACAGGATAGCCTTTTGGCTAAGAGTTCTGCATAAAATTCAGCAATAAAAACAATAAACAGAAACTCTTCAGTTTGATGTAGTCCCAGATGCTTATTTTTTCCTTCATTTTCTTTGCTTCTGGAGATGAGTTCTCAAAAACTTTTCTGAGGTGTATGGCATGGAGAGTTTTGTCTATGTTTTCTTCCATAAGTTTTATTGTTTCAGGTCTTCAAGTCTTTTAGATAAAGGAACCCTCTTACACTGCTGGGGGGAATGCAAACTATGGAAAGCTGTGTGGAGGACCCTCAAATTATTTCATATGGAGCTATCATATGACCCAGCAAGCAACTCCTAGGAAAACATTAATTCAAAACATTAATTCAAAAATAAACCTGCATGTCTATGTTTATTGCAGCACTATTTATAATAACTAAATATGGATATAATACAAAAGCCCCCAAACAGATGATTGGCTCAAGAAAATGTGGTCTATATACACAATGGAATACTACTCAGCAATCAAAAAAGATAAACTCATGCCATTCGAAGTAACATGGATGGACTCAGAAAAGCTCATTAATCAGAAGAAAAGAAAGGGATCAGGTGGTCTTACTTATAGAAGGAATGTAGGGGAACCAAACAAGGGGTCAGGAATAAAGACAAAACAGCAGGAATGGAGGAGGGAGAGGGGTCAAAACAGGGGAGGGAAGAGCACGAGGGATTATGGTGACAGTTCATGGGTGATATGATGGGAGTTTTATGGGGATTATACCTGAGGGGATAAATCAAACATTGTAAAAAAATGAACAATGATCTGAATTGTACAAACATGCAAACAAGCAAACTAAGTCTCTCCCTCACACATACACAAAAAGAAAAAACAACCCAATTTAAAAATAGGCAGATGATTTGAATAGATACTTCTCAAAAGAAGAAATACAGATGGCCGAATGGCTCATGAAAAGATGTGCATCATCTCTTATTAGGAGAATGCAAATGAAAATGACAATAAGATGTCACCTCACACCTGGGAGAATGCCTGCTATGCAACGACAATAAGCAAGTGTAGGAGAGGATGCAGAGCAGGGACCCTTGTTTATTGTTGGCAGGATTGTAAATTGGTGCAGCCATTACAGAAATCAGTATAAAGAGCCCTCAAAAAAATAAAAATAGAAATTCCATATGATCCAATTACCCCACTCTGTATTTAACCCCCAAATACAAAAACACTAATTTGAAGATACACTCACCACAACTCTCATGTTTATTGCAGCACTATTTACATTAGCCAAGACTGGAAACAACCTAAGTGCCCATCCACTGACAAATGTTTAAAGAAAGTGTGGTGTCATGTGCAATAGAGTATTACACCCTTATGCCACACTGGCCCTTTCTCCCAGCCCTCCTTTCTAATCTCTGAAATTTCACTTATTTATTAGTGAGTGGTAGTTTTTATAAGCATTTTGTTTATCAAATTGTCTGCTAAGTATCCAATATTTGCAGTGTTTGTTATTTGTAAATGGAAACACAATGTCTTTCCTTCTGGCTAAAGAGTATTCCATGGTGTAGACACATCAACCTTCCTCTATGGGCATGTAGGTTATTTAACTCCCACATTTTACTGGGTCAAAAGAGAAGAGAAAGAGGCATATCACAGGCCCACCCAGGGATGTTGAGACTCAGTACCCAGTGCATCATGAGCACATAAACACAGGGAACATGGGTGGTGCAGTGGGGGAAGGTCCCAGCACACCAGGGAGACCAGGGGGCCCTTCTAGTCTTGGGAGTGAGGCCTGGCACAGATCACTTACAGATGAAGAAGGTGGAGGTGAGGTTAACATGTCTTTTTGCTGATAGGGAGACATTCCCTTGTGCAGATGGAAAGAGCGAAGGGATTGCATGGAGGGTGATTTCTTTTTCTATATTTGTAAATTTCAACTTCCACATGGGCATGGAAGGAAGAAGGAAAGTATTTTGTATATTATCAGAAATGGATATGGGAGGCAAGTGTCAATTTACAGACAGGGAAAATGCTGCAGGAGGATCAGTTTACACAGGTTAGTGTTCATAGGCCATTCCATTCCAGGTGACAGAGGGGAGATATTTGCAGGAAAAGGAAAGGTCCCAGGTCTAGAGAACAAAAGAGGTGTACCCCTTGGGCCCCAGCCCTCCACTCCATCCTGTCCACAGCCAGGCCAGGCCTCATCCACAGTGGTGATGACACCAGATCTTCCCCACACCAGCTGGTCAGGTCCTGCAGCGGCTGGTCACAGAGAGCCGGGACTGCTGAATGGGTCTGCACACAGCTGGGTGCTGAGGCCTCAGGCTCCTCAGGGAAAGAGTGGGTGTGGGGAGTGAAGTCCCTGCTTCACCATAGCTAGCATACTCACTGTTGGGTCAGCCAGCAGGAGGATCTCCTGGACTTTCTGCTCTCAGTTTCTGTGACACCCCCAGACTCTCCAGAGTCCAGCTCTCTGCACCTCTGCCCAGAATGCTCCCTCTGGGGGTGCTCAGCTGCGATCCGATCCCCCCAGCCCTAAAGCTGCAGCGCCCCTAGAGGTTTAGACCCAGGAGGCCTGAGACTATTTCTCCCACCAGCTGCCCGGTGTGGGAAAGTTTGAGGGGGCTGAAGGACATAGAGGGGTCTCCCCAGAAGGCTCTGAGCTGGCCAAGCCCCCAATAACCCATGCGGCATGCCCCACCCCTGCCACAGAGCCAGGTGAGTCTGGGGTGGGTCAGCGACCTGAGTGTGCCCAAGGGTAGGTGCTGGTGGTGCTCAGGGTAGGTCGGGATGTGTGTGTGTGGGTGTGTGTGGAGGTGAGTTCTGGCAGCGACTCTGCAGACTGGGCCAGGAGAAGAATCTGGTGGGCAGGCACAGGAATGAGCGGGCCTGCTTCTTCCTGGAGCTTGAAAAACCACAGTCACAGCTGGTCTTGTGGAGGAGGCCCAGGAGGAAGGCATGGAAGCCCATATGGCTGCTGTTCAGGGGGGCAGGTGGCTGACTCGGCCATGGAGGGGGCCTGACCCGGGATGCTGGAGCCATAGGCCAGGGCTGCTCCTTGCTGTCGCTTACAGGGTCCTTCTGCCAGGGCTTCAGCCCATTGGCCACAGGGTGTGGAGGTGGGACAGAGGGTGTCGGCGCTGGGTGCCACACATCCAGGTTCAGCAGGTTATAACCCCACTGACTCTTCAGAACCAAATGCCAAGGGTGGAGGGAGTGGGTACCTGGCAGGGTGAGGAAGGTGCTAATTCTGGGAAAGAGTGAGCATGCAGCAGTGTCAGCTCAGGGTGGCCATGCTGGGCAAGGCCCTCAGCCTGAGGCGAACTGATTTCCACCAGACACAGGCAGCAGCTGCTCTTCTGGGGTACTTGGTGCCCCTACCAGTGCCGCCCAGTGCTGGGCCAGCTGGCCCAGAGGTGGCAGGAACACAGCATTGGCTGCACTTGCACCCCACCCTCCAATAGAAAGCCCTCAAGACTGGGAACCGGTGAACCAGGAGTGGGGGACGGGGTTGAGCGGTGTTGTAGAAGGGGATGGGCCTGAGGCCAACTCTGGTTCCTGCCCTGGGGCCTCCTGGCCAGCCCAGCTGAGTGCCCTGCCCACCAAACATTAAAGTTTTGAGTTGATGGTTTTACGTTTGCATAGGTGACCCAAAGTGGGTCATAAGATAATTCAATTTTTACTTTCACAAGGATAATTCAATTTTTAGTTTCTCTTTCCAAATGAGTCTAACAGTTTACATTTCCACCAGTAGTATAATAAGCTTTCTCTTTCTCTGCATCATCTCCAGCACTGGGATTCTTTGTAATATGTGCCACCAGGGAATGTGAGATGATATCGCCTTGTGGTTTTGACTTATATCTCTCTTACGGAAAGTGATGATGATCATTTCCCCATGAATCTCCTGGTCTTTTGAACATCCTCTTTGGGGAATTGTCTGTTGTCATCTGCTGCCCATTCAGTATTTTCTTTTAATTGTTGAATACATTTTAAATCTTCTTGGATATTAGCCTCTTGGTTGTGTAATATGTAAATATTTTCTCCCATTCAGTAGAATTTTAAAAATTTACTTATATTTTTCTGTTCTGTGTGAACACTTTTTATTTTTTCAGTCATATTTAATTTTTTAGGATTATTTATGCATGTAAGAGCTGGGGTACAGGCCAGAGCTGCGGGGGATAAGAAGATTCATCAGAGACAGAGTGGGGAACAGAACAGGTGGATTGAAATAAACTGCTGAGGGGAGCAACAGGTGAGACAGGAGAGGTCTGCCACGCCATGTGGGTCACCTTCCTGGCAGGGGATCGAACTCGTGCTGCTGTAGTGGATAGCTTTATAGTGCTGATGCTTAACCCCTTGTGCCACCAGGGAAGCCCTATTTTAAAAATTTTTTAGATAAAATTAGCATAATATTAATTTTTGATATAAAACTATCAGATATTTGCATATATCATAAAAATAACCAGTAATATCCATCATCATACATAGTTACAAAATTTTCCTGATGAGAATTTTTAAGTTTACTCTCTCAGCAATTTTCAAATATGCAATACAGGTTTAACACTCATCACTAAGGTGTAATTACGTTACATTCCCAGGACTTATTTTAAAAGTGGAGGTCTGTACATTTTGATTTCCTTCACCCCAATGGCCCACTCCTTATGTCCCCCTTCTCCGATTTCTGGCAGTGACCAATCTGTTTTCTGTATTTATTAACTTGTTTTTTTTTTAAAAAGGATTCCATGTATAAGTGAATTCATAAAAGTATGTATTTCTCTGACTTATTTCACTCAGCATAATGCTTACATATATTTTTTATGGGTTTTCCAAATTAAGGTCCATCCATATCGGTGTAAATGGCAAGGTTGGATTCTTTTTCATGACTGAGGGATATTTCACTGCGTATATATATTTATATATATATATTTATACACACACACACTCACATTTTATTTTCCCATCCATTCACTGATGGACACTTAGATTCTGTTTTCTATATCCTGGCTATTGTAAATAATATTGCACTGATCATGGGGGTACATGTATCTTTCAGAGTTAATGATTTTTGTTTTCTTCAGATAATCACCCAGAAGTAGAAGTTCTGTTGTAAAAGCTTTTTAATTTGCCATAATCTATTTATTTATTTTTGCTTTTATTTCCTTTGATATAGGGGTCAAGTTTCCAAAAATATTTTTATTATTGAGGTCATAAAACATATTGCAAATATGTTCTTCTATATATTTTATTGTTGTTGTCTTATAGCTCAACATTTAATCTATTTTGGGTTTATTTTTGTGCATGGAGTTAGAGAGTGATCCAATTTTACTCTAATATGTGGCCGTTGAGTTTTCCTAGCACCATTTGTAAAAGAGACTCTCCTTTCCCCAGGGTATTATTGTGGCTTCTTTACCATGAATTGGCATTAATATATAGATAAATTTATTTCTAGGCTTTCAGTTCTGTTCTATTGATCCGTGTGTCTATTTTTATTCTAATACCAAATTGTTTTAATTAATGTTGCTTTAGACTACAGTTTAAATTCAGGTAGTGTGATGCCTCTATTTCTCTCATTTTCTCAGGATTGTTTATACTATTGAGAACTTTTATGGTTCACGTAAATTTTACTAGATTTTTCAATTTATTTGAAGATTATTGTTGTTATTTGGATGGGAATTGCATTACATTTATATTTCACCTTTGGTAGAATAGTCATTTTGACTATATTGATTCTTCCCATCCATGAGCATGGAATGTTTTTCCATAGCCTTACATCATGATCTAAATCCTTTAATAACATCTTAGCATTTTCATTGTATAAGTCCTTCACCTCCTCGATTAAGTTGTTTCCTAAGTATTTGATTGATTCTTTTTGAAGTGATTGTGAATGGAATTTTTTTTAATTACTTTTGCTTCTCATTCATTGTTTGTATTTAGAAATGCAGCTGATATTTGTATGTTTATTTGATAACCTCCCATTTTGATGTATTGATTTATTATTTCTAATAGTTTTTGTTGCAGTCTTTTGGGTTTTCCATATGGAGCATCATATTTGCAAATAATGATGGTTTCACTTCTTGTCCAACCTGGATTCTTTTATTTCCTGTTGTCTGACTGCTCAAGCTAATACCTTTAAATTAAACAGCAGTGACAGTGGACATTCACATTATGTTTTTGCTCTTAAAGGAAAAACCTTCCATCTTTCACCATTAAGTATTGTATGGGCTGTAGATTTGTGATATGGCCTTTATTATGTGGAGATAGGCTCCTTCTAGTTAGGATCCCTGGAAAAATTAGGTTAGGAGCAATCATTGACTATTTTACTCTTTGGTGATATTGGCTGGTTATCTGAGGTTTTAGGCAGTGTTCTTTGGTGGATGCTATGAGTGATATGAGAAGCAGAAAATAATTCAAGGGAAAAAGTCAGAAGGAATAAACTGAGAGGAGCTGGAACCCAATATGTTGGTTGCAGTGGGGTGGATTAATTTCCATTTGGGCAGGTTGGATACTTGTACTGAGGTGATGCAGAGACTACAGCTCAATGCTCTCCAAGGCACTTAATACCCTTCTTCTGACATTGGAATATTAGATAAAAGCATAAAGGCACAGGAACTGCAAAATATTTCTAGGCCATAGGTGTTATTGGGGATGAAACTTCTTTTTTTTTTTATATAATTCTTACATCATTTTTCATTTTTGCACAATGTATGCATTTTCATTTTGGTTATATTCCCCATGCAATAGCACCTCCCTCCCCTTATTTTGACCCTAGTCCTTCCTCTCTCCTTTCCCCCATAGTGTGTCTCTGTTTTATACTTGCTTGTTGATTTTGATTTTCACTTTGTATCAATTAGTCTTTTTCCTGGTCCTTTTTTTAGGTTTTCTAAATTCCTACTATGAGTGAGACCATCTGGTATTTTTCTTTTTCTTTCTGACTTATTTCACTGAGCATGATCCCTTCTAACTCCATCCATGTTGCTGAAAACTGCATGTGCTTATCTTTTCTGATTGCTGAGTAATATTCCACTGTGTGTATCTACCACATCTTTTTTTAAAAAATTTTTTAAAAAGATTTATTTATTTATTTATAGAAGCACTGAGTACAGTCAGAAGCACAGGAGGGTGAGAGATTTCACCAGAGCCAGAGCGGGGAACAGAACAGCCAGATCGATGAAGTACACTGCTGAGGGGAGCAGCAGGCGGCAGGAGAGGTCTGTGCACCATGTGGGACCCTCACCTGGAGGCTGGGGATTGAACCGGTGCTGCAGAGGCTGCGGGCAGCTTTGCAACCCAGTGCTCAACTGCTGTGCCAACGGGGAGGTCCTCTACCACATCTTCTTGATCCAGTCATCTATTTTTGGGCATTTGGGTTGTTCCCATAGCTTATCTATTGTAAATAGTGCTGCTATGAATACAGGGGTGCAGGTGCCCTTTGGAATTAATGTTTCTGTGTCATTTGGGTAAATACCTAGGAGTGGAATTGCTGGATCGTATGGAAGCTCTTATCTTTAGTAGGTCAAGAAATCTCCACTCAGCAATCCATAGTGGCTGCACCAGTTGCACTTCCTCCAGCAGTGCAGGAGAGTTCCTTTTTCTCCACAACCTCGCCAACATTTGTTTTTTTTGATATGTGCCATTCTCACTGGTGTAAGATGGTATCTCATTGTAGTTTTGATTTGCATTTCCCTGATTACAAGTGATGTTGAACATTTTTTCATATGCCTGTTGGCCATTTGCATTTCCTCTTCAGAGAAGTTTCTTTTTTAGCTCTTCTGCCCATTTTTTGACTGGATTATTTTCTTTGTTTTTGTTGAGTCTCATCAGCTCTTTGTAGATTTTTGTCATCAGTCCTTTATCATTAGTGTTGTGTGCAAAATTTTTCTATCAATCTGTGGGGTGTCTCTTTGTTTTGGTAATTGTCTCTTTTTCTGTGCAAAAGCACTTTAATTTGTTGTAGTCCCAGCTGTTTATCTTTGCCTTCACTATCACTGCTTTGGGTGATGTGTTTGTAAAGATGTCTTTGAGGTACATGTCATGCAGTGTTTCGCCTGTATTTCCTTCTATGTATTTTATGGTTTCAGGTCTTATGTCTAGTTCTTTAATCCATTTTTGAGTTGGTTTTGTGCATGGTATGAGTTAGTAGTCAAGCTTCATTCTTTTGCATGTAGCAACCCAGTTTTCCCAGCACCATTTATTGCATATTGAATATGCACTTCCTTTGCTCCAGTGCATATTCTTTGCTCATTTGTCAAAGATTATTTGACCATAAATCTGTGGGTTTATTTCTGGATTTTCTATTTGGTTCCATTGATCGGTGTGTCTGTTCTTGTTCCAATACCATGCAGTTTTGATGATTATAGCTTTGCAGTATAGTTTGAAGTCTGGGAGTGTGATGCCTCCATTCCCTTCTTTTTTTTTTTTCAGGAGAGCTTTGGCTATTTGGGGTTTTTGGTGATTCCATATGAATTTCATCAATGTTTGTTCTATTTCTTTGAAGAATGTCATTGAAATTTTTATTGGAATAGCATTGAATCTGTAAATTGCTTTTGGTGGGATGGCCATTTTAATAATGTTAATTCTTCCAAAAATATTTATTTATTTATGCATACAAGAGCTGGGGCACAGGACATAGATGTGGGGGGTGAGAGGATTCACCAGAGACAGAGTGGGGAACAGAACAGGCAGACTGACCGAAGTACACTGCTGAGGGGAGCATCTGGTGAGTCAGGAGAGGTCTGCTGCACCATGTGGGTTGCTCCCTGGCTGGCCGGGGATCGAACTTTTGCTGCAGAGGCTGTGGATTGCTTCATAGTGCGGTGCTTAAGCCCTTCCACCACCAGGGAGGCCCCTAATGTAACTCTTGAAAAATTACACCATGATTACAAATTGACTGGATTTAATGAGATGAAAAGAAACTGTTGAGAAGACGTGGTCCAATTTAAACAAGCTTATTTACTGTAGGCATTTCTAAAACTTTTGCTATGTGAATGAACATTACAAATCTCCTAAGGAGTCTCAAATTTGTGTTACCAGTCCCATTGGTCATGGAATGTCAAGGATATCTTTCAGGGCTAATTACAAGAGGCACACTCTAGAAAATATTATACTATTCTGTCAGGGCTGGCTCTCACTGGTCTTTGGTCAACTGAGCTTTGGAAGGTGTGGGTTGGAGCAGACAAGAACACTATTAAGATTGGAAAAGGCAGGCCTCCCTGGTGGCCTATGGGTTGAGTCTCAGCACTATCACCATGATGGCCTGACTTTGATCCCTGACCAGGGAGCTGACCCATGTAGGGCACAGCCGACGTCACCTGTCTGGTCCACTGACCCCTTAGCAGGATATTTCAGTAGATCCACCTGTTCTGCTCCCTTCTCTGTCTCTAGTGAATCCTTTTACCCCCAAACCTCTGGCCTATACCCCAGCTTTTCTACACAAAAATAAATTAATAAAATCTTAAAAAAATAGATTGGAAAAGGCAGAGACTGCAGAATATTGCTGCAAGTTCAGGGAGGATTTCTGGGGAACAAAGATAGCTCCAGAAAAAACACAATCAACATATGCTTCAATTCTCAATGACAGTCATTGCAGGTAGACTTTGTTGGGACCTTCAGACCAAAGTGCTAGGATCTGTGGGGCCCTGCGTCTAGTTCTTTGTTTCTGTAGTAATATTGAAGAGGGCATAGCTCACATTTAGGGCACTTGAGGTGGGGGGAGGCACAATAAAACTAAGCTTGTTCCTTTTCTGTTCCACTTTCTAGGTTCTCAAAACTCTCAAATCAAGAGTTTTCCTAAGATGTTATGTCCATACATTTAAGAATCTCATCATTTTAAAAACTAGATCTTTTAGCTTCTTTATAACCATAAAAGTATTGCTGATATTACAGGTACTACTGATAATAATGCCTTCATTGAAACTCCTGGGTCAGGAATTTGGACCTCCTTTTTTTTTTTTTTTTTTTAAAGATTTATTTATTTAGCATACAAGATCTGAGGTGTAGGCCAGAGGTTGGGGGAATGAGAGGATTCAGCAGGGACAAGGTAGGGAGCAAAAAAGACACATTTACTGAAATCCAATGCTGAGGCGAGCAGCGGGCAAGACAGGGGAGGTCTGCCGTGCCATGTGCATTAGCTTTCTAGCTGGGGATTGAACTCAGGACATAGCAATGATACCATGACAATGCTGAGACAACCCCTGTGCCACCAGGGAGGTGAATCTGGGCTTCCTTAAATACTGACTTAAATTACTTTATAATGCCCTCAATGTCTTGGGCTTCGATTTTTGTGTTTCTTTTTAGTTTTCCACTTCCATTTTCCAATTATAGTAGTAACAA
Organism: Talpa occidentalis; assembly: GCF_014898055.3. Lineage (NCBI taxonomy): Eukaryota > Metazoa > Chordata > Mammalia > Eulipotyphla > Talpidae > Talpa > Talpa occidentalis. The sequence continues at coordinate 45,587,679 of NW_023601653.1, forward strand.
ATGTTCATCATTTGAAAGTTCATGAAAAATATTAGAGAAAGAAAAAGTACCCATTATCTTACCAATCAGAGGCAACCAGTGTTATTATGCCATACAGCCATCTGGTATCTTTTTCTTTGATTTTATTTCTTCATAAATCAAGATTATTTGTGATTCAATTTGTATCCTACTCCCCCCCCTTAATCTTATACCATGTTTTTTCCACCATGCCATTAAGAACTCTTCATAAATATAATATTTAGTGGCTGCATAATATGCTAAAGATGGAAGTATTGTAATTTACTTAGCTGTTCAATTTCCTCTTAACCATATTTGTTCTTTCCCCAATCTGAATGTCTTTTTCTTGTTGAAGATAGAGGCTGTCAAGGATTTGTATTCTTTTTCTCAGTCATATATGACTATTCACAGTCTTTGCCAAAAAAGTGGGCCTATATCTTCCATTTTCATTGATTTATTGAACATAGTTAACCTTTTTGTTGCCTTAACATTTTCTCTTAAGTTTCAGCTCACTATGCTATTTAACTTTCCTGTCTTAATCTTATAGGGACTACTCACTTGCCCTTCTTTCTACCTTTGGTGCAGGTCTTTTCAATAAATCAGTCTATCAGAATATTCTAGTACAGGCCCTCTGGATAGTTCTGGTTAGTATCGAGGAACTTACCTCTTTAGTCCTGCATAAGAAACTTGCATTCATTTTCTTTATAACATATTCCTCATCCATAAAAAGAAAAACCCTAAACAGATCAGGACAAAAACTTGAATCTGCCAGGATTGGGTTGTTTTTTTCCTTCCAGAAAATAGATATACATGTCAACAAAAGAAGCTATGTTGGATGGCCTTAACAAAATGTCACAGATTTAGGGCCCTAAGCAATGGGATTTATTTTCTCTCAGTTCAGAACTAGAAGTCCAAGATCAAGGGGCTGAAAAATTTGGTTTCTGATGAGGTTCTTTCTTTGTATTCACTTGACATTTCTTGCATACATGCCCAGAGAGAGATCAGGCATTGATATCTCTTCATATTAGTACTCCAGTCCTACTGAATTAGGTGCATCCATAGGATCTCATTCACTTAACTTTTATTTTTTTAAGATTTATTTATTTATGCATACAAGAACTGGGGTATAAGCTAGAGGTGCGGGGTGTAAGAGGATTCACCAGAGACAGACTGGGGAAGAGAGCAGGAGGATCCACTGAAATCCACTGCTGAGGAGAATAGTGGGCGAGACAGGAGAGGTCTACTGTGCCATTTGGGTCACCTCTCTGGCTGGGGATCTAACTCATGCCACAGTGGCTGTGGACAGCTTCACAGTGCTGGGATTCAACCACTTGCACCACCAGGGAGGTCCCTCACTTAACTTCCTTAAATGTCCTATTTCCAAATACAGTTGGGAGGTTAAGATATCAATGCAAGAAAAAAAAAGGTATCAACGCAAAGATTGGGGGTGGGAGAAGCACAATTCAGTCACAACAAGAGGTGGTACCATATTGTGATGCTCTGAAGGTGTTTTATTTGCTCTGTGTCATAAGAAGTTCTATTTGCTTACTCAGTGGAATTGTTTTCTGAATGAAAGGAATGAATAATCTGTTCTCTCATTACCATCAAGTAAAAGGATGATGTTGTTAGGGATGTTAGCATTGCTAACCAGATGAAAAATAAAAGACCTATCCTTAACCATAATATTAATAAGTTTAGAAAATTTGATCATGAACAAACTTCTGTTTCTAACTGAAAATAGGAATACAGATTTTAATTGCTTGGCTATCTGAAATATTTCAAGGAAAAACATCATTTGGTTTGGTTCAACCAAATGTAGCATATTAAGAATCCAATTTGGGTTATCTTGAGTATTTACTCATTTTTTTTTTTTTTTTTTGCATAGAAGAGCTGGGGTATAGGCCAGAGGTGCAGAGTAAGAGGACTCACCAGTTAGAGGGGGGAGCAGAACCATTGAATCCACTGAAATCCACTGCTAAGGGGGCAGCGGGCAAGGCAAGAGAGGTCTGCTGCACCAGTTCCCTGGCTGGGGTCCCAACTCAGTCTGTGGTGGTGATAGCGCTGTGACTTAGCCCCTAGGCCACTAGGGAGGCCCATTGGGAAAAGTCATTTGAGAAAGAAACTGAGTGAAACAGGGAATGAGCCAGTCATCTGGGGGAAGTGTTCTGGTGAGATGGATTTGCTGATGAAATGTTTCTGCTCTTTCTCTCTTAGAACTCTTTACTGCTCTCTCATTGTACATAATTACAGTCTGTTATTAAATATAGGATGTTCCTAGTTCTTTGCCAAGAGCTTCCCCCAAGCGTCTCTTCCAATTTTTTAATAAGAACATGAATTTTATTTTATTTTTCTTGTCAGAGATCCTGTGGTCTAGGTGTTTGCAAAACACAAGCATTTTCAGGCACTTAAATAATTTTGTAATAATAATAATTTCAATTTTTGTTTATATAGCGTGAGTCCTCAAGAAAGTTTGCCATTTTCCCTCGCACTCTGAACAGATACTTCCCCAAGCTTGAATTGTGAAATTTCTGTCTACAGAAATTTTCCCCAGTAAAAAGTGCCCTGTGATAAAATGGAGATTATATTATATCCTCCTCTTGGTCACCATAATGGCCCTTAGCCTGGTAAGGGCTCTGAGAAGTCTTAGTAATATTGAATTTTGCTTAATGTTTTTCAAACTCTGGGGCTCTAAATAAGGAACCTCATATTTAGAGTCAATTCTTTAATTAGAGTTTAGTTTTTCTGCACCAAAGGGATATAAAACTTAGCATGGTTCAGCCGTACTATCAATGCAGCTTCACTTAGCAGCTTTATGTCTAATTTGGAGCCTACCACACATTAGTGGCTTTTTAGAAATGGCTCCTCTGAGATAACACATCCAATAGCATCGCCAACACCACTCTATTTAGAAGGACCCATTTGTCTGCGAGGTTCAATACCCTCAAGTCCTCTCCTGGCGGTTTTCTTCATCTGCCTTTCCTATCTCATGCTCTGTTCCCGCATGCTTGTCCCCATGTGACTTCCTTGTTAGCCTTTGGTTAATTTGTTCCTGGGCCTTAATCTTATTCATTTTCACCTTTTCTTATCATCGTCTGGAGTCTCTTGAAGTTTGTTCTGTTGCCATTTCATAGAATAGGTGTGAGGTTGAAGTGAGTCCCTTAACCAGGTCCTGACATGATACTTGAAAAATTTCCTCTAAATCACATCCCAAGATTTCCCGCTGTGGAAGCCGAGAATCCTTTTAACTGATAAAAACTCTTTCTTTTCATAGTTTCTTTATAATGGATCCCTTTCTTTCTGAATTCACTATGATTTTCAGTTATTTTATGCCTATTCTGCATTGTACAATGAGATAGTGAATAAAAAATTTGATATTATTTATCACAGAAGTTGTGATGGTGGAATTTAGTGAAAAAGAGTCTTGGGCAAAATTATAAAGGTGGTTAAGTAGTGGCTTTTATCTATCCTTCCTTTTTAAAATTTCTGTGTTAGAGCTGCCGCGTTCTTTCCCTGGGTACCCAAACCCTTTGCATCATATGCCCCCAGCCTACGTCTGAGATGGCTCGGTCTGTCTGAATCTTTTCATATGTTATCTTTTGCTCCACCAGCCAATGCTTTTTCCTTCCAGCCCCACAGACTTCAAGTGTGCTACAGATAAACTAACATGGGATAACTTATCAGTGACTGATTGCTGTTACAAGGTCTCTTTGATTTTGTACTGAGAAGCTACTCATTTATTTCAGCCTGGGCTTGCCTTAAAATAATATCTAATTTTCTTTATACTTTATACTATACTTTCCTTACTTTCAAATAGCCTTACATTTTCCATCATTTTATTTCAGCTCTTGAACTTAAGTGTTAAGAAAGTCAGATTGTAAAGCACATTATTTTTCTTTAAAATGTTCCCAAAATAAATCCTTGTATGAGTTAGGATAATGTTCAGCTGTGAGCAACAAATATCTAAAAGAAATAGCTTAAATCAAGGTGCATATTATTGTCAGGGCACAGGGGGAAATTTCCCCACCTTTCTGGGTTCTTCTGAGGCTGGATGAATGGATGAAATTAACATGAGACAGAATAGTAGAGAAAAAGAACCAATTTAATGTAATGCACATGCAGAATTTATGTGGTCTAAAGTAATATAGGGTATGCTAAGGGACCTGGGCATCAGGAGAGTAGAAGGGGTTTCACTTGACTAGGAGGGGGGTGACTTAATTTTTACTCTGCGAGTAAAGAAAAGATCCTTTCCGATAAATAGGACAAGTTCACTGATAAACATAGCTGATGATACCTCCTTTTTTTAAAAAAAAAGATTTATTTGTATTTATTTATGCATAGAAGAACTGGGGTGTAGGCCAGAGGTACAGGGGTTGAGAGGATTTCCTGGAGACAGAGTGGGGAGCAGAACAAGCAGATCTACTGAAATCCACTGCTGAGGGGAGCAGCAGGCGAGATAGGAGAGATCTGCAATGTGGGTCAGCTCCCTGGCTGGGTATCAAACTCAGGCCGCAGTGGCTGGTGATAGCTTGATAGCTCCCTTTCCTACTACCTTCTTCTAGGTCTTTAGTGGAACAACAATTACTTTGATTGGGGGTAGGACAAAGGGACTTGGGGAAAGACAAAAAGTTCTCTTTAGCTTCCAGGGTCTAGACTGACCTCAGTTCCTTGTACCAAGGTCACTCGTATTGGAAAACAGCTTAATTTGGACACCTTAGTAAAAGCCCACCTGACTGCTTTGATAAGGATCCCGCATTATTTTTTTCACATGTGGAAGTATCTTAAAAGTGAATGGTCTGGGATATAGTGGGTGTGCGTATGTGTGTTGTATTTCTACTGATAAGGTTCAGCAAAAGTTTCAACCTCCTCACTCCATGCCTTGCCTGTTGCAATTCTGGGGCTCTGCTGGATGGTAGGATATGGGTGCGTGGTGCCATGGGGCAGATGAGGGGCAATAAGGTGGGGCAAATGGTCAGGCACCTCTGGGAGATCGGGGAAACATTTCCTTGGTGGGAAGGCCCTTGGGAGGAGAAGAAGCTGGAGAGAAAACTGGGGATGGAAGGAAGTGTTACAGAGCAACCCCTATATAAAATGGGTTGCCTGACTGTGGGGCCTCACCCGCGTGCTTAAAAAGGACTTATTAATACTCAACTGCATGCACACACAAAAGGTTAATAAAAGGTTTATTTACAAGGGAAGGGAAAATGAGGAAATGTACAGCTCAGGGAGAAAAGAGGGAGATAAACTCCTAAATGCGTCCTACCCTTTCAGCCGACCTGGAATCCTAATGGCACGCTGAGAGCTGGCGGAGAGCCAAGAGCCGTGAAACCAGAGAGAGAGATCCAAGGCCCACGTGTCCAGTTTTATACCAACTCTAGCTTCTTAACTCTGCCCTCAGGTCCCAGCAACCCTCCTTTTGGTGATGATGGGATTTGTCATTTCCACTGTCTTGATGGCTTTGGTCTGGAGTGGGGGTGGAGTCCACAAAGCCTGTATGGAATTAACTCAGGACATCATTTTCCCCAACAGATGGAAGAAGGATGGGGAGCCAGAAGGAGGCCTGGAGGAGGCACATGGAGCAGAGAGACATGTGAAGAAGCTGCCCTTGCCTCTTGGTCCTGGACGGGTTGAAACAGATGCGGGTGAGAGACCCGTGGGGAGGTTAACAGTGGCAGCCTTTATCTTGATTTTGATTTTGCTCTTTTTCTCCCAGACTTGTCTGGTTGTTTCTGACACTTTTATATGGGTCCCCACAGAAGGTGCTTTAGACTGAATCCCCTAGTGGGGCTGAGAAGCACCTGTCTTTCCAGACCTGTGGAGAGCAGCATTCTTGTTGATTTTCTCCTCTGCGGATTTCTTTAAAACACAGCACTAATTATACTGAGAAACAAAATGAGGCTCTTTGTTAGGCAGGGGGGCAAAGAGGGTTTGATTCTTCACCAGTGCTTTCCCCATCCACTTTAAAAATGCAGCAGATCCTCCCCAGTGGCCTAGGGAGTAAGTCTCAGTGCTGGCACCACTGTGGCCTAAGGTAGATCCCTGGCCAGGGAGCTGACCCACAGGGCCAGGGAGCTGACCCACATGGCGCAGCAGACCTCTCCTGTCTCCCTGCTGTTTCCTCAGCAGTGGATTTCAGTAGCTCCATCTGTTCTGCTCCCCATCTGTTTCTTGTGAATCCTCTCACTCCCCACACCTCTGGCTGCACTCCAGCTCTTCTATGCAAAGATAAATAAAATCTTAAAAAAAAAATAAAAATGGTGCAAAAGCCTTTCACAAGGTAGGCTTAGGAATGGTGAGGTATGGTGGTGGGGCTAGTGTCTCTGGGTGTGTACCCACCAATTTCTGATTCCTCAATTCTGAGAGTTTGGTTAGCATCCCAGCTTATTTTTTCAGAGCATTGAGGAGTGAATTTCCAGAAGTTGCATTCTGTTCCCAGTTGCCTTTGGGGCTTCTGGATGCCCAGCTGTGAGCTACCAGACTAGGATGATGCTGTCTTCCTTGGAAAACTTGGAAAACTCTCTCCACAGAATTACAGCTCACTCAGGGAATCTACTGGACAAAATCTTTGCTACTAGGCTCGGTTGAGCTGTTATATCCTTATTTTTACGACCACATTAGTGCATTATTAAAGTTCATTCTGTCAAACCAAATTGAACCAACATATAATTTTTAGGATAATCACACTTTTTTGATTAAAAGTTCTGAAGTTGAATATGAGCAACCTTGATTATCCCCTGGAAAAGCATGGGTTATTTATCAACTGCTTGTGAACAGCATTGAGTTGGACAGAAATTTACACCCTGCCTGGTCCCCAGGAGACCTGTAATACTAAAAATATTATAAAGAAGATGGAGAGATATTCATTATAATCATGAAATACACAAATTCGGAAAGTGAAAGTACGACTGTCATGATGAGATGAATTATTAATAGTATAGATTACAATAAGCTACCTCAAGGTGTTAGGGAGAAAGGATGTCCTGAACAAACTCCACACAGGTTTGGTGGACTCCACCCCCACTCCAGACCAAAGCCATCAAGACACTGAAGGGAGGTTTGCTGGGACCTGGGGTTGGAGTTAAGCAGCCAAGTTTGGTGTGAAACCAGACATGTGGGCCTTGAGGGTCAAGAGGGCCTCTTGGCTTCATTCTTGGCTTTTTGCCTGCTCTCAGTGTGCCATTGGGATTCCAGGTCAGTGGAACTGGTAGGACGCATTCTCACATTTATTTCCACTCTTTCTCCCTGAGTTATTCATTTCTTCATTTTCCCTTCTTTTGTAAATAAACCCTTTGTTAACCTTTTTTTTTTTGTGTGCCTGCAGGTGAATCTTATTATAAGTCCCTTTAAGCATGTGAGTGAGGACCCACAGTCAGGCAACCTATTTTATATCGAGGTTGCCCTGTAACAAAGGCAGGATTTTTTTTTTTGGGGGGGGGGGCATTGTATTTTTTTCTGTATCCCTAGAGGTTCAGAACAAGGCCTGGTGCTGAACACTTCAGTAAGCATTTGTTGAATAACTGAATGTAATAGTGCTTGTCTCCAAATACTTATTTCAACAATCCCGTCATTGCTCAAACTATTTTTTGGAAGGAGCTTTCTTTGGCAATTTTCTCTAGGACTCGAGCCATTCATTCTTTAATTTTTGGATCAAATCAATACACTCTGAAGGAGCGAGTTTCCTTCTGTTATTTATCAGGTATGGATTCAAATAACTTTCTCAGTTCATTCTCAAAGGGTGAATTTACCATTCTTGAAGTTATTAAAAGAATGCCATGGGCTCTGAAAGCAATTCTCCAAGAGGCCTGCCAAAATGTTTGCATTAATAAGAACTTCATTGGAAAACGTGTCTAACTTCCCGAGATGAATACCTTAAAGGGAATAGAACGCACCTGATTTATTTTTGTGTGTTTGATAAAAAATCAATTCCATTACTCATATTTACATTATACTACTGGAAAGAGCTTAAGTGCTTTTGATTGAGTAAAGAAAGACACATGTGAATTGTTTGTTCTTTACCACCACTCTTGCAAAGGTTTTGAGCTGGCTGAGAATAGGGGTTATTGCTTCCTTATTGATTCTACTTCAGTTCTGTCATTTTATCCACTTTTGTTAACCACTAGAAGTTCCAGAATCTTTCACTTTCTCTTGTTTCACTATTCACAAAATAAAAAAAAAATGATTATTTAAGAAATTCACATAATACAGAATTATGTGGAAGAAAATCTTAGTGTATTTGGAATAAAGATAACCTTTTCAACACAACCACAACCCAAATTCCACTATAATGAAAAGAGAGAGATTTTCAAGTATTTCTGTGTGGAAATTGTCCTCATTTATGAAAATGTACTTAAAACAAAGTGTAAAGACTTAATGAATTGTTATAAAGTGAATGTCAAGTAGCCATTACCTGAATCAAGATAGTGAGCCTTGTGGGTACCTTGGAAGTTCCCTGGGGCCTATTCTTTTACTTTCCTTTTCCAACCCACAAAAGAGAGCCAACACTTTCTTTTTTCTTTTCTCCATATTTTTTTCATGTAAGCAGGCATATATAAATATTGTGGATTTGAGGCCTCCCTGGTGGTCTAGAGGTATGTATGTCTCAGCACTATTACCCCTGTGGCCTAAGTTCTATGCCTGCCAGGGAGCTGACCCAAATATAGCACAGCAGATCTCTCCTGTCTCTCCCACTGCTTCCCTTAGTCATGGATTTCAGTCAGTTTGCCTGTTCTGCTCCCAACTCTGTCTCTGGTGAGTCCTTTCCCATGCACACATCTCTGGCCTATACCCCAGTTCTTCTATACATAAATAAATATATAAATAGATCTTTAAAAAACGTAAACACTGTGGATTAGTTTTACTTATTTTTGAACTTTACAGAATTATGCATAAGGTATGTCTTATGCATGTTAGTTTTCTTTATTGCTTAGAATCCCCTTGCATAATATACCACAATTTATTTTTCTCCTGCTGGGGAACATTTGAGCTATTTCCAAATTTTGGCTATTTTGGCCAGTGCTGCTTTGAACATGGTAGTCTATATGCCTTTGGGAGTACATGTGCACATATTCTTACTGGTATACATCTAGGAGTGGAATTACTAGGTCAGTGGGTATTCAGTTCACACGGTAAATACTACAGGAGTTTCTGTTAAACTATATTCTTGTTAATAGTGGGTATTTGCAGTCTTTAATATTTGTGTTACACACCTAGTAGTTTTGTACGCCTTCAATTTTGCTCTCCCTTTTAAACTTGTTTTGGTTTTTCTGGACCCTTTATATTTCAAATAAATTTTAGAACCTGTCAATTTCTACAAAAACATGTTGGTGGAATTTTGAATGGGAATATATTGAATCTCTACATCAATTTGGTGGAGAATTAACATGTTTTTTTCTTTTATATACATTATAAATCATACTTTGCATTGTTATTTTGAAATATGTTAGTCATTACAAATATTTATTTTTTTGTATTGAGATACAACTCATATAACATTAAGTCTCCCATAGGTGTGCAATTCAGTGGTTTTTAGTATGATCATAAGGTTGTACAAATAACCCTCATCACTATCTGATTTCAGAACAGTTTTGTCACCCCCAAAAGAAACTCCGTACCTGTTAGGAGTCATCAGTGTCTTACAAAGGGTATAAACACTAAAAAGTGTTATGCATTTGCTAATGTAGGCATCTCTGTTAGTATTCTTATATTTGTAGGTTCATGTTTCTCTCTTATATTATTTACCATCAGCCTCAACATACCATTTAACATTTTTGGGGGTCTGCTCATAATTTATGCGGAAATTTTGTCTGTCTATAAAGTGTTATTTCCCCATAATTCTTAATCATTTTTGCTGGGCATAGAATTTTGAGTTAATAATTTTCTTTTCTTTTATTGATTTAAAGATGTTACTCCAGAATTTTCTTGTTTGCACTATTTCCAGTAAGAAATCCACAGCCATTCTTTCTTTTCCTTTTTTTGTATATAATGTCTTTTAAAATCTGGTTTCTTTTAAGATTATCTCTTTATAACTGATTTCAAGCAATTTGATTAAAATATGTATTGACATTGTTTTCTTTTTTTGGCATTTAAACTTCCTTGAACTTCTTGGGTTTGTGGGTTTATAATTTTATCAATTCTTAAAACTACTTGACTATTATTCAAATATTTTTATCTCCCTTTTCCTATCTTTACTTTTCTTTTGGAATTCCAGCTACACATTTATTAATCTGCTAAAAATTGTCCCATAAAATACTGATGCTCTTTTCTTTTTTTAATTCTTTGTTTACAAAATTCTTTTTCTGTGTTTCATTTTAGAATATTATAATATTAATATTAGGATGTATCCAAGTCAATTAATTTTTTGTCCTATATTACCTAAACTTCTGTTTATTCAAAAGTGTTCCTGTAAGACATAGTAATTTTAATCTCTTAAATTCAATTTATTGCTTTAAGTTCCATGTCTGTATTAGTATTTTTGAACATATGTAACAACTATACTGTTTGATGTCCTTATCTGCTACTGTTGTTATGTAGTAATAAGACATATATTTTGAACTGTAGAAGACATTATTCATTGACAATCAGTGTTCACTTAAATTTACACATTTACTATTTTTTTTAGCAGTTTTCTATTTATCTTTTGATTTTTTTATAGTTTAAAAATCCTACAGATATTAAATTTGTTATTGGTTGAATGTATCAGTCACTTTCTCTAGGACTCTGTGGGATTCTTTGCATGGCCATCTTAAATCAGCACTTAAAAAAATATTACTGGAGACATTATCAAGGTGGTGAGAGAAATGGCTATTTTCTTCACTCCCAACTAGCCAGAAGGAAATAACACAGAGGATTCCATGGCATAGGATGAGACTGAAGCACCCTCTTTACTACAACATAAAGGAGACACCAAGGGGATTCATGAATCATTGGACAGAGGTGGGTGGAGAGAAACATGTGAAAGAGGCAATCCATAGTGGAGAAGCAGATGGCAGGGCTGCTGGTTCAGCCAGGGGCACTGAGGTGAAGACAGCAGAGACAGTAGGGAGCATGCCCTTTATCCAGGAAAAGCACATACAGAGGAGCTGGGATGCTTCACATGGACTGGGACCCAAGTAAGGAGAACAACAGAGAAGATACTCTAGACTATATTCTCCCTCTCCTACCCCTCAGAACTGATACTGATCTCATGAAGTGCACTGATAGTGGATGCACTGCTGAGTCTCAGATTTGGGCCTCAGGGAAGAAGAACATAAGAGGTGTCACAAACAGGAACCAGGTCCTCCTTGGTATATTTACAAGAGTGGCTACACCCTTCCACAGTGCTCCCCAACCCTGCTGATACAACAAATGCAAATACAGGCTTCAGGACCTACAGAAGCCAGCAAAGGCCAAAAAGTAAAATCAAAAAAAGCCAGAGCACCTCCTGTTGGAAAAGTAGAAGATAAACAACTCAGCTCTTCAAGTTGTAGATCCTGATTAAAAAATAAGCAAACAAATGGGCAGAAAACAAACCAGGGAAATTTGAAGTAGCAAAAAATTGGCAAAGATATAACACATGATACAGAATAACTCTTTAAAATTGCAAAGATATGGTAGACTATATCTCCCAGTTAGATTAATTCAGACTTTTCTTTCATAAAGAAACACAAAAAGGTGCAAGGAAACTCATAAAAGCAAGTCATGGTGATACAAGAGAACTTAGGGTAGCTAATCAAAAGGATACAATAAGATTAAGAAAAAACAAATGAATGAACTCAGAAATATAGTTGATAAGCAGAAGGCAGAAATTGAAGTTGTAAATAAAGAAGAGATATAGTTATGGGAGGAACTCAGTAAAGGAGATCAAATGTTCTATAGAAACTAAGAAAGCAAACTAGACCAATGGAGAAATGGATTAATGTGTATAAAGATAGAAATATACAAGTGACTCAAGTGAAAGAAAAGAAAGAAATGAGATATAAAAATATGAAGAAACATTATGAGAACTATTTAGCTCTATTAGGAAAGGCAACATAACTACAATGGGTATCCCAGAAGAGGAAGAGAGAGAAGAAAACAGAGCTTATTCAAAGAAATAATAGCAGAGAACTTCCTAGACCTGAGGAAGGAATAGATTATACAAGTCCATGAAGGTAACAGACCACCTGGTTATCTAAATGCAAAGAGGTGGACACCAAGACACATAGTAGTAAATCTATAGAGAATTCAAGACACAGAAAGAATATTGAAGGTGGCTAGGGGAAAAAAGACATGTAATTTATAAAGTTTCTTCCTTCAAGTTTTCATCAGATTTCTCAGCAGAAACTGTCTAAACCAGAAGAGCATGAAATAACATATTTAAAATACTCAAATATACCAAGCTAAATATGCCAGCCATGACCATTATATCCTGTAGAACTGTCTTTTAGTTATGAGGGAAAATAATTGAAAAGGAGGGAAAACTTCCAAACATATGAAATATAGGAAGGCAATATTATCCCAATTTCAAACCCAAATAAAGATCTCTCTCTCTCTCTCTCTCTCTCTCTCTCTCTTTCTCTCTCTCTCTTTCACACACACACACACACACACACACACACACACACACACTATAACCCACTATCTCTAATAAACATAGATGCAATATCTTCAACAAAATAATAGCAAACTTAATTCAACAATATATCAAAAGAATCATACATCATAATCCAGTAGGGTTTGTTCCATGGATGCAAGGGTGCTTCAACATATGCTAATCACTAGAGTGTTGATTTTACCTCAACATAATAAAGACCATATATGACATACTTGTAGCCATACTCATACTCATAGCCAACGTCATATTCAATGCTGAAAACCTGAAATTTTTTCCTCCAAAATCAGGAAAAAAACAAACATTTTCACTTTCACCATTATTCAACATGATGTTATACTTTCCAACAAGAATTGGAAAAAAAAAGAGATGAAAGATATCTGAATTGGTAAGGAAAAAGTAAAGGTATCACTATTAGCAGAATAAATGATAATATACATATGTCAAATATATACCAAATGTATCCAATATTTCAGTAAAAAGCTATTAGAAATAATATGGATAAAGTAACATTGCAGACTACAAAATCAATATACAATCGTCTGTTGTTTATATATGCACATAAGCTAACAGAAAAAGAAATCAGGAAATTACCCCACTTACAATTGCATCAAAAGTAATTAAATATTTCCCCTTTGGAGAAGTTTCTTTTTAGTTCTTCTGCCCATTTTTTTTTGAATTATTTATTTATTTATACAAGCACTGGGTACAGTCAGAAACACGGGAGGATGAGAGAATTCACCAGAGCCAGAGCGGGGAGCAGAGCAGGCAGAAGGACGGAAGTACACTGCTGAGGTGAGCAGCAGGCGGCAGGAGAGGTCTGCGCGCCATGTGGGACCTTCACACGGCAGCCGGGCATTGAACTGGCACTGCAGAGGCTGCGGGCACCTTTGCAACCCAGCGCTCAACCGCTGCGCCACTGGAGAGAACCTCTTCTGCCCATTTTTTGACTGGATTATTTTCTTTGTTTTTGTTAAGTCTCATCAGCTCTTTGTAGATTTTTGCAATCAGTCCTTTATCTTTAGTGTTGTGTGCAAAAATTTTCTCCCAGTTGATGGGGTTTCTCCTCATTTTGATTATTGTCTCTTTGCAAATGGCCAACAGGCATATGAAAAAATGTTCAACATCACTTGTAATCAGGGAAATGCAAATCAAAACTACAATGAGATGCCGTCTTACACCAGTGAGAATGGCACATATTAAAAAAAACTAGCAACAACAAACGTTGGCAAGGTTGTGGAGAAAAAGGAACTCTCCTGCACTGTTGGTGGGAGTGCAAACTGGTCCAACCACTATGGAAAGCTGTATGGAGATTCCTCAACCTACTAAAGATAGAGCTTCCATAGGATCCAGCAATTCCACTCCTAGGTATTTACCCAAAGGACACAGAAACATTAATTCCAAAGGGCACCTGCACCCCTATGTTTATAGCAGCACTATTTACAATAGCTGAGCTTCAGAAACAACCCAAATGTCCAAAAATAGATGACTGGATCAAGAAGATGTGGTATATATACACAATGGAATATTACTCAGCAATCCAAAAAGATAAACTCATGCCATTTACAGCAACATGGATGGATGGAGCTGCTCAGTGAAATAAGCCAGAAAGAAAAAGAAAAATACCGATGGTCTCACTCATAGCAGGAGTTTAGAAAACCTAAATAAGGGACCAGGAAAAAGAATAACTATAATAAAGAAAAAATTAAAATCGACAAGCAACTATAAGCCAGAGACATACTACAAGGGGTGGGGCAGGGGTGGGGAGAGGAGGGATTGGGGTCAAAATAATGGGGGTGCAATTGTATGGGGAATATAAACAAGATGAAAATGCATACATTATGCAGAAATGAAAAAATGATCTAAGAAATATATATATATAATATATATATACACAAAAGTAATTAAATACCTTGGAGTAAATTTAACAAAAAAAAAAAAATAAAAGACTTGTAGACTTTAAACTAGAAGCATTAGTTGAAAGAACTAGAAGGCAAAAGAGATGGAGATTTTTCATTTTCATGGATTAGAAGAACCAGCACTATTAAAGTAGGTACAGTATAAAGATTCAATGCTTTCTTTATCAAAATCTCAGTAGTATTCTTCAGGGGAATAAAACAAAAAAAAATCATGAAATTTATTTGGAACTACAAAAGATCCTGAAAGCAAAAACACTCCTGAGAAAAAGGAATAAAAGTGGAGTATCACACTCCCAAATCTAGTGTAAACAGGACATGCTCTCCCTGATGGTTCTAGGAGAGAATCCTCCCTTGCCTCTCTTAGCTTCTGGTGTTTCCTTGGTGATTCTCAACTTGTAGCAGCATCACTTGAAGTCACATGATGGTTTTCTTGTCATGTATCCTCACGTCATTTTCCCTGTATTATGTCTGTATCTGTTTCCAAATTCCTCCTTTTTATAAGGATACGAGTCATGTTGGATGTACCTTAATGGCCTCATTTTAATTTGATTATCTCTGTAAAGATCTTATTTCCAGTTAAGGTCAAAATATGAGGTACTGGGGGCTAGAACTTCAATGTATGAGTTCTTTGGGGAAAATCAACCAATAACAGAGGCACCCAAATTTCTTGGTGGAAAGCTATCCATGTGTAGGAGTAGCTTTGGCTGGTACCGCCACTTCTGCATGAAACACACATGTTACCTGAGCGTGGAAGAGCGCTGAAGATGGTCATGATTATTTGTGTGGTTAAAGAGATTCTGGGTTGAGAACACAATCCAAAATTAAACCCTTCACAATTTCCAGGATTTAACAGGATTAGTTCCTCTTTTTTATAATTTAGCACTCTCTCTCTCTCTCTCTCTCTCTTCCCAAAGATTTTATATATTTTTGTATAGAAGAGCTGGGGTGTAGACCAGAAGTATGGGGATGAGAGGATTCACCAGAGACAGAGTGGGGAGCAGAGCAGGCAGATCTACTGAAATCCACTGCTGAGGGGAGCAGCGGGCGAGACAGGAGAGGTCTGCTGCGCCATGCGGGTCAGCTCCCTGGCTGGGGATAGAACTCATGCCACAGTGGTGATAGTGCTGAGACTTATACTTACGCCACCAGGGAGGCCCAGCTCTATTTTAAAGGGGTTTTGAGGCATCGTGTATGGCTCACTAAATTTCCCCAGGCCTTTTCATTGTCAGCACAACAACGTAAATAAGATCAAGCTCTCAACACACTGGAGCATCTCCAGACTAGGTGTTAACTCACTTGCTTGTTTTTCACAAATCCGGAAGGTTTTTGAGCTTATGAAGGAAGACTCTAGTTCTGTTGTATTGACATTTTGGTATCACAAATTATAGGTCAACTGAAATTTATGAGCTCAAATTCAACATGCTTCATGTGTGATTTGAGTTTGGAAATGAACAGAGGCAGGAAGTGAATTATGAGGTAAGGAACAGTATTCGCCAGGCATTTATGAGATTTCTTGGTCAGCAGATTAGTTGATTCATGGTTAAAAAAGAACTTATTAGACTGTATTTTATGAGGGATTATCTTTTTATTGCTTATATGTAATAGGAATAATCTAATTTTATCATTAGTGCAGAACAAATGTGCTAAGCCTTGAAAGGTGTGCTCACTCAGGAACGGATGAAAACTGTGATTAAGATTGGGTTCATTTGGTGCTATTTGGGAAAATGTTTTAGGTGATTAGTCAGACTCCTGGGTGAAGCCAGCCAACTCCTTGCCATTTATTTTTTACTTAGAAAGAGTATTTTTAAGTAAATATTTTTTTTTTAAAGGACATCATGACAGAAGGGCAGAGTCACCTAAGTAAAATAATGTGCTGAAGTCTCTCATTCTGCAGATGGCTTGTCATAGGTAATTCACTAAAAACGTTGTTTGGTTTGTACTAGGTGGGGAGACTGTCTGCATAGTGGGGGTGCATGCACGATGGACTTACAGTCCTAAATCCAAATTTCAGTGCATCTCTGGGCTCCTTTGAGAAAAATTCTCAATTGAATATCTCAGATTTCTCACTTTTTAAATGTGGTCAATGATATTGTGTGTGGGTAGTCCTCAGGGAAGGGGGAGATTCCAGATTCCTGTCCCACCAAGGGGAGGGTGGAGCTGATAGGGAGGAAGAGAAGCTGGAGAGGAGGTTGGGGAAGAAGCGGGAGAGGAAGGCAAGGGGATCTGGAGGAGGCACGTGGAGCAGAGACATGTGAAGAAGCTGCACTTGCTTCTCGGCCTTGAACTTGTACCAGGGACTTATGGGAAATGGAAGGAGACAGTTGAAAGAAATGTGGGTGAGAGACCTGTGTGGAGGCTGACAATGGCAGCCTTTATCTTGATTTTGATTGCGCTCTTTTCCTTCCAGATTTGTCTGGCCACATTTTCCCCTTTCCTATGGGTCCCCACCAGGAGGTGCCTTAGACATGTGGCAGGCTTTTGGGCCTCAGTGGTCCTGCTTTGGGCCAACCCTATTTTGCTGGACATTTACCCATGAGGGGATGGGTCATTTTGGGCTTTTTATGTGAAAACTATTTTGTCTATCCTTTCTCTTCTCTTTATTGCACACTAATTGTATTAAAGTTACTTTCTATTAAGGTTTTATGTACTAGAGTATGTCTTATCTTGATTCAGCAGATGGCAGAACCTATGTAGAGCAGGTAGGTTTTGGGGTCCCACAGTACCCCTCACCCTGCCCTGTAGCAATCTCTCTCTTGCAGCATTATGAAGTTTAAATCAAATTATAATTATAAAGAATCTTGTCCAAAAGTAATTTTGCAACAAAGTTCATTTCTTATCCTTTTTCTCAAATCCCATTTTGTCTGATTTCATGATCAAAGTATTTGATTTCCCTAACTTTAAAATAAAACCCAGCTCCAAACTGTAGAAAAGTTGAGGCAAATCTAGTTCCTGTCCCATGACTTGTTAGAAAAGAAAACTGTCAAAATTATTTAGGTTCAACCTTTTTTTTTTAAAAACCACCTCTTTGTAGGAGAGACACTGTTATGAAGTATGTTGAGAGAAAGGGCATAAATATCCTAAAATTGTGCCGAGCTCTTGGTCTGGAGAACTACATTAGGTTTATTAAATTACCTGGAGCTGGAGGAACCATCATGTTTTCCCTTCCCTTTTTACTTTCGCCTGGGCCTAGTTCATAAGGGCCAGTTATTGGTCTTTGTTGACTGTTCTGGTGTTAACAGAGAGAAATTTAGTTGGCCAATCTTGGCACAACCAGGATGTTTGGGGAAAGGAGCTCACAGATCATTGCTTTAAATTCACAAAACTTTGTAGCTCTGTTTGGACAGCTCAATTGACAAAAACTGGTGTTCAAAGTGTTTACTGAACCCATCTATTTTGAACAAATTATCTTATAATTAGGAGGAACCAGGCCTGAGTAGATTTTAGAAACAAACTTTTTTTTTTTTAAAGATGTATTTATTGGGCCTCCCTGGTGGCGTAGCGGTTGAGTGCTGGGTTGCGAAGCTGCCCACGGCCTCTGCAGTGCCGGTTCGATCCCCGGCTGCTCCCCGGCCACCAGAGGAGGGTCCCGCATGGTACGCAGACCTCTCCTGCCCCGCCCGCTGCTCCCCTCAGCAGTGTACTTCAGTCCTTCTGCCTGCTCTGCTCCCCGCTCTGGCTCTGGTGAATTCTCTCACCCTCCCGCGCTTCTGACTGTACCCAGTGCATGTATAAATAAATAAAAAAATAAATCTTTAAAAAAATAATAAAGATGTATTTATTTATGCACACAAGAACTGGATTACAGGCCACAGGTACTAGCCGGGGGTGGGGGTGGGGAGTTGGGGGGTGGTGAGAGGATTCACCAGAGACAGAGTGGGGAGCAGAACAGGCAGACCGACTGAAATGCACTGCTGAGGTGAGTAGTGGGTGAGACAGGAGAGGTCTGCTGCGCCATGTGGGTCAGCCCCCTGGCTGGGTATTGAACTGCAGAGGCTGAGGATAGCTTCATAGTGCTGTACTTAACCCCTTGTGCCACCAGCACAGGCCCCAAAACAAACTTTTCATGGGTTGTATTGATGTTGTAATGGCATCAAAATGAAGGAATTGCTTAATGTATGGCTATCACACTGTTTTCTGTGATTCCCCCTACAGCTTTGCTGTAAATGCATGCACACTCGTTTCATTGTTTTACTCACAAACATCTATCTTTGTTTTTAAGATGTGTGTATCTGCATTGCTGGGTGATTCTAACCATCTGTAATCTTCTCCATTTCACAATAAAGAAATGCTATTGAATGTCAAACAATTAATTGCTTAGCAACATAGGATTTTCAAGCAAGCTGCTGCTTTTCAGGATCAGGGGAAAGAAAACCCATCCATGCACTTGGTCTATGATTAGGATAGAATTTTGCTATCCATAGCTCTTCTTTACAGCAATGGATGCCAGCAGGTTTATAACTTCATCTCTAGATTTATTGCCCCCAGAAATAATATTTCAATTGTAGCTATCTCAGTGAGATATCTCTATAAAGATTCTCTTTTACCTTGTGCTTTGAAACATACTGTCAATGAACCAACTTTTATGGCCACACGGTCAATAATGTAGACGGCAGAGGTGCATACATCAGTTGTTTCTTTTCAAGTGAAATATTGAATGAAAACAATGAAGTCTTCTAGAAAACATCCCAATATCTATGCTTAAGATTTTTGTAAAATCTATATCTGGCCAGCAAGTGTTTGAGGTAATGTGGAATATCTTTTGTTTTCGTTCAGTGATTTTCCACCCAAAGATAGTAGCACAATGCTGAAAACTATAAGTTGCTCTGGTGATCTATGGAAGTCTTAACTTAGGCATATTGTACAAATGAGCACTGCCTTCTCCACTAAGTGTTGCTTAAGTGGGTGTGTTTTAAGGAAAAGTGTGGCGTAAGCTGATCCATTGTTATAAACGTGTGAAATAGTAAGTACATAATACAAGGGGTTAAAGCTTAAATCTGTTGAATACTTGCTATATAATTTCCTGAGAAGTTATTAGTAATTAATCTCTGATGTTTCTGAGAAATGATCATTTATCTGCATCTTTTTTGGGTTTCTTAAATAGTTTTAGATGATTGCGATAGACACATAGAATTACTGTTGTTCTTCTGAGGTCTGTCTGAAGAGGGAATGGTTTTCCTTGTTCCTAATTCTGTAGCAGTAAGAACAATATTTTGCACACATGAGACTCCATTTCTCAGTTTCAAAGCACTTTACAAATATCAATTAATTGCTTTGAATGGGGAACGCTGCAGCTGCTGGGGGGAAAAGAGCACAGTGATTGGCCATTATCTCTTACAGCTGTTCCTCAAAGAAATAATTACAGGTTTTCATATATATTTAAGGAAGAAAGGATCAGGGTGAAGGCTACTAAGGGTCTTTTTTAACAAACGACTCTTGTCTTTGTATTGTTTTGAGAGCAGCAATTTTATTGCAAACAATTATTCCTCCTTGGACAAAAAAAGAAGTGCTGTAATACCCCCTCACCAAGAAGATGCAAGATAGCAAATCCTCTTTATAAAAATCTCAGTCTCACCACTTTTCAATTTTGGGCTATTTAGAATTTTGTTTATCCGTAGTAGTGTTACAGGGCAGGGAGAGGTGGCCTGAAACCTCCCACTTTCCTGGGGACCACCCTGTTACAGTAGGACTGCTTCTGGACTTCACTAGATGTAGCCTCACTTAATGTCTGATCCAATATTGCTTTGTCCGGCTTTAATTATGCATGAGAACAGAACAAGTAGACAATAATTGATAGTTCTTCTTGCATTGTTTTCAACAGCATTATCACCATGGGTTCCTCCCACCCCCCAAACTATCCAAACTGTCTCCCCTGTCACTGGGAAGAAATACCGGCAGTCTCACCCATGGAAACACATCTCTTTCCTTTTATTTTCTTTTTCACTCTTTTTTCTTCCCTTCTCTTCTTTTTCATAATGTGAATCTCCTGGTTGGGCAGATAAGCTGCTAATTCTATTAATTTTCTTATCAAAATCAGCAAGGTAAGTGAAGCTTCCCATTTAGTGATTTATTATCCTGAGCCAGCTGAGCGGAGTGCCCCTTTCATATTCTGTAATTGGCACTAGAGGGGAAGAGACTTTCAAGGGAGACACACTCAGCTAACCGTTTCCATTTCAATCGACTATTGAGCAAACAAATGGAGTGTCCTTTCATTGGCTTAAATCATTTAAAATGATAAAGCTTGCAATTCTGCATTTGAATATATGCCATTGGATGTCTGTGCTCAAGATGCTGACCCCTAAGACATTAAAATATGGGCATAATAACATCCCTTTATAGGATTTTGTCATCAATAAAATATCCAAGTCGGATATGTTAATTGACATGCAAAGGCCAAAATTGATCACACATGTAATCTGACCCTTATTATTACACCATCCCCCAAGTCCCTGAAATCTTTCCTTTGCATGCTGAGTGCTGGATTCTTTTGTATATGAAAGGAGACTGCATATCTAGTAGAGTCCCATATGTAAACATTGAAATAGGAACCAGTATCAAAGTCCACCATCAGCTGGAAAGGAACTTAAGTTATTGAAGAGTTCAATGCCAGCGCTAGGAGGAACTTATTCAGGTATAGATATAGAAGGGGACTAGATTTTGGTGGAAAACTGGGTGTTTTTTCGTTACTGTGTTAACTGAAAATAAAGTCTCACTGATAGATAATTTATTTATTAGATGAAGTGAGGGTTTGAATATGGGAAGCAGTCTTGTTACTGGGCAGGGTGAGGGGCACCCCAGGCCCACAAACCTGCTCTAAATGGTTCTGCCATCCTCCGCATCTACACAAAAACATACTCTAGTGCATAAGATCTTTAATGGAAAGGGACATTAATACTATTAGTGTGCAATAAAGACAAGAGAAGGGAAAGAATAGATAAAACAGTTTCCCAATTAAGCTTCACCCCCTTGTGGGTAAATGCCCAGTCAGACAGGATTGGCCCAAAGCAGGGCCACTGAGGCCTGAAAGCCTGCCACAGTCTAAGTCACTTTCTGGTGGGGACCCACAGGAAAGGGGCAGAAGCAGCCATGCAAGTGTGGATGTAAAAGAGCAAAATAAAAATCAAGATAAAGGCTGCCATTGTCAGCCTCTCCACAGGTCTCTCACCCATATCTCTTGCAAGTGTCTCCTTCCATGTCCCCCAAATCCCTGGTACAAGTTCAAGGCTGAGAAGTAAGTGCCGCTTCTTTATGTCTCTTTGCTCCATGTGCCTCCTCCAGATCTCCTTCTTGCTCCCCTTCTTCCTTCCTTCCCCAGTCTCCCCTCCAGCTTCTCCCATCCCCCTGCTCAGTTCCACCCTCCCTTTGGTGGGGCAGGGAACCTGGAACCTCCTCTTTCCCTAGGGATCACCCTGTTAAGTCCGACAGATTTTACTCCGTGAGAGCTAGTCAATCAAAGTTTGACTTTAGATATAGGTAGTGAAAGGTTTGGTGCAGTAAGGAAAAGGAGAGCCAGGCCAAGTTTCTCAAAGGAAGGGAAAATTTATTGCACCCTGGGTGGACTTCACGGACCCAAGGTGGGGGTCAGTAAAGTTACGCACATTGTCAGGGGGAGGCAGGTTTTATAGGGTGAGGAGAGGTCAGGTGGGAAACTGAATTGGTATGGCGGGAAAGAATTTGTAGGGTGCGAAAAGATTTGTAAGGCGGGGGGAGTTTCTTTGAGAAAAGATTTGTTGGGGGGGGGGTTGGGATTTGTTGGTGGGAGTTTCATTGTCTGAATTCTCTAGGCAGGCTTCTGCATTCCTGTTCCCAGGTGGGCTGCCTGGTGGGTTTTTGCATTCCGGCCTCCTGCATTGACCTTTCAGATAGGAACAGTGATTCATTGACATTATGAATGTAATTATTATATCTGGGGTGTTGCCTGAATAGGAAGGACTTCTAGTTCTTAAATATCCTAACCTAAATGTTTGCTGATGCTAGAGAGAAGCAATGAAGGATTTAAACTTTTTCCTTGCTAATAAATGCACTGCAGGGATGCAAAAGCTGGGGACCCATTGTTAACTCTTTTATTCTGAAAAGACTGACTTTACCTTCAGGCAACATATTCCTGCACACAGGGTAGAGCCTATAAAGATAGTTTTGCTCTCTTGCCTGCTAGTCCAGGGACAGGGTACCCGGGGTGTTGTACTATATGTTTACAAAAGTCATGTCAGAAACCTACAAAGTCTTCTCTGTCCCAAACATTACTCTCAGTTAAATAGAAACATGAATTGTAAGCATCTGTTTATTACCACAATCTTTCCTTAAACCACATTTTATATAATAATCGCTATCTACTAGTAATGATTGCAAATTACACACGCACACATTTTGCTTTTATTGGGACAGAGGAGAATTTATCCCTTTCCTCTGCATGTTCTTCTCAGTCCAGTCCTGCAAATAAATTAACATCGGGCAGATTAGTAGGGCAAAAAGAACAAATTGAATTACATATGTATGGAGCATTTACATGGCTGTAAATTCTAGAGTACATAGGGCAGACTGAGGGTTTTTATACTGAACTAAAGAATGGAATAGGAGCCTGAGACATTAAGGTCAGAGAAGGGGACCTCAAATGACCAGAAAAGGGTGACTCCTATGAGCAAACTCCATACCCTGCAGTAGTCTAGTTGTCTGCCATGTAGATAAGCTTTTCTGATAAGAAATTTTGTTATGGAGACATATCCATAAAAGGAAGGTGGGGTATGATTTCCCTGCCCTCTCTTCACTAAGGGTGGAGCTGAGCAGCCAGGTGAGGGTGTATAACATGGAAGACAGGGGGCTCTGGAGGAAGAAAGAGGAGCCCTTGCTTCTGTAGCAGCCCAGCTATCATCCTGGTACTGCTGGAAGGAGACATGGAAGTAGAGACACGTGGGGAGGCTGACAATGGCAACCTTTATCTTTATTTGGTTTCTCCTTTTGTCCCAGCTTTCTGGGACCTGCTTCAGAACCTCTTTCCTATGGTTCCCTGGCAGAAGGTGCCTTAGAATGTGGCAGGTTTTCAGGCCTCAGTGGCCCTCTTTAGGTCAACCCCATTGGGCCGGGTATTTACTCATGAGTGGATGGATAACTTTGGGTTTTTAATTGGAAAAAAATACCCTTTCTCCTCTTCTTTTTCAATGCACACAAATCCTATTAAAGATCTTTCACACTAAAAGTCTCCTTTACCTTTGTACACATGGATGGCCCTCTAGGGCATCAACTCTGGGGGTCCCTGGGTACCCCTCAGTCATGCATGAGCAGATTATTTCTGGAGATGATCTTAACTCTGGGTAACCTTCATTTTTCTAGGTTGTTAGGGTAACAGTCCTCAGGGTCTTGATTGACATTAGCTCTAAATGTCATGTGTTGGAAAAATCCTGTTCTGGTTATCTTGGGGAGGCTTATCTGAACTTTTTTTGGGGGGATCTATTCTTTATTGTTTGTAAATGTAAAAGCAAATTGTTAATATCCCCCCTTTACAATATATGATGCTTAGAGAGAATTGAGGTATTAATTCATAGAGGTTCTGGGGTGTTGCCTGAAATAAAAGCTCAATGATACTTAGGCAAAGAGCTTACTAGATAATGAAAGTGAGGATCCAAACCTGGGAAGCATCTTACAGGTTTTACTCTGTGGGAAATATTCTAACACACACAAGTTTGAATTTAGTTTATACAGGTAGGAACAGTGAGTCATTGACATTAAAAATGTAATTTATTCTCGATAGGGGGGCTTCTGGTCCTAAGTTGTTTTGACCTGAAGGGATCTAGATGCTATCTATGCTCAGAGGAAGGCAAATTTAATCTCTTCTTTATGCACTATAGAGATACACAGAAAGGGTATCCATTGTTCAATCTTCTGTACCGTTTCCTTAGTCATTAGTGGGATGTTGAAAAGACAGATAGCCTGCAGCCAGGAGATTTTGCAAAACTCTATGCGAAACTCTATGCAAATGGTGTTCCCTATTGTCTGCTAGAACAGAGAGGGCTGTTCCCAGTGCATTTCCTAGCCTATCCATAGAGGTTAAGTAACTTGTCTAATTTAATTCGGTTAGAATGTGTTCAAGGTGGAACTTGAATTCAGAACCATGATATATGAAACTGTTCTCTAATCATGGGACCGTTTTTCCTCTAGACTCATGTTGCCTGAAGAAATAACATTCCGGGTCCTTAAATCTTTAATATGAATGACACCTTGAATTATGTCATACATACCCTAACTCTTGAATTAGTTTTTGGTACTTAAAACTTGAAGGAAAACTCATATTAAAAATTGAATCTCAGTTTTTCATGAAATATAGTTTTGACAATTTGGAACTTCCCTCTTAATTCTTTGGGGTCTTTTCTTTATCTTTCCTGGGAGGAACAAGTCAGAGACTCCTCCCCACAAAGCCCCCCTACCCGTAGAATGCTGTCCATGGTGCTGAGAGCTGGGACTTGCACTGCAGTAGCGGGCACAATGATTTAGACATTTGTGTGGGCTTTTAATCTTTTCTCATCTACACGCCCCACCAAAATAAAAACCAGTGATGTATGTATCCTATAAATCTGCTTGTTCTCTCACTCCTCAGAAATATTTCAGGGAGAACTTGACACTTGTAATCAGAACTGGGTATGGACGCTGCCTCCCTTTGATTCAGAAGCCCTGCACCCTTTCCTGTTCCATTTTAACTGCATGAAAATAGTGGAGGCCATAAAGGTCTGGGCTGGGACAGTGTGGCTGCTGAAAGGATGTAAAATCTACTTATGTGAGATGAATATCCACTTGACTTCAAGTGTGTAGATACTGAGTTAAGAGAAGAACATGCTGAAGAGGCAGTAAGTGTAGATTATACAGATGGAGCGAAGCCATGGGACTTCAAGGGAGAGTGGGGGAAAGAGAGGTGGATGCAACAGTGATATAGGATAAATGTTCTTTGATGGAATCACACAAGGCCTTTGGAGATTATTTACAAACAAAGGGATTTGACAATAATCAGTAAGACTTGGGTATAAAGAAAGACTATAGGGGAACTTACTGAAAACAAAAGAGGAAAGTAGATTAAAAACTATCATGTGATAATTGTTTGGGTTGCTAGGAGGTAGGAAACATGTAAGAGTGAGAAGAAAAACTCAATTTTGGGAGGGGAAATGTGGAAAAGTGGGTGAAAGGCAGGAGAAAAAAACAAAAATATGTGATAATTTTTTATTTTTGCCAAGTTTTTCTACTTGCCAAACATGATGATCATGCGCTGTGATATATAATTTCCATGTGTTACAAGATCAATATTTTCATTTTTATGGGTATTTTCAATTTATGAAGAAGCAGTCTTTGATATAAATTGTTGTGCAGGGAATTAACCAATGTGATAAATTTTAGAACTTTTGTATGTCTATGTCTATTATTAGGGGTGCTGTCTAAGCTAGAAAGGCAGGAATGCTGTGGATAAAAAAATGTATGTAATGAATAAAAATCTTTGAGAACAGTTAGTCCATTGGCTTGAATAATGAACTATGATTATATAAACCCTGATTACTAATGATGGAATTGTTAGCAGAATTAAACAGAAATTCTCTGATCTTCAGTGGAAGATGGAATAAAGTATCTCCTGTTATCTTCACAAACCATTTTGAAAATAATCAAAATAAGTATAGTAAGGCAAAGTCTAATTGTAAAGAAAGACATTTGTGATTTTAAAATTATCACAAATGTGCTTTTCATGGCTGGAGGATGCTTCATAAAGCTTGCTAGGATCAAACTAGAACCCTCTTCTGTTTGCTCCCAATCTTCCATCCGTACTTTCTATGTACTAAGGTGACTTTGACTTCAAAGGGCAATGGGAATTGGATCTGGTATGAAAATGGAACTAGAAAATATATGGTCTTTCAGGAAAAGGTCATCACATACTATACAGAAGCTCAACTTTTATTTTGATTAAATACTTTTTTCAGTGGGATTTACTAGCTAATTACTTCCCCAGCTTTGTAACTTCACAAGACTTACCTGATCTATAATGTCTACTGAAAGGCTTTGAAGCCTCAAGGTTTGCGTGCTTTTATGTAAAATTATTAATATTAATAATAATTAACTGTAAGTCATAACCAGAGTGGGCCAGATGGCCTTTCCTTCTTTCAAAAACTTCTTTATGTCTAGTTTCAGAAGGTAGAGGCGGTAACACAAAGATACAAGTGACATATTAAATGAAATTCTTGATCTTAGAGTGAAGTTTAAATAATTCACTCAAAAAGGGAACTGACTTTCCTTTGTATCAAATTGGGAGTTCTAAATACCATCTGCTTACAAGGCTGGTAAACTTTTTGTCTGTCGTAGTCATGCTGACTTTGGGCCTCCTGTTGACCTCATTTTTAAGACCCTCGTCCATTAATCTTACTAGGTATTAGTTGCTACCACTGTAATTAGTCTTTTAAGTTACATCCAGATGGAATGTATAAATTATTAGAAGTTTCCTGCCAGGCACAAGTGGAGATGATTCATGGACTCACAGTACTTTCTCCTGCTCTGTCTTGGATAAGAAACTCTGAATGGTACACGGTAGAAAGACTTCATACTTTGTCTTGATTTCAGCAATGGCTGGTAGCTATGTGTCTGTTTGGAAACACAACAGCCAGAGTTCTTTTTAAAAGTTTTAGACTGGCTTGATATCCTTTAATCCTCCCCTCTTTTGTTACTTCTCCATTCTTATTTCTTTAATATCAGTAGTGTGTCTCTCCAGAAGCAACTTTGTCTGCAGTGAAGGTAATATTGACAGAAATCTTGCCTTTTCCAATGACAGTAGAAATGGGGTTTGTGGGGGTCAGAGAAGTGAGCAGATTAGATTTTTCTCAAAGGGAATTTATTTTTTTTTTATTTTAATTTTTTAAACTCAGAAAACCAGTTTATTTCTAATACTCTGCCATATATTTTAGCGGGTGCCAATGGTCACCTGCCAGACTCGCACCAGGTTGTCTGTGTAGCCAGCAAATAGTGTCTGGCCATCAGCAGACCAGGCCAGAGAGGTGCACTGGGGTGGTTCTGCCTTGCTGCTGGTACTAATAACTTCTTGTTTCGGTTCATCTACAATGATCTTGCCTTCCAAATCCCAGATCTTGATGCTAGGGCCTGTGGCAGCACAGAGCCAGTAGCGGTTGGGGCTGAAGCACAGGGCATTGATGATGTCTCCACCATCCAGTGTATAAAGGTGCTTGCCTTTGTTGAGGTCCCACAGCATGGCCTGGCCATCCCTGTCTCCAGAAGCACATAAAGATCCATCTGGAGAGACCGTCACAGTGTTCAGATAGCCCGTGTGGCCAATGTGATTGGTCTTCAGTTTACAATTTGCCAGGTTCCACACCTTGACCAGCTTGTCCCAGCCACAAGATACTATGATAGGATTGCTGCTGTTGGGTGAGAAGCGAACACAAGAAACCCATTCCGAGTGGCTCTCATCCTGCACAGTGTATTTGCATACACCCAGGGTATTCCATAACTTGATGGTCTTATCTCGGGAGCCAGAGACAATCTGCCGGTTGTCAGAGGAGAAGGCCACACTCAGCACATCCTTGGTATGGCCTGCAAATCGGCGGGTGGTGGTGCCCGTTGTGAGATCCCAGAGGCGCAGGGTTCCATCCCAGGAGCCTGAGAAGGCAAACTGGCCATCTGAGGAGATGACTACATCACTAATGAAGTGGGAGTGACCCCAAAGAGCACGCTGTGGGATGCCATAGTTGGTCTCATCCCTGGTGAGCTTCCACATGACGATGGTCTTGCATGTCTGGGAACTGTGGAGTGGTGGCGATCTGAGTTACCCACCTGTTGTGGCCCTTGAGGGTACCATGAACGGTCATCTGCTCAGTCATTTTGACGGAGGGTACGGGAGTCGCCGCAGCGATGAGGATGAACCTGGATAGCTCAGAGAGATGTGCAAGCAGCCGCTCCTGCCACGGTCCTGCCGAAGAAAAAAAAAAAAAAAAAGAAAGCTCAAAGGGAATTTAGCCCTGTCTTTGTGGGTCATCCCAATCCCCAGGTACCTGAGATCTGGCACATAGATTAAAGGCAGGAAAGTTGGCGATGAGGCTTATGTTAACTCTCTTATACATTTTTTCCATTTATTGTTACTTTCCTGGCAAAAAATCCCTTCCCATAGATAAGAACTGGTAGCCACCTGCATTTTCCCACATCTACATTCAAGGAATTTCTAGAAAAAGTGAGATGAGGGGCTGTGTAGAACTACAGACTTATGATTACTATGTAATTCATGTATATATTAGAAATTCAACTTAAGGTAGCTTAAGCAAAGTGGAAATTTATTGGCTTATGTAACTGGAAAGCTGAAGAGGTGACCAATCTTTAGGCAGGACTGGACTAGACTTATTAATTAATTAATTAATTGTAGAAGAACTGGGGTGTAGGCCAGAGGTGTGGGGCTTGAAAGGATTCACCAGAGACAGGGTGGGGAACAGAACAGGAAGACTGACTGAAATACACTGCTGAAGTGAGTAGCAGGTGAGACAGGAGGGGTCTACTGTGCCATGTGGGTCAGCTTTCTGGCCAGGGTTGGAACTCAGGCCACAGTGGGGCTAGTGCTGAGACTTAATCCCTCAGCCACCAGGGAGTCCCTGGATCTAGACATTTAAGAAGAATTTTGCCATTCCATTTGATGATAAGGTATCTAGCAACCTTACCTAAGCTTACATTCCTTTTGTGATTTCAATAGCAATGAAGAGAAAAGAATTTCCTTTCTGGTAAGTGGCGTTTTTAGAGTGTATACTGGTTGGACAAACTTACATCACACGACTTACTTACACCAATAATGCCAATGTCAATCCTAAGGATTCCCTTAAGAGTCGGGTTTAGGCTAGGCTCACTTAAATCTCATGGGCTGAGCAGTAGAATGTGGAAGGGAACTTCAAATGAATAAACTCAAAAGTGTTGTTAGAACTGCTTGGCTCCTGAAACCAACTTCTGGTTTAGTTGCACTTTCACTCTTAACATCTGTTTTAAACCATCTCTATGGCTATCAAACCTCTGATCTCCCCTCTCTTCCCATTTGCTCTGACTCTCGGTGATGAATGGCCTTTTCTTCTATCTTACGGAGAAAAATCACATGAACAAGTGGAAAGCCCCACCATCAATTTTCTGTTACCTAACACTCACATGCAAAGGTTTAAGTCTGTATTTCCCCTTTTTCCTTCTGTTGTTCTGGAACTTTCCAATGGCCAGTCCCTTTATCTGTACTTTTCCTTCCTTCTAACATCTATATATCAACCATCTTCTATCGCTCATGCACATTCTATCACGTTTTCATAACTGAAACATTCTAGTTCTCTTTCTCCTTTAACTTTTAATATAACTCTCCAGAGACCCTACATTGCATCTCTTTCCTGCCTTCAAATCAAATATCTTATTACTAAGACTAAGACAATCCTTGGCATATACATTTCCTTACTCTCCTTTATTTCTCAATCCACTTCAGCTTCCACCAAAAGCAAGCCCATGATGTCCCTTTTGCTTAAAACTCTTCAATGTTTGTCTACTGCTTAACGGTAAAAATAAAAATTCTCAAAACAGCTTAGAGAGCCCTAGATCATGTGACTCCTGTGGAGATTTCCAGCTACAACTTGAAACCACTCTTCTCATTTTCCATTATGGCGTCATTGTCCAGTTTCTCAAACACACATAGTTACACTTTCCCATCAGGAACTAGCTGGGTGACCAACTGTGCAATTGAGGAGTATTTATGAGCTCCCTTCCCCCAATGCAAAGTATAGTCAGGGTTAAGAGAACTAGCAAGAGATGATGAAGCCTCTGAAAGCTGCTACCAAGCAGGTAGGTCACTGCAGGAACCAGAGGAAGAAATGATTACAGGTTCCTGAAATAGCCCTAACTGTAGCTGCGGGATGAGACTACCCAGCAGGAGCTCTGCTCTCAGAGACCATCACAATGCCTGCAATGTATGGTGAAAACTAGTAGGATAAATACCCACATGATTGCTTAAAACTTAGCAGAATCTAGAGGGCAAGGACCTGATTGTTACATCGAGGTCAGCCCTTTGGGGTGCAGAAGAGGGTAGAGGATGATAGAGCATGGATGAGGGAGGCTAATTGGTCATCTCCAGCTTATTCTCACACAGCAGTTAACCACATTTGTTTCCTCCATCCAGACACCCCCCCTTTGACATTGATCCCCTTAAGCAAATTAGTTCTTTTTCACCCTTCAAACCTCAGCTCCAGTGTCTGTTTCTTGGGAAACTATCCTTACCCAGCTCACAGATCAAGGTCAAGGTGTATCATTTATATGCTCTCACAGAATCTGGTTCTTTTTCTTCTCAGCTCATATCTCAGTTTATAATGTTGGGGCACAGGAGGAAAATTTCCCCACCCCATCTGGGTTCTTCTGGAAGATGAACAAATTAACATAATACAGGTTCTTAGGAGAAAATGCCAACACTTAATAACATATAGGAGAAATTTACATGGTTGTACATTCTGAAAATAACAGAACAGAAGGGAAATATTCAGTCTATATATCAGGATCTGGGGCATCAGGAGGGGAATGGGAGACTCCACATGTCAGACAAGCAGGGGGGTCACCTCGTCCTTACTCTGTAGATAAAAAGGACTTGTTCACTGATGAACCTAAACTGGCTGAGATCCCCCATGACATTTGTCTAGGTCTCAACAGGTAGAGATTTTGCTTCTTTGATATGGAAATGAGCAGAAATTTAGTGGGTGATGGTTTCTTCCTCAGTTAGGGAAGGAGGAAGGACAGATCTCCTCCTCAGTCTCTGGGGCTCTCACTGCTCTCAACTTAAAACAATCTACCTCTTTTTTTTTTTTTTTAAAGAATTATTTATTTATTTATACAAGCACTGGGTACAGTCAGAAGTGTGGGAGGGTGAGAGAATTCACCAGAGCCAGAGCGGGGAACAGAACAGGCAGACTGACGAAATACACTGCTGAGGGGAGCAGTAGGCGGGGCAGGAGAGGTCTGTTGCACCATATGGGACCCTTGCTGGTGGCCGGGGATTGAACCAGCGCTGCAGAGGCTGCGGGCAGCTTCGCAGCCCAGTGCTCAACCACTGCGCCACCAGGGGAGGCCCACCAATCTACCTGTTTTAAAGAACAGTAGCCCCCCCGAGCCTCACAGGGCCTTTGCTGACTTCTAGTTCCCTATCATAGTGAAGAGGCTAACTCTGGACACATTGGGGAAAGCCTACCTGGCTCTTTTGGGGAGCCCTACCCCACGGTAATTATTCTGCTGTTAGTGTGATAATTTAATTGATGTCTGTCTCTTCCCTAAGACTCTGCTCCTCAAGACTGGGTTATGTCTGATCTGATTTATGTTGCCAACCGTAGGCCCTGCTGCACAAAACAGAACTTGCTGGGTGAATGAATGAAGTGGAGATGTCATCAAAGCACTGAAAACTGTGTGATATCATTGCTAAACTTAACAATTAAGTCACCATTCTTTGACTGGCAGGCAGGGTCGAGAGGCTTAAATGGATCTTGTGGGTGAATAGAACTGCCCTGGAAAACGTGGGCCATTAAGTTAATAATCCCTTAATCTGATGACCCCTTATGCAAATTTGTATCATCAGTCTGGACCCACCTGCGACAGCCACCCTAACCAAATCCATGAATATAGAGCCTCCGGATCTACATGGAGCAAAGCAGACCTCCCCTGCCTTGCCTGCTGCTTCCCTCAGCAGTGTATTTCAACAAATCCACCTCTTCTGTTCTCCACTCCATCTCTGCTGAGTTATTACACTCCTGCGCCTCTGGCCTACACCTAATTCTGTCTCATGACAAAAACAGGTACCCAATTTTATTGACAGGAGCTTTGCAATTCTGTTACAGGGCAGAGGGAGGGGCAGCCCAGACCCCGCAAACCTGCCTGCTCTAAATAGGTTCTGCCATCCACTGCATCAACACAAAAACATATGAGACTTTAATGAAAAGGAACTTTAATACAATTAGTAAACAATACAAGAAAGGCAAGAATATAGTTTCTAAATCAAGCACCCAAAGTTACCCATCCCCTCGTGGGTAAAACTCCATCCAAACAGGATTAGCCCAGAGCAAGGCCCAAAAGCCTGCCACAGTTCTAAGGCACCTTTCAGTGGGGACCCACAGAAAAGGATCAGAAACAACCAGACAAGTTTGGGAGGAAAAGAGCAAAATCAAGATAAAAGCTGCCATTGTTTCCCCATGGGTCTCTCGTCCACATCTGTTTCAGGACCAAAAGGCAAGCCTAGTTTCTTCACATTACTCTAGGCTCCACGTGCCTCCTCAAGGTCTCCTTCTGGCTCTTCACCCTGCTTCCTTCCTTCTCAGTCTCCCCTGCAGCTTCTTTTCTTCTCTTTAGCTCACCCTTCTTTGGGTGGGGCAGGGAACCTGGAACCTCCTCCTTTCCTGGGGACCACCCTGTTACAATTCTATTTCATTCTCTTGTATGGGATCCCCAGCCCTCCTTGTTCTCGGGGCTATTGTGTTGATCCCCAGAGTTCTTGCTGGTCAGCTAGATATACGGTGAGACAGGGGCCTCTCAACAAGGACAAAAGTCCTGGTTTGAGGAACATAGTGGAAAACCAGTATCCACTGAAAGCAGCAGGCAGACATTATGGCCAGATTAGCAACATCAGCTAAATACTTGACTTGCAAGGATTAGCAGAGAGTTAGATAAGAATAGGGAATAGAAATAATATGCTTTAACTAGAAGGACAATGGAGTCCACCAGGCAGTAGCCCCTCGTCACCCCACCCCAGGTTATATCATCACCATAAAGCATCCCCCATGCTTGCACACTCCCTACATGCTTGCCCCACCTTTGTACTTGATTCTGATAAACATGAGACTGCCTTTGGATGGGCTGCATGTTACTGTCTGGTGTAGACTGCTAGGCCTCTTATTGCTCCAACCTACCTGGACTTTGATCTTTCCCTCCTGCGCTGCTCCCAACATTGCCCTCTGTGAGGAGACTCTCTTGTCTTTGATCTATGCACATGTTGCTGGGCTCAGCTTAGTTCACCCAATGTGACCTGACTGTGGGTCCTCACCTATGTGCCTAAAGGGACTTATAATGAGACTCAACTGCAGGCACACACAAAAAGGTTAATAAAGGGCTTGTTTACAAAAAAAGGGGAAAATGAAGAAAGAAATCACTCAGGGAGAGAGAGAGAGTTAAATTGGTGAATGTGTCCTACCAGTTCCGCTGAGCTGGGACCCCAAAAGCGTGATGAAATCACAAAAAAAAAGAGACCCCCAAGGCCCACAGTTTGGTTATATACCAAAACCCTGCTGCTTAACTCCACCCTCAGTTCCCAGCATCCTCCCTGTGGTGGTGATGGCATCATGGGGCTTGTAGTCCTTGGTGCCTTGGATCTCTTTGGTCTAGGACGGGGGTGGAGTCCATAAAACCTATCTGTGGAGTTTGCTCAGGACATCTCTTTTCCCCAAAAGGCTGACAAGTCTTCAGACCTTGGCCAGATGACTGTAATATTGTTTCTTAGCAAGGAAGCTCGAGACTTGTGATACTTCTATGACTTTTTAGATAAATACATTGTTTTTAATAAATACATTGTTAAACTTGTTCTTGGTGAATTACCTTTCATCAAATGCAAAATGTCTGCTTGACATTAGCACACCTTTTGTAGAAAAGAATGTTATGCCTTAAAAATGACCCAAATGATGGGCTTAACAGACATCTATAGAACACTAAACCCAAAAAAAACGGAGTACACATTTTTCTCAAGCGCACACGGATCATTCTCCAGGATCGATCACATACTGGGGCACAAGACAAACATCAACAGATACACCAAGATTGAAATCATACCAACCATCTTTTCTGACCACGAAGGCATCAAACTAGAAATAAATCATAAAAAGAAGGCAAGGAACTATCCTACCTCATGGAGATTAAAAGCCACACTACTGGAAGACCACTGGACTAACGAGGAGATCAAAGAAGAAATTAAAAAATTCTTTGAATTGAATGACAAGGAGGACACCAATATCCTAAATGTATGGGATGCAGCAAAAGCAGTAATAAGAGGAAAATATATAGCAATAGAAGCTCACATCAAAAAACAAGAAAGAACTCAAAGAAACAACCTAATCTCGAAGCTCAAAGATCTAGAAAAAGAACAACAAAAAAACCCCAGAACCAGTAGAAGAAAAGAAATAATAAAAACCAAAGCAGAAATAAATGAAATTGAAACTAAAAAAACAATCCAAAAGATCAATGAAACCAAGAGCTGGTTCTTTGAAAAAATCAATAAAATAGACAAACCCCTAGCCAGGCTCACAAAGGAAAAAAGGGAGAAAGCACAAATACACAGAATCATAAATGAAAGAGGAGAAATCACAACGGACACAGCAGAAATCAAAAGAATAATCAGTAACTACTATGAACAGTTATATGGAAACAAGTTCAACAATCTAGAGGAGATGGACAAATTCCTACAACTCTACAATCACCCAAAGCTAGATAAAGAAGAAATAGAACACCTAAACAGACCAATTACAAGCAGCGAAATTGAAATGGTAATTAAAAACCTCCCCAAAAACAAAAGCCCAGGACCTGATGGATTTACAAATGAATTCTACCAAACATTCAGAGACGAATTAGTGCCTATCCTTCACAAACTCTTCCAAAAAATTGAGAAGGAAGGGACAATACCAAACACGTTCTATGAAGCCAATATTACACTAATACCAAAACCGAATAAGGACAACACAAAAAAGGAAAACTATAGGCCAATCTCCCTAATGAACACTGATGCAAAAATCCTCAATAAAATTTTAGCTATCAGAATCCAACAATGTATCCATAAGATAATTCACCACGACCAAGTTGGATTCATTCCAGGGGCACAAGGATGGTTTAACATCCGAAAATCAATCAACGTTATCCAACACATCAACAAAAAGAAATATAAAAACCATATGATAATATCAATAGATGCTGAGAAAGCTTTCGACAAAGTGCAACACCCATTCATGATAAAAGCCCTTGAAATTCTTGGGATACAAGGAACATACCTCAACATCATAAAGGCCATCTATGACAAGCCAACAGCCAGTATCATTCTCAATGGTGAAAAGCTGAAAGCAATTCCATTAAGATCTGGAACAAGACAGGATGTCCACTCTCACCACTGCTTTTCAATATAATACTGGAAGTCCTAGCCAGAGCAATAAGACAAGAGAAAGACATCCAAGGAATCCAAATAGGAAAAGAAGAAGTCAAACTATCACTATTTGCAGATGATATGATAATATACATAGAGAACCCCAAAATCTCCACAGAAAAACTAATTCAACTCATCAATCAATTCAGTAAAGTGGCAGGATACAAAATCAACACGCAAAAGTCAGTAGCCTTCCTATACACAAACAATAAATCTGAAGAAGAAGAAATCAAAAAAACCACCCCTTTTATTATCGAAACAAAAAAAATCAAATATTTGGGAATAAATCTAACAAAAGAGGTAAAGGACCTATACAAAGAAAACTATAAAACACTGTTAAAAGAAATAGAAGAAGACACAAAGAAATGGAAAGACATCCCCTGCTCATGGATTGGAAGAATAAACATTATTAAAATGGCCATCCTACCAAAAGCAATATACAGATTCAATGCTATTCCAATCAAAATCTCAATGGTATTCTTCAAAGAAATAGAAAAATTATTGATGAAATTCATATGGAATCACCAAAAACCCCGAATAGCCAAAGCTCTACTGAAAAAAAAAGAAGGAAATGGAGGCATCACACTCCCAGACTTCAAACTCTACTACAAAGCCATAATCATCAAAACTGCATGGTATTGGAACAAGAACAGACATACAGACCAATGGAATCGAATAGAAAATCCAGAAATAAACCCACAGATTTATGGTCAACTAATCTTTGACAAAGGAGCAAAGACTATGCATTGGAGCAAAGAAAGTTTGTTCAATAAATGGTGCTGGGAAAACTGGGTCGCTACATGCAAAAGAATGAAGCTTGACCACTACCTCACACCATACACAAAAATCAACTCAAAATGGATTAAAGAACTAGACATAAGACCTGAAACCATAAAATACATAGAAGGAAATATAGGCGAAACACTACAGGATTTGCACATCAAAGACATCTTTACAGACACATCACCCAAAGCAGTGATAGTGAAGAGAAAGATAAACAGCTGGGACTACATCAAATTAAGAGCTTCTGCACAGCAAAAGAGACAATAACAAAAACAAAGAGAAACCCCACCAACTGGGAGAACATTTTTGCACCCAACACTAATGATAAAGGACTGATCACAAAAATCTGCAAAGAGCTGATGAGACTCAACAACAACAAAGAAAATAATCCAGTCAAAAAATGGGCAGAAGAGCTAAAAAGAAACTTCTCTGAAGAGGAAATGCAAATGGCCAACAGACATATGAAAAAATGTTCAACATCACTTGTAATCAGGGAAATGCAAATCAAAACTACCATGAGATACCATCTCACACCAGTGAGAATGGCACATATTAAAAAAACTAGCAACAACAAATGTTGGTGAGGATGTGGAGAAAAAGGAACTCTTGTGCACTGTTGGTGGGAGTGCAAACTGGTCCAACCACTATGGAGAGCTGTGTGGAGATTTCTGGACCTACTAAACATAGAGCTTCCATATGATCCAGCAATTCCACTCCTAGGTATTTACCCAAAGGACACAGAAACATCAATTCCAAAGAGCACCTGCACTCCTATGTTTATAGCAGCACTGTTTACAATAGCTAAGCTTTGGAAACAACCCAAATGCCCAAAAATAGATGACTGGATCAAGAAGATGTGGTACATATATACCATGGAATATTACTCAGCATTCAAAAAAGATAAACACATGCAATTTGCAGCAACATGGATGGCACTGGAAGGGATCATGCTCAGCGAAATAAGCCAAAAAGAAAAAGAAAAATACCGGATGGTCTCACTCATAGCAGGAATCTAGAAAACTTAAATAAGGGACCAGGAAAATGAATATAAGAAAGTGAAAATCAAAATCAACAAAAAACTATGAACCAGAGACACTTTTTGGGGGTGGGGGGGGGAGGGGAAGGATTGGGGTCAGAATGGGGCGTTTGCAATTGTATGGGGGAATATAAAAATAAAATTTAATATTTAAAAAAAAAAAAATGACCCAAATGAGCAGTGTGACTTGTTCTGACTTCTCTACCACCTCAGTTCAGCTTAGGCAACACACACTTATTGAGTGCCTGCTCTGCACCAATATTAAGTATTGGAGTTGCAAAGATGAATAGGGCACAATCCTACTTTTAAGAAGTTTTGATTCTGGGGCCTCCCCAGTGGCGCAGCGGTTGAGCACTGGGCTGCGAAGCTGCCCACAGCCTCTGCATTGCCAGTTCGATCCCAGCCACAGGGCGAGGGTCCCACATGGCGCGCAGACCTCTTCTGCCGCCCACTGCTCCCCTCAGCAATGTACTTCGTCAGTCTGCCTGTTCTGCTCTCTGCTCTGGCTTTGGTGAATTCTCTCACCCTCCCCTGCTTCTGACTGTACCCCAGTGTTTGTATAAATAAATAAACAAATCTTTAAAAAAAATTTTTGATTCTGGAAGGTGAAACAGACAATTAGTTAATACAACGTATTATCTGCTAAGTGCAGTGATTAGAAATATGTTTTCAGTGGAATTAATGGGGCTCATGCTTCAGAATTCTCCATTGCTGGGGCTGTTTCGAAGCTGTAGCAATGTGTTTGTATTATCATATGTTTTGATGAAACTTTGAAATTTGCAAATGTTAGCTAGTTTCACTGTACTCAGGTAGATGTGCATTGCCTTTTTAGTCTACCTTTCCTTGTGTGCAATAGCATAGGACTGGTAACAGGCATTTTGGGGATTTGGAGAAGCGGAAGTAGCATTGAGGATACATTCTGTTTGGTTTTAATGGAATGTATTTGTGTTTTTCAGCCACTCCCATGTATTTAAACAATTGCTAGTCATCCTGGCATAGAGTTAGAGTCTGAAGGATAATATGAATGTGTTCCCCAGTCCTGGAACAAAAAGAACATGGATGGGGAAAAAAACTACATGTGAAATAAATGGAACCAGAAAGTAGCTTGTGGAAAATTCTTAGTCATTCAATATGCAAAACTACAAACAAAGGTTTTGATTTCTATTTATGTCTAGTTAAAATAGTAGATCTTTCTTTGTAATTATAAATGCACCATAATGTTGTTTTCATGTGAAATAGAATTTATCAGAAATTTTGTGTTTGTAGGAATATAGTTTGCCCATGTGTAACATGTTTTATGAAGCCCAACAATCAATAATATAAAACAAATATTGATCAACAGTGGCAAAGGGAAGACTGAATTATATTTCTTCTCTCTCAATGGAAAATGACATTGTGAAAATCATTGTCATACAAAAAGGTGAGAAAAAACAGGACATCGCATCGAAAAAAGTATTCTAAAGGTATCAGAGAATT
Source organism: Talpa occidentalis (assembly GCF_014898055.3). Taxonomy (NCBI): domain Eukaryota; kingdom Metazoa; phylum Chordata; class Mammalia; order Eulipotyphla; family Talpidae; genus Talpa; species Talpa occidentalis. Next base: position 45,626,639 of record NW_023601653.1, read on the forward strand.
AAGTAAATATGATGTTATAGTTTAAGTATTTTTGTAGTGTATATATTTGCAATCTGATGTGATATTCCTCATTGTAAATGACACCTACTTTTAGTTTCCAATCCTGGCATTTGTCACCACATGGATGGAACTGGAGAGGATTATGCTACGTGAAATAAGTCGGAAGACAAAGGCACATACTGAATGCTGTTCATTCATATGTGGAAATGAAGCAGAGGAACAGACAAAGCCAAACTAATGCAAATCCTTGGATCCTGACTGCCTGGCTGAGGTTACCAGAGGGAGAACGCGTGGGGAAAACGTGGTGGAGGGCTATTGGTGCTTTGGCTTTGGGTATGGTGTGGTAGCAAACATTTGAAGAGATGTGATCATGTACTTCTAAAACATGTACAGTGTTGTAAACCAATGTCACCTCAATGAAAAAAAAAAGGAAAAAAAATAAGGTGTAGCTACAAAAACCTTTAGAACTCAACAGTGTGGAATTGGCATAGAATTCTTGGGAACAGACTAAAGAGCCCAGAAATAAAACAAAAAGAAGAAAGTGTGGTTTTCAAGTCTGTTGAGGGAACTGCTGTGAACTAGAATGAAGAGAGGCAATTTTTTGAAGGCAGGTGAAACTTACGGTGGAAATAACGGATGAGGCTGCTGAAGGCAAGTGGGGCGACCGAGATGGGCAGCAGTCCAAGAGTGGGATTTTAGGGAATATCTCACACTTTTGTGAGCAGAGGTATGGGGACCTTTAGAGGGCCAGAGGTGTATAAAAAACTTCTTTGTTATTTTCTTGTGTTGTGGGCAAATGTGGAGTTGCTGAGCCTCACTTATTCATTCAGGAAATATTTATTAAAATCCCTGAATATGTCGCAACATTTCTCTCTAATTACTTGCTGACTAGCGTCAGATGTCCAGATGGTTGTACTGTGGAAAACACATATGATTAACTCCTTGGTGGGAAGCAATGGCTCTAAATAAGGTCCCCTGGCCCATGGCGGGAAGGCCCAAGACATGGAGCGTGAAGTCAGCAGAGCTGTTGTGAAGACAGCCAGATGGGGCTGGGGATCCGGGAATGTGTGCCGAGCAGGCCAGCCTGGGGGAGGCCACGTGTTGGACGCTGGAGGCACGCTGTGCAGCTTCTGTCACTGAACCACAGGCCTGTCTGCTCAGGGCTGGCAGGTCCCGCCTCCAGCACCAGAGCCTGAATCCTTCCCTAAGCCGTGAGGCTGCAATGCAGGTTTCCTCCCCCAAAGCAGGCTTCACAATCTGTTCTGTGCCATCTCTGTGCTTGGGGGGATGTGTGGGAAAATGAGGAGTAAGCGTGTGTGAGGCTCCGGCCAGGAAAGAACTCACGTCCTACTTTTTTTGTTTCTTTTAAAGATTTATTTTTATTTATTCATGCATAGAAGAACTGGGGTGTAAGCAGAACGGAGGTGGGAGCAGAACAGGCCGATATACTGAAATCCACTGCTGAGTGGAGCAGCGGGTGAGACAGGAGAGGACAGTGGCCGATGATAGACTGATAGCACTGAGACTTTAACCCTTGCACCACCAGGGAGGCTCTCACATCCTACTTTTGAAAATGAGGAAGAAAGGAAAAAAATGATCAGTTTACAAGTCGAGTTTAATTGCGATACTAGTAAGCAGACACCTCTCATCTTGGCAGGGATTGCAAAGTGATAAAATTCTGAATGGAAAGTGGTAAGGCATATGAAGAGCGTCACAAATCAGGTCTGTGGAAGGAACTGCTGGGGACTAGAGGTGGACATTGACAATAATTGGAAAGCTGGTGATACTGAGAGTGGAAGCGACAGATGAAATATGAAACCAAAAAAAGTAAGAAATGTCTCAATAAAGACTCAGAGACAAATTTTGGACATTTTTGCTTTTTAAAGAAAAAGTAAGATAAAGATTTTTTTTTTAAAAGAAGTGACCAGCCACGTTGGATCCCTTTTCAAAGTTTTATATAGCAGTTTGCCCTGTGTTATCTGCTTTCAAATGATTCACTTTATCCTCAGATACTTAGGCATTAGCATTATTATTTCTACTCTACCAACAACAAAATAGAAATTTAGAATATTTGCAGTGCTCTTTGCTGAAAGGTGCCAAGTGGCAGGACGGGCATCTGAAAAAAAAGTAGAGCTCAGTCTTGGTCCTTCTACCTTCTGCCACAGCTGCGCTTGGATTTGGGGGTGATGCCTCCTAGTCAATGCTATATCTGAATCAATAACTGGGTCATGGGGTGGCCTCCCTGGTGGCCTAGGGGATAAGTGTCAGCACTAGCACCACTACCACCTGAGTTTGATCCCTGGCCAGGGAGCTGACCCACATGTGTTACAGCAAACTGCTCCTGTCTCGCCTGCTGCTCCCCTCAGCAGTGGATTTCAGTAGATCTGCCTGTTCTGCTGCCCACTCTGCCTCTGGTAGATCTGCTGAACCCTCACACCTCTGGCCTACACCCTAATTCTTGTATGCATAACTAAATCAAAATAAACTTTTATTTATTTATTTATTTATTTGTTTATTTATTTATACAACAGCTGGGGTGTAGGCCAGGGGTGCAGGGGGTAAGAGAAGTCACCAGAGATGAGTGGGGAGCAGAACAGGCAGATCTACTGAAATCCACTGCTGAGGGGAGGTGGGCAAACAACAGGAGATGTCTGCTGTGCCATGTGGCTCAGCTCCCTGGCCGGGGTTTGAACTCATGCTGCAGTGCCTGCTGATAGCTTCATAGTGCTGAGAATTACCCCTTGTGCCACCATGGAGGCCCAAAAAAATCTTAAAAAAAAAAAAGATCTGGGTAATGGAAAAGTCATGATGCATGGTGACCTAAATACTTTGGTGGTCTTACATGTTGGGGGAGGTTTGTGGTTTTGGAGCGGGGATATTTTGTTTATTTCTACCTTGGGACACTGTGAGTGGTGGGATGGGAGGTGGAGGGGCAGGACCCACTGTCACACTTGGCCACTAAATGATGACCGTGGCTGCACGGGCAGGATTTAGAAGGTTCTTGTGCTTGGCTCCTTAGGGTAAACCAGGTCAAGGCCCTTTTTTAGTCTTCCAGTTGAATCAAGGAAGGAAAAATCAGACCAATAAGGAGGCATCTAAATTTGTGTCAGCATTCCATTTCAGTAGAGCTGTTCCTGTTGGACAGTAGAACTTAACTGACAGCTTACATTGTGTCTCTAATTAGATGCCATCACCTGCTTCCCCTGTTAGTGACAGCACTGGGTGGCATGTTGATGGCAGTGGGAGAGTTCTCAAAGTGGATGGATCTTTGATTTTTATGTTGTCTTGGCTCATTCCCTGTCACAAGACAATTCTGCTTACAGAATTGTCACAAGAAGACATGGTTTGTCTAGGCTTGCCCTCAGTTCTTGATGAAGTTATATGATGAAATGTCAAATAAATGATGAGCTAAATATGTGTTTATTTCATTCCAAAACTTAAGTGTACATTCTGGTGCTTGCTGAAGCTCTGTTTAAAAAGTCATAATTCTGTGAACATCATCAAGATGCATAGTAATTGCTTTCAATGCTAAGCCTGTGGCAGAAATTACCTACTGTCCCGTGGAACAGTTGATTGAGCTAGTTGAGTTATAATGCATCTCGGTGAAGTCTGTGGCCCTTGTAACCCTTCATAGTTCTAAAAAAATGTGATTTGATAAGTTTTTTTCCCTGTTATTTCTGTTTGCAAACTGAATAGATGATGTGGTTTTGCAGATCTGATGGAAAGAAATTGGCTGGCTTCCATACTCATTTCAAAATCACGATTGGTACCTCTGCTGGAGGGGTTTTCAATTCTCCATCTCTAATCTGTCCTTCTAAGAGATTTAGTGACCAGATGTCCAGGATCAGTGATGAAGATCTTGCCTGCCAGAATCAATATTTCCCCCCTATCATCCTGCTGGCCCAGGAATTTGAAAATCCCCATTGAGAATACCTAGCTGTAGCTATCACTAGTGGAAGTATTGCTTGCCAGATTCTAGATTACTTGACTAACCAGTTCTAATATAATTAAAATTCATTTGACATTTTCATTGTGATAAATTCTTCTTTTTATCAACTTTTTTTGAATTTTTATTTTTATTTATTTTTAAAGATTTATTTATTTTTATACAAGAATTGGGATACAGGCCAGAGATGTGGGGATTGAGAACATTCACCAGAGACAGAGCAGGGAATAGAACAGGCAGACAGACTGAAGTACACTGCTGAGGGGAGCAGTGGGCGAGACAGGAGAGGTCTGTCCTGCCATGTGGGTTTCTCCCTGGCCGGTTGGGAATCGAACTCATGCTGCCGTGGCTGTGGATTGCTTCATAGGCTGTGTCTTAATCCCTGTGCCACCAGGGAGGCCCTCAACTTTCTTTTTTGACTGCATTTTCTGTTCTCCTGTTACAAATCTATTCATACCGTTCGTAATCTTTGACTTTAATTCTTCCTACGTAATGAGATACTTCTACTATCCTTCCATTTTGCTATTTATCTACTTTCCTATTGTAGTCTAGCCAACCAAATCATCTTGATACGCAAAGTGTGGTCTGTGGATCACCAGTATCAGCATCACCTATGAGCCTATTACAAGTGTATGGGGAAGTGGGATATTGGTGAAGGGAATAGTGTTTTAATTTCACAAGATGAATAATTTCTAGAGCTCTAATGTATAGTAAAGTAATTATAGTTAACAGTATTGTATATTTGTAATTTTCTAAAAGGGTGCATCTTATGTGATTTCACCATACATATATGTGATTTCACCATACATAATAACCATTTCTGTTTGTATGTGCACATGTTTGCATATGTGCACATATGTGCACACACAAACAGAAATGGTAATTATGTGAGCTGATACATATGTTAATTAACTTGATTGTGGTGATTATTTTACAAGGTATTTATTAAACAAAGCATCAAGTTGCATACCTTAAATAGATATACTTTTCTTTTATTAATTGCATCTCAAAAAAGCTATTAAAACCAGAAAAAGAGAAAACAAGTCAGCCTTCACTTCATATCTTTTGATTTTGAATGTGTGTCTTCGTAAGATCCCTGGTAATACATATGATCTAAGTTTGAGAAGCTCTGTTCCGGTGGTCTTACGAAGTCAATTTCTTCTAGAAACATGGGCACAAACTGGACAGTTATCAAATATTTTTCACTTTGTTGATGTCCTGGGGTAACCATTGATACTTGCAGTTGTGGAAGGGGCTACCAGAGGAAAAACCTGCTCCACTAATTGGAACTATGTTCTCAAGGCAAACCGTCCTGCTGTGGCTCTTGATAAGTGGATTATCTGCTGATTTTCATTATCTGCACAATCCTTTCCTACTTGCACAACAAGACAATGAAAAGCACTGTGGTCTGAAACTATATTTCAAAGGAGAAAAAAATGTGTCACTTTAGAGCAAGAATGGCGGGGAGAAAAACAGATGTCTCAATTTCAACTGCGTGTACTAAGTGACACATGTCACAAGGCAACCAGATGCTCTGCTTCATCCGTGTAACAGTTATTCCCCAGGAGATGGGTAAGTGGGTGAACAAGTCCCTGCACTCTGGGGATGAAGAGTGCCTCAGTATGACAGCCTTGTTACAGCAAGTAAGGGTTTATACATATATATATATTTTCAGGTATATATAACATAACCATTTCAACAGTTATATATCTACATTTCCATAGACTGCTGGAGGTCCACAGAAATTTACCATGGAGGTACAAATCAAATTTTAATATGAAGTTTAAAGGCATATGTACTTCTTGGGTGTCTTGATAAAAGTGCAGGTTCTGATTCTGTAGGTCTGAGATGAGATTTGAAGTTTTGTATTTCTCCCAGGCTCCGAGGTCATGATGATGTAACACTTGGAGTAACGAGGGACCATAGAAAGGTCTTGCCTGTTCTTTTCCTAATAGGAATTTCAAACTGAAGAACAATTAACATTACCAAATGCACTTGGGTTACCTTTTTATTTTGGGATGAATTTATGAAATTTATCAAGATTTAGGAGAGTAATGGTAGTGCTGCATTTTCTTTTTTAAAAATTAAACATCCTATCTCTTGCTACCATGGATTCATCCAGAACAGAAGATAAAGCACATTAGCCTTCAGTATCTTTTGCCTCCAATCTATCCAGCGTACTGTCACCAACATAATCTTTCTGAAACACCGCTTTTACGATGTCACGTCTCTGCTCCAAAATTTATGGTTGTTTCCTATTTCCTATTGGACAAGTCTAAATTCATCTGCCAGGCTTCAAGGATACTCATAACTTGGCTTTACTCTATTAATTCAATCTTATTTATTTCTATTCCTCAGCTAGAACTCTGTCAGTCAGGCCCTGCCTCTGAGTCCCTCCCCTTCCAGAGCCAGAGCACGAGAGCCCATTATCCAATGGCTAAGCTTTCGTTTAATTCCAATAGCCAAACAACGCAATCCTTAATTTAAACTTAATATTGCCTGTGCACTGGGTTGAGTATTGTTCTCCGTCCAATTCTCATGTACCTGAAAACTCAAATATAGCCTCATTTGCAATTTACAAATAATATATTTTTGCAGGTATAATTAGTTAAGATGAAATCTGGCTTAGAGTGGGTCCTAAATCCAGTGACTGGTGTCTATAAAAGAAGGGTAGGCTTACAGAGGCATACACTGGGAAGAAAGGCATGTAAAGACAGAGACAGGAATAGGAGTGATGCTGCTATAAGCTAAGAAACACTAGGAGACTCCAGGAACCTTGGAAGATACTAGGAAGCTTCTTCCCCTAGAACTCTTGGAGGAAGTGTTGTCCTCCAAACATGTCTTTACCTTTCTGGGCTCAGAACTGTGGGAGAATAAATTTCCATTGTTAAAGTCATCAGATTTGTTGTATCAACTGTAAGAAAATAATATGACTTAGATTCACTTCTTTAATATATGTATGTTAGCATTGTTTGGCTTTGTATTAGAGTAATGTTGGCTTCATAAAACATGTTTGAAAGTGTTTCTTCTTTTTCAATTTTTTGGAAGAGCTTGAGCAGGAGAGGTATTAGTATATCTTTGAAGGTTCAATATAACTCATTTGGGAATCCATCTGGTCTTGGACTTCTGTCTTTTTTTGGGGGGAGGGCAGGGGGCAGAGTTTTGAGTACAGTTTCAATTCCCTTGCTTATGATTATGTTTGTTCAGGATTTCTGTTTCTTCCTTATTCAGTCTCAGATGTATAATTCTAAGAATTTGTCCATCCTTCTAGGTTATTGAATGTGTTGGTGTATAAATGTTCATAGTAGTCTCTACTTAGCCTCTAAATTTCTGCAACAACTGATGTAAGATTTTCTGTATTGTTTTTCATCCTGTATATTTGTGATTTCTTCCTTGTTTTCTTAGTGAGTCTTGGTGGTGGTTTGTTTATTTTGTTCATTTTTCTAAGAACCTGCTTTGGTTTCATTAATCTTTTGCACTGTCTTCTTAAAATTTCTATTTCATTTATTTCTCCTTTGATTTTTATGATTTCTGTTCTTCTGTTGACTTAAGGATTTGTTTGTTCTTTTTCCAATTCCTCCAGTTGAGAGGTAAGATTATATATTTGAGCCCTTTCTTATTTCTTGATGTATTATTTTATACTGTATTACTATATACTTCCTTCTTAGTACTGCTTTTGCTGTGTTCCATAAGTACTACAATGTTGTATCCTCATTTCTATTTGTTTGTTTCTCCTTCGATTTCCTCATTAAGCCAATAGTCTTTTTTTTTTTTAAAGATTTATTTATGTATTTTGTACAAGCACTGGGTACAGTCAAAAATGCCAGAGGGTGAGAGAATTCACCAGAACCAGAGTGGAGGGCAGAACAGGCAGACTGATGAAGTACACTGCTGAGGGGAGTAGCAGGCGCGGCAGGAGGGGTCTGTGCGTCATGTTGGACCCTTGCCGGAGGTCAGGAATTGAACTGGAGCTGCAGAGGCTGCGGGCAGCTTTGCAGCCCAGGGCTCAACCTCTGCGTCACTGGGGGAGGCCCCCCAATAGTCTTTCCATAGTGTGTTTTTTAGTCTTCACATATTGAAGGATCTCCCTGTTTTCTTTTGATAGCCTATATTAGAGAAGATGCTAGATATGATTTTACTTTTTGTGAATTTATTGGTATTTGTTTTGTGACCCAGTATGTGGTCTCTTCTGGAGAATGTTCCATGTGCATTTGAGAAAAATGTCCATTTTACTTTTGTGGAGTGTAGTGTCCTCTAAATGTCTCTTAGGCCCTTGTATTCTAACTCCTTGTTTAAGACTATTGGGGTCGAGGGGCCTCCCCGGTGGCACAGCTGTTAAGAGCCGCACTGTGAAGCTGTCTGCAGTTTCTGCAGCATTGGTTCAATTCCTTGCCAGCCAGGGAGAACCCCACATGGCTTGGCAGACCTCTCCTGCCTTGCTGGCTGCTCTCCTCAGCAGTGTCCTTGGTCCGTTTGCCGGTTCCGCTCCTCGCTCTGGTTCTAGTGAATTCTCTCACCCTCCCATGCTTCTGACCTGTACCTCAGTTCTTGTATAAATAAATAAATAAATAAATAAATATTTTTTAAAAAAGACTGTTGGGTTCGAGATGAAAATGCATACATTGTACAAAAATGAAAAATGATGTAAAAATATATATTAAAAAATGTTCCAAGAAAGACTGTTGGGTTCTTGTTTAGGTTCTGTGTAGTTAATATATCCATTGATGAAAGTGGGGTGTTGAAAGTCTCTGCCTAAATTGTGATGTTGGCAATGTTTGCTTTCAGAGTAAATAGTAATTGTATAGTGTATTTTCATGCTCCTTCATTTGTGAGCATACATTGTTGAGTGTTGTGTCTTCTTGATTATTGTTAATTATATAATGTCCTTAATCTTCATATAATGTTCTCTTAGTCATTACATAATGTCCCTTCCTTTCTCTTGTTAGCATTTTTAACTGGAATTCAATTTCATCTGATAATTTGTTGGTCAGAGGTTTATGGATTTTTAAAGAGTAAACTTCAATATGTTAAATGTTTTATTAATTAAGAGTAAAGCATAAGCAGGAACATTTCCCAGTTTCCCAGAGCCCTCACTACTTCCATTCCAATATGGCCCACACCAAAACAGCCCTCCTCCAGTGTGGCAATGAGTGGATGAGGAGCTACAAAGACCTATCCCCACCTGAGTTAAAATGGGGTGATTATAAATGGAGCAGCTATTTTTCCATTACAGTTCAACATTCCTTGTTAGGAAAGAAGTACATTTATTGCCACACAAAATGAATCCTTGCCCTGAGACATCAGAGTAGTGCCCAGAGTATGGACTTCTTTACTTTGTGCCTTGTTTGTGATTTTCAAGATGTCATATTTATGAATGTTGCTTTAGAAATTATATTTTTCATCTATATTACTTGAGAACATTACTATAAATTTCAAATTTGTACATTTAAAATACATTACAAATAACTTGCATGCTCTTCATATTCCACTTAATACATATTGGACCAGCAACAAATTAGCTAATAGTACATTAGAAAGGTTTATTTTGGGTAATTCACTCATAAGATCAATAATGGAAAAGAGAAGAACCTCCTAGTTAATTTAACAGCATGTGAAATGATTTAACAGTAAATTTGACAGGGCTTCCAGAGTAAATAATTACCATTTCCATCTCTGTTTAAGATAGCTGTTAGGTACAAAATATGTGAGTAGTTAGATATCATGAATTACCTATTGTTTGAACCCTTCTTTGGGTCAAAGGATAATTCCTTATGCCAAAAGGTTGAGGCAGGAAAAAGATGTATTCAATGCTGGAGATGCGGCTAATAACACACAGAGAACAAAAGGTCTCAGCTAAGACTGTGGGAAAGTAGTGACTGCAAAATAATTACATTTCTGGAACAAAAAAGGGTTAATGAAATGAACCCTTATAAAACCAGTAAGAACATTATTAGAGAAGAGTCTTAAAAACCCAGGCAAAGGGTAATGAGATAATGAAAGGATAAACTGCTGTACTGAACACACAGGACTGTGGGTCTTAAAAACGCATTAGAGGGTAACCTGATGTGGAATATAGGGGAGAGCTCCCTATTTCTAGATTGACAGGCAAATGCACCTCATTTGCTCATTGTCTTCATAAAGTATGAAAATCCAATATCTTGCCTTTTCCATTATTATCCAATATTTTAGTGATTTTTTAATTGGTTTGGATAAGTTTCTAATTGATATAATTTATATTATATGTAGATTTCAGAACTTAGACATTCTTGTGTTCATTTACTTCCTGCTGGGCTCCTTCCCTAGTTTCCCCTCATCCACACACTTGCATACCGATGTTTCCCCAAGGCTCACCCACTTCCCTTTCTCTTGATCATACTCTCTTCCCTGGGCAACCTTGTTCAATCATTTATTTGACTTTGAATGATAGTTTATCCTGGTGATTTTCAAAACCACAGTTACAGTTCCGGTCTCTTTTGTTAATAAAACTAAATTTCCAATTCCTTTCTGGCCATATAGATGTTGTTTGCTTCTAATAACAGGTTTGTTGAATTCACCCTCAAACTGATTCCCCCTCTTGTGTTTTAGAATCTGCTTTTGAGCCCCACCTTCCTAGTCCTCCTTTATCTTGCTAGCATCTCAAAGCAGTTTCACTTTTCTAATACACCATGTTGTTGATCCTATTCCCTGTATCTCTTTAGTTATGCTACTGCAGCCCTTCAATTCCTACCACTGCTTTCATTTTTCCTAGCTCATTCATATACCAGTGAAATATTTTAAGAGCTTAATTATTACCCTTCTTTCTATTGTTTCAATTCCTTTATTCAATAAATCTTTATGAAACTATTAATGGTCTTATGATAGGCTTTAGGAATATAGTTTTAAAAAAACAGACAAAAATTTTCTCCCATTAAAAAGCTTATACTACAGTTGGGCAGTGGAGGCAACATACAAAACAAGAAAATTCATGTTATATTAGAGAGTGATGAGCCTTACAGAGAAAACTTATATGGGGCAGACAGGGAGGGAATACCAGAGAGCCAAGTTTGCTGTTTTATTCACATCCTCAAAAGCATCATTGATAGGTGGGTTTTGAGCAGACACCTAAAATGCAGTGAGGGGATGAACCATCACATATTTGGAGAAATAACAGAGGTGGATCCAGGTCTGGCATGTTCATTTTCCACCTCTACTTTCTAAAACAGGCAGGTTGAGTTGGCTGGAGGGGGATGAATGAGGGCTGAGGGAAGAGAGGGCTTATATTTTTGTTTTGAGCAAGGTGGGACACTATTTAACTTACAAATAATCATTGACATACTCTAGAGAGAGGGAATTATCAATTATGCCAAATAAAGTTAATCCATTGAGTAAGAATGGTACTGAACATTGCCATTCAGGGCTAAGGCTTTGGGTATCATTTGTGACCAAGAACTATTTTGGTAGAGAGTTGTGTATGAAAATTTTATTGGAGTAAGTTTTCAGAGAGAACAAAATTGGAGTCTGAAACAAGTCTAGAGGATTATTTATAGGAGTTTTGCTATAGTAGAGGAAATGTATAGTAAATAGAATGTTAGGTTCAAGAGAAACTGATAGAGGTTTGGGTGCATGTCACTTGTACAGGGAATGCAAAGGAATCAGGAGAAGATAAGCTATGAGTTAATGAAGAATGATATTTCAGCAGGAGTCTGCATCACCCCGATACCCTGGAGAACTTAAGAGCATGAATTTCACCCCAAGTTAGTTCTTCCTTGTATATGGCACTATTCTTCTGTGCTCCCAAGTACATCAATATGGTGGTGAACGATTGCTCATGGGGGCCGGAATGGAAGGGAAGGCACCGTACCCAGTACAGGAATCTGCACATATATACTGCATATGTGATTAATAAACTTTGAACTAAAACACTAGTTTTTTTTTTTAAATGAAAATTAGTATTCCTTTTTTAAAGATTTATTTATTTATACAAGAACCAGGGTACAGGCCAGATACACGGGAGGGTGAGAGGATTCACCAGAGACATAGCGGGGAACAGAACAGGCAGACTGAGGAAATACACTGCTGAGGGGAGCAGCGGGAGCGGCAGGAGAGGTCTGCTGCACCATGTGGGACCCTTGCGGGCCAGCTGGGATTAAGCCGGTGCTGTAGAGGCTGCGGACAGCTTCATAGCGTGGCACTCAACCGCCTGCACCACCAGGGGAGGCCCTAAAACTCTACTTTTGAACTGAGAGTCCTGCCCCAGTGACCCCTGAAGAAGTGTCAGATGTCATCAGGAAAACAGGATGTCTTTCCCTGCCCCAGGAAGATAGGATCTACCTGGGTCAAGATGACCAAGGAGGGTTGGGCCTCCCTGGTGGCGCAAGGGGTTAAGATGCAACCTATGAAGCTATCTGCAGCCTCTGCAGCACGAGTTCAACCCTAGGCCAGCCAGGGAGCAACCCACATGGCATAGCAGACCTCTCCTGGCTTGCCCACTGCTCCCCTCAGCAGTGTATTTCAATCAGTCTGCCTGGTCTGTTCCCCACTCCGACTCTGGTGAATCCTCTTACCCCCCACACCTCTGGCCTGTATCCCAGTTCTTGTATGCATAAATAAATAAATCTTTCAATAAAAAATGACCAAGGAGGGGACTCTGGGGACATGGCAAAGACAAAGGCACCCATTGTGATGGCTGTTGTGGCGGGAGGTTCACTTATGGCTAACTGCCTTTGTTTAGTTCCCTAGAAAAAGTGTGGCTTGAGAAGAGATGTCAGAATGGGTTTTTGAGGTTAAAGATCCCCATTCTCTCAGATCACTGGTTTTATGATGATAAAGTGCATGTTATAAATTCCTGTCTCTGTTCAATTGGTTTCTGGCAATGACAGGTAGTCAGACCCTGGCATTTTCTGGCTACATTCCCCGTGGGGGTGTGTAAGATTCTGGACAAGACAGCTCCCATTGGGCCAGGGGCAAAGCTCAGAGGACAGGGCTGCTCTGTCCTGTTAGCGATCAGTGTAGCTGGAGAGAGGTGTCAGCAGTGCTTGTTACAGCGGCAATGGGAAGCATCTGAGTGGGAGATAGCATGTGTTTCCTATCAATGGAAAGACCTAGTTGAGAGAGAAATTCCTAAGGAAGGAGCAACCAGTCTCACCTCTTTTTTTTTTTTTTTTAATAGAGGCTTGTTTTTATTTATTTATTTGTTTGTTTGTTTGTTTTGTTTATACATGCACTGGGTACAGTCAGAAGCGCGGGAGGGTGAGAGAATTCACCAGAGCCAGAGCGGGGAGCAGAGCAGGCAGAGGGACCGAAGCACACTGCTGAGGGGAGCAGCGGGCGGCAGGAGAGGTCTGCGCGTCATGTGGGACCCTCCTCCGGTGGCCAGGGAGCAGCCGGGGATTGAACCGGCGCCGCAGAGGCCATGGGCAGCTTCGCAACCCAGCGCTCAACCGCTGCGCCACGGGGGAGGCCCCAGTCTAACCTCTTTAACAAGCCTTTGAATTGTGACCATGAATCCATATCCAGCTCTATGACAATATACTTTCAAAAATCATCCTTCTGATAAAAACCTAAACATGCTGGACATAGCAAAAACAACCAAAAAACTTTCAGAGTACATGTTTGAACATGGAAATTTCAGAGGTCAAAAGATATTGCTATTTTTGGGCATTTGGGTTGTTTCCAAAGCTTAGCTATTGTAAATAGTGCTGCTATAAACATAGGGGTGCAGGTGCCCTTTTGAATTAATGTTTCTGTGTCCTTTGGGTAAATACCTAGGAGTGGAATTGCTGGATCATATGGGAGCTCTACACAATGGAATATTATTCAGCAATCAAAAAAAAAGATAAACTCATGCAATTTGCAGCAACATGGATGGAGCTGGAAGGGATCATTCTCAGTGAAAGAAGCCACAAAGAAAAAGAAAAATACCAGATGGTCTCAGCAGGTGTAGTGGCAGGATGGACACAGTGCAGGTTTTCTATGATCCCATGCAAACGGGGTAAAGGAGGAAAGAGTCCTGGCGCCCTCACTGACTTTTGCAGGTTTTTTATTTAGATTTACCAGGCACATGGCAGGTAGGGGTGCTGGGGGGCCGGGAGGCTGGCAGGCCTCTCAGCCCCCAGCAAATCTTCACTCTATCTGGGCTCTCAGGCTTTTTCTTGTGTTCTCTCTGCTCCTCTGCTTCTTCTCTCAGCTTCTGCTCGCATCTCTGCTTCTTTCTTGGCTTCTGCTGGCGTCCCCGTGACGCCGCCCTTAAAAGCCCAGTCTCAGCCCAGATGAATCCCATCTACCTAGGCCCACACCTTACTCCAGGTGCCATCAGGCATGCATTCAGGACCGCAGGTTTCCGTCATCTATCCTGATGGCGGGAGGGCAGAAAAGCCTGATACTTTTTACCTTACCCTACAGCAGGAATTTAGAAAACCCAAATAAGGGACCAGGAAAAAGACTAATTATAATAAAGAAAAATCAAAATCAACAAGCAAATAGAAACCAGAGACACACTATGGGGAGGGGGGAAGAGAGGAGGGGTTAGGGTCAAAATAAGGGGGAGTGCAATTGTATGGGGACTATAACCAAAATGAAAATGCATACATTGTGCAAAAATGAAAAATGATTGTAGGGGCAGGAATGGACACAAAGCAGGTTTTCTGATCTGGCAGACCCGGTAAAGGAGAAGTCACAGTCCTCAGTGGCTTTTGCAGGTTTTTAATTTAGATTACCAAGTACACAGCAGGCAGGGGCGCTGGGGTAGGCTGGCAGGCCTCCCAGCCCCCAGCAGGTCTTCACTTTGGGCTCTCCAGCCTTCTCTCGGCTTCTGCTTTTGGCTTCTACTGGCGTCCCTGTGACGCCGCCCTTAAAAGCCCAGTCTCAGCCCAGGTGAATCCCATCTACGCATGCCCACACCCTACTCCAGGTGCCCGCCATCAGGCATGCATTCAGGACCGCAAGGATCCATCATCTATCCTGATGGCAGGAGGGCAGAAAAGCCCGATACTTTTTCCTCACCCTAGAATGATGTAAGAATTATATAAAATAAAATATATTAAACATAAAAATAGATATTGCTATTTTCCCCCACTGAACAACTTGATTTAACTTTCTGTGCCCTTTTTTTCACTTATAGAATGGAAAATTTTTAGTACAACTTATAAGATTGTTATGATATTTGTGAGATAATATATGAAAAATACTCAAATAATTCTTGGATTCTTTCTTTCTCCCTCCCCCTCATCCTCTCCTGCTTCCTCCTCCTTTTTTTGTCTCATTAGTTCAACTTCTATCATGTGCCTTTTGCGCTTTTCCCCTTGCCATTGCTGAAAGACTTGTTACTCTCCTTACATATGACAGAACTTTTTGTATGTTCTTGCTTTCCTGAAATACTCTCACCCCATTTCCTCCCTATTCTCCTGAGTCGTTCTCACCCTTATTAAAAACGATACCCAGATATCATTTTTCTAATCCTTCCCTATGTATTAGCAGAGCCATTCATTTCTTTCCCTGTGTGATGTGATATCTCTGCTGTTTTGATTAGTAGTTCCCTAGTAATAAATGATGATGAGCTTCTTTCCATGTGCTTGTTTTCTGTCTGTATATCTGCTTTGGATAAGTGCTTATTTAGGCTATTCTGCTCATTTTAAGATGCTTGTTTGTTGTTGAGTTGTATGAGGTCTCTATATATTTTGGATATTAACCTCTTGACAGGTGTATGATTTGTGAATATATTCTACCATTTAGTAGAATCTAGCTGTAAGGGCCGGACTGGGCACAGGTGCAGGTTTTCTGATCCCATGCAGACCGGGTAAAGGAGGAGTCAGAGTCCTCAGTGGTTTTGCAGGTCTTTTATTGGGGTTCACCAGGCATATGGCAGGCAGGGGTGCTGGCTGGGGGGCTGGGAGGCTGGCAGGCCTCCCAGCCCCCAGCAAGTCTTTACTCTATCTGGGCTCTCTGGCGTTCTCTGCTTCTGCGTCGGCTTCTCCTTCAGGTTCTGCTGCTGCTGGCTGGGGCTGCTGGCGTCCCCCCGTGACGCTGCCCTTAAAAGCACAGTCTTAGCTCAGCTGAATCCCATCTACCTATGCCCACACCCTATTCCAGGTGCCCGCCATCAGACATGCATTCAGGACAAGGATCCATCATCTATCCTGATGGCAGAAGGGCAGAAAAGCCTGATATTTTCTTTACCCTACACTAGCCTTTTCTTATTTTATTTTTAAAATTTTTAAAAGATTTATTTACTTATGTATACAAGAACTGGGGTACAGGCCAGAGTGTGGGGCATGAGAAGATTTACCAGAGACAGAGTGGGGAGCAGAAGAGGCAGAATGACTGAAATACACTGCTAAGGGGAGCAGCGGGTGAGTCAGGAGAGGTCTGCTGCACCATGTGGATATCTCCCTGGTGGGGGATTGAACTCGTGCTGCAGAGGCTGAGGATTGCTTCATAGTGCTGTGTCTTAACCCCTTGTGCCACCAAGGAGGCCCTTTTTTTTTTGTTAAATTTTTGTGCAGACTAACTGGGATACAGGCCAGAGGTGCAGTAGGCAAGAGGGTTCCCCAGAGACAGAGTGAGGAGCAGAACATGCAGATTGACTGAAATATACTGCTGAGGGGAGCAGTGCGCAAGATAGTAGAGGTGTTCAGCAACCTGGCCGGTGATTGAACCCAGGCCATAGTGGTGGTAGAGCTGAGACTTAACCCCTAGGCCACCAGGGAGGCCCTATGTAGGGTAAGATTAAAAAGTATCAGGCTTTTCTGCCCTCCCGCCTTTAGGCTAGATGATGGAACCCTGCGGTCCTGAATGCATGCCTGATGGCGGGCACCTGGAGTAGGGTGTGGGCATGCGTAGATGGGATTCACCTGGGCTGAGACTGGACTTTTAGGAGCAGCATCGCGGGGATGCCAGCAGAAGCCGAGGCGGCGGGGGAGGGAGAGGGAGAGAGAGACCTGCTCCGTGCCCATTCCTGCCCCTACAATTGGTGTAAGTCTGCAAGATGATCCATGCAGATGGGTATAGAGCCCTCCGAAGACCTCAGGAGTAACAGACTAAGCCTGTGACAGTGCTGAAGGCGCCATGGCAGGACAGAAGGTGGACAAGGTCCGGGAGCTATGGGAATCAGATCATGCCTGGAGGAGGAGACGCCCAAGAGGACCAGCCAACGACCCCTGAGGCAGCAGAATCATCGGGGAAAGAAAGGACCGTGATTTGGAGCTCGCCAGTGCTAATGGTAGGGAGCGGCCTAATCGACTTGGACTGATGAACTTGGACTGACAATCCTGCCAGAAGGCAGAGGAACTTTGGCAAGTTAAGTTTTTGGGACCCTGGGGAAGGATGTTATTGTTTGTACAACCCAGGAGATGGGAATCTGGGGGTGGACAGTAGGCCTTGGTGGCCAAAAGCAGCCTGCGTATGCCCAGCAGCTAGGCAGAGGAGAAAAGCCAACTGAGAAGGCAAAAGCTGGTACAGATGCTAAGTTTGGGAAGCCCTGAGTGGCTGTTAAGCACTCATTAAGCTGAGGAAGGCCAGTGAGTCTCATAAAATCACCTGTGGGTGATGCCCTGCTCGTTGTTGAGTAAGGGTTAAGACCTGAGGAACCTGTCCTTGGGGGAAGGGTGGGGAATGTGGCTTGGGGTGGAGCCCAAGCTGAAGAAGAGACCCAAGAGAGGCTACATGTGGAGCAGTGGGTTGGCCTGAGTGTAGGAGTCTGCGTGTCGCATTGGTGCCTATGAAAGCCCAGTGCTGGAGCGACCGCAGACAGAGACTCTGAGGGTTGGTGATTACCCCCAACAGTATAGAAACGCCACTCCCAGAGTGAGTGCATCCTGGGGGTGGATGCGGTGTGGGGCTTGTGGCCAAGACCACAGCCAGAGAAGGCCAGGAAGCCTGATGACTCCTGGTGTGTGTTGGCAGATGCTGTGTTTCCCCTCCCTAGTATGAACAGTGCCTTCCACAGCAGAAGTGGTGGATCATCTGCTGGTGCCAGTAATTGTCTTTTGCCACTAAGTTGGTGCCCTGCCTGGACTTATTTTGTTCTGTTGTATTTTGTTATATTGTTTTATTGTGATGTATACTGTTACTTTTGTGGGCCATGGCTACAGTGTTCATATTTGCCAAGAAAAAAGTATTTGATTTGTATAGAAACTGTCTGGCAGAAAACCCTGAGGGTGTGAATTGTAGGGTAAGGTAGAAAGTATCAGGCTTTTCTGCCCTCCCGCCATCAGGATAGATGAGGGAAACCTGTGGTCCTGAATGCATGCCTGATGGCGGGCACCTGGAGTAGGGTGTGGGCATGTGTAGATGGGATTTACCCGGGCTGAGATTGGGCTTTTAGGGATGGCGTCGTGGGGACGCCAGCAGAAGCTGAGAGAAGGAGAGAACACCGGAGAGCTCAGAGAGAGTGAAGACTTGCTGGGGGCTGGGAGGTCTGCCAGCCTCCCGGGACCTCCAGTACCCCTGCCTGCTGTGTACCTGGTAAATCCCAATAAAAGCCTGCAAAAATCCACTGAGGGTTCCAGGACTCCTCCTTTACCTGGTCTGCCAGATCAGAAAATCTGCACTGTCTTCCTGTCCCTACACCCTGCTTGTTAGTTTTTTTAATCTCCAGTTTATTTAGAGATGTCAGTTTGGTCCCAAACTGTGCTGTCTTGGACCCTTTCACATTGATTCAGGTTTTGGCCATGTGACTTGCCTTGGCTACTGTGAGAATAATGTGTGATTCAGTGAGAGGGTTTCAAAGTATTTGTGCATTGGGACTTACTCTCATTGCTATTAGGACTCTGAGATGGTCATGTGGAGAAGCCCAGGCCAGCCTCCTCTGTGATGAGAGACCACCTGGAGCAGAGATGAACCATCCCAGCCAAGGGCCCAGTGATAGGCGCAAGTAGAGCCTAGCAGTGCCCTGCAGAGATCACATAAAGACCAGCAGAAAACTGATCAGCTGAGCCCATCCTAAAATCCTGACTTAGATAATTATGAACTAAACAAATGTTACTGAGTTTTGGACTACTTTGTTATGCAGCAAGAGCTAACTGCTATCATCTTAGAGACTGCACCTGGATGAGAAAGAGGTCCTTAATATTTTAAATGAAGTCATCTTTTAAGGATA
This sequence comes from Talpa occidentalis, assembly GCF_014898055.3. Lineage (NCBI taxonomy): Eukaryota > Metazoa > Chordata > Mammalia > Eulipotyphla > Talpidae > Talpa > Talpa occidentalis. The sequence continues at coordinate 45,645,658 of NW_023601653.1, forward strand.
CACACACATATCTTTCACACTTGAACACATTAGAATAGGTAGTTCATGGGGCTAGAGAGCATGAGAAGGGGGAGAAGGAATTATAAGGAAAAAAGTGTCAAGGATTTAAAAGGATGGAAGGTGTAGTCTCAGAAAGAGAAGACTCAGATTTAGAGGGAAGATGATTTCCATTTTGTACATGTTGAACTTGAAGTTAGTAGTTAATTAGGTACAGAAAAGGGTAACAAAATAACTAGTGTTTATTAGAATGTGAGAATTTTAAATCTTAATTAAAAACAAATGAAACAGGAAAATAAGAACAATTCAGTTTACTACAAATTCTAAAACTCTGTTGAACAGAAATGTGTTTTGTCTCAGGATTCCCAGCTACAAAATATGGATATCCTCTCTTGTGGACAAAAATTTGCAACCACTGGAAAAATTCAAAGACCATCTTATGGGTTTAGGAAGACTAGCTTACATATATGCGATTTTGTTCTTGTAGTATAAATAGTTGCCACTAAGTATCAGCCTGTGACTGCTGGGAAGGAGATTTAATAATCATTTAGATGTGTAAATTCTGGTGTAATTTAAAAATGACAGATTTGCTAGTTATTTAGGGTCAGTGGTAAGGACTCTGGATTTGGGGTTTGATGCACTAGTAGTTCTGTGCTCTTGGGCTTAGAAACTTTTCAATGTTTCACTGAAAGTGGGGATAACAATACCTACTGTGGAAATGTGTAGTTTTGAGAAATTTTTGAGACAATAAAGTTAAGAATATTTGTAAAACAGAAAGCCACACATAGTAGTAGAAAGGTCAGTGCATTCAATACTTTGGTCTATTTATATTTTTTTATATAAAATGGCATATCATGCCTATTTCCACAATTTGGGGAATGTATGTTGACTTCACTCTTCATTTAGTTATGGCTCAAACCTTGCTGAGCTCTTTGGGATACAGTAGCCTTTGAAAACCCTTTTTAAAATTCATACTTTTAGATGCAGTCATGTAGTAACTGACCCTGTTAAAAAATGCCTTCTAATTTGACACGGAGTTTAAATGATGTGAAAAAGAGAACAATGACTAGAATAGCCAGTAAGCAAATGAAATTTCTTACACAGTTCCCTGGCTGGTGCCAGTAAACATGCTCATAACTGCAGTGTTAATTTCAAGAGATCTGTTGTAATTAAAGGAATACTGAAACATCTTTGTTTCATCAGAGATACCATAGTAATAAATGGTTTCCCAGACCTGCATTCCCTTGGGGTAGTAATGCTGCTAGGTGAGTCCCTAGGAGAGAGTTCCTGTTTGGTGATGATATAGACCAAACTAACTCTTTTTTCATAATTATACAAAACTCCATATTGAGACTGTTTTATATGCAAAATTAGTTGGCGTAACTTTCTTTTTTTTTTTTTGCATAGAAGAACTGGGGTGTAGGCCAGAAGTGTGGGGGGTGAGAGGATTCACCTGAGACAGAGTGGTGAGCAGAACAGATGAATCTACTGAAATATACTGCTGAGAGGAGCAGCAGGTGTGGCAGGAGAGGTCTGTTGTGCCATGTGGGTCCTCTCCTTGGCTGGGGATCAACTCAGGCCTTAGTGGTGATAGCGCTGAGACTTAACCCCTAGGCCCCCAGGGAGGCCCAGTTGGCTTAACTCTTGAAGCACTTCTGCTAGTGTTTACCAAAAAGTAGATCATGCTGTCCACACTCTCATTCAGAGTAGGAGTATCATTAGCCCTGCTGGGTTTCATCATGTCTCAGTTTATCAAAGAAGCACCATTTTCAGACATAGTTTTTCTGAAAACATCTGCCAAAACACCCTCTCTTGGTTTTTTTCTTAATTCTAGCCTCTGGCGCACAACACCTACCTTCCTTTCGTGGCTCAAATGCAGAGTTCATAGAAGAACAGGGGTCCCTTGTGGCTTTGCCATTCCTCTCCATGCCCGCTGCTCTTCCCTTCCTTTTCTGCTCCACAATGATGATCTTAAATTGTGAAGATTCAAACCTATTTTTACTTTACCTCAGCTCTGTACTCCTTCAGCTTTCTGCTCAGATATCTTCTGTGGTTACTCCTGAAGTTGGAAAAAAGGTGGTGGCCTTAACCTAACATTTAAAAAAAATTTTTTCCATTCACCCTTCCTACAAGTTTCTTCAAACTGGTCAAATTCCTCAAACTTTGTTTAGGATGTACATTGAATAGATTTGGAATTTTTCTCCAAAAAGTGATAGGTGATATTTATATTTTTTCACTATTAAAACTGATAATACATCAGTATGATTCAAAGAGACCAGTTGAAGGAGACCAAATTCATCCTTAAAGTATTTATACACTTCTGGTGAGTAGGGATTTGTCTCCTGTATGGTTTTAGTGAAGTGCATGAAATATAGTAGATGCTCAATTATTGTCAGGTTACTATTAATTAAATGTGAAAATCGAACAAGGGAAAATTTCTGTATAAGTACTTGAACTCATGAGGACAAGAATAAAGTCTTAGGCATTTTGGAACATACTAGACACTTGTTGGGAAAATGGAAAAGTAGCAGGATTTGATTAGCTTCAGCCAGAAGGGAACACTCTTGCTGAGATAAACTTGCTCCCGTAACATGTAGTCTTTTAGGTGCATTGAAGATATAGCTAAGAGGGATTTGAACTGAATACTCTTCCTTGGGTGAGTCTGCCAATGAAGAGAAAATAAGGAAATAGTCATCTCAAGTGAAGTTATAATATAAAAAATGTTCCCATGATGGAGTGCTTTGGACACAAACTCTATGATTATTTCTGGGAAGGAGAAGAGTCCATTTCTGGTTATTGTTAACCCTCCACTTCTCTTTTCTGTCTCTGTGGCTAGTGTCTTTAACTATTATCTTTGCCTTATTCTACTAAAATTGATCTAATAAAAGTTCCATGCTTCAAATTTTCTGGACACCAGAGTGTGAATAATGGCTGGGAGTGAGTACTGAGGGTGGATGGGGGGCTCCTTAAATCGATGACTTCAAGTCATATGGATTTTTTGATCCATGAAAAAAAAAATTGTGGTCATCAGCTTGTTAATTTGCCAAATAATGATATTAAAACCTTCTTTAATGAACAATCATTATTCATCATTATTTATAAATAAAAGATTGGACTTCTTCGGAGTAAAAAGTAGTATGTAACATAATTCTTTTTTAATTTTATTTATTTATGCATACAAGAACTGGGGTGTAGGCCAAGATGTGGCAGCAGAGACAGAGTGGGGAGCAAAACAGGTGGATCTACTGAAATCCACAGCTGAGAGGAGTTGCAGTAGAGACAGGAGAGGTCTGCTGCGCCATGTGGCCAGTGATTGAACTTGTTGGTGCTGCAGTGGTGATAGCTTCATAGTGATGAGACTTGACCCCTTGCACCCCCAGGGGAGCCCTGCAACATAATTCTTTTGATATAAACCAATTATTATTATTTTTAAATCTCCCCTCCAGTTAAATATATAAAATTATAATATATTTAAAGTGTAAAATGTTAGGACTTAATATACATCAAAAAGTTTCCCCCCATTGAATTAACACAACCACCACTTCACATATTGACCTTTTGGTTTTGAAGTAGAACATTTAAGTTCTACTCTCTTAGTAAATTTTAATATAATGTTATCATGGATAGTCAACACAAAAAACAGTGGATCTCAGATTGTATTCATCTTATAGCTGAAAGTTTGTATCATTTCACCAACCTATTTTCCTCCATCCCAGACCCTGGAAAACACTTTCCTACTCTGTTTTGTTTTGTTTTTAAAAATGGAATCCACTAAATAGTGATATATCAACTGTATGATATTTTTCTCCCTCTGTCTGGTTTATTTCATTTATCATAATTCTCTAGCCTTATCTATGTTGTGGTAAATGATGGAATTTCCTCATTTTTTATAGCCCATTGTATCTCATATTTTCTTTATCCATTCCTCTGTCAACGTTCACTTAGATTGTTTTCATGCCCAGGTTATTGCAGATAATGCTTCAATGAACATGGAGATACAGAAACTTTTTTGAGACAATGATTTCATTTTCTTTGGATAAATATCAGAAGTGGGATTGCTGGATCAGATGCTCACTCAAGTTTTAATTTCTTGAGGAACCTCCATACTGTTTTCCATAATGAAAAGGTCAATTCTCTAAACAGAATCAATGTAGCTTTATGAAAGTTACCCTATATTTCTTTCCATTTCACTGTGGCAAAGATTTTTTGCACAGGCTGGTGACTGTACAGAACCATGTGGTCCTAAACCAGAGGGTTGGGAGACCCAGGGTGGGAGGTGGGCCGCCCAGGGAGAGACCCAGGGGCTCCCAGAACATCACGGGAGTGGGAGGATGACTGGTCATCGGTCTTCGGAAGGTAATAGGCTTCTGGACATATTTGTGAATTTGGTGAACTGAATACTACTGTTCTCAGTGAATGATGTGCTAGCCAGAGCTATCTTCCCAGTGACCCTGCTAAGGGCAGGTTAAGTCAGATGATCTTTGCTGAGCTTGCACAAGTATTTCTCATTTGGCATTCGACTGGCAGGATAATTCTGTTCTCTCTATAAGGCTGCAGTTTTGAACTAAATTTAAGTTGTCCTTTTCAAAATATCCTACTGTTGGTGTGTTATTTTTTGTTTATAAGGAAGACCCCAAAGAAGCTGTTCTTGTGGGTCAAATGTAATCCTGGTGACCTGATTGTACCTGTTAGGAGTCTTGGTTGTAAAGAACAGAAAACAACTTGTGAAACCAACCACTTAAGTAGGAAGGAAAAGCTTTGGAAGGAGATTGAATAGGGTCCAGAAATGACCAGAAGTCTGAAGAACCAGGTTTGGGACAGGGGCAGGAATGCAAGGAGGCTTGGTACCCAGGTCCCTACCTCCGGTCCCATGCTGGAATGGGTCGCAGAAGGACCTCAGTCCCAGCTCATGGTCATATGAGCACTGTAGGGTAAGGAAAAATGTCAGGCTTTTCTGCCCTCCTGCCATCAGGATAGGTGATGGAACCCTGCGGTCCTGAATGCATGCCTGATGGCGGGCTCCTGGAGTAGGGTGTGGGCATAGGTAGATGGGATTCACTTGGGCTGAGACTGGGCTTTAAGGGTGACGTCACAGGGACGCCAGCAGAAGCCGAGAAGCAAGAGCAGCAGAAGCCAAAAGAAAGGGAGAGGGGACAGGGGAGAGGGAGAGGAGAGAGAGAAGGCTGGAGAGCCCAGACAGAGTGGAAGACTTGCTGGGGGCTGGGAGGACTGCCAGCCTCCCGGCCCCCCAGTACCTCTGCCTGCTGTGTACTGGTAAACTGCAATAAAAGCCTGCAAAGCCACTGAGGACTTTGACTCCTCCTTTACCCGGTCTGCTGGATCATAGAAAACCTGCACTGTGTCTTTCCTGTCTCACCCTTACAAGCACCTCTCCCAGAATGAAGTCTTCATGCCTGGCTTTTTCCCCCTATATATTTATGTGTGTGTATATATATATATATTTATGTGTGTGTATATATATATATATACACACACATATATATATATACACATATATATATATTTCATCATTATTCATTTTTATACAGTTTGCTTTCTACTCTCAGGTGGATTCCCCATAAAATTCCCACCACTGAGTCACCTGTGAACCATCACCATAGTCCCTTGTGCTCTTCCCTCCCCTGTTTTGCTCCCTCTCCCTCCCTCTTCCCTGCAGAATGTCTCTGATTTATAGTTGCCTGTTAGTCTCCCCTGCCTCCCCTATATTCCTCCTATAAGTGAAATCATCTGATGTTTTTTTCTTTTTCTTTCTGACTTATTTCACTGAGCATCATCCCTTCTAGCTCCATCCATGTTGCTACAAATATGCATGGTGTCTTTATGTCACCAGATAGTTGCAGGCGAGGGCTAAAGTCATATTCAGTTTGGCACTAGGCTTAGGGGTAGGGAAGGCAATATTTAGATTCAAATGTTCATAGGAATCCCTCAAATACTGGAAATGAGCCTCAGTAGCCAAGAAAGTAAATATCCACACGTGACCATGAAATAGGTCGTGTTTCCATTTTCTGCCCAAATCCTTAGGGTCCCAACTCTTCATACTGCTTGTTAAGTCTTTGCTAGAATATTCTTATTCCTAGAATAAGTGTCCATGCTTGCCAGATCATTTGGATTTTTCCAAGCCCTCTTAGTCCTTGGTTGGACTCTGAGTTTTTGCTTCTTTCTTCAAAAGATCATCCCATCTAGAAAGATGGTTAAGAAAGATCTGCAAAACGAAAGAGATTTAACTAACTCTAGATTGATTGAAAGTTTTGCATTTGAGGAAATCTAAACTGATAACAGACAAGGCTGCTCTTTGAACGAAGCCTAATGTGGGTTACTGTCCACGAGTGTGTCCTCAGCCAGACTGCTGTTCTGTGGCCAGCATCTCTTCCTCTCTTTGCCCTTGAGCTTGTTTCCCCCTTTTTTCCCTAAAAGGGAATAATCTGTGAGATGAAACTTGGCCAACAGAGAATAACAGGCTAGTGCATATATAGCGATCACACCTTCTAGATTCTTATATAAACTCATGTAATTCTCAGCCCCAGGAGAAGGACTGTTACTCACATTTACGGCTGGGAAGACAGGGGCACATTAGTAAATGTGATGAAATCACACAGTAGTATATGGACGAAGCTAGAATTTGAGTCCAGGCAGAGAAACACCAGGGTTTAAGTTCATAACCATGAAACTGCTGCTTCCTGTAAAGGTACTAATCACAGCAAACAAGCAGCTTAGCAGCACCTGCCACCTCTGTTATAGAATAAGATCTTTGCTTTACATTTGTGTAATTAAAAAGTTCACTGAAAAGATTTTCTAAAGTAATCAAATTGGTGCCATTAAAATTTCAGACTTCCTCTCCAGAAAAGGAGAAAAATCCCTTGCAGACTTAAAAACAGTGCTTCACCCACACAAAAGATATCATGTGCTCTGAGTGGAGTCAAATGTGGGATGCCAAGGAGACTTCTCCAGTGGTAAATGCAAAACCTCAGGAGAGAGACAGATGTCACGAGGGGACAAGAAATCAAAATAAATTAAGACATAACTTAGCTCACTAAAATCTTTGATTTATTTGAGATAAAAAATTTCTGACCCTGACATTCTTTTTTTTTTTTTTTTAAAGGATTTTATTTATGCATACAAGAACTGGGGTGTAGGCCAGGGGTGCGGGGGTGGGGTGAGAGGAGTCACCAGAGACAGACTGGGGAGAAGAACAGGTGGAGCTACTGAAATCCACTGCTGAGGGAAACAACATGTGAGACAGGAAAGGTCTGCTGCTCTATGTGGGTCAGCTCTCTGGGTGCGGATAGAACTCATGCCTTGGGTGGCTGGTGATAGCTTCATAGTACTGAGACTTTAACCTCTGCAAAACCAGGGAGGCCCCGTCCCTGACATTTTCCTTTTGTGTGTTGTAGGGTAAGGAAAAGGTCAGGCTTTTCTGTCCTCCCGCCATCAGGATAGATGATGGATCCTTGAGGTCCTGAATGCATGCCTGATGGCGGGCACCTGGAGTAGGGTGTGGGCAGATGTAGATAGGATTCACCTGGGCTAAGACTGTGCTTTTAAGGGCGGCGTCACAGGGACGCCAGCAGAAACTGAGAAAGAAGCAGGAGAAGCCGAAGAGAAGCCGAGAGAGAAGCCGAGCAGAAGCTGAGAGAAGGCCGGAGAGCCCAGATAGTGAGGATTTGCTGGGGTCTGGGAGGACTGCCAGCCTCCTGGCCCTCCAGCACCCCTGCCTGCCATATGCCTGGTGAACCCCAATAAAAAACCTGCAAAACCACTGAGGACTCTGACTCCTCCTTTGCCCGGTCTGCTGGATCTGAAGACCTGCACTGTGTCCATTCCTGCCTTTACATGTGTAGTCCTGAATGCTGAAAGTTTTTTGCTAAAGTCCATTATTCATGTATTTGCATTGAAATATCACCTGCTTTAGCGACTTAATACATGCAGATGCCAATCCACGTTTGTGATTCATCAATCTGAAATCCCATGCTGTGTTTTAAAAGTGACACGTAACTCTACTGTGTAAGCCATGGTAGCAAAAGCGAAGAAAGCCAGGGAATCTGGTGGGTGAATCTTTCCCTTTTAATCTTTATATCTTTCTCTTTTGGTTATCAAACACAAACTTGCATGGGAGGGTGTTTAAGATTCACCATTCTGCTTAAATTTTAAGAACAGGGTTTTTCATTTGTTTTTGAAAGCCTTTCTTTCCTGGCTGGATTCACTGAATCTACTCTTGCTTTAGCATGAATAGTAGTCTTGGCCTCTTTGAAATCCTTTGATCATATTCATGTTCAAGTGGGCCCATAAATGAAAGGATTTTCAGAGGGGACGGTGGCTTCTCATTAATCCCACACAGCATTCATTCCATCTCAACCGTCACAGACAATTCATGGCGGGAGCCCGGCATTAAGAGGGGAAATGAGCACACTTCTCACACTTGATAAAGATCTGTATTAACTATATAAAAAATGTGCTAGGCACCATGGTGATGACTCTGACAATGTAGTAGCAATAAAACAGATGATTAAAAATGAAGAAGACTGACACTCTTTAGTAATTGGGAGCAGAGCTCTTAACCTTTCTGGTCATATGCATATTTATCTTGAAATATTAAACTGAAAGTCATTATTTAATGGTGTTTTGGTAGCTCTTGGGATTTGCTTTATGGGGAGACACTGACTCTAATTCTCTATTTGGAGCTAGGCTCAATTTGTTGTTAATATTTGATAAATGTTCGCAATTATGGCAGTTATGTAGAAGGTTGTGAATTTGGTGGAGGCTGACAGGACACCAAAGCTAGACCTCTGGTTCTTTGTAGTCAGGCCCCTCTGTGTGGGAACAGCAGGAGAAGTAGAGGCACAGAAATATCTGTGGGTCCCCAGGGCTCCTGGATCTTCTTGTCTCACTTTGTTAGTATCGACTCTACTCCTTCCTCCTCAGCACTGAGTATTTATTTATATTTACTCATATTGTTTTAATTCATTCAGCAAATATTTAGTGGGTATATTTTCTAAATCAGGCACTGTGTGGTGAGTTGGCTTGTCAGTGGTAAAGAAAACAGATATATTCCCTCTTGTCACAAAGCTTATATATTCCCTCTTGTCACAGAGATTATATTTTCTCAACTGGATGATTCAGAACCAAAGAGTCTGAATAATTCTGAGGATTATTCAGCCACTTATGTTTTGACTTAAGGTCATATGGATAGCTTTTGAGCCTGGAGGACTATCTCAAATTTAGATATGTTCCTAGAGATAACTTGGAAAGTAACAGATTACCTAGAAACTTTTAATTTTTAGGTAGCTAGCAGGTCATATAAATCAAGATGGACTCAGAGGGGATTTTTTCAGTCAGTCTGGCACAAAGCTTGTCTTTACTTTCTGAAACCAGGTGTACAGTATAAAGGGCTGGGCCATTTTCCTGCAAAGTATTATCCGCTGCCTGATGGATTGCCAGGTTCATTTACCTAGGGCCTTATAATTTATTTTTGGGTTGTGTAGAAAGGAAAGGAATGTTAGATATATGTACCACTTGACAACCAGCTTGACAACCAGCTTCAAAATGCTTAGCATTCCTTATAACCAACAGAATTAAGAGTGAGAAATGGGAGAGGCCTGGAGTGAGAAGAGTCTTTGCCCACCAGGAGCCAGACCAGCACTCTTCTTGGCTAGGAAGGAGCAGCCGTCTGCACAGTGGGCATGTTCAGGGAATCAGCAGCCCTGAACTAGTTAGTTGCAAATCAGAGATGAACAGCCACAAATGACACCCCACTGTGTTTTAGGGGGGCTCCTCCCACCTAGGTTTCCAAGGTGACCCTCCCGTTTGGAGGAAAGAAGAACTGACAAAGGCGATGATAGATTTATTCTTATAGCTTTCAAAGAAATGTTGGATTACTCAGAGGCAAATGGCCAGGGGAAAAGTAAGTCTTAAATCAGGGAATTAAGGAAAGGAAGAATCAGGGAAACTGTTTATGTGACAGTAAAGGCATGGGATGAAGAGGAGGGAAACTGAAAGGATGCCTGTGAAAGACTTAACAAGTCATCAGATGTTGGGGGGGATTTAATTTAGCACCAGCTACTAAGATATCCTATCAGTTCCAATGTTTTACACCAGTCTGTAAAATATTTAAGTCCAGTGATACCCAAATGGAATGGACTAGTGCTGGCCCAGGATGTTAAATTTACTCTTAAAATGATTGAACCCAAAGCAGACTGACTTGAGACCATTATTTCTCTGTCCAACTTCCAGCAGGGGAACCAACGTCAGATGTAGTTAAAATGGAATTACCTGAGGGTGGAGAATAAAGTTCTTTGAGATTGCTGAAGCACAGTGTTCTGTAATATATATGTAGAGAAAGGAAGGAAAATGGAGAGTCCAAGAGTGAAGCTTCTGGGGCATGTGATACCACGGTAGAAGGTTGCCAAGATCACAGTAAAACTTTAGAGAGGAAGGAAATGGAGAATGTGTGAGATAGGCTAGAGAGGTATTATCATTACTAGACTAAGTGGAGGGGTATGACACGTGGATAGAGAGTGTTGTGGGCAGATACAGGACAGAGCACACGTCAGCCTCCATGTTCTGAGGAAGCTGTGCATCAAGACCTAGTAGGAATGCCCCACTTTTCCTTCCAAATATTTTTCAAATTTTGAGTCTAGAAATCCCAGTTTCTCATATTCATTCCTTTGGAACCTGGAACCTAGAGTCTTGCCCTTAACAAAGTTTCAATAAATACTCATCAATTTGTGGTAAAGAATAGTATCTTATCAGCTTGCAAAACATGAACCACTATCAATCATTTATATCTTCAAATGTCTGTATTAAGTAGGGAAGTCTATGCTATGAGTAGCAAAATTCTCAGTAATACAAATCATATTAATTACTAATATTTATTGATCATTTAACTGTGGTGTAGGAAATACACTGTTACATGTAGTAATTCATTTAAGTATCATGACAACCCTATGATGTAAGTATTATTATTGCTGATAGTTTTGGGATGAAGAAATAGGTACCAAGAGGTTGGATATTTGCTAAAGTTTACACCTTTAGCAAATTGTGGAGCTGGAAATCAAGTCACTTAAATAATAGTTATTTCACATCACTATCTGGAAGGTGGTGAATCTCTGGTTAGTTCATTTAGAGACTCTGCTATGTCAGGACATTGGGTTGGTGCTTTTGATCATCTCTTGAATATTCCTTCATGCCCACAGCATCACTCTTGTAGTGATACCAAGCAGGTGTCAGGTGCAAGCTGGAAGAAGGTGCTAGTAAAGAAGGTCAAGGTCTTGAATGGGGAGGTGGCCCATATAAAAGAAATGCCCCCTGCTGTATCTCTTGGATTTATAGTTTGCTTCTCGCTTTGTCTTTTTGTTTTTTCTGGCCCTTTGTTCAGTTCTCCTATATTCCTCCTATAAGTGGAATATTTGGTATTTTTCTTTTTCTTTCTGACTTATTTCACTGAACATCATCTCTCCCAGCTCCACCCATGTTACTGCAATGGCATGAGTTTATCTTCTTTGATTGCTGAATAGTATTCTATAAATCTGAGACACACAGCAGGGGAAGGTGAGGGGAAGGGGAACAAAACAGGGGAGGAAAGAGCACGAGAGACTGTTGTGATGGTTCATGGGGGATGTGACGGTGGGAGATTTATGGGGATTATACCTGAGGGGAGAAATCAAATGTACAAAAATGAACAATGATATAAAAATAAATAAATTAAAAATAGTAAAAAAAAAAAAGAAATGTTCCCCTCTTAATGCATTTAAAAAATAGCCATGGGCCTCCCCTGGTGGCACAGGCAGTTGAGCGCAGTGCTATGAAGCTGTCCTCAGCCTCTGCAGCACCGGTTCTGTCTCGTCTGCTGCTCCCCTCAGCAGTGTATTTCGTCGTCTCCCTGTTCTGTTCCCCACTCTGTCTCTGGTGAATCCTCTCACCCTCCCGCGCATCTGGCCTGTACCCTGGTTCTTATATAAATAAATAAATAAATCTTTAAGAAAAAAATAAAAAATAGCTGTGACTGCAGTTAGCAGCCTGCTCTTACACTGGCAGCAAATATTAATGTGCAATGCAATGATAGAGATTCTTTGCCACTTCATTTAGGAGTAATATGGTACTTATTTATTATGGTCATTTTTGGTCTTTTCTCTTCTGCCCTATTGTTCACTTGGTGTGGATAGAGACTGAGACTTGGCCAGCTTTGTAGCCTCTGACATGTGGTGGGCTACATCCAGCTCTTTTGAAAAGGCTCCACTGGATGTCCTTGCTTAACTCTCAAGTTCTGGAGTCTGTCTTATTCTGCTTTCCATACTGGCTAGACTGATGGCTCTTTATTTTTATGCCTATAAAAGCCACAACCCAACTATTTTGTCTTTACAAAAACATCTATTTAGCATTAACTGTAACAGACTAGCATAGTCATCTTAGCACACTTTGAATAAAAGTGTGTTTTTATTCTCAGCAAAGTGTTTCATTAAAACATCATTAGCCTAATAGCTAAAAAATCCCTAGAAAACCCATCGAGCCTTCACTTGTTCCTTCTCTTTTAAATTTTTATATGTATTTTTATTTTATACATTTTTTACATCATTTTTGCACAATGCATGCATGTTCATCTTGGTTATAGTCCCCACACAATTCCCACCCCCTTTGCTGGACCAGGAGAAAACCTAATTATAATAAAGTAAAAATCAAAATCACTTGGTGTGGATAGAGACTGAGACTTGGCCAGCTTTGTAGCCTCTGACATGTGGTGGGCTACATCCAGCCACTTGTGTGGCCCCAGTTTTTTTCTTTCCATCAAGCTCTTTTTCCCCCCTCTAGTTCATGCCTCTTTTCACATGAATATACTTTCTCTGGAATTTTTTCAGTGTTTTTCTGATAACATATCCTCCAAAGCAAATGAAGCTTGCTCTTTTGTATCTGCAAAAGAAATACTTGTCATCAGATATTTTGATCTTCATCACAGTGGAAAAGGATACAAAACTGCAGAATACAACTTGGATATCAAGGGAATATTCCAAATTAACTGCTTTGTTATACAAGATTCTCAACTTCTTTCCAGTTCAAATTCAATAACCTCTTTGTTTCAATGGCCTCCGTGTTTTACTTCTTTTCCAATTGATTTCCTTTTATATCTTTCTCTTGCCTAATTGCTCTAGCTAAGACTTCCAATACTATGTCAAATAGTGGTGATAAGAGTGGACACACTTGCCTTGTCCCTGATCTTATAAGAAAAGCTTTCAGTTTCCACTACCAAGCATGATGTTCACTGCGGGTTTGTCATCTACGGCCTTGATTATATTGAAGTATCTTCCTTCTATGCCCATTTTTGAGGTTTTTAATCATAAAAGGACATTGAATCTTGTCAAATGCTTTTTATGTATCTATTGATATGATCATATGATAGTATCTTTCTTTTTGCTTGTTTTTTCATTTTTAATAACTTTTATCACAGAAGCAGTATATGTGCATTGAAAGAAAACTCAGAAAATAGATACCAAAAATCACAAACATCACATTCCACCCAGAAATCAGCACTGTGAATGCTGCAGAACATGTAATTTTACATACTTTTCTATGTACCAAAATATATGTGTGATTTTACCAAAACATTGTTTACGCTTTTTTTAACCTTTTCCAGTCAACAATATTCATCTTTCCATTTTGCTAATTGTTTATCTGCTTTAACGTCCTGACCATATTCCATAAGTGGTCTAAAATTACCCTTACAACTGGTTTGTCCACACCAGTATATCTAACCTGATCACAGGGGAAATCTGGTTACATCCTTTATGCTCTTTTGACACAGCTTAGTCCTTTTTTGTGACATGATTTCTTGGAACCATGTGGCCAATTGTCCTGAGGAATATCCTACCTTCAAATTTTTTTTTAGTTGCTTCCTTGTGGCTTCATTGGTTTTGTTGCTCTAATCCCTGCATTTCCTTTAAGTTGGTATCAGGCACATAGAAATAAAGGGGTTATCCTCTAAAATGTCTGGCCTGGATTGTTCTAAAACATCCTTGTTAAAAAAAAAAAAGAACCAATAATATCCTTGTAATGGAGAACAAATAAGACTTAGAATAAAGCAAACTAAAAAACATGCCAATTAAATAAACTGTGTAATACTTGGCTGGATCCATAATGACAGGTGTGGGTAACAGCCAAAAAGGACATTATAGGAATACGTGAGACATTCAAGTTGTCTATCTGATGAATATTTCTCAAATTTAATATGTATCTGAAACATCTGGAAATCTTATGAAAGTGCATATTCTGATTCAGCAGGTATAGGGTGGACTTAAGAGTCTGTATTTTTAATGGTACTGGGTCTGAGACCTCCCTGTTGGGTAGCAATGGTATAAAAGAGTAAAAGGAATGAGTAAAAGGAATGCTTTAAGTCGGGGGACATGCATTTCACTTCTTATTTTTTTAAAGAGTTATTTATGCATACAAGAACTGGGGTGTAGGCCAGAGGTTGGGGGCTAAGAGGACTCACCAGAGACAGAGTGGGGAGCAGAACAAGTGGACTGATATCCACTGCTGAGGGGAACAGCGGGTGAGACAGGAGGGGTCTGCTGCACCATGTGGGTCAGCTCCTTGACCAGGGATCAAACTCAGGCCACAGTGGCTGGTGATAGCTTGATAGCACTGAGACTTTAACCCCTGTGCCACCAGGGAGGCCCCTAATTTCTCAACCTTATAGTCCCTGGTTCATGGACCCCCTATTTGGCTTCACTGGAAAAGAGTCTTCATGATATACCTATGTGCAAAATTATTGAAAGAACTGTGTAAGATTTTGCGAAGTACCTTATAAATCATTCACTGTCACAGAAGTGTTAGTCATTATCACTAGTAGGTTATTGCTTTCCTTAGTTATGTCCATCCTTACACATTGTCTTTTCCCAGAATACTTCAGCTTCTGCTTAATGTTAACTAGGTGTTAGATCCTTGTTTTCACCCATTACCTGAGCCACCAGTGGGGTAGAAAGCCACCTCCTGGTTCCCTCCCTGCCACCCAGGATGTGCACCAGGATGGGTGGTTCAGGTTTTTATCAAGACTGGCCAGGACTGTGGAAGGTGGCGCAGATGCTACATCTCCCTATTTCAGATTCCATTAGCACAAGATGGGGTTCAGTTTGGAGGATCAATGCACTTACGTGGAGTCATGTGACACTGTCGCATTTTCATGGTCCAAATTCCTGTGCCTGTGTTCATTTAGAAGAACCAGGTAAGGCGGTTGCAAAAGATTTTGTGATACCTGAGAGTTTCGCAAGTATACTGATGTGCTTGTTAATTATTCAAAAAAGCAAAACTGTCAGTGGTTAACATACATTTAGGTGGGGTTTGTTTGGGACCAACAAATCTGGTCTCATTTTGTCTTCTGCCATATTCAGTTGAGTACAGCTAATACATAATGGACCTCTTTTTTTTTTTTAAGGTTTATTTATGCATACAGAACTGGGGTACAGGCCTGAGGTGCAGGGGGTGAAAGGATTCACCAGAGACAGAGTGGGGAGCAGAACAGGCATAGTGACTGAAATCCACTGCTGAGGGGAGCAACGGGTGAGACAGGAGAGGTCTGCTGTGCCATGTGAGTAGCTCCCTGGCTGGCCTGGGATTGAACTTGTGCTCCAGAGCTTGCAGATAGCTTCACAATGCTGTGCTTAACCCCTTGCGCCACCAGGGAGGACCCATAATGGACCTCTTATCTCACACCATGAATCTCCCCTCTTTTTGGTAAAAAGAATTAAATTCCGCCCCCCCTCACTGGGCCACTGGTCATTTCTGTAGGGTGTTGCGCCTGTGTGTATGCTATATACTAGAGAAATGTTAACTTTCTCTAACCACAGCAAGCTCCAAATACATGTTGAATGAATTACAGCCATAGACACCCATGGAAATTTATTCACCGCAAGACCTGTATTGAATGACAACGGTTTAAAGGGGAACCCATTCTATCAGTATTGGGGTAGTAGCTGCTGGGGGTGAGGATGGATGGATGAATTGCCCACATGTATATGCATATCTCTGGGAAGAAGGCTGCAGATAGATATTAGTGGATATAAAGGTTGCAGTGTGATTTTTTTGCTCACTTTGAGCATAATAGTAAAAAAAATCCACTTCCCAGTGGATGTTACAGCGGTTTCCACACACAGTGATCATCTCCAAATTCTGGACTTGATGAACTGAATGAGCTTATTAGATGTCACATAGTTGCCCCCAAAATATTGTCATGAAGAATATTTGAATTCAGAAAAATTGAATGGAATATTGAATATGACAAAATTCAGAAAATATAGAGAATAAACTAAAAATCACCCTGATCTCACTATTTGGAATGTCACTATAAAAATTGGAGTTGGTCCTTATATTCTTTTTTAATATGTTCTGCCCACTTACTGATCATTTTATAGATTTCCCAACTGACGGACACAAAGTTTCATTTGTGTTAGTTCTGACACAGACAAGGGTCACTGGTTTTCTATCCTAGTTCTGATATTTATTATTCTACACATCCTAACACCCTGTGACTTACTTTTCATGGCCTCTGCAGTGCTGCATACAGTCCACTTGCTATTTCTTGTGTCTCTCTTCTCCAGTCTCGGTTCTGAGATGTCTTTTTTTCCTTTCTGCTTGTAGGTTAAGTATCAGGATTTTCTGCCCTCCCACCATTAAGATTGATGATGGATCCCTGTGGTCCTGAGTGCATGCCTGATGGAGGGCACCTAGAGTAGGGTGTGGACATGCGTAAATGGATACACCTGGGCTGAGAGACTGGACTTATAAGGGTGGCATCACAGGGATGCCAAAAGAGTGAAAGAGCATCAGAAAGAGAACAGAATGGCAGAGCGAAAGGAGCAGAGAAGCAGAGGTCATGAGAGACCGCTGGAGAGCCCAGAGAGTGAAAACTTGCTGGGGGCTGGGCAGCCTGCCAGCATCCCCCCCCACCCCCCGCCCCCGCACTTCTGCCTGCCATGTACCTGGTAAATCCCAATAAAAGCCTGCAGAACGCACTGAGGGCTCCAGGACTCTCTTGTCCTTTACCCCATCTGCTTGATCATAAAGATCCTGCCCTGTGTCTTCCTGCCACTACACTGCTTATTTTAGATCAGTAGATTTATTTATTTATTTTTGTAGCATGCAAGTTGGATTTTGTCTTCCTCATTTATAAGGACTTTTAGAATTGAGATCACCATCCCATTTCTCCCATGTACAGAGAAGCTGAAAACAGAAGTTTACTTATTACAACTCTTGACATAGAAGCTAGGAGATGATTGGAAGTAAATACTGGATGCTCTTTTGACTGGGGGATGGGGTAGTCTGTGGTCACAGTAGAAAAGATTATGATTTTTAAATCTTGCAGGCAGACCATAGATCTGAGGCATCAGCAGGGGACGGGGAGGGAGGAGCATAAGGGGCTGTGGTGGTGGGAGAACTATGGGGGCTACACCTGAGGAGAGAAATCAAATACTGTCTAAACATTAACAATGATGTAAGAAAATAAAATTAAAGAAAAGAATCATTTTGAAGTCATAACAGGACACTCACTACTTGAACTTACTCATTCGGTTTTGTGTGTTGGATCAAGTTCATTTGTATTGTATTTATATTGTACATTGTTTTCCATAAAGGGGTATTTAAGGTAGAAATGTTCCTAAGAATTGAAGATCATTGTAAGGTCAGGAATGGCCATGGAGCAGGTTTTCTATGATCCCATGCAGACAGGGTAAAGGAGGAGAGAATCCTGGAGACCTTGGCGGGTTTTCAGGCTTTTATTGGGATTACCAGGTAGGGGCGCTGGGATGCCAGGAGCCTAGCAGGCTGCCCAGCCCCCAGCAAGTATTCACTCTGGGCTCTCCGGCCTTCTCTCACATTTTCTCTGCTCTTCTCATGGCTCTGCTTCTCTCTCGGCTTCTCGGCTTCTCGGCTCCTCTGCTTTCTCGGCTTCTGCTGGCGTCCCTGTGACACCGCCTTTAAAAGCCCAGTCTTAGCCCAGGTGAATCCCATCTACCTGTGCCCACACCCTACTTCAGGTGCCTGCCATTCAGGACCACAGGGTTCCCTCATCTATCCTAATGGCGGGAGGGCAGAAAAGCCTGATATTTTTACCCTACCCTACAATCATCCTTAATGGACCCTGCTTGGCATCTCTGAGCTGTGGTCTAGAATGAATGTGCTCTACTGGTTTCTTTGGTATTTGAGGACTTTTGGTAAGTTAGATCTCTGAGAGGGGAGGTTGACTGGGATGAGCTTTGCTCATGGTTATCCCTTGATTGCACTAAGAGGAAGGACCCAGGTGGAAGGAATATTCAGAGACTCTTGGCTTCAGTAGGAAGGAAATTAGCATGCTGTTAGAAAGAAGGAAATGAAGTCTGGGCAGCCAACGCATGCCTCAGTAATTTTCTTAATTGAGCAATGGATAAGATGAAAAACATGAGCTTTGTTTGGCTCCATACATGAGGCAAACTCCTGTGGTAGAAACAGCTGCCAATATAATATCATAATAACAGCTAAAAGTAAAGACATGGTGAAAACCTGGTGAAAAATCCACTTTATCACCTATAAATTGTGTTACTCAAAGCAAGTTAGTTAGCACAGCTAAGCCTCAGTTTCTTATTTTGCAAGAATGGAGATGAATACTGACTTCAAAGATTCGTAGTCAAGGTTAAATAAAATAATGTGTATGAAGTACTTAGCCAAGAGCCTGATGCACCCTCTCTAAGTGCCAACACTATTATTAAAATTTTGTCAGACTGTCAGCTCTGAAATCTACTGTCTTCTCTCTTTGTTTCCCTTACAATAAGCAGGATAACAAAAGGCTTTTCGAGCCATTGCCCAGTTGATATTATACACATGAACACATTTGTTTTTAGACAAGTTTCATTCATGACCTCTTTATAAATAAGTGCACAAATCATTTAATCATAGCTTTCTTGTCATTTTAAGAAACACTTATTAGCACACAGCAGTCCCTGAATGGGTGTCTTAAGATCTTTCCTCAAAGCTCACAGTCTGTTGCCATGGAAGAGGTTTTGAAGGTTGGGAAACTATAAATGGCACATGTACCACGGTAGAAACAAAGATGGGGCTTTGGGGCACACTGCAGTACTATGTGGAAGAAAATTATAATGAGCATAATTGTAATCAGCCTCCTGCCTAAATATATTAGAACCTATTATAGCTTAGCTTAGTATTACACACCCAGAGATATCACCATTTAAGTCATCTCCCTTGATATGAAGCAATAATACATAGTGAAACTAGAATAAAACATTGCAATACTTTAAAAACATGTTTATTTTTATTAAAGTGACATTGTATTATAACATTGTATAAGTTTCAGGTGTACATCACAGGCAATCAATATATATATATATATATATTTCATTAAATAAAGCACTAAAAATCCAATTGTATTGTTTATCATACCATTTTTCTGTTTGTTCCAATTACCCCCTGACCCCTTCCTTCTGTTAATGACTAATTAGTTTAATTCTTATTGCAATTAATGAACTAGAAGAGAAAGAAATCCAGAAAACAATCCCATTTAAAATCCCATCAATGGGCCTCCCCCGTGGCGAAGCGGTTGAGCCAAGTGCTGTGAAGCTGTCTGCAGCCTCTGCAGTGCGGGTTCGATTCCCGGCTGGCCAGGGTGATTCCCATATGGCTAGCAGACCTCTCCTGTCTCGCCCGCTGCTCCCCTCAGCAGTGTTCTTGGTCATCTGCTTATTCTGCTCCCTGCTCTGTCTCTGGTGAATCCTCTCACCCTCCTGTGCCTCTTGCCTGTACCCCAGCTCTTGTATAAAAATAAATCTTTAAAAAAAAAATAAAATCCCATCAAAATGAATTGAATACCTAAGAGTAAACCTAAAAAAGGAGTTGAAAGATCTATACAATGAACACTATAAGAAATCATTAAAAGATGGTCTCCCCTGGGGTGCAGCGGTTGAGCGCTAGGCTGTGAAGCTGCCTGCAGCCTCTGCAGTGCCGGTTCGATCCCTGTCCACTGGCGAGGGTTCCACATGGCACCGCAAACCTCTCCTGCCATGCCTGCTGCTCCCCTCAGCAGTGTGTTTCATCAGTCTGCCCGTTCTGTTCCCTGCTGTGGCTCTGGTGAATTCTCTCACCCTCCCGCACTTCTGACTGTACCCAGTGCTTGAATAAATAAATAAATAAATCTTAAAAAAAAAAAGAAATTATTAAAAGAAATAGCACATACAAATTGGAAAGATATCCTTGCTCATGGATTAGAAGATTAACATTGTAAAAATGGCCAGCTTACTCAAAGCAATATACAGATTCAACTGCAATCTCTATCAAAATTTCCATGGCATTCTTAAAACATATATATATGTATATAAATTACTGAAATTTATGTGGAACCTCAAAGATCCTAAATAACCAAAGCAATCCTCATAAAAATCAAAATCAACAGGCAACTATAAACTACAGACATACTGCGGGGGTTGGGGGGAGAAGGGAGTAGGATCAAAACAAGGGTGGGAAGAGCACAAGGGACCATGGTGATAGTTCACAGGTGAATGGGTGGTGGGAATTTTATGGGGACTATACCCAAGAAGAAAATGCATACATTGTACAAAAATGAAAACTGATGTAAAATATATAAAATAAAAAAATAACAAAAATAAAATTAACCTGCCAGTTTTATAAAAACAATAAAATTACATGGCAGGAGCTAAATTTTGTGAAGTGCTGACTCCTGAATATTTAATAAATATATAATAAACCTAAAAGGTATCAAAAGGAAATACTGAAAAAAAAAATGGAGGTATCACACTCCCAGACTTCAAAGTCTATGTACTTCAAAGTCTCCTCTACCTATAGTAATCAAAACAGGATTGTACTAGAATAAAAATACATACATAGATGAATGTAATAGAATTGAGAGCAAAAAATATTAACATTAGACCACTACCTCATACTGCATGCAAAAATGAACTCAAAATGGATTAAAGAATTCACTGCCATTCTGAAATCAAACAATACATAGTAGAAAACATAGATAAAAACTCCTTGGCATTGGTTTCAGGTATGTGGCTGTGTACTCAATTCCAACAGCAGAGGACTACATCAATCTCCAAAGCTTCTGTGCAGCTAAAGAAACTACCATAAAAATGAAAAGACACCCTACTGAACGGGAGAAGATATTTGAAAGTCACACATCGGATAGGGCTAATATCCAAGATTTATGAAGAACACATACCATTCACTAATAGAAAACAAATAACCAAATCAGAAAATAGGCAAGTGCCAAACAGACACTATTTCAAAGGTGACATATACGTGGCCAACAGGCACATAAAAAAAAATGAATATCATCACTTGTCTTCAGGGAAATGCCAATCAGAATCACAATGAGATATCACTTCATACCCACTGAGATCAGCAACACCGAAAGATAAGAGACAAGGAGTGTTGGTGAGCATGTGGAGGGAGTGTACAAGGAACCCTAGTGCACTCTTGGTGGGAGTGTTTCTGGTTCATCCTCTAAGGAAAACAGTTTGGAGTTTTCTCAGAATATTGAAAATAGAACCACCATATCATCCAGCAAGTCCACTCCTAGGTATCTACCCACAGAATGCAAAAACACTAAGTTGAAGAGATATGTTCATTTAATCACTATAATAGTGATGGTACGAAGACAACCTTTGTGATCAATGACAGATGATTGGATAGAGAAGATATAGTGTATAGGCATAATGGAATATTATTCAGCTATGCAAAACCCCAAATCTTGCCATTTGTGACAAAGTAGATGAGACTAGAGGGATTATGCTAAGCAAAATAAGTCAAAAGGAAAAAGACAAATAATGAATGATTTCGTTTATTGGTATAATGAAGAACACAAAGGAACAGGCAAAACTAAAACAAAACAAATCCTAGAAGTCTTACTCTAAAAGTGAGGCTACAGGAAGGAGAGGCTAGGAAGTGGGGAACTAGGGGATTTGGGGCCAGTGGGCTATGGTGTGTATTATTGGTGCTCAGGGGGTGGATGTGTTGTAGAAACTGTATTTGAAGAGGTGTGATCCTATACTTCTAAGTCATATTCAGCACTGTAAACCAATAAAAATTATCATTAAATCTATAAAAAATAATAGAATAAAGATAAAAAAGGTATCCTACTGAGCAGGAATAGATGTTTGCATATCATATATCCATAAAGTGTTGCTATCCCAAATACATAAGATCTCAACATTAAAAAACAAATAACCTAATTAAAAATGGGCAGAGGATCAGAACAGACACTTCTCCAGAGAAAATAATAGGCACATAATAAGAAGTTCATCATCTCTTATTAGAAAAATGCAAGTCAAAACACCATTGAGATGTCATTCCATACTTGTGAGAATTATTCACTTTACTGCTTTAATTTTATTATTATTATAAAAATATTATTATTCATTTTACTGCTTTAATTTTTTTCTTTCTTTTTAAAATCTGGATCAACTTACAGAGTTGAACCATTTTTAGTTTTCTATGGTGCAACACTGTGGGGTTATTGATTTCATTTTATTTTGGGGGTCTCTGCTGACTTTAGGTCCTGAGACCTCTAGTTACAGTTGCTATGTCAGCAGGGGTCAGGCTAGCTTTGGCGGGTTCTCCCACCATCCAGAATGTGCTGTGGGGGTGCTGTATCTCTCTATTCCCCTCTCTGGGGCCCCAGATCTGAGTCAGGGGCAGCGTATCTGCTGTCAGTGCACATTCAGAGGTCAGCACCAGAAACGAGGGGTCAGGGGAAAGTGTAGGATTTCTTCTGTGCTCCTTACCTGTGCGGAGTGCCCATCTACTCCTTATGGGCTTTTCCTGGCCCTGTCATATGTCTCCACCGTGTCTCCACTCTTTCCCCAGGGTCCCTGGCTGGACCAGCAGCCTGTGGTAGGTGCCCCCACCCTGGGTCTCAGCCTCCAGGCATTTCCCTCCATCCCCTTCTGTTTAATGAAACACGACAGCCTTTGTCCTCTGCAGGGCTGACTGTGTCTGTGGTGTGAAGGGAGCTCTGAGCTGCAGGAATCTCTTGGCATCATGTCCTCCCAGTCAAATGTTAGCTCTTCCACTTGGGAGTCACGCAAGGAAACTCCTCTGTGGTTATCTTGGTGATGTCATCTCCTGCAATCCTTTCCTTAACTTGATTTCCTGCCTCTAGTCTCCATTTTAAGTAATTTTAAGGAAAGATATCAGATTTCTTTTGTCTCTATGTCACAAATATTCAATTGCTCTCAATTTCTATAGAATAAGTTCCATTCATCAGTTTAGTCTTTCAATCAACATTTATCAAGCTCCTTAGATCCAGTGCACTCAGCATTGGTGATAGAAAGATGACCAGAGAAAGAGTCCTCCCTTTTCCAGCAATATCTAGATTAATTCTCTCTTCCCAGAAAAAAAAAAATTATGCATTTCAGTAGATTTATGCAAACTATCTTATAAAAACAGGGATGAGGAAGAATTTATTTCTGCAGAATATGGCTTTAAGAAAAGAAGAAAAAAGGACAAGGAGTCTCTAAGAAAGAGAGCTCAAAGGCATAGAGCTGAAATGAAAAGCCTGGGTTTTTCTGGAATTCACAGTTGTGTGCCTTGGTGGAAGTGTGGGAAGCATAGGCAGTAAATAGGGAGAGACAGCAAAAGAGAGTGGGCAAAGGCCAAATCCTTCTAGGGTTTACATGCTTAACTAAAGAGGTGATAAGATGTGTAAGGAGTGGTCAGATTTGATTTATCTACAGAAAAATCATTCTGGTGGCACTGGGAAGAGTAGATGGGAAGCACAAGAGAAATAGATCCATGAGGACAAACTTGATCTAAGGGCTTATAATGACAATAGCTAGTAAAAAATTTTAGAGCAGAAAGAGATTATAGGTGAAAAATATCCTGTAGTGTAATAATAAGATGGAATATCATACAGTAGGTTAAAATGTGAATTCCATCTGTTTTTTAATATATTATTTATTTATTTTTTATTATTTTTTTAATTTTATATGTTTTTTACATCATTTTGCGTTTTTGCACAATGTATGCATTTTCATCTTGGTTACTGTCCGTATATAATTTCCACCCCCCTTGTTTTGATCCTACACCCTCCTCCCCCACCCCCCACCCTGTAGTGTGTCTCTGGTTTATAGTTGCTTGTTGATTTTGATTTTTACTGTATTGTAATTAGTCTTTTTCTTGGTCCCTTATTTAGATTTTCTAGATTCCTGCTATGAGTGAGACCATCTGTTTGATTTCTCCTCTCAGGTGTAGTCCCCATAAAATTCCCAGCACCAAGTTACCTGTGCACCATTTCCATAGTCCCTTGTGCTCTTCCCTCCTGTTTTGATCCCTCTCCCTCCCCCTTCCCTATCTAATGTCTCTGATTTATAGTTGCCTGTTAATTTTTTAAATATTGTTATTATTTTTCCCCTGATCTCTTACTTGGTTCCCCTATATTCCTCCTATAAATAAAACCATCTGATATTTTTCTTTTTCCTTCTGACTTGTTTCACTGAGCATAATCCCTTCTAGCTCCATCCATGTTGCTGAGAATGGCATTAGTTTCTGTTTTTGTTTTATGGGTGCAAATTGTTTTCAGATATCTCTGAGGATATTCATGCATTGAAAAGTTCTTTTATGCTGCCTAATCAATAGTTCCACTGAAATAATTTATCTTTGTTCTTCTTTGTCTTGTTGGTTTTTCTTTTAACTATGTTTCTTGGTTGTCTATGTATATTTTCAGTGCAATTTGATATAAAGAACTCCAAGTTCTTAACTCCTTTTTCAGCCTTGCCAGCAACTTTTATGGACTGGATGAATGAGGTCAGTCAAGGGGTTTACGACTTCTTGACCACTTAGTTTATAAATCCTATAGGTCATCTAGCTATTCATTTTGGAATGTGCGAGTTGAGGATTTCATTTGTGTTAGGGCCTTAGTTCAAAGTGAGATAAAAAGATAAATCTGACATCTAACTCAGAAGTAGCATCAAAGATTGAAAAAAGACTGTTAAAAACCATAAAAAAAAGTTAGAATAATTGAACATAATCCTTAGCAGATTTCTCATTAGGACACTGTTAAGTGTTAACAGTGGTCTACAATGGATCCATTTTTAAACAGAGCCCATCTGCTTCTCATAAACAATGGTAGCCTGAGGAGCTGAGCTTCAGATTATTTAAGAAGAGATGAGTGTGCTTTGGATGAACTGTCTCCTCTCTTGCCCTCTGTAGGGAAGTGAATTAATCAGGCTTTTTGTGCCACTGCCTCTGTGGCCATCATCTTCGGCCTTGATTGTGCTAAAACAGGAGACCCTTGGGAACATGGGCACACATGCCTGGTTGTGGACACCTGGAGCATGGGTGTGGCATGTGTAAGTGTGCATACCTGAGCCTGGAAGACAGAGATATAAGGATAGCTACAGGAAGAAGACACCAGGGGTGGCTGTGGGAGGACAAGTGACTACAGAAGAGGCAAGACCACAAGAGAATGCCCTAGAGAGCCCAGGGAAAGAGCATAAAGATTCGTAGGGTGTTGGAGGGCTCAGTTCCCTGCCTGGCTCCCAGAATCCCCTGTCTCTGCCTCCTTGTACGCCAGCCTCCCTGCCTGGTGTGCCTGGTGTGCCTGGTTCCCTAAGAGCATTAAAGCTTGAAAAATCTGGGCCTCCCCGGGGGCGCAGCGGTTGAGTGCTGGGTTGCGAAGCTCCCCGCAGCCTCTGCAGCGCTGGTTCGATTCCCAGCTGCTCCCCGGCCACAGGAGGAGGGTCCCACATGGCGCGCAGACCTCTCCTGCTGCCCACTGCTCTCCTCAGCAGTGTACTTCAGTCCTTCTGCCTGCTCTGCTCCCCGCTCTGGCTCTGGTGAATTCTCTTACCCTCCCGCGCTTCAGACTGTATCCAGTGCTTGTATAAATAAATAAATAAATCTTAAAAAAAAAAAAGCTTGAAAAAAATCCTCCGAGGGCTCTGGGACTTGTTTTACCCCCCTGCCTGAATCATCTGTGAACCTGCCCTGTGCTTGCTGGCACTAGACCCTCTCATCCCCTTGCCAAAATAAATTGTGCAATGTTATGTATTTTCCATTTTAAAAATAGGACAAATTGTATTCTGTACAGGCTGAATCCATTTTAGGGAGGAATAAAGTCAGCAGAGACAGAGTTGATCGTTCAGAGAGTCTAATATTCTGAAGAAAAACTATCCTCACTGGTGATTGAGTTTTTTAGAATCAACTATACAATATAACGTTGTTATTAAGATATTCATGACGGAAGATAAAATTTTTAGATTTCGATTAGGCTCTGAGAGCATGGCCTCAATTATTTTGTGCTTTAGATAACTACTAATCTCTCTTCAGTATCAGATCTTATAATCAGACTGTTATTTTTACCATATATTTTTATTACAGATAAAGATGTCTTTGAAGAAGTAAATATCTAAGGCTTAATTTTTACTACATCCCAAAAGATCTTGGGTCACTATTTTTGACTAATGTTTTTGAGATCACACATGCATCTAGAAAAATAGGGTTTAACTCCCTTCCCAATTTTTGCCAAACTGGAACTTTGGAGGGTAGGGCTTATGCTTAATTTTGCCAAAACTGACATTAGGTTATCTGCTGATAAGAGTAAGCAAGCTATTTCTCTTTTCAAGAGCAGAAAAAGTATTAACAAACCATAAATAGTCACAAATCATGAATATTATTAAAGGATACAAATAATGATATTTTAGTGATAAATTGGAAAAGGCAAGACATATTTTACCACAGAGCCAGTGGAGAGAGTGTTGCTCTATTGAGACATTGATTCCAGACTTCTGGCTTCCAGAACTGTGAAAGAATAAATTTCCATTGTTTTAAGTCACCACATTTATGGTGATTTGCTACGGTAACTCTAGGAAACTAATCTACTGCCTATGTCTTATTCACATTTTGTTAGAGAAGTCAGGAGTAGCCATAACTAGCAAATGTAATAATAGGGTAAGATCTAAAATCTTTTTCTTCAACAAATAGTTATTGAGGATCTACTATGTTCTAAACAATGGGGGCACACAAATGAACAATACAGATAAATATCTTCACCCACAGGAGGGTCTGTGCTAATGTGAAGGAAACAGATACATCAAACAGAACAAATAAACACAGTATGGAAATTTAAACAGTAATAAATTCTTTGAAAAATTCAAGCAGTAAAAGAGAGAGGAAGTCCTGAGAGGCTGGGTTGTCATTATAGATGAAGTGGTCAGGATTTTTTTTTTTTTTTTTTTTTTTTTGTGGGACCCTCGCGGGCAGCTGGGGAACGAACCAGTGCTGCAGAGGCTGCAGACAGCCTCGCAGCCCAGCGCTCAACCGCTGCGCCACAAGGGGAGGCCCTGGTCAGGATGTTTCTTACTGTAAATATAGCATTTGCATAAGGACCTAAGGAAGAGGAAGAAGTAAGTCAGGTAGCTGCTTGGGGGAGGAATGTAGAAACAGGAATTGCACTGACTCTTAGGCAGCAACAGCAAGGAGACATGTAAGGTTACCATGGAGTCAACTAGTGGAAAGATGGTTGACTTGGAGGTCAGTTCAGACTCATGTATAGACATGTAATCTCTATCAGTAAATGGTCATAAGTCTGGCTGATGAATAAATGGTGAGCATTGAACACACTAAACTAGCATCTGGCTCACATCTGGATGTGTTATCAGCACACAAACACTTTTCTTGTATCTCCTTTCCAGTCACGACCCTTTCCCCTTGCACAAAAGTCGCTTGGACTCACATTTCTAACATACAAATTAGTGAGAGCGATAATAATAACTAACTTCTATCAAGAGCTTACTCTATGCTAAGCCCTAGAGATGACTGTCACATTAAATCTCCCAAACAACCCTAAGAAGTAAGTGCTCTTGTTCTGTCTACTTTATAGAAATGAGTGGATGGAAGCACAGAGGGACTAGATGACTTGATGAAATTATGCAAGAATAAGCAGTGGTTCTAGAGTAACTAAATTCTTGCATTATTTCCCAACCATTCCAAGCCATGACTATCATGAGTGCAAGTGATTTGGTCCACTTTCAAATTATATCCAGAATCTGACCCCCCCTTTTAATTTTTTTTTTACCACCTCCACTACCACTTTCTTAGCCCAAGGCATCATTTTGTCTCATCTGGAATAGCTTCTAACTAATCTTTCTGATTTCAAACTTGTCCCTTAGATGCTATTATTATATTTTCTTTTTTTTTCTTTTTTAAAATTTTATTTTTAAATCCCGTCAAAAAATGGGCAGAAGAGCTAAAAAGAAACTTCTCTGAAGAGGAAATGCAAATGGCCAACAGGCATATGTAAAAATGTTCAACATCACTTGTAATCAGGGAAATGCAAATCAAAACTACCATGAGATACCATCTTACACCAGTGAGAATGGCACATATTAAAAAAACTAGCAACAACAAATGTTGGCGAGGATGTGGAGAAAAAGGAACTCTTCTGCACTGTTGGTGGGAGTGCAAACTGGTCCAACCACTATGGAGAGGTGTGTGGAGATTTCTGGACCTACTAAACATAGAGCTTCCATATGATCCAGCAATTTCACTTCTAGGTATTTACCCAAAAGACACAGAAACATCAATTCCAAAGAACACCTGCACCCCTATGTTTATAGCAGCACTGTTTACAATAGCTAAGCTTTGGAAACAGCCCAAATGCCCAAAAATAGATGACTGGATCAAGAAGATGTGGTACATATATACCATGGAATATTACTCAGCATTCAAAAAAGATAAACACATGCCATTTGCAGCAACATGGATGGCGCTGGAAGGGATCATGCTCAGCGAAATAAGCCAGAAAGAAAAAGAAAAATACTGGATGGTCTCACTCATAGCAGGAATCTAGAAAACTTAAATAAGGACCAGGAAAATGAATAACTATAAGAAAGTGAAAATCAAAATCAACAAAAAACTTTGAACCAGAGACACTCTCTGGGAGGTGGGGGGCGGGGAGGGGAGGGATTGGGGTCAAAATGGGGGGGGTGGCAATTGTATGGGGTATATAAAAATAAAATTTAATAAAAAAAATTTATTTTTATATTCCCCATACAATTGCCACCCCCTTATTTTGACCCCAATCCCTCCTTTCCCTGCCCCCCACCCCCCATAGAGTGTCTCTGGTTCATAGTTGTTTGTTGATTTTGATTTTTTTAAAATTTTTTCTTTCTTATAGTTATTCTTTTTCCTGGTCCCTTATTTAAGTTTTCGAGATTTCTTCTATGAGTGAGAAAATCCTGTATTTTTCTTTTTCTTTCTTATTTTGCTGAGCATGATCCCTTCCAGCTCCATCCATGTTGCTGCAAATGGCATGTGTTTATCTTTTTTGAATACTGAGTAATATTCCATGGTGTATATGTACCACATCTTCTTGATCCAGTCATCTATTTTTGGGCATTTGGGTTGTTTCCAAAGCTTAGCTATTGTAAATTGTGCTGCTATAAACATAGGGGTGCCGGTGCTCTTTGGAATTGATGTTTCTGTGTCCTTTGGGTAAATACCTAGGAGTGGAATTGTTGGATCATATGGAAGTTCTATGTTTAGTAGGTCAAGAAATCTCCACAGATATTATTATATTTTCAACATAGCAGCAATGTGCTTCCCAAAGCAGAAAGCTTATGCCACCTGCACATGTCAAACCACACGCAGGAATAAATTCACAAATAAATTCACATGTTACATATATAACAAACATGCAGGTAAAGGAGTGCTTAGCATTCTTGTTTATCAGGAAAATGCAAAATAAAATCACAATGTGATGACCCTGCACAACTCCGATAATAGCTAAAATAAAAAATACCAAGGACTGACAAGTATGTGGAACAGCCAAAATCCTCATAGACAATTGCATCCACTGAGAAACTATTTGGCAATCTCTACTAAAGGTGATCACACTCTATGAGAGGGTGATCTATAAGGGCTAAGGATACCTTTAACCAAAATATATACAATATAGAATACTTCTATCCAAAATATATACATAAGTTCACCTAAAGACTTACAGAAGACCAGTCAAACCCAGAGAGACTCAAAAATTTATTCTCGTTGCTACATAGTAGTTGATGATGTGAGTATGCTCACAATCAAATCCTATATAAAAAAACCCATTCTACTGTCTACTTCTAGACTTGAGTGGTGTTATCCCTCCTATTCTTCCACTCATCACTACTGCATCTATGTGATTGTATCATTTGTATTTTTTCATCATTGCCTTATATTCCTGGCTTGAATTTGGCTTTAATTATGTTCCATAGGCCTAATAACATCATGGTTGGCATCCGAATTCTGACCAAGCAGGGTCCTGATCTTGGTTTCTTTGTGACTGAATTTCTCAACTTAGAACTTGCAGCAGTATTTTTTTTTTTCCTTTTTGCATAGAAGAACTGGGGTATAGGCCAGAGGAGAGGAGGGTGAGAGGATTCACCAGAGACAGGATGGGGAGCAGGACAGGTGGATTTACTGAAATCCACTACTGAGGGGAGCAGCAGGTGAGGCAGGAGAGGTCTGCTGTGCCATGTGAATCAGCAACCTGGCCGGGGATTGAACTCAGGTCATTGTGGTGATAGTGCTGATACTTAACCCCTAGGCCACTAAGGAGGCTCATTTGCAGCAATATTAAGAAAAATGGACAGAATATGTAACCTCTGTATAAAATTTAATTCTCTAAATACAACCTCCAGACTCAATGAACTTTCCAGAGTCTCAGTCTTGGGCAAATTGAGGGCCTGAACATCCACATTCTGTACTGTGCACCTTGATATGCCTGAGGGTTCCCATGGAGAAGCCCACTCACTTTCAGGTCAGCCCATTTGGAAAGCCAACTGGTCGACCTCTGCTGCTTTCCTCATGTAGAGCCATCCCCTCCCCTCACTCACTGTCCTTTGCCCTTCCCTTCCCTTTTCCCTCCCTTAGCTTTAAAGAATTCAAAGTTAGGGGAGGGGCAGAGAGAGGAAGAACTAGAGTCAAAATAAGGGGGGAGGTACAATTGTATGGGGAATATAAACAAAATGAAAATGCATACATTGTACAAAGATGAAAAATGATGTAAGAATTATATAAAATAAAATATTAAAAAAAGATTTAATAGACTCAAAATAAAATAAAAAAACCTACCACATAAATTTTTGTTTATTTATTTTTTTAAAAGATTTATTTATTTATACAAGAACTGGGGTATAGGCCTGAGGCGCGGGAGGGTGAGAGAATTCACCAGAGACAGAGCCGGAGCAGAACAGGAAAAAAAAAAAAAAGCTTTCACAGTTAGAGCCTCCCGGGTGGCGCAGCGGTTGAGCGTTGGTTGCGAAGCTGCCCGCAGCCTCTACAGTGCCGGTTAGATCCCTGGCCAACCGGGAGGGTCCCACATGGCGCGCAGACCTCTCCTGCCGCCCGCTGCTCCCCTCAGCAGTGTACTTCGGTCCTTCTGCCTGCTGTGCTCTCCCCTCTGGCTCTGGTGAATTCTCTCACCCTCCCATGTTTCTGACTGTACCCAGTGCTTGTATAAATAAATAAATAAATAAATAAATAAATAAAACTTTAAAAAAAAAAAGATTTCACAGCTAATCACAGGCTGTCTCATGACAACTCTTGCACGATTGTTTTATAACACACGAGCTTAATTTATATAGCTTGGTAGAAAACATATAGCACCAAGTATATGCTGGAGAATATTCTGGAGATTCACAAATGATTCAAATACAATGCTCAAGGGTTTTTAATTCTATAAATGTTTTGCTTTCCTACCATTAAAAAAGGGGGAAGTTTTCCTTTAAGAGAAGTACACGTTCCTCAACTGTCCCTTACTCTACCACCCCTGGCACATAGGTGGGGCTCAATAAATACCTTTTGATAAATACCTGGAAAACTATGAGATAACTTATTTTCATTTTTATACTGAATGCTAGTATTAATTATAAGATCCCCAAATGATATAGGTCACTGGAGATTAAAAAAATACAGAATAATAAGATAGATAAGGTTGGCATAATAGTTTCTACTTGTTGCTGTAAGATATTACCACAAATTGAGTGGTTTAAAATGACACAAATGTATCATCTAGTTCAGGAGATCAGAGATCTGAAATCAGTTTCACTGGGAAGTCAAGGTATTGGCAGACTTGGCTCCTTCTGGAAGTTTTGAGGTGATAATTCCTATCTTTGTCTTTTTCAGCTTCTAGGGCCACCTGCATTCCTTGTATTCTGACCCCTTTCAATATGCATAACTGCAATCTTTGCTGTCATCATCAGTGGCCTTCTCTTTGGAGGTAGCATGTGTCTGCTTCTCTTTTTCTTTTATATTTTTTATTTTCTTTTATACATTTTTTACATCATTTTTGCACAATGTCTGCCTTTTCATCTTGGTTATAGTCCCCATACAATTCCCACCCTCCTTTGTTTTGATCCTACTCCCTCCTCCCCATCCCTTAGTGTGTCTCTGGTTTATAGTTGCTTGTTGATTTTGATTTTTACTTTATTATAATTAGTCTTTTTCCTGATCCCTTATTTGGGTTTTCTAAATTCCTGCTATGAGTGAGACCATCTGGTATTTTTCTTATTCTTTCTTGCTTATTTCGCTGAGCATGATCCCTTCCAGCTCCATCCATGTTGCTGCAAATGGCATGAGTTTATCTTTTTTGATTGCTAAGTAATATTCCATGGTGTATATGTACCACATCTTCTTGGTCCAGTCATCTATTTTTGAGCATTTGGATTGTTTTCATAGCTTAGCTATTGCAAATAGTTCTGCTATAAACACAGGAGTGCAGGTGCCCTTTTGAATCAATGATTCTGTATCCTTTGGGTAAATACCTAGGAGTGGAATTGCTGGATCATATGGAAGCTCCATCTTTAGTAGGTTGAGGAATCTCCACACAGCTTTAGTGGTTGGACCAGTTTACACTCCCACCATTTGCATTTCCTCTTTGGAAAAGATTCTTTTTAGCTCTTCTGCCCATTTTTTGACTGGGTTGTTTACTTTGTTTTTGTTGAGTCTCATCAGCTCTTTGTAGATTTTTGTGATCAGCCCTGTATCATTAGTGTTATACGCAAAATTTTTCTCCCAGTTGGTGGGTTGTCTCTTTGTTTTGGTTACTGTCTCTTTTGCTGTGCAGAAGCTCTTTAATTTGATGCAGTCCCAGCTGTTGATCTTTGCCTTCACTATCACTGCTTTGGGTGATGTGTCTGTAAAGATGTTACTGAGGTGTATGTCATGTAGTGTTTTGCCTATATTTCCTTCTATATATTTAATTGTTTCAGGTATTATGTCTAGTTCTTTAATCCATTTTGAGTTGGTTTTTGTGCATGGTGTGAGGTAGTTGTTAAGCTTCATTCTTCTGCATGTAGCAACCCAGTTTTCCCAGTACCATTTATTGAACAAACTTTCTTTTTTCCATTGCATAGTCTTTGCTCCTTTGTCAGAGATTAGCTGACTGTGAATCTGTGGGTTTATTTCTGATTTTCTATTTGGTTTCATTGGTCTGTGTGTCTGTTCTTGTTCCAATACAATGCGGTTTTGATTATTATGGCTTTGTGGTATAGTTTGAAGTCTGGGAGTGTGATACCTCCATTCCCTTCTTTTTTTTTCAGGAGAGTTTTGGCTATTCGGGATTTTTGGTGGCTCCATATGAATTTCATCAATATTTGTTCTATTTCTTTGAAGAATGTCATTGAAATTTTTATTGGAATAGCGGTTGAATCTGTATATTGCTTTTGGTAGGATGGCCATTTTGATAATGTTAATTCTTCCAATCCATGAGCAGGGGATGTCTTTCCATTTCTTCATGTCTTCTTCTATTTCTTTTAAGAGTGTTTTATAGTTTTCTTTGTATAGGTCCGTTACCTCTGTTGTTAGGTTTATTCCCAAGTATTTGATTTTTTTTTGTTTCAATAATAAAAGGGATGGTTTTCTTCATTTCTCCTTCTTCAGATTTATTGTTTGTGTATCGAAGGCTACTGATTTTTGTGTTTTGATTTTGTATCCTGCAACTTTCCTAAACGGATTAGTTTGATTAGTTTTTCTGTGGAGTTTTTGGGGTCTCTATGTATATTATCATATCATCTGTGAATAGTGATAGTTCAACTTCTTCCTTCCCTATTTGGATTCCTTGTATGTCTTTCTCTTGTCTTATTGCTCTGGCTAGGACTCCCAGTATTATACTGAAAAGTAGTGGTGAGAGTGGACATCCTTGTCTTGTTACAGATCTTAACGGAAATGCTTTTAACTTTTCACCATTGAGAATGATACTGGCTGTTGGCTTCTCATAGATGGCCTTTATGATGTTGAGGTATGTTCCTTGTATCCTGAGAATTTCAAGGGCCTTTATCATAATGGCTGTTGTACTTTGTCGAAAGCTTTCTCAGCATCTATTGATATTATCATATGGTTTTCATATTTCTTTTTGTTGATGTGTTGGATTACGTTGATTGATTTTCAGATGTTGAACCATCCTTGTGTCCCTGTAATAAATCCTACTTGGTCATGATGAATTATCTTATGGATACATTGTCGGATTCTGTTAGCTAAAATCATATTGAGGATTTTTGCATCAGTGTTCATTAGAGAGCTTGGTATGTAGTTTTCATTTTTTATGTTGTCCTTGTTCAGTTTTGGTATTAGTGTAATGCTGGCTTCATAGAACATGTTTGGTATTATCCCTTCCTTCTCAATGTTTTGAAAGAGTTTGTGAAGGATAGGCACTAATTTGTTTCTGAATGTTTGCTAGAATTCATTTGTAAACCCATCTGGTCCAGGGCTTTTGTTTTGGGGGAGGGTTTTGATTACCATTTCAATTTCACTGCTTGTAATTGGGCTGTTTAGGTGTTCTATTTCTTAAGCTTTATCTAGCTTTGGGTGATTGTAAAGTTGTAGGAATTTGTCCATCTCTTCTAGATTGTTGAACTTGTTTGCATTTAACTGTTCATAGTAGTTTTTGATTATTCTTTGGATTTCTGCTGTGTCTGTTGTGATTTCTCCTCTTTCATTTGTGATCCTATTTATTTGTGCTTTCTCCCATTTTCCCTTTGTAAGCCTGGCTAGGGGGTTGTCTATTTTATTTATTTTTTCAAAGAACCAGCTTTTGGTTTCATTGATCTTTTGAATTGTTTTTTCCCATGCTATTTCATCTTTGATTTTTACTATTTCTTTTCTTCTACTGACTTTAGGGTTTTTTTGTTGTTCTTTTTCTAGTTCTTTGAGATGTGAGATTAGGTATTTTTCTTGCTTCTTGATGTGAACCTATATTGCTATATATTTTCCTCTTATTATTGTTTTGCTGCATCCCATATATTTAGGAAATTGATGTCCTCCTTGTCATTCAACTCAAAGTATTTTTTAATTTCTTCATTGATCTCCTCATTAGTCCAGTGGTCTTCCAGTAGTGTGGGTTTCAATCTCCAGGAGTAGTAGGTTTCCTTGCCTTCTTTTTGTGGTTTATTTCTAGTTTGATGCCTTCATGGTCAGAGAAGATGGTTGGTATGATTTCAATCTTGGTGTATCTGTTGATGTTTGTCTTGTGTCCCAGTATGTGGTTGATCCCGGAGGATGATCTGTGTGCGCTTGAGAAAAATGTGGTCTCAGATTTTTGGGGGTTTAGCATTCTTTTTTTTTATTCATATTTTATTTTATTTTATTTTTTTATAATAAATTTTATTTTTATATTCCCCATACAATTGCAACCCCCCCATTCTGATACCAATCCCTCCCCTCCCACTTCCCACCCCCCCAAAAGTGTCTCTGTTTCATAGTTTTTGTTGATTCTGATTTTCACTTTCTTATAGTTATTCATTTTCCTGGTCCCTTATTTAAGTTTTCTAGATTCCTGCTATGAGTGAGACCATTCGGTATTTTTCTTTTTCTTTTTGGCTTATTTCGCTGAGCATGATCCCTTCCAGCGCCATCCATGTTGCTGCAAATGGCATGTGTTATCTTTTTGAATGCTGAGTAATATTCCATGGTGTATATGTACCACATCTTCTTGATCCAGTCATCTATTTTTGGGCATTTGGGTTGTTTCCAAAGCTTAGCTATTGTAAACAGTGCTGCTATAAATATAGGGGTGCAGGTGTTCTTTGGAGTTGATGTTTCTGTGTCCTTTGGGTAAATACCTAGGAGTGGAATTGCTGGATCAATGGAAGCTCTATGTTTAGTAGGTCCAGAAATCTCCACACAGCTCTCCATAGTGGTTGGACCAGTTTGCACTCCCACCAACAGTGCAGAAGAGTTCCTTTTTCTCCACACCCTCGCCAACATTTGTTGTTGCTAGTTTTTTTAATATGTGCCGTTTTCACTGGTGTAAGATGGTATCTCATGGTAGTTTTGATTTGCATTACCCTGATTACAAGTGATGTTGAACATTTTTTCATATGCCTGTTGGCCATTTGCATTTCTTCTTCAGAGAAGTTTCTTTTTAGCTCTTCTGCCCATTTTTTGACTGGATTATTTTCTTTGTTGTTGTTGAGTCTCATCAGCTCTTTGTAGATTTTTGTGATCAGTCCTTTATCATTAGTGTTGTGTGCAAAAATGTTCTCCCAGTTGGTGGGGTTTCTCTTTGTTTTTGTTATTGTCTCTTTTGCTGTGCAGAAGCTCTTTAATTTGATGTCGTCCCAGCTGTTTATCTTTGCCTTCACTATCACTGCTTTGGGTGATGTGTCTGTAAAGGTGTCTTTGATGTGCAAATCACGTAGTGTTTCACCTATATTTCCTTCTATATATTTTATGGTTTCAGGTCTTATGTCTAGTTCTTTAATCCATTTTGAGTTGATTTTTGTGTATGGTGTGAGGTAGTGGTCAAGCTTCATTCTTTTGCATGTAGCGACCCAGTTTTCCCAGCACCATTTATTGAACAAACTTTCTTTGCTCCAATGCATAGTCTTTGCTCCTTTGTCAAAGATTAGTTGACCATAAATCTGTGGGTTTATTTCTGGATTTTCTATTCTATTCCATTGGTCTGTATGTCTGTTCTTGTTCCAATACCATGCAGTTTTGATGATTATGGCTTTGTAGTATAGTTTGAAGTCTGGGAGTGTGATGCCTCCATTCCCTTCTTTTTTTTTTTTTTCAGGAGAGCTTTGGCTATTCGGGGTCTTTTGTGATTCATATGAATTTCATCAATAATTGTTCTATTTCTTTGAAGAATGACATTGAAATTTTGATTGGAATAGCATTGAATCTGTATATTGCTTTTGGTAGGATGGCCATTTTAATAATGTTTATTCTTCCAATCCATGAGCAGGGGATGTCTTTCCATTTCTTCATGTCTTCTTCTATTTCTTTTAACAGTGTTTTATAGTTTTCTTTGTATAGGTCCTTTACGTCTTTTGTTAGATTTATTCCCAAATATTTAAAGTTTTTTTGTTTTGCTAATAAAGGGGATTTTTTTTTGATTTCTTCTTCTTCAGATTTATTGTTTGTGTATAGGAAGGCTACTGACTTTTGTGTGTTGATTTTGTATCCTGCCACTTTACTGAACTGATTGATTAGTTGAATTAGTTTTTTTGTGGAGTTTTTGGGGTTCTCTACGTATATTATCATATCATCTGCAAATAGTGATAGTTTGACTTCTTCTTTTCCTATTTGGATTCCTTGGATGTCTTTCTCTTGTCTTATTGCTCTGGCTAGGACTCCCAGTATTATATTGAAAAGCAGTGGTGAGAGTGGACATCCTTGTCTTGTTCCAGATCTTAATGGAATTGCTTTCAGCTTTTCACCATTGGGAATGATACTGGCTGTTGGCTTCTCATAGATGGCCTTTATAATGTTGAGGTATGTTCCTTGTATCCCAAGAATTTCAAGGGCTTTTATCATGAATGGGTGTTGTACTTTGTTGAAAGCTTTCTCAGCATCTATTGATATTATCATACGGTTTTCATATTTCTTTTTGTTGATGTGTTGGATAACGTTGATTGATTTTCGGATGTTAAAACATCCTTGTGTCCCTGGAATGAATCCTACTTGGTCGTGGTGAATTATCTTATGGATACATTGGTGGATTCTGATAGCTAAAATTTTATTGAGGATTTTTGCATCAGTGTTCATTATTTGAGATTGGCCTGTAGTTTTCCTTTCTTGTGTTGTCCTTGTTTGGTTTTGGTATAAGTGTAATGTTGGCTTCATAGAACATGTTTGGTATTGTCCCTTCCTTCTCTATTTTTTGGAAGAGTTTGTGAAGGATAGGCCCTAATTCATCTCTGAATGTTTGGTAGAATTCATTTGTAAATCCATCAGCTCCTGGGCTTTTGTTTTTGGGGAGGTTTTTGATTACCATTTCTATTTCGCTGCTTGTAATTGGGCTGTTTAGGTGTTCTATTTCTTCTTTATCTAGCTTTGGGTGATTGTAGAGTTGTAGGAATTTGTCCATCTCCTCTAGATTGTTGAACTTGTTTCCATATAACTGTTCATAGTAGTTACTGATTATTCTTTTGATTTCTGCTGTGTCCGTTGTGATTTCTCCTCTGTCATTTGTGATCCTGTTTATTTGTGCTTTCTCCCTTTTTTCCTTTGTGAGCCTGGCTAGGGGTTTGTCTATTTTATTGATTTTTTCAAAGAACCAGCTCTTGGTTTCATTGATCTTTTGGATTGTATTTTTAGTTTCAATTTCATTTATTTCTGCTTTGGTTTTTATTATTTCTTTTCTTCTACTGGTTTTGGTTTTTTTTTTGTTGTTCTTTTTCTAGATCTTTGAGCTTTGAGATTAGGTTGTTTCTTTGAATTCTTTCTTGTTTCTTGATGTGAGCTTCTATTGCTATATATTTTCCTCTTATTACTGCTTTTTCTGCATCCCATACATTTAGGATATTGGTGTCCTCCTTGTCATTCAATTCAAAGAATTTTTAAATTTCTTGTTTGATCTCCACATTAGTCCAGTGGTCTTCCAGTAGTGTGGTTTTTAATCTCCATGAGGTAGGAAAGTTCCTTGCCTTCTTTGTATGGTTTATTTCTAGTTTAATGCCTTCATGGTCAGAAAAGATGGTTGGTATGATTTCAATCTTGGTGTATCTGTTGATGTTTGTCTTGTGCCCCAGTATGTGATCGATCCTGGAGAATGATCCGTGTGCACTTGAGAAAAATGTGTACTCCGTTTTTTTGGGGTTTAGTGTTCTATAGATATCTGTTAAGCCCAAATGCTCTAGGTCCTTATTTAGAGCTTTAGTTTCTTTACTTATTTTTTGTCTTGTTGATCTATCCATTGTTGATAATGGTGTGTTGAAGTCTCCCACTACGTATGTGTTTTCTCTGATGTCTGTTTTCAGAGAGGACAACAGTTGTCTGATATATTTTGGTGCTCCTTCGTTTGGTGAATATGTTAATGAGTGTTATTTCTTCTTGAAGTATTGTCCCCTTGATCATAATGTAGTGGCCATTGGGGTCTCTTTTTATTTTTTTGAGTTTGAAGTCTGTTTTATCTGATATAAGTATAGCTGTTCCTGCTTTCTTTTTTGGTCCATTTGCTTGTAGGATTGTTTTCCATCCTTTGACTTTGAGCCTATTTTTATCTTTTGTAGCTAAATGTGTTTCCTGGAGACAGCAAAAGGTTGGGTTTTGTTTCTTAATCCAGGCTGCAACTCTGTGTCTTTTTATTGAAGAGTTTAGTCCATTTACATTTAGAGTTAATATTGATATGTTAGCATCTGTATTTGCCATTGTGTTTGTCTTTCCTTTGATTTTATTTATTTATTCTTTTAATAACTTTTTTTTTTTGGCCTTCTTTCGTTGTTATTTGTTCCTCTGAGGTTCTGGCTTTAGGATTCCTTGTAGTATTTTTTGGAGTGGGGGTTTAGTCGTTATGAAATTCCGGAGTTTCTGTTTGTCTGGGAAGGTCCTATTCTTTCTTCATAGAGGAAGGAGAGCTTTGCGGGATAGAGTATTCTTGGTTGGCATCTGTTTTCTTGGAGTCTGTTGACTATGTCCTTCCACTCTTTCCTTGCCCGTAGTGTTTCTTCAGAGAAGTCCGATGTCAGCCTGATTGGTTTTCCTTTGAATGTTATCTGTTTCTTCCCTCTTGTCAGCTTCATTATTTTTTCCTTGTCCTGGGTTCTTGGGAGCTTTACTATTATGTGTCTTGCTGTATTTTTCCTTTCATCGTGGAAGTTTGGTGTTCTTCTTTCTTCTTGTATATCAATTTTCAGCTCCTTCTTCACATTTGGGAAGTTCTCTTCAATTATCTCCTTGAATATTTTCTCTGTTCCTACATCTCTCTCCTCTCCTTCTGGAATTCCTATAACTCTTATATTTCCTCTCCTCATGGAGTCAGATAGTTCCAAAGTCTTTCTTCGTTCTTTTTCCTTTGTACTTCTCTTTCCTTTTCTGTTTTGGTTCTTTTCATTTCTGTGTCTTCAAGAGTACTTATTTGTTCTTCCATTTCATCTATTCTGCTTTCTTTGCTTTTCCCAGAGTTCTTTAGTTCCTCCATTAATTCTTTGATCTCCTGCGTTTCTTTTGCTTCCCTCTTTATAGACTCAATTTCATTCTTCTGATCGTTGATTATTTTTCTCATATCATTGTTTTCCTTTATGACTTCTGTCAGTTTTTTAATCACAGCAATTTTAAATTCTCTTTCTGGAAGTCTCAGAAGTTCTTCCAAGTTACTGTCATTGTAATCTGGGGGGTGGTTTTCTTTTTGTGGTGTTGTTTTTTCCTGAGGAGTTGTTAGGTTGCGTGTGGTTCTTCTACTCCCTACTGTCTGTTTTCTAATTTGTCGTATGCATTGGGACACTGTGTTGCTCGGACTGGCCGGCATCTTGGGTGAACTTCTCGGCTCCCCTCTGGCTCCTCCAGGAGCCATCTCTGGCTTCTGAGGGAGCTTTCTGCGGGTTTCAGGCAGTCTTTACTGAAGAAATGTTCCTGTTCTAAAATGGCGACGCGGGACGCAGTCCCTGCGCTTCCGGTCTCAGGCACACTCTTCTGCGCACCCGGTCTGCCCCGGCCGTGGGTGCCTGTTCCCTCTGTGGGCTCAGACTGCTGGTCGGAAGGGGCCTGGCGTGGGCTAACTTCCCATCTGGCCACTGTCTCCTCTGGGAGCCTTCTGCCCTTTTCAAGCAGTCTTAAGAAATTTCCCTGTTCTATGGGGTGTTAGTGACTTTTTTTTTCCTGGTCGTTAGGTGGCGCCAGAGATCTCTCTTATTGTCCTTGGGGGTGCTGTTTTTCGCCCCACCCCCACC
This sequence comes from Talpa occidentalis, assembly GCF_014898055.3. Taxonomy (NCBI): domain Eukaryota; kingdom Metazoa; phylum Chordata; class Mammalia; order Eulipotyphla; family Talpidae; genus Talpa; species Talpa occidentalis. The sequence continues at coordinate 45,686,811 of NW_023601653.1, forward strand.
CCGTGGGACAGGGAACAGAGAGCGAGAATGGTAGGGTAAACCTCAACGGCTTTGGGGTGCTGTGTCTGCCTTGTGCCCCACCGTCATGGAGAACCCACGCCCAGAATTTCGTGCCCCGGGTCTCAGTTCCAAAGCCCTCAGGTCCAGGACGCGGGCTGTAGCCCAGTTCAGTGGCGTGGGAATGGCGCCTTTTGCACCCGCTCCCGTGCCTGGGCGCCTGGTTCCTGCTTACTCCGTGAGGGACTTTCACCCCAGTGAGGGCCTCCGCGCGTCTCCCCGCAAGCCTAGGTCGCAGGCGCGGGGATCTCCTGGCAGCCGTGATCCCAATCCGCGTTTGCTTTTCAAGTGCGCCAAGCGCGCCGCTTTTCCGTGCAAGCTTACCGGCCGGCCCGGGGCTGTGTGCAGGTCTCCTCCAGAGTCTCTTTGTTCTCTAATGGCGCCCGGAGCCGTTCGCTCACTGCCGCGGCGAATCCTGTAGGGTTCTCCGCAGCTCCCGTTCATGGGGTGTGGTGGCTGCAATAGTTCCTTTCCACTCACAGTCCCGCTTGCTGCGTCGTTTGTTCTTGTTGGTCATTTTAGTTTGTTGTTTTCCTCCTCTCTGCTGGTCGGAGAGTGCTGACTCTGTGGGTGGGGGAGGGGAGCAGGGTTCTGCGCTTTCCTCCCTTCTAGTCCTCTTTTATGGCCACTTTCTTCTTCAGGTAGTTTGCTGGAGTCGTCTGTTTATCTTCCCTGTCCCAGTTCTCACTGGGACCTGCCTCTTTTCCTCCCTATTAACTTTTTTTAATGGGAGATCTTACTCGCAGCGTCTCCTCACCGCCATGTTGATCCGCCCTCTAGGTTTAGCATTCTATAGATGCCTGTTAAACCTATGACATCTAGATGCTTATTTAGAGCTTATTTTTTTTCTTGTTGATCTATCCATTGTTGATAGTGGTGAGTTGAAGTCTCCTACTATATATGTAGTTTCTCTGATGTCTGTTTTCAGAGATGATAATAATTGTCTAATATATTTTGGTGCGCCTTCATTTGGTGAGTATATGTTAATGAGTATTATGTCTTCTTGATGCATTTCCCCCTTGATCAGAATGTAGTGACAGTCTGGGTCTCTTTTTGCCTTTTTGAGTTTGAAATCTGTTTTATCTGATATAAGCATAGCTGTTCCTGCCTTCTTTTTTGGTCCATTTGCTTGTAGGATTGTTTTCCATCCTTTAACTTTGAGTCTATTTTTATCTTTTGTAGCTAAATGTGTTTCCTGGAGGCAGCAAAATATTGGGTTTTGTTTCTTAATCCAGGCTGCAACTCTGTCTTTTTATTGAAGAGTTTAGTCCGTTTACATTTAGAGTTAATATTGATATGTTAGCATCTGTATTTGCCATTTTGTTTGTCTTTTCTGTGGTTTATTTATTAAAAATTTTTTTGTCTTGTTTCATTCTTATTCATCCCTCTGTTGGTTTTGGTTTTAGGACTCCTTGTAGTATTTTTTGGAGTGGAGTCGTAATGAAATTCCAGGAAGATTTGTCTGGGAATGTCCTTATTATTTCTTTATAGAGGAAGGAAAGCTTTGCAGGATAGAGTATTCTTGGTTGGCATTTGTTGTTCTGGAGTTTTTTGACTATGTCCCTCCACTCTCCTTGCCCGTAGTGTTTCCTTGGAGAAGTCTGATGTCAGTCTGATTGGTTTTCCTTTGTATGTTATCTGTTTCTTCTCTCTTGTCAGCTTCATTATTTTTTCCTTGTCTTGGATTCGTGGGAGCTTTACTATTAGGTGTCTTGCTGTATTTTTCCTTTTATCATGGAAGTTTGGTGTTCTTTTTGCTTCTTGTATGTCTATTTTCAGCTCCTTCTTCATGTTTGAGAAGTTCTCTTCAATTATTTCGTTGAATATTTTCTCTATTCTATGTCCCTCTCTTCTCCTTCTGGGATTCCTATATCTCTTATATTTCCTTTCCTCATGTGTCAGATAGTTCCTGAAGTCTTTCTTCATTCTTTTTCATTCGTACTTCTCTTTCCTTTTCTGTTTTGGTTCTTTTTATTTCTGTGTCTTCAAGAGTACTTATTCGTTCTTCCATTTCATCTATTCTGCTTTCATTGCTTTTCCCAGAGTTCTTTACCTCCTCCATTAATCCTTAGATCTCCTGCATTACTTTCACTTCCCTCTTTAGGGACTCAATTTCATTCTTCTGATCATTGATTATTTTTCCCATATCATTTTCGACTTCTTGCAGTTTTTTAATCATGGCAATTTTAAATTCTCTATTGGCAAGACTTATAAGTTCCTCTAAGTCACTGGTGTTGCAGCCTGGTGTTTGTCTTTTTGGGGTGTGTCTTTTACCTGGAGACATGCTTGGTTGCTTGTAATTTTTCTTTTCCCTGCTGCTTGTTTTCTAATTTGTCCTATGCATTGGGACACTGTGTCACTGGTATTGGCCAGCATCTCTTTAGTGTGCTCTTTCTGGGATGTCGGAAACTGGTGGTCCAATTGAGTCCAATACTGTTATTACAGAAGTCCAGTAGGGCAGTGGTATTATGGATATGTTAATGGTCGCTGTCCCTGAAAATCTCCTCCTTCTTTATTTGTTTAATTCCAGAGGAGGTTCTTGAGGTCCCACAGACTGCCCTGGTGGTGGCTGGATCCCCACTGGGCTCCAAATCGCTGGATCCCCCTCTGGGCTCTAACTCATTGCCAGTCAGGGCCTGGCCTGTGGGGACTTCAGCTCACCTCTGACTGTGGGGACAGCTGTTTTTCAGTTCCACTCAACAGCTTTGGTGGGGTCTGGACACACGCAAAATTCCCTGTGTTAAATATGGCGCTTCTGCTGGGCCCTTCCCTTTCTGCTTCTCTTTTTGAAGGAATTTGTAATTGTATCATTAGGCCCACTTGGATAATCCAGGCTAATGGCTCCATCTCAGGATGCCTAGTTTATTCATATCTGTACGATTGATACAGGGCAGCAAGGGGCACTAAACTGGCCACAGACACTGCCCAACTAGTTTACCAGTCACTGAGTTTTTCACCTGCGCACAATTGCAAGACTACTCAGGCTCAGGGGACAACAACAAAGGGATTTATTTAATAAACCAGGGAAAAACAAAGAGTTACTGAGGCCAGTAATGGCCTTTACCTCACCAAAGTCATGTCCAGTGTTTCTCAATCCTGCATAAAAACAGTTAAGATAGTGTCTTCCTGCCGCTGTGGACACGCAGCAGCCAAACTATAGGCCAGGTTCTGACTCATGAAGATAGCAGAGAACACCACAGGAGATGCTCCATGAGCTGCTGTGATGCCCCAGCACAGCACCAGATAAGCGGCACTCAAAACAATAGCAGCCGAAGAACCTGATAAGTCGCCACACTCACGCATCTTACCAAGACACCTGACTCCTGGTCTTTGCCTTCTCCGCCAGGCTGCACCTCAGCAAGACTCCTGGCTCCCAGGCCTCTATCTTCTCCACCAGGGTGCAGCTCAGTAAGATGCCTGGCTCCGGGTCTCCTTCTCTGCCAGGCCACAACAGCCTTCTAAAAGATTGGTTCTGTGGGGGCCCAAATCTGCTAACCCCAAATGCTAAATTACATAGACTATCCCAAGATGACTGCCCAGGAGCCCCCTTGCGCAGTCACTTATATCACTTATCTGTAGCTCCACCCCACTTTCAGCATTTTTGGGGGGGCTCTCTATCTTTACCAGCAACCCCCTCCAGGGGGCACCACTTGTAACAGTGTTTCAGCTTCAGCCATGGGTTGCCACCTGTTACACAATTATTTTGCTGGGTAAGGAAACATATTTACAGGGCCTGGGGATTAGGGTGACAAATGTCTGGAGGTGATAAACATTACTTAGCCTACCACACCTGGCTAATATTAATTCAGACAAAAAGGCAAAACAGAAAGAAATGTTACTTGAGATACCCTCAATCAGTTCTTTAGTATAGCAGGGCCTTGAATGATATTGTTTTGTTATAACAAGGGGATGTTGAGTGAAATGTATTCAAAGGCATATGTTGTTTTGCTTAAAGTTGCAGTTTAAGAACCTACTGATGATGCTAAGTGAGAACTTACTTTCCACAGCAAACCAATGTGGGGAAAGTGTGAGTGTTGGAAGAGGCTCATCTGTTAGTTGGAGAGGGAGCTGGGCGATATTATGAAGATTAATTACAACTCAGGTGGTTGTCGCCGGTGGGAGACTACCTACGGCTGGAAGTGGCATCAATAGTTTATTAGTTTCCATGATGGAAGTATCTTAAATGCTGGTATAGTTGTACAGTCCAATTATTTTTCGTCTTTTTGAGTTTAACATGTATTTGCATGTTTATTTGGCAAACCTTTCTTTATGCAAGAGGGTTTTTTGTATTATTTTTCAATTTTTTAAAATATTTATGTGTATATATATATTTTTTATATCATTGTTCATTTTTGTACAATGTTTGATTTCTCCTCTCAGGTGTAGGCCCCCTAAAAGTCCCACCCCCACCTCACCTGTGCACCATCACCATAGTCCCTTGTGCTCTTCCCTCCCCTGGTTTTATCCCTCTGCCTCCCTCTCCACTGCTCTCTGATTTATGGTTGCCTGCTAGTTTTGTTTTTTTATTTACTATTGTTATCTTTTCCCCCTTATCCTGCAAGCAATTTTTTTTGAGAAAAAGGTGCACTTTTTTTTTAGCAAGCAAAATACTCACTGAAATAAATTTTCTAACTCTTCACCCCTTAACAAGAGTTCTAAAGCATTTTCTTTATAACATAAGTCAGTCATCAAGGTTAGTTTGAGGACTCTGGATGCTCTAATGTAAGTTAGGAAAAATCTATTTCTTTATTTAGATTAGAAGCTATCATTTTCAAAGAGTATCCTCTGTGGGACCCAGATTTGTGGTAGTCAGTATCCTCTGTGGTCAGACTTGTCAAGTATTAGGATGGTGTGATGGAAGAGATTCTATGACTAGGTCATTCTTGATAAGTAAGCATGACCTTCTCTCCCTTTCACTTTCACTCCCCCCCATCCTACTTGAGAACAAATACTCCAGAGAGCGTATGTTAAGTCACCACTGTGCATAGCTGGGGTGGGGGGCAAGGAACTTCCCCAAGTCCCTTAAAATCTTGCAAGTCTGGGGCCTCCCCGGTGGTGCAGCGGTTGAGCGCTGGGTTGCAAAGCTGCCCAAAGCCTCTGCAGCGCCGGTTTGATCCCTGACTGCTTCCCAGCCACCGGAGGAGGGTCCCACATGGTGCGCAGACCTCTCCTGCCGCCCGCTGCTCCACTCAACAGTGTACTTCGTCAGTCTGCCTACTCTGCTCCCCGCTCTGGCTCTGGTGAATTCTCTCACCCTCCCGCGCTTCTGACTGTACCCAGTGCTTGTATAAATAAAGAAATAAATCTTAAAAAAAAAATCTTGCAAGTCTGTATCACCTTAAATTTAGATTCTCAGTGGAATAATTCCCCAAAGGAATGCACTTATTTATTCCCAGCTCGTAAATGCAACTGAGAAGAAATCTTTACACACAGCCTAAACTCATTTCTTTCTGAGTCTTCTATGGATGAATGATCCATGTAGTTCTTTCTCTCCTTCTCTCCTCCTCATTGCTCTGTCAGAAAGCTTATTAACGTATGTATATTCCTGACTTTTCTCCTATATGAATGATTCAGAAACAAATTGAAATGTCAAGTTCTCTATGGCTTCCTGGCAATATTGAAATCTACCAGTTCCTATTAAATTTCCATCAAACAGTATTATTCAGGGACAAAAGATCAATTAGTCTCTGTTCTTCTCTTCCTGAAAAACACCGATCACATAGACCTCTGCTACGTGAGCTCTTTAATCAATGGAGTTACCAAGGGCACCGGAACCAGGACGGGTGGAGGATGGGGCCCAGTACAGCAACTGGGGCCATGCCTCTTTATTAACTCTGCATATTATATGAGGAGGGGAAGTTCAGAAGATTTGATTGATAATCACTCAAGTATGCCATTTCATAAGGAAGAAGTCACTTCCAGATTTGAATGAACAGCTTTAGAAAAAAATGTATGACTATATTTTATGCAACATAAGCTACCTTTATAGAAAGAGTAACCACCCCTTTTCTAGCAGGACTAATATAAAAGAAAAAGACTTTTTCATCATTACTTCCAACTACTCCCTTGGCACTTTTGCAAGAAGAGCTGGGCAGTTATTGTTTCCGTCTCAAGATAAACGTAAGGAGAAGTATCAATAAAAAAGTAATTATCATAATAATAATTATAATAACCCAAAACAAAATAATAACAATTGAAGTCATAATCATAAAAAACATTATTACATCTTTCTTCTTTAGGTCTTTCATCCACTGAATCTTTTTAATGTGTAGGACTTGTGGGTTTTCATCCATTCTGCCTTAAGCAGTAATTGCATTTGATTCGGCAGCACAATTTTACCCATAATATTAGAAGTAGAAGTGAGTCGTGCAGTGTGCTTATTATTGGTTATTATTAAAGATGGAGATCAGTGAATTATCATGGAGAGCCATCAGGCTGTCACAAACAGCTTCCTTTCACTCACCTCCAGACTGCTGTGATATTCAATCCCAACTCTCATTTAAACCTAAGTCTGACTATTTTAATGGAGCAAACCACTTATTGGTCTGTCCTCCTTATGCTCTGATTTTGGCTTCTTTTGTGACTTATTTTGTTAGTTTTACCCCCTGCATTCTGTAAATGTCATAATCAGAACAGAAACCGTGCTGAATAGAGACAGAAATGTATCTATGTAATAGATATACTTTTTCCTTCTTTGCATTGGCTCTGGTTTGCAAGAGTGGCTGGACCCTGGGACTCAGGCCCTATAGCCCTTGCTGTTTGATTTTGGGGCAGGCAACTAACAAAAGTGTCTGTCCTAATCCTTTTATGGATCTGCATGTGACAACCAAAGGGGTCTGTGGAGAGTGGGGAGTGGGGAGCTGGGTTGGCCACCCTGTCAATGTTCAGGGAGGCAGTTTCAAGGTGTGAAGTAAGCAGGTATGGAAGATAAAGACAAGGAGAGTCTAGACAGCCTTCAACTTGTCTGTGAGCTCCAGCTTTACCTCTCCCTCATTCATGTGAGATTCCCCCAGATGTTTTCAATAAATTTCTCTCTCTCCCCAAGTTAGTTTGGGCCTTTGCCCTTTATACCCTGACACATCTTGATGAATTGAGTCTTATTCAGGTAGGGAGTCTGTCACAGGAGTATGACAAGCTCAGTTTCCCCCAAAGTAACTGGGGGTACAGTGGGTTGCAAGCAATGCTTTCTTAGTAACGAGGAACTGAAACTTATCAATGATTTCTCAATTTAATGCTTTACAATACCATCAATATTGCATCTATATAAATCATCATTTACACTTTAGAATGTTATGCAATCAAGAAGATGTGGTATATATACACAATGGAATACTATTCAGCAATCAAAAAAGATAAACTAATGCTGTTCGCAGCAACATGGATGGAGCTAGAAGGAATTATACTCACTGAATTAAGTCAGAAGAAAAAAGAAAAATATTGGATAGTTTCCTATAGGAAGAATATAGGGGGACCAAATAAGACATCAGGGGAAAAAATAACAATACAAAATACAACAAAACAAAACAAAAACAAACAGACAATTATAAACCAGAGACATCTTGCAGGGGAGGAGGAGGCAGAGGGATCAGAGGGAGGGAGGGAGAAACACAGGGGACTGTGGTGATGGTGCACGGGTGAATTGGTGGAGGAAATTCTATGGGGACTAACCTGAGGGGTGTGGGGGAACACAAACATTATTTAAAAATGAACATTGATGTAAAATATATATAAATAAAAAATTAAAAAAAACATTCTAACATGATTTTTCTTTAGTGGCAGAGAAACTGTAGATTTGCAGTGGGTGTCCTAAGAATTGTGTGGACTCTGGACATATACTGTGTCAAGCAGGAGAAAGATATGGCACATGGAGAGTGATTGATATCCATTGTTCGAAAGTTGCTAAGTACTGGGCCCTGGAGTCTTCATCCCATTTGTTCAGTGGATCTAGCTGCTTCATATATCTGTCTTTTAAAGTGTTGAAGTGTGTGAAGTGTTCTTTAAGCTCTGAGTTTTATAAAGTCAGGAGTATATCATGAAATGTTTTGGGGGGTATTTCTTCCTGAATACTAGTGTATTAATTCTTAGGAGTCTGGCATATCTAAGTGTCACTAATGGGCTAGGGTGATGGCTTGCAAGAAGATTTGAAAAAGGGACTGAGATTACCCTAGGGAAAGAAAGACTCTGGCTGGGCCCAGTAACAAGTTATTAGTAATCCAGAGAGGAAGGGTTGAGCCATTCTATGCATTATGGTGGTCTGGTTCCCCTGACCTCTCAGATTACACAGTAGTTGTACACATAAAAGGAAAAGAGAATAGAACAAAAGTTCTCCAAATATCTCAAGGATTTAGAGTTGACATTTTCCAAAAATTCTGTGTGATGGCTATGCTGGTTCTTTTCTCCAATAATAAAGGATAAAAAAGTCACTGTCCTTTCATTGGCATGAAAGACTGCCTGGCTGAGGTATTTTGAGGATTCCAGAGGACAATGATTCTTTGGCATTTGAATATTTTCTATTTATTTTAGCCCAGGATTCAGGGGATGATAGGATCCAGTGCATGGTAGAAAATTCCAAATATCTTCTGAAGACTATTGGAATGAACTGGAAAAGGTCTTGTTTGTATGGTGCATTACACTTACTGATTTGTAAGTATTGAACCATCTTAGCATTGCTGGAACAAATCCCACATGGTCATGATGTATGATCTTTTTAATGTATTATGGAATTTAATTTGCTAAGATTTTGTTGGGAATTTTTTGTATCTATGTTCATTAGCGATATTGGTCTGTAGTTTCCTTCTTTGTAAAGTTATTATCTGCTTTTGTTGTCAGAGTAATTTTGGCCACATAAAATGTGTTTGGAAGCATTCCTTCTTCTTCAGTTTTCTGGATGAGTTTTAAAAGGATAGGTGCTAGTTCATCTTTGACCATTAATGATATATAATATAGTATAGATTAGAATAGTATAGTATAGCATAGCATAACAAATAACTTGGTACTGGACTTCTATTTTGGGGAGACATTTGATTACTATTTCAATTTCTTGACTTATGATTGATCAGCTTTTCCATCTCTTTCTAATTCAGACTTGGAAGATTGTATGCTTCCAAAAAGTAGTCAATTTCCTCTAGGATCAGTTTAGAACCTCTATTTCTGATATGTTTCTTGAAACTTCTCTCTCTTTTTTAAAAAAAGATTTATTTATGCATACAAGAACTGGGGTGCAGGCCAGAAGTCTGGGGGATGAGAGGATTCACCAGAGGCAGAGTGGGGTACAGAACAGGCAGATTGACTGAAATACACTGCTGAGGGGAGCAGCAGAGAGACAGGAGAGGTCTGCCACGCCATGTGGGTAGCTCCCTGGCTGGAGATCGAACTCGTGTTGCAGTGGCTGCGGACAGCTTTATAAGTTGTGTCTTAACCCCTTGCGCCACCAGGGAGGCCCGAAACTTCTCTTCTGATTCTATTTATTAGAGCTTTCTCCATATTTTAATAATGAGTCTGGCTATAGGTTTCTCTTTTGTTTACATTTTCAAAGAACTATGGATTACGTAATATATTTTTAAATACTACTTATATTTGGTTTTTTTTTTTTTTTTGGATTGCGTATGTAGCTTAAGAAGATTTCTAATTTTTTAAAAAATATTTATTTATTTATTTATTTATTTATTTATTTATTTATTTATTTATTTATTTATACAAGCACTGGGTACTGTCAGAAGCGCGGGAGGGTGAGAGGATTCACCAGAGCCAGAGCAGGGAACTGAACAGGCAGAGTGACGAAATACACTGCTGAGGGGAGAAGTGGGTGCAACAGGAGAGGTCTGTGCGCCATGTAGAACCCTCATCGGTGGCCAGGGATTGTACCAGTGCTGCAGAGGCTGCGGGCAGCTTCACAGCCCAGCGCTCAACCGCTGCGCCACCAGGGGAAGCCCAAGATTTCTTATTTTTAAGTCACTTTTCTTATTTATAGGGAAGTATTTAAACAAATTCTGACAAAGGGAATTCATATATTCAGCCAGGAGTTTCTCTTGTCCTTCATTTCTCTAACATCTCACTTTCGAGGTTTTATTCTAACCTCATCGAATTTCCAAAGCTCTGTTGTTTTATGCCATGTTGAATCTCCCCATTTTTGAATATCTTCAATTATTATTCCAGCATGGCAGTTCTAACTTTCTAAGTATCTACTTACCCAATTCAAATTGTCCAGAAAATGGACTAATAATTTAAAGTTCATTTACAAAGAAGAAAATGGAACATCCTTTCTCTAAATCATCCTTCACATAACCAATTTAGAGTGTAAAGACTGCCAAGTGTACATTTTAAGATATTTTCTGGTGATTTTGGCTTTTTTATATCCTTGGGGTATAATCATCAGGGACTAATATAGATGATGAGATATATAAGGATCTTCATTAAAGGAATTTAAATAAGTGATACATTTCAGTTTAATATTCTGTGACTTTTAAGTCTGAAATTTCTGAAAGCCTTGATTTTTGGTATGATATTATCTCTGGATTTCTAAGCAATACTGTATTAAACTATGGCTTTGACTGGCTTTTCAAAATTTTGTAGCTCAGAATACAAGATTTAATTATTATTGTTATTTAATAGATATAAATATCACAACTGATTTTTAAATATGATGCACTCAAGTATATTGGGAAATCATTTTGAATGCTGAGCTCAAATGGAGGAAATATTTAAAGATTTACTCACCTTCTACTCCTAAAACTTGCAAGAAATGTAAGTTTATTTTCTTTAGTAATGAAACCCTGGGGCCTCCCAGGGTTAAGTGGTCTAGGGGTTAAGTCTCAGCACTATCACTGCTAAGGCTTGAGTTCGAGCCCAGCGAGGGAGCTGACCCACATGGCACAGCAGACCTCTCCTTTTTCTCCCATTGCTCCCCTCAGTAGTGCATTTCAGTCAATCTGCCTGTTTTGCTCCCCACTCTCTCTCTGGGGAATTCTCTCACCCCACCCCCCTGCCATCCCGAACCTCTAGCCTACACCCCAGTTCTTATATGCCAAAAAAAAAGTAATGAAATCCTGTTTAGAAACCAGATTCTGAATATTTGAACATCTTCATAAAGAAAGTGTAAATGTCGAATAATTTTTATGTGAGCATAATGGTACATTAGATGGTTTGGTAAATCATATTGAGCTACTTTAACTCAGAAGGTTAAGTGTGTCTATCACTGGAATTAGAACTGAAGAAATGCATGTGTATAGTGACAGATCACAAATCCAAAGGCCCCTCTCCCTTCTCCCATCCTATCCTGTTACTTGGACTTGTACACTCTGTGTTTCAGAGGCATGTCCTCCTGACTTGGAGGGTATCACTCTTTTAGCACCTCGATGGCTTTGTCTTGTGTTCCTGGCTCTGTGTTTAAAGTTGGTGACTGAGATTGTTCTTTTTTTTTAATATTTATTTATTTATTTATACAAGAACCCAGGTACAGGCCAGATGTGCAGGAGGGTGAGAGGACTTACCAGAGACAGGGCGGGTAACAGAAGAGGAAGACTGACGAAATACACTGCTGAGGGGAGCAGCGGGTGCAACAGGAGAGGCCTGCCATGTCATGTGGGACCCTCGCCACCCGGCCAGGATCAAACCGGCACTGCAGAGGCTGTGGACAGCTTCAGAGAGCTGTGGTCAATCACCTGAGCCACCAGGGGAGGCCCCTTTTGTTTTTGTTTTTGACCAAAGACTTGGCATATTACTTTGGGAGCTTGTGAACACTTATAATAGTCCTGAACATTATTCAGTAAGCACTAAGAGTTGTCCCAGAGAATATATAGTTTATCTTACCCACAGTGTGGAAGAAGCAATCCAATTTCCCCTTGCTAATAAAAATTACTTACTTCGGGGCCTTCCTGGTGGCACAGGGGCTAAAGTCTCAGTGCTATCAAGTTATTGCCAGCCACTGTGGCCTGAGCTCGATCCCCAGCCAGGGAGCTGAACCACATGGCGCAGCAGACCTCTCCTGTCTCATGTATTTCAGCAGATTTGCCTGTTCTGCTCTCCACTCCGTCTCTGGTGAATCCTCCCCCCACCCTCCACTGGTGTGCATGAACGTATAAAAATAAATATTAAAAAAAAATTGCTTACTCTCTTATCATAGCCCTCCTTTTCTGGCCTCTTGGTTTAGTGGCATAGAGAAGGCAGAATGGCCATACTAGTGCAAATATCCAGTTCAATGAGATCATTGTATTCCCTGTTGGAAACATTCCTTTTTGGAGATGAGACTTCTAAGCCAACCCACTTAAAGTAGTATGGACGGGAAGAAAACATTATCTTACTGGTGAATCTGAAGCTTGGATTGGCTTCATCTGGGTAAGCTCATCTCTGCTCCACTTGGTTTCATCCATGTCTGGTGGCTGAGGCTGGTGGTAGACTGGGGAGACTAAATTAGCTGAGGATACAGGCCATGGATAGAACATGGATTTTCTTTTTCTTTTTTTTTTTTTAAGATTTATTTATTTATGCTTACAAGAACTGGGGTACAGGCCAGGGTACAGATGAGGGGGATGAGAGAATTCACCAGAGACAGAGTGGGGAACAGAACAGTCAGACTGACTGAAATACACTGCTGAGGGGAGCAGCAGGCGAGTCAGGAGAGGTCTGCTGTGCCATGTGGGTAACTTCCTGGCTGGGGATCGAACTCGTGCTGCAGTGGCTTCAGATAGCTTCATAGGTTACGTTTTAACCCCTTGTGCCACCAGGTAGGCCCAGAACATGAATTTTCCATGTGGCTGCTTGACTTCCTCTCATCATCATAGCTAGATTCCCAGGGGGAGTATCTCAGGTGGTGGAAGATGCTTTCTATGCAAAGCATCGCTTCTTCTACACTTAACTGGTCAGAGCAGTCACCAGCTCCAGACCAGGTCCACAGTGTCTCCCTCTCAGCAGGAGTGTTAATCCTTTTATATTACTTTTATAGAGATTTTAAATTCCCAGATCGCAAATTACATTGCTCTATTCCTGAATTTCCAAATAACCTTATGTAAAGTGAGCTGGTTCCTTTTATTCCTCCAGCTGAGCACAACAGCCAAATGCAGTATTTTTCTAATTTGATAGTGAAAATTATATTTGTTTTAATTTAGTTTGTATGTCTGATTACTTATGAAGGCAATTATTGTCCAACATCTTTGTCATTTTCTGAATCACTTGCTGTCCACTAACCTAAAGGAACCAATGTTTATTGTTTGCTATGAGTTACTTAAAATTAAACCATTAGCCCTCTATCAGATGTTTCCTAGTTTTAAAACCTAAATTCATTTATTTTTTATAATTTTTATTGAAGTAATGTTGATTTGCATTGTTGTTTGTATTTAGAAGTGTAGGATTCCACCTTTAAGTATTGTTGCCTCAGAGCACCCACCTCCTAAGCACCGTGGTCCACCGCCATCGTCCATGGTGCTCCTTCCCGACTTTGCCCTTCCCCTTCCTGCTCCCTTCTCTTCTGTAGCTAAGTTCTACAAGCCAGATTTTAATTTGCCTTATTGGATGCTTTGTTTGGTTTCTCTGTATTGTCTATATAAGTGAACCATTCAATAGTTTTCTTTCTCCTTCTGCTTTATTTCACTGAGCATCATCCTTTCCAGCTCCACCCAAGTTGCTGCAAATGGCGTGAGTTTATCTTTTGTAATCGCTGAGTAGTGTTCCATTGTGTGTATAGACCACTTCTTGATCCACTCATCTGTTTTGGGGGCATGTAGTTTGTTTCCATAGCTTGGCTATTGTAAATAGTGTTGCAGTGAACACCAGAGTGCAAGTGTCCCTTCAAATTCTTGTTTCTGTGAATACCTAGGAGTGGAATTTCTGGGTCATATGGCAGATACATTTTTTAATCTTTTGAGAAACCTCCATTCTGTTTTCCGTTTATGGGCTGGACCAGTGTACTGACCCACGGAGAGTATACAAGGGTTACTTTTTCTCCACATCTTCAATGGCACTTGTTTCTGGTCCTTTTGATAAGGGCCATTCTTCGGCTATGAGGTGGTGTCTCACTGTGGTTTTGATTTGCATTTCCCTGATAAGTGATGACAAACATTTTTCATGTGTCTGTGGCCATCTGTTTGTCTTTTTTTTTTTTTTTTGAGAAGTGCTTATCTAGTGCTTCTGCTTATTATTTGATTGGGTTATTTGTTTTATTTTTGTTCAGTTGTATGAGTTTATTGTAGATCTTTGATATCAGCCCCTTGTCAGATGTATGGTATATAAATATTTTTCCCATTCCATGAGATGCCTTTTCATAGAAAAAAATTATAAGATTTGGTTATGTATATAATTTTCCAATTTTTATGCATCTATTAGTCTTATCATTTTCATCTGTTTATCTAAAAACTTATCAAGTTTGTCTTCTAATTTATTTGTTAATCTTTTTCTATGATGAATTTACTTTTATTTTATTGTGGCTTTATTTAATTTTATTATTTTATTGAGGTAACACTGTATGTGATTTAAGGGGATAGGTTCACACTCCTCAGATATAAGTTACCACATCATACCCACCAGCAAAGCACCCACAGTCCTTTACCCTGCACCATTGTCCCCCATCACTCTCTGACCCTACCCCAATCTTTCAGTGCCCTCTAGTAGCCTCAATTCTACAGTCATGTTTTGAGGTTTGGTTTTGTCAATTTCTTTGTTTTGTTTCTCTATGTTCCACATAGGAGTGAAATCATCTGTTGTTTGTCTTTTTCCTATGACTTAGTTAACTTAGCATCATCCCATCTATTTCTATCCATCTTCTTGCAAGAATTCATCTTTTTTTAAATGTATATAGCTGAGAAGTACTCCACTGTGTGAATTTACCACATCTTAATTTATTGTGATTTTATTTTATTTTTTATTTTTAAGGTTTATTTTATTTATTTATGCATACAAGAACTGGTGTGTAGACCGGAGATATGGGAGGTAAGAGGACTAACCAGAGACAGAGTGGGGAACAGGCATTCTGACTGAAATCCACTGCTGAGGGGAGCAGCAGATGAGACAGGAGAGTTCTTCTGTGCCATGTGGGTAGCTCCCTGGCTGGAGATCTAACTCATGCCTCAGTGGCTGTGAATAGCTTAATAACACTGAGACTTTAACCCCTGCACCACCAGGGGGGGCCCTATTTTAAACTGTCAGTCTTATTCTTGGATTTGTTCTTGTCTATTTTATATCTTTCACAGGCTGTATCCTCTTGAATATCATAAAAAACATAATCATAGCTATACTTAATAAATTATTCTTATGTGTAAATATGGTTTCTCAGCAAGATTTTTTAAAGTTAATTATTTTGAACTGAGGTAATATTGGGGTACCTTCATCAGCTATTACCACCATAGTGCTCCAACCATTGATTACCCATATTCCACCACCATAGACCACGATGCTTCCTTCCTTCTTTGTTCTTTCTGAGGAAGAAGGTTTTATAGCCCTTTCAAAGAAGAGTGGTTTTCTTCTTCCCACTTAATTTTAATTTTTACTTTCCAGGATCTTTTCATTTTTCATGATCTTTCCTTACTTGGTTAGTTCTTTTAGAGGGGGTATATTATTATGCTCAGTAATTTGTAAAATTACCCAATATTGCTAAATAATTTGTAAAATTACCTAAAAGTTGTGAAGTTACCAAATATATCTGAGAGTCCAATATATCTGACAAATCTCTGCTCATGTCCAGAAAGCAGGAAAAATCAGGACAAGTTACAATGACCATGCCACTTTGATAAATGCTACCACCAAATCCCCACTGGAGTCCAGTCAACTGGCAAAACAGGAAGGAGCCAGGACCAGGGTGTTCACCTCTCGGTTACCAGAATGAATCAAATAACCAAGAACGATTTCACACATCCTCTTCCCTAAATTGGATTCGTTTCTGTTTTGGATGTGCACCTACAACAGCTATGAGGTTATCTATACATAAGGAAAAACTCAGTGTTATAAGCATGCAAATAAAAATTAGCAGAAGAACTTAAAAGACATTTCTTCAAAGAGGAAATGCAAATGGTCAACAGGCATATGAAAAAATGTTCAACAGCCCTTATCATCAGGGAAATGCAAATCAAAACCACACTGAGATACCACCTTACACCAGTAAGAATGGCACATATCAAAAAAAACTAGTAACAACAAATGTTGGCAAGGTTGTGATGAAAAAGGAACTCTTCTACATTGCTGGTGGGAGTGCAAACTGATCTAACCACTGTGGAAAACTGTCTGGAATTTCCTCAGTCTACTAAAAATGGAGCTACCATATGACCCAGCAATTCCACTCCTAGGGATCTACCCAAAGGACACAAGAACATTAATTCAAAAGAACACCTGCATTCCTATGTTTATTGCAGCACTATTTACAATAGGTAAAACCTGGAAACAATCCAAATGCCCCAAAATAGGTGACTGTATCAAGAGGATGTGGTATATATACACAAAGGAATATTATTCAGCAATCAAAAAAGATAAACTCATGCCATTCACAGCAACGTGGATGGAACTAGAAGGAATTATGCTGTGAAATAAGCAGTGAAATAAGTCAGAAGGAAAAAGGAAAATATCAGATGTTTTCACTTATAGCAGGAATATAGGGGAACCAAATAAGACATCAGTGTAGAAAAATGGTAATACAAAACACAACAAAGCAAAAACAGACAATTATAAACCAGAGACATACTGCAGGAGAGGAGGAGGGAGAGGGATCAGAGGGAGGAAGGGAGGAGCACAGGGGACTGAGGTTATGGTACACTGATGGTGCACGGGTGCATTGGTGAAGAAAATTCTATGGGGACTACACCTGAGGGGTGGGGGGGAAGCAAATATTGTTTAAAAATGAACAATGATGTAAAGAAATAAAACATTAAAAAAATTTAGCCAAGTGACCTAGAAGAAATTGAACAAAGTCATGATTTCAAATAGGCTTAGATTTTCAAAGATAAAGTCAATGGTAATATTTTAGTGAGGGCAGGACCTCTCTGGTGGTGTAGGGGTTAAATTTCAGTGCTCTCACCCATGTAGCCTGAGTTCAATCCCTGGCCAGGGAGCTGATCCACATATGGCTCAGCTGGATTCTCCTGTCTGGCCCACTGCTCCCCTTAGAAATGTATTTCAGGGCTTCCCCAGTGGCGCAGCAGTTGAATGCTGGGTTGCCAGGCTGCCCGAAGCCTCTGCAGTGCCAGTTCCATCGCCGGCCGCAGGGGGAGGGTTCCACATGGCTCGCAGACCTCTCCTGCTGCCTGCTGCTCCCCTCAGCAGTGTACTTCATCAGTCTGCCTGTTCTGCTCTCTGCTCTGTCTCTGGTGAATTCTCTCACCCTCCCGCGCTCTGACTGTACCCAGTGCAATAAATAAATAAATAAATAAATAAATAAATAAATCTTAAAAAAAAAAAGAAATGTATTTCAGTAGATCTGCCTGTTCTGCTCCCCACTCTGTCTCTGGTAAATCCTCTCACCACCCCACCTCTGGTCCCCACCCCAGTTCTTGTATACATAAATAAAAAATAAATAAATTAGTGAGGGAAGTTACAAACCACCAAATAATCTTCATGGATATTGTATAAAAAGCGGCTAGCAAAAACCTCCACATGCACCTCCATAAGCACCATCCTCAAATGAGAAGACACAATAGAAAAATAAATAGGAGTTGAGAGGAATATGTTTTAAAAATGAACCTGTAATATTCTCACCTAATTCTGTACATACTCACTTATTATTCCAAGGTTAACATAAAAGTGTGAAAATTTTTATAAAGCTTAAAAATCATTATATATAGTTTATTTGAGCAATAATCCCCTCAGAATTGGTTATTACCACTATTAATGACTTGCTAGTTAGAGTGTTAATGGCCCATAGCAAAAAACTGCTGGTAATGACTGATTTCAAAGGGATTATTACTTAATTAATGGCACTCCACCTATCCTTAGTCACTTTTGTAATATCATTTTTATTGCCTATTTTAAGACCTGAACCTTAGTTTATTACATTTGGAAAGATGTTGCCAACGCAGATAAAATAGATAATAATTTTCTGATTGTGATTAGCTTTGCAATGTGTGGGCATTTCACTAGACTATTTCAATGCTTCTGATCCCGTGTTAATAAAATGTCACCTGTGACTTCTGGGTGGGTTTCAAGAATATAACTAAAAAAAATTGACTTATTTTTTGAAGGAAAAAGTCTAAAATATTTCTGGACTCCTGGACACATTTTTGAACATCTCCAATTTGGATCAGGTAATAAATAAGAAAGAGAAAACTAATAAGGCACTTTCTTTTGAGAACCTTCTTAGTCATGAAGAGAATGCAGGGGAGGGTGTCATGTGACCTGAACTCTGGTGTCTGATTTTTACTTTCATCATTTGTAAAATTAGACTATTGGATTAGATTGACTCTTGAATCACAGTTCAAAACAAGAACATTTTAGGGCTGTTTGCATTAAAGCTATAGAAAATCCTTTTTCAGTAAACTCCATAGCTAGTCACATTATTCCCTATACTGAACATGGCCCTTTTGTATATTGCTTGCAGTAATTGGCAACTATCTAAGGCTTGCATGATTTGGGGAAAGCATGACCGCTAAATTGGGCCAATATCATGAATTGTTTTACATAAGGTAAGGGGCTAAAACTTGACATTAACCAAATCTTTGGACAAAAGTAGAAAAACCCATTGAAATTCATTATTTTCAACAAAAGCTGTGTAAGTAGCTGAAATTATGAGGTTCCTAGCTTCACATTGCACTGGAAATATGCCTTACAAGACTGGACTCTGAAAGATTTAAATATCATCATCAGCTTATGCTCTAAGTGAGTGGTTTTCAAAATCAAAGTATGCAAAAGGGCTAGTGAGAATGGAACATATTAAAAAAACAAACAAACAGGAAACAACAAATGTTGGCGAGGACATTTGTGGAGAAAAAGGAACTCTCCTACACTGCTGGTGGGAGAGCAAACTGGTCCAACCACTATGGAAAGCTGTGTGAAGGGTCCTCAAACTACTAAAAATGGAGCTACCATATGACCCAGAAATTCTACTCCTAGGGATCTACCCAAAGGATACAAAAACATTAATTCAAAAGGATACCTGCACCCATATGTTTATTGTAGCACTATTTACAATAGGTAAGATATGGAAGCAAACCAAGTGCCCCAAAATAGGTGACTGGATCAAGAAGATGTGGCATATATGCAAAATGGAGTATTACTCAGCAATCAAAAAAGATAAACTTATGCCATTCACAGCAACATGGATGGAGCTGGAAGGGATTATGCTCACTGAAATAAGCCAGAAAGAAAAAGAAAAATAATGGATGGTTTCACTTGTAGGAGGAATGTAGGGGAACCAAATAAGGAATCAGGAAAAAAATAATTATGATAAATAACACAATTAACAGTCAACTATAAACCAGAGACATTCTGCAGGGGAGGAAGAGGGATCAAAACCTGGGAGGGAAGAGCACAAAGGACTGTGGTGATGGCCCACAGGTGAATGGGTGGCGGGAATTTTACGGGGACTACACTTGAGAGGAGAAAGCATGCATTATACAAAAAGGAAGAATGATGTAAAAAATACGTAAATAAAATAAATAAGAAAAAATATGGTATTTAACCACTAAAAATTAAAAAAAAAATAGAAGTATGCAAGAGGAGGGGATTTCAGTTATGGTCTCTTCTCTGCATTGCAAGACACAGCTCAATTTCAGGGTACATAACCAAGAGGATATATTTAAAAAGGGTGATTGGGATAAGGAAAGTTCCTAGGGCAGGTGGCCAGCTGTCTGATTCCAGATATTGTCCACAGTGTCCATTAGTCTAAAACAAAAGCTGCTCATGCAAAAGAGTCTGTGATAAGAGCCTGGAAGTAGGGGCATGTAGGTAAGAGGTGGACCAGGATCCAGCTAACCCATAGCAGCTGGGGTGGTCACGGGTGCTGATGAGAATACACCCCAGCAGCATCTCTCCTGAAACCAAAGTCTGTCTCCCCCGAAGCCAGAGTCAGTCTCCTGAGGCTGAAGTCAAATTTCCTTCTCTCTGAATCAAACCTTGTCAGCTCACTGCAGCTTTCCCAAGCAGTCTCTCTTGAACTGATGGAAGCCTTTCCAAACTAAGTCAAACTTCTCTCAAGCTGGCTCTTAAGCTCGCCCAAGCAGCCTCTCCAGCAACTTCTCTCCCAGGCAGCGTCTTTCCAACAACAACCCTCAACCCAAGGCAAGCCTCTCCTATCCCCTTCCAGGGTCTCCACCTTTCAAATCTGATTGGCCCATTTTTCAAACTGGCTGTTTTCATGACTTAATTGGTGCTGGTGGAAGCTTGAACCTCATTGGTGCTGATGGGAGCTCAGACCTAGTTCATTTTAAAAGTAGCTCAGGTTCAAAGCCAAAACCCTAGAAGTGCATCCAGTCTGCCCTGTACCATCTCATGCAGGAGGTGGGCAGGTGATCTCTGCTATATCTGAATGGCACTGGCTAGATTCAAACCTGACCTGCTCCAAAACTGCCATGTTTTTTTCTCTTTTTTCATTAAAACCCAGTATGACTGCACCAGCATTGGCCATCAGACCTGCTGCCCTGGCATAGCTCAGGCTCATGCTGCCCAGCTGGGGCTGCTGTTACAAAAGTCTGATCCGAGGACCCTGGTGGTTCCAAGTGAAATCTATTTTTGATACTAACTAGGGTGTTATTTGCCCTTTTCATGCTTATTCTTTCATGAGAACACAGTGAAGTTTTACAGAGGTTTCATGAGTCATATTGCATAATGGAATGTATTTGGAAGGTCTGCACAATTCCTTGAACCAATGTTTTCAAATAACCAATGTACGATATTAGAAAGTGATGCAAGGAAAGGATTCTGTCAAGATGCAATCTGTACTGTGGGTAGAGGAACATGCTCATCTTCCATGTAGAAGGGAAGTGATGTTGAGAATGCACCCAGCAGTCTCTCTGCAGTAGCATTTTGGTATGTGTTAGCCTTTCTTTCTTTCAGAGCAAAGTTGATTCACCAGTAAGCACTTGCTATATGATGCTCACTTAGTTCCTCTTCCCATTAAATTACTGGTAATTGGTACACTTGAATATATGACACTGGCTCCAAATTGGAGTCATACAGATAAGAAGCAAACTCTATAAAGAGCTTTACTACTTGATATTAAAGTTAGTTCCTGAAAAGAGAAAAAAGGGCAGAGTTATAATTTCTCTATTTACTTTCTTCCTGTGTGTAATTGCAAATAATGAAAGAGAAGATCAGATGCACCATTCATCATACAAAACATCTGTAACTGCAATGCAGTACAGAGAGTTATTCCTCTTTTCTGTGCTTTGGCATTTAAACAGCATGTGGAGGTGATTAAGCAAATGCAAAAAGGACACACTAAGGTATTGACCACAATGGTTGTTACCCCTCTGTAGAGTGTTTGCATTTTAAAAAGGGTCTGAAGTAGGTCTGCAACTAGAGAAAACAACCTGGAATAAGTTTTTTGAATAAAGGAATGGATAACTGTAAAGTGGTGAGCAAAGATGGTGTTGCTTTTTCAAGGCTATTTATATCACATGATACAGGATGGAAACATCTGGGAATAAAACAATAATAAATAAAAAAGTGGAAAAACATTAATACAAAAGCCAACTGAAGAAAATCAATGACTCTCCCTACCTAGAGTGGATTCTGTATTCTCTAACTTTATATATAGGCATATCCTTTCATGAGCTTAGTTCGATCCTAAACTGGTTCAACAGAGCCCGTTCAGAAGAACAGGTGCATTGATTTATTAACAGATAATACATTTTCCTGGTAAAAATATTACAATGGTTTGAAACAGCATCAAATAAAATGTAAAATCCTGCCATCCTTGTTCTATTCCTCAGAGATCTCTAGTTTTTTTCCTGATGGTTGCTGCATAACTGAGCGATGTGCTTCATTTCTTGATTTATCATCTGTAGGGAAAATTGAGTTAAATCAGGCTTTTTCTTGCCTTCCTGCAGCTAGCCTCTATGGCTGCCACCTGTGGTCTTACATTTCTCCTGAGTTGCCCTTGGATGCCTGGGCTGAGAGGCACGGGCATAGGGCATCACACTTACAATTATGGGCATCTGGCCCCAGAGAGCACAGGGTGTGCACATGTGTAAACACAGACACCTGTGCTCAGAAGGGTGGGCCAAAGTTTCTCTTCAGTTCTGGCATGGATGGCTGCGTCACTCTGAGGCTAGTGGGCTCAGTGCTGTCTCCCTGCCTGCTGGTCTGTCCCCTGATTCAGCATTAAAGACCTGTAAAATCTACCAAGGGCTCCAAAATTCTATTTTCATCTGCAAGAATTGACAATGAACCTACCCAGCCTGGGATGGTTGCACAACATCATCTTTAGTCATTATCTTTTGATTCCTCACCCTAATAATTGAGGTAGTCACCTTTTATAAAGATTCCCTACTCTCTCCTACTTCCCCCAAGTTGTTAGTTATGTCATACTTTATTTTTTTAAATTAAATTATACATTTCAAAGATTTTATTTATTTTTGCGTAAAGGAGCTGGGTGTAGGCCAGAGGTACAGTGGAAGGGAGGATTTTCCAGAGAGAGTGGAGAGCAGAACAGGTGGGTTGACTGAAATCCACTGCTGAGGGGAGCAGTGGGCGAGACAGGAGAGGTCTGCTGCGCCCTATGTGGGTCAGCTCCTTGGTCTGGGATTGAACTCGGGCAGTCGTGGTGGCAGTGCTGAGACTTAACCCCTAGGCCACCAGGGAGGCCCCATACTTTAGTTCTTTACTGTTTACCTTTGCAACTTGACCCTCCATTCCTATTTGGTCAACTTGGGTAGCATCTTTTCACTCTAGGGAGCACAAACTCATATTCCTGGGTTATCCTTCAGATGTGCAAAATAGGTTTTTCTGAGGTGGGACTTGGAGTCAATATTTAAGTTCTATATTTAAAAATAGAAATTCTCAGAAGATTCTAATGATCACCTGTTTGGTCATCATTGCCCTAGACTGTATCTCCTCTTTCTCCTGAAATTAAATGGATCTAGTACCCATGCTGTCAACCAAGCCTCCCAGCCCCTGTGATCTCTGCTTTCTCCCTGGCTCCTCCCTGACCTCACTCCTCTCTTTCCATCTCTCCGCTATCTTGGCCACCCCCCCACCACACACACATTTTCTTTAATGAAGGTATACATAAGACGGAAGATATATTCTGTAATGTCAGAGTAACATCAAGCCTAGCGGCTAATACAATCTTGTGCAGCACAAGGCCCCTTGGGCTGGAAGGGGGACACATGGCAACAACAGTTTCCTGGAATCAGAGGTGGTGAAGAGCTCTACTCAAATAGCAGTGCTGTCAGTTGGGGTCTTTAGTTCAATAAGATGGAAAATGAATGTGTTAAAAGGATGTGTGGGCAGCTAGCCCAGTCATCTGGAAGGCTGGACAATGAGCTAGAGGCTGGGCAACAGCCAGGAATGATGCCTGGAACCAAGCAGGGCTGGTGCTGTCAGAACAGAGCCCAGACCTGGCAGCTGCATCATGGACCCAGTTGACACTTGGCCTTTACCCGTGCAGTTGGCACTACTGGCACCATGCACCACAGGGGCCTCGGTCACTGCCTTAACTGACACCTTTCCAGAGTGGTCCCTCTTGCTCTGTCTTATTTGCCTCACCAGCTACAGATTAAGTTCAGGCAGTGTGTCTGGGTAGCAGATCTTGGGTCTCTTAACACACCTGGCTGCAAGGCAGGCTGGGAAGGCAAATACCCAGCATTGCCACCTTTTTCTAGTGGGAGCAATGAGGTGACTAAATCTCCAAATATAGGAAGATTCAAATGCAGGTTGGTTAAATGTCCACTATGGTGACTCTAGTGGCCAGCTTGGAGGCTGGTCAGGCAGGCAGACAAGTAAGACCCCCACAATCTTTATGCTCTTTCTGTGGTATTCTCTCATGATCTTGCCTCTTTTGTAGTCATGCCGCTCATCCTCTCATAGCCGTCCTCTGTCTCTGAGTGACATCGCCCTTATGTCCCTGGCCTCCAGGCTCAGGTGTGCACACCTACGCATGGCCACACCCATGTTCCCGGTTTCCACAACAGTCATGCATGCCCCATGCCCGCGCTCCCGAGCACCTTCTGTATCAACATGATCAAGGCCACAGGTGATAGCATATAAGAGCAGGTGTATAGGCCAGAGGTACAGAGGGGTGAGAGGAGTCACCAGAGCCAGAGTGGGGTGCAGAACAGGTGGTTTGACTGAAATCCACAGCTGAGGGGATCAGAGTGAGGCAGGAGAGGTCTGCTGAGCCATGTGGGATTGTTTCAGTGCATGATCCTATCAGAAGCATGATATGCCAAGAGACAGTTCTTGGATATTAGCAAAGAGCAACCATAAACCAGGACACACTACAGGGCGGTGGTGGGGAGGGGACAGGAGGGAAGATTAGGGTCAAAACAAGGGCGGTGGGAATTGTATAGGGAATATAAACAAGATGAAAATGCATACATTGTGCAAAAATGAAAATGGTGTAAAAATGTATAAAATGAAATAAAATAAAATAAAGTGTTTGGGAAAGTAAGCACAAGCCATGGATGGGACACCAAGGCCGAGAATTGTGAGCACGGGGTGTGTGAGCCTATAAGCATGGACACGCAGGCTGAGGATCATTACAGGAGATAAAGAGAAAAGCCAGAGAGTGTGTACAG
Source organism: Talpa occidentalis (assembly GCF_014898055.3). Taxonomy (NCBI): domain Eukaryota; kingdom Metazoa; phylum Chordata; class Mammalia; order Eulipotyphla; family Talpidae; genus Talpa; species Talpa occidentalis. The sequence goes on from NW_023601653.1 coordinate 45,711,515, forward strand.
AGATTGCAGGGGCTGGGGAGTTTGGTTGCTGCCTGCCTCCCACCCCTGCCTCCCTGTCAAATCTTCAAACCCTGTCAAATCTACCGTGAATGCCAAGATACTTTTCCATTTGCTGGAATCAGCCATAAACCTTCCCACTTTGGGCCTGGTTTGCCCTACACTAGGTACAGGGTCAGGCTTTTATGCCATTGGCCTCTGAATGTGGCCTTGAATGCAGAACGAGCTTGGGAGTGTGGTGTGGGGCACATGTGCCTGATTGTGGACACCTGGAGAATGGATGGGGGTGTGTGTAAGTGTGCACACTTGAGCCTGGAGGCTGAGGTTATTAGAATGGTGTTACTCAGAGACAGAGAATGGCTGCAACAGAATGACTACAAGAGAAAGAGACCAGGGAAAGCATAAAGGTTTGCCGGAGACTGGGAGGACTGCCCTGCCTTGCCAGCCTTCAGGCCTTCCCCACAGCAATTGATGTATAAAGTGCATTAAAGTCTAAAAAAGCCACTGAGGACTCCAGGACTCTCCTTTATTCATCTGCCCGAATAATCTGCCCTGTGCTTGCTGGCACTACAGTGGGTAAAATGAAACTTAATGTCAGAGTGATGCCCACTTTTCTCAAGTATGAGTTTCCTTTTCTACTTTAGCCTGTTTGGATTGGATTTTCTGTCTCACTCGAGGTTCTGCAGCTTGTGCATCTGTTAAGATAAAAACACCTTCCTTTCAGAGAAGAATAGGAGACATGAAGAGATTCGTGTATCTAAGGACCCACCGTGGAGAAACTACATTTGCTCTTTCTCCATTTTTGAAGACTCTAGCAAAGGTTCTTGCTCAATAAACTCAATGGGTATTCAATGAAGACTACATTTAATTGAGCTTTTTTAAAAAAGCAGATGCTGTGGCACAGTGGATGTCTTTATATTTCTAACCTGCAAAAGATCTCTGAATACTTCTAATCAAGGTAGGGCTAAGCAAATTCTAATGCTAAAGTGTCACCTTGCAGAGTGGCAGTGGTGCAGGATGAGAGCAAGTACTTAGTCCATGTGGTGCAATGAGAGGCCTAGAGGGGCTACACCAGGAAGTAACATGCAGCCCCGTCCAAAAGCAGTCTCGTGTTTATCAGAATCAAGTACAAAGGTGGGTCAAGCATGTAGGGAGTGTACATGCATGGGTTGGGGGATGCATCATTGGGGATGTAAGCTGGAGGGAGTCACCAGAGACTATTGCCTGGGGTCTCCATTTTTCCCGCTATCTTTAGTGCCTACTCTTACCTTTCTGCTTAATCCTTACAAGTAAGGTATTTAGCTGATCTTGCTAATCTGGCCATAATATCTACCTGCTGCTGTCCTCTTACTGGGACTTTTATTCTGGTGAGACGCCTCCTGCCTGTCTGCCTAGCTGACCAGCAAGAACTCTGGGCACCGGGACAATAGCCCCGAGAATATGAAGGCTGGGGAACACACTAAAGCAGGCCAATATGGAATCCGCTTTAGAGAGGTGGTTAATTGGACAGGGCCCTCCTACTCACCTGCACTCAATGCAAATTAATGACCCTCAGCATGTGCTTTCCCCTGGTGTCTCCAGGCTCCTGCAGCACAAGCTTCCTATCGCTGGCCACACACCTTGCAATTGTACAAGTGATTAACTCTAGAGAGCTCATTTCTCCTGAGTGGGGTCGCAGTGTTACTTTTAGAAGGAAAATATGTGCGAACCAGCACTTACTCAAATGAACCTACATTTCAAATATCTGCTATCCAAGTACCAACTTATAATGTAAAGACATGAAGAGAATGAAAATGCTACTTAAGAAAAAAATTATTTCAAACTAAATTCTCACCAAAAAGATGGAGAATCGAAAGGGGTTATTATATTTATGTAAAACATTCTTCCCCCCCATTGTGCCAGCAAGCACAGGCCAGGTTCACTATGGATTTGGGCAGATGGATAAAGAAAGGTCCCATTGATCTTTCAGGTTTTTTGCTCAGGAAAAAAAAAAAAACAGGCACACAGACAGGGAGGCTGGCATACAAGGAGGTAGGCCTGGTCCAGGTAGGGAGGGGGACTGAGAGGCAGGCAGGCAACCGAGTCCCCCAGCTCCCCATGAATCTTTACTCTTTCTCTGGGCTCCCTGGTGTTCTCTTGTGGTCTTGTCTCCCTGTAATCAAGTAGCTCGTCCTCCATCTTTGAGTAATGCCCCCCTTATAGGCTCAGGTGTACACACTTAAGTGTGCCCACATCCATGCTCCAGGTGTCCACAATCAGACATGTGTGCCCCACACCCATGTTCCTGAGTGCCTTCTGCATTTACATGATCAAGGATGCAGGTGATAGTCACAAAGGCTAGTGGTGCAAAAAACCTGATTAAGTCACTTATCCTATACCTCCAAAAGAACAAAGCCTAAGAACATTCAGACATAATCAATAGGTCTGCTGCTTTAATTTTGTCATATGAGTAAGTATGAAAATTTACCACTTTGCACATGGTTTTATCAGTCCACCTTCCCTCCAAGGAGATAAAAAAAAAAAATGAAATCAGCATTCTTTCCAACTCCCTTGGCATAAATTATTACTTACCCTAAGCAAGATGACTGATGATTTCTAAAGCTCTTTTAATTATATGCTAAACTGATTAGTGGCTGAAGGGAAGTCCTTTTAGTGTAGTGAGCTGGAATTACTCTAGAAATACCTGTGTGCTGGGGTAAGAGAGGTGTAGTGTATACAAAGAATGCTGACCATTGAAAGGGCCATGCCCTGTATCAGCAGGAGACACCAATACCTTAATAAGTAACTGGAACTTGGCAAAAATTTTGCCGGGGTGATTTTTTTTTTTAAATCATTATCTGGGGTGACTTTAGAAGAAAGGACTGAGAGAGGATTATTCAAATATTAAGCACTTCAAGCACAGAAAAACCTTCTTGCCTCCTGTAAAGAAAAGAACCTGACAGATTTGGAACGAGGGATTTTCAATAATGCTAGCATTTTCCCCAAGTACAAACTCTACAATGGCCTTCAATAAGAATATAAAGTGAAGAATTAAGGGAATTACTTTGAGAATTAAGATCTCCAAGAAGAAATATCCATAAAATTAAGATTGAAACTGGTTTTTGAAGTTGCATTTTCTTGTGTAATTTTTTAAAATTTAATATCAGGATTTTTTTTTTGAGGATTTATCATCTTCTTAAAAACTCCTGTCTTTTGATCACAGAAGGGATTTCAAACTTCCTAAAATCAGGACAGTGCCAGAAAGTGTGTAGTAGGAAGAAGTGGAGATCCTATAAATTTGTCAAGTACAATTCATTTTACATTATTAAAAAATATGTTTGCTTTGAAAAAAATAGTTGATAAGCACTGTGGAAGAATTCTAGAATCCAATATTTCTGATGATTCAATCAAATAATAATCTAGCTTGGGTTACCTGAGTGGGTCCAGAATAATCACTTGAGCTAAGAAGGTGAGAGGAAACTTTGCATGGAGAAGTGTATGGCATAGACTGTGGTGATGATAGCATGGTTTATTTATCTCCAAACTCATCAAGTTTATTTATCTCCAAACTATGTTACTTACGAACAACTTTTGATTTGTAGTATAGGGTAAGTGAATAAATCAGACTTTTTGCTCTACTAGTCTCTGGCTGTCACCTGCAGCCTTGACAGTGTTCATGCAGAAGACACTTGGGAGTGTAAGCTCGGGCACACATGCCTGATTGTGGACACATGGCATATGGGTAGGGGCATGTGTAAGTGTGTATACCTGAGCTTAGAGGCCAGGGATATAGAGGCACAGGGGGCTGGCCATGGGAAGACAGCTACAGACAAGTGACTAAGGAAGAGGGGAGAAAACATGGGAGAACACCAGTGAGAAGAGTAAAGATTTGTGGGGCATTGGGGGTACTCAGTTGCCTGCCTGCCTCCCAGCACCCCCCTCCCTGGCCTGTGCCCACCTCCATGCATGCGAGCCTCCCTGCCTGGTGTGCCTGTGTAGCTGGTTGCCTGAAAGGGTATAAACGCCTGAAAAATCCACTGAGGGCTCCAGAAATCTTCTTTATCTGTCTTTCCGATTCCATAGTAAATATGCCCTGTGCTTAAGGAATTATATCAGGGAAGGGAAAAGAAGTAGAGAAGAAAAGCAGAAGTTAGGGAGAAGCAGTGTAAGAGGAAGTGGCAGAAGACTAATGCATCAAAGGGGATTCAGAGAAGTTAGATGTTGAAGAGACTCCATCTTGACCTTTGAAGACGGAGACCAGGGTCGAGTCAAGGAATGTGAGTGATTTCTGGAAGTTGACAAAGACTCTCTTTATCCCTGATGAAAAACAAGGAGGTGAGACCTCAGTCCCATAGCAACATGGAGCAAGAGTCAGCCAACATGATCATCTCAGAAGATGATTCATTTCCATGGCCTCCAGAAAGGAATAGAGACCTGTTGACATGTTGATTTGAACTTGTGATTCCTAGTGCAGTAACCGGTTCAGGCAACCTGAACTTCTGACCTGCAGATACTGTGAGATAATAAACCTGTGTTGCCTGAAGTGCTGAGTTTGTGGTAATTGATAGAATACAACAGAAAATGCACACTAAGGTGAAGGAACTTAATACTGCCAAATTAATCTTCCACTCCTTGAAGATGCTCAACAAACATCCTTAAAACTCTCTGATGCAACATTATCTGAAACAAACAAGCAAAGCAAACACACCAAGAACAGTGATAAAGCTGGATTTTTTTGCATCCTCAGTAAGAAAATGTCTTATGTATTTAGCGAGGGGGAAAAAAAAACATAAAAACAGGTGATTCTTCTCCAAAGACCCTGCTTCTTGAATGGGACTGTGACTATTGTTTCAGAAGGAAAACAATAAGTTCCTTCCTTTTGTTTCCCTCTGTTTTCACTGCACTCACTGTGATAGAAATAATCACTTATCACGATTCTGCATTCTGGAGAATATTAATTATGATAGCTTTCTGGGTCTCAGATTTTAACCTTGCTTCTCCTTAACATTGGTTGATTGGGTTTGGAGAATTTAGCCTTTTCATTTTTTGGCTCTTCTCATGGGTGTGATGAGGTAAAGATTCTTACCTAATGAAATTGTTGAGATAATTTTTTAAAAAAGCATGTTTTCAGACAGTGCTTGGAACATAGTAATATTTCATCAAATAACACTGATTCTTTTTAACATAAGTGAATCTTTTTTCCTTTGACTACTGACTCTTATTCTAGATTATAGTCCAATTCAAGTGCATAGTTGTGAAGAATACTTCTCAAATACCAGTATTACTCATTCCTTTATCATTTGTAATTGAGGAAATTCTTTTATAATTTGACTTTTATTTCCAACTTGATTATAAATTCTTTTTGAGCAGAAACCATAAGGCCCCAGTAGACTCTTTGTAGGAACACACTGATAATTTAAACATCTTAGCTTCACTTTGCTTTATTTTGTATATTTGTAAATTGCTTTATTTTTTCTACACCTGGAATGCCAAAAAATGTGAAGAAAAAAATCCATCCTAACTAGATTTGCATCCAAGTCTCAAGCTACAGTGCCAGCAACCTCAAGAGAGTATCTAATCTCAAAAGAATGCCAGAGTAATTTTGCAGGACCATGAGATTTGGCTTGTTGGGGTAAGTTTTAGATAAGCATCTGCAATTTTGTTTTTTTAAATATTTAATTATAATATTTCTTTATTGGTTTTAACCTAGAAGAGTTCACCAGCCTTTTTTTTCCCCCCTTTGGAATTTACAACCATGTAAATTCTCCATGTGTGTATTTTATTTTTTGTATTGCATTTTATTTTAATTTTTTAAATTTGCTATATTTTTTTCATCATTTTTTCATTTTTGTACAATGTATGCATTTTTATCTTGATTATAGTCCCCATACAATTCCCACTACCCTTGTTTTGATCCTACTCCATTCCCCCCCCCCCCATGTCTCTGGTTTATAATTGCTTGTTGATTTTGATTTTTACTTTATTATAATTAGTCTTCACAGTCAACCTGGAGAGTGTTGTCTGTCATCAGGCTGGCAGCAGTGAGAATTTGTCCTTATGGGGGTTTACTGCAGGAAATAAACCTTCTTTTCTGTAAATGATTTTGTTTCAAATACGGGTATCTTCCCTTTGACCAAAAACTCCCGTGGTGAGATGTGCAGTTTTCTGACTTTTGGCTGTGCATTTTATTTATTTATTTATTTTTTATTTTAATTTTTAAGTTTTTTTTTTAAAAAGATTTATTTTTATTTATTATACAAGTACTGGGTACAGTCAGAAGCGCGGGAGAGTGAGAGAATTCACCAGAGCCAGAGCGGGGAGCAGAGCAGGCAGAAGGACCGAAGTACACTGCTGAGGGGAGCAGCGGGCGGCAGGAGAGGTCTGCGCGCCATGTGGGACCCTCCTCCGGTGGCCGGGGAGCAGCCGGGGATTGAACCGGCGCTGCAGAGGCTGCAGGCAGCTTCGCAACCCAGCGCTCAACCACTGCACCACCGGGGAGGCCCTGGCTGTTCATTTAAAAAAAAATGCCTTTCAATCACTGACTTACCTGTTTCAGAACATTGTGGAGGAGATAAGAGGTAAAATCTGATAGACCCTTAGGGAGGATTTGATATTGAAATTGAAATTATTAATCAGTATCTGTCCCAAGCATAATTATACTCAGATGTTTTCCTATCTCATGCACTCATGGGACATTTCTTTCCTTCTTTGCTTATTTCCCTGTTCTTTCTTGAAGTTTCATTATTGAATAACTTTTTGGGTGCTTTTTCAACCTTTACTGAAGCAAAAAGAGTATTTGAAAATATATTCTGTGTAATGTCAGTACTTAAAATACTCACTTTGCTGTTATCATTTTTCTCTGTTGAGGGGTTGCTTTTTCTCAGGAGGAGTTTAATGTTTGTTTGGGTCTTCATGTGGGTGCCTAGTGAACCTATGGGCTCCCTATGGGCTCTGTGGCTTGAGGTCCTGGAGAGGACCCTCTTTGCCAAGGGATAGTGGGCAGTTTGGCTTTGTGTTTGAAGCTACTGGCTGGTTCCTTTTTTCTAAGTAGTGGTTTATTAATTTCCTGCTACTGCTGTAATGGTTCACTGCAAATTTGGTCCTTAAAGCATCACACCCTTAGGGGCCTCCCAGGTAGTGCAGTGCCTCCTCAGAACTATGAAGCTATCATCAGCCACTGCCGCTTGAGTTCCATCCCTGGCCAGGGAGGTGACCCACGTGGCTCAGCAGACCCCTCCTGTCTCCCCCACTGCTCCCCTCAGCAATGGATTTCAGTAGATCTGCCTGTTCTGTTCCCCACTCTTTCTCTCTCACCACCCCCTCCTCCCACACCTCTGGCCTGCACCCCAGTTCTTGTTTGCATAAACAAATGAAATAAATCTTAAAAAAAAAATGACATGCTTATCTTACCGTCATGAAGGTCAGAAGTCCTAAGTCAGTTTCAATGGGGCAGAATCAGCCACTGTGTTGGTAGAGGCAGGCTTGCTCTGGACGCTCTGGGGAAGAATCCATTTCTTGCATCTTCTTGCTTCTGCTGTCTGCCAGCTTCACCCCAGTCTCTTTCTTCTTAATGTTTGCATTTGGAGCTACCTGGATAATCTCAACTTGAAATCCTTAATTTAATCACATCTACAAAGCCCTTTATTTCCATAACATACCCGGGCCTCAGAGATTAGGAGCTGGTTGTTCTAAAGGACTATAGTTCAACTCTCCACACAGGGATAAAAATCCCCAAACTTAATTTTTCAGTTTTCTAAGAGCAAGAAAATCACTTTCATTTTCTTTTGTTCCCATTTATATACTACTAATTCACCCATAGAAGAATTCAATGGAAACATTCATCAATTAAAAGAGCAAACATGGAAAAATTGATGAGTATTTTGCGGTACCAACCATGTCTCTGTCAGGCCTGTGACAAATGTCTCTCTCCTTACTGATCCCCTTTCTCTCTCCTTGACACCATCCTTCCATTCCATCTTTCTCCCATCTGTCACCCTCCATCAGTTTTCTCCACTACTTCCCCGGCTCCCCTGTCCTTCCTCCTTCTCTTGTTCTCTCCATCCTTCCTTCTTTTCCTCCTTCTGTCTTTCTAACTCTATTTCAACTTAGCCTATAAAATAGATAGAAATAAGTAATTCTGGCTGTGACTGGTCATTTTCACAGCTAATTTAGATTATTGTAATATAAAACTGAGGAAATGTGTGAAAGTGCTGGGATCAAAGAATGGAATGAAATAAAAAAATGTAGCCAGTTACCTAGGAGTGTCCACCCTTATGAAGCTTAAGTAGGTCTAGAAAACCTCCCCAGATGATTGTTTAAAATTTGCATTCATCAGGGTGTTTGGCATGTAGCTTCTGGTTTGCCTCTGTGGATTCTCCATTGATGATGATGAATAGAACAATTTCAGAAACTCAAATTAAAAATAAACACAGTCGGGCATCTCATGTGTGACTGATGAGTTGGGGCTAATTATGACATCAGGACATTTGTGTCCTTCAATGTCATGGGTGCGGTCAGATGATGTGGGGTCAGGAGGAAGCAACAGGATAAGGCTGTTAACACATAATATCTGGCTTTACCTCGCATACACACAGCTCCGTCCCAATTGTGTGGGCTAATTGGGGATAAAGGAGATATAGAGGAATGAAAACCAGAATGGTGATTGTAATCATAGAGGACACATCCAGATATTTGAATATCCTCTCCCTAGAAAAGGAAGCTGAATAATCTATTTTTTTTTCCCTTGGAAATTCTGGGGAATATTTTAGCAACCATAGTGGAGGTCATACCGATTTGGGTGTGACCTGCCTTAATTTACTGCCTTAATTTAAGGCCAGAGGTGCCAGGGGAGGGGGGATAAGAGGATTCCCCAGAGACAGAGTGGGGAGCATAACAGGCAGATTGACTGAAATCCACTGCTGAGGGGAGCAGCAGAAGAGACAGGAGAGGTCTGCTGCGCCATGTGTGTCAGCTCCCTGGCCAGGGATCGAACTCAGGCCACAGAAGTGATAGCACTGAGACTCAATCCCTAGACTACCAGGGAGGACCTCATCGAGTTTTCTGTTGCTGTGAACATTCTAATGTTATTTTCTATGCAAACTGATTCCTTGTCAAGATTCAGCTCAAATATATTTTTTTTGAATCCTTATCCAATTTCTCACGATGGACATGACTTGCCTTCTCTGATGGGCATTTGGTCTACCATGCAATTGATAATTAGTATCAAGGACTCCTCCTACTTTATTGCAATAAGTTATCCTTTCTTTCACTGTTTTTATTATTTTAGATTTGTGTAGCAACCTGCATTAAAAGAAGTTCAGTGTCCAGGATGGGGGAGGATATTGTCTTGCCTGAAGTTCTATTGCTCAACTCATTCCAGGTGCTTTATGTTTAGTGAGGTTCTTTCTGGGGGCCATGGACAAACTAGCACAACTAGAGCTTGTGCAAAAGATGAGGACCAGAAAGGCAGAGTCTAGAAATCAAGATAGAAAGAGAACCATTGAGTGAGCTGAGATTGCGTAGACTGGAGCAGCAGTTCCCACAAGACTACAGGTCCCCAACAATTCTTTATGTTACTGTTTATTTAAATGTTCATCTTTCATACTCTCCTAAGGTCTGGGATGTCAGGAAGCACTTCTGTTTTTTTTTGCTATAGTGTTTGCTGCACGCTTCACAATACCTGATGCAAAATAGATACTTAATGGATATTTGATGAATGAGTGGGTGAATAGATAAATATTCCATTGAGCCATAAATCTACATGATGTTAATAGGGTAAAACTGGGAGGAATCAGATATCTGTGGTTTAAAGTGCTTGTTATAGTGCAATTAGTTGGTTGTCTTTACTGCTGGAATCCTTGAAGTTTAAAAAAATTCAAAGACAAGATTAGAATATGTTCTGTGTTTTCTAAGTATATTACATAGTGGAATTCCCCCCCTGCCCTGATAAAACATCTTAGAGTAATGCTCCCCATAAAAAGGAGGGATGGGAATATGATAGGAACTTTAAATATTTGAAGAGGACCCAAAAAGAATTAGTGAGTAAATATTATAAGGGTGCAGGTATTTTATTTAGCACAAAGATTTTGTTAAAATTAAGGCAGTAAAAACAAAGAACCAATAGCCTCTTGAGGTAGTGAATTATCTGTTGCTGTTTTAGCAGCTTCAAGTAGAAGCTGAATACTTGAGGAGAGTTGAAGGAGTAGGATAATCCATGAGCTGGAAGATATTAGGTGACCTCAATGTCCTAACAAAGCCAAACTTGTAGCACTGTGTACAATGTCCTAACAAAACCAAACTTGCAGCATTGTAAATCCCTGGCTGAGATGACATTGTTTTCTCTTTGATACCCAATGCCCTTGCTTGGTAGACATATAAGTATTTGCATATTGCTTGATTGGTCTGTAGATGCTTAGAGGATTGAAAGAATTGTAATGGAAACATATTGACTATAATATAGAAATCTTGTGCATGTAAACTAGTTTTCTTATAATTAGAAAGGGGACATTAATAGGAAGCCTGTCTGGTGGATACACACAGAAATGTACAATTTAAGGGTATGGCATAATTGCTGATGCTATCTTACTTTTTTTCTTCTTCCACAATCCCCAATCCAGAATTCTTTCTCCATTTTACCAATGAACCTTGACTCAGAACAAATGAGTTGTAATCATTTGGTTGACTTCGCTGTGAAATTTGAAAACATATTGAATGACTCAGATATCATAAGCTAATTATCTGTAAATTATTGAATTTAGAAGGATATTCTTTTATCTTACTCCTGCTATTAGTTTGTTGCTGTTATTTTGCTTGCCATCTGGCCAAACAATAACATGTCAGGTTCTTAGAAAGTATATAGGTTGAGTTCGTCTTTGCCAAACTCAGGCTAATGCTGCTGTCTCCCAATTTTTTGTATATCAGTATTACTCTTCTTCAGTTTTCCACTCTACTTGCTTTATCTATGTACACCCAGCAACTTTCTGTTATTAAGTTCTCCAGAATTATTGTTCATTTGTTAACAGGCAACAAAAACTAACTAATACAATGTGTTTGGATGATGAACCTGGAAATGCAGAGTATGAGGTATAACAGCATAGAGCAGCACTGTTGAACAGAAATTGTATATAAGTTACACATGTAACTTTAAAGTTTCTTTTTTTGTGTGTGAAGAACTGAGGTGCAGGCCAGAGGTGTGAGGGTGGGGTGAGAGGATTCACCAGAGACAGAGTGGGAAACAGAAGTTAGATTGACTGAAATCCACTGCTAAAAGGAGCAGTGGGTGAGACAGGAGAGGTCTGCTGTATCATGTGGATCAGCTCCCTGGCTGGGGTAGAACTCAAGCTGTTGAGGTGATAGCGCTGAGACTAACCCCTTGGCCACCCCCCTAAAATTTCTAGTAGTCACATTAAAAGAGTAAAAATATGGGCCTTCCTGGTGGTGTAGGTGATTGAGTGCCACACTGAAGCTGTCCACAGCCTCTGCAGCATGGGTTCGATCCCAGCTGCCCAGCGAGACTCCCATATGGCGCAGCAGACCTCTCCTGCCTCTCCCGTTGCTCCCCTCAGCAGTGTATTTCGTCAGTCTGCCTGTTCTGTTCCCCGCTCTGTCTCTGGTGAATCTTCTCTCCCTTCCGCACATCTGGCTTGTACCCCGGTTCTTGTATAAATAAATAAATCTTTTAAAAAAAAAGAGTAAAAATACAGCAGGTGGAATTAATAATAAATTTAATCTTAGTCAATATATCTAAATTAACATCATTTCAACTTATAATCATTGTAAAAAATGACTAAGATGTTTGCATTTTTTTTCTTTATCTGAGGTATTAAAAATTCAGCCTGAATAATATAATTACAGCATATTTCAATTCACACTCTAACTTTTTATCAGGTATAATTCATTTCTATTTAGATTTAATAAAACTTGTAGTTAAAAGAGTAGATTCACTTACTCAAGTTGTTTCAAACAAAAGGTTTTCAATAACTGAATTGCATCCAAAAGGTAATTTATACTTGGGCTGGCAGTCATGTAGCCATATTTCAGAGATTACCTGTTGGATGCCACAGTCTAGATCCTGACTTTCAGAAGATCCTCCAACAAGTGGAAGACTTAGATCTCTCTATAAACCCAGTTTCCATTCTCCTCCTCCCCCAAATCTTCACCCTCCACGCAATAATGGAGGGGTCAGGAATGAAATGTCATGTGTGGTCCAAGGCATTTCAAACAGCCAGAACCTAATACAGTTCACTGCACAGGCATTTATGGACTGAAAGAGCAAAGAAGGTGCCTGAAATAATAACAGAGCACTGCTACCACCCTGGGAATGGAGGGAAAATAAAGGAAAGTTGTAGAATCACCAATAACTAAGCACTTGGGATGTGAGCCCCAGCTGGGTGATGTGCAGCTTAAATTTTTTTTTCAATTGAGGTAATGTTGGTTTGCATCATTGTTTGTATTTTGGGAGTGTAGCACCCCCTTACTTTTAATGATCCGCTTGCCTGCTGCTGTACCTGTGAGTGGAGGCTGGTCTGGGCAGGCTGCAAGAAGCTGGGGCTGCATCAAGGAAATATTGGAGCTAAGATATATTTTTTTAAATTTATTTTTTATGTATGCATACAAGAACTGAGGTATAGACCAGAGGTTCAGGGCCTGGGTTGGGTGAGAGGATTCCCTAGAGACAGTGTGGGGAGCAGAACATGTGGATCTACTGAAATCCACTGCTGAGGGGAGCAGTGGGGGAGACAGGAGAGGTCTGCTGCACCATGTGGGTCAGCTCCCTGGCTAGGGATTGACGGCATTGAACTCATGTCGCAGTGGCTGACGACAGCTTGATAATGCTGAGACTTTAGCCCCAGTGCCACCAGGAGGCCCCCAAGTGAATCAAGATTTTTTGACCTCCCTTTACCTTTCCATTTACCCTGTGCCTCACATTCAGAACCTGCTAGGAAGTCAGTTTGTAGAAGTCTGTCTTATACTTCTCAAGCAAAGGACAGAACAGTAAACTCAGAGGGGAGAGAAAACAGGTAAGCAATTGGCTTTGACAGGTGGGGACCTTTGCCCTTCATGCTTCACAGGGGCTGTCACCTAACCTGCATGACATCCTCAGTTCAAGCTGAGGGCCCCAGCTGTGGTCTTGTCATGGGCTTTGGCCGTACCCAGCAAGAGACTTTTGAAAATAAGGACTTTGTGGGTTCATCTGAGTTTTGAAAGCCCTGCCAGTTATCTAGGTTTAGACCGAAATAAATCCAGAGTTTAGTTCAGTTTGAAATTGTTTCAAATGGGTTTGGCATCGATCTGTTTGCATCTCAATGAGGAAATATTTGCTACCTCGGACTTTGGACGGTTGATTTTACTTTTAGGGGCAGCTTGACCAGGTGGTTATTCTCTATGTTTCATCCTATCTGTGGATTTTGCTACATGTTCCTCTAAATGGGCACCAAAGGGATGATCAGTGTTTATATACACCTTTTCACGGAAGAAGGGATCACATTTCCTTCTCTCCCAAGATGACTTTTCAAGATGATTTTGCCGGGCATCCTACAAAGTCTTTTGATGGATTTCCCCCTTCTTGAAGGGCAAGACCCTAGTGTGGTTGTGCTTTCTTCTCAAAGGGAGACCAGCACAGGGGGCTGCCCTGCTGAGGCTGCAGCACCAAGACATGGGCTGGAGGAGAATTAGGAAGCAGTGCCCATCTTCATGCCTCCACTCCAAGGTCCCCTCCCCATTCACGTGCCAAAGCAAGTGGGATTATTTTTGCAAGAAAGATGTATTTGTTGACTTAATGCTGCATATGTTTGAACTCATTCCAAAATGATGTATTCATCAATGCTTAAAACATTTTGAAAGCCCTGTGTAATGGGAGGCCGCATTAGCCATTTCCTGGCAATGCGATGTGTTTGTGTTTGGGTTACAGTTCAGTTCTTGGCTTCCTCATCGCACAGCAGTTGGAACGACTCTTTGAATTAGCATGAAATGACACGGTTTATTTTGTTTAGTGGATTTGGTCTTTCCAAGGCTGGTGCTCATTTCTCCTGAGTCTATTGTGAATATTCAACTCTGATAGGCTGGAGAGGAAGAAAGAAGAAATCCTGACAGTAGTTTTGACACTGGATTTCTCATTAAAAAAGATAACAGCCAATTCCCCTGCCACTCTCCCTTCCGACCGACCACAAAACAGAAATCGGGCCAAGGCAAGAACCTACACAGAAGAATAAAACCCTCATTAAAGGGAATCCTTTGTATTTGCTTTTTGTAGCTCCCCCTCCTCCATCGAAGCCCATTAAGGCAAAAAAAAAAAAAAACAAAAAAAAACAAAATTCAGGCTCTTTGCGTATTCTGGCTTTGCCTAAGATTTTACCAAATGAAGTCAGCATAGGTGAATCAGAATGTTCCCCTTTGGGATGGGGAGATAATCAAGACATAAATTACCAGAAAGTTAATGATTGCAGGCCCTTTCATGTTTGGCTCTTTAATTTCGAATCCTCCAAAAGCTCCGGATTCCTTCCTTCATGCACGGCCCTGGCAGATGTTTTATTGTTTCTGTTGTTTCTCCTCTGGGGCTGTACATTAGGTTAAAATATCACAAATAGCTGCTATTATAGTGTGAGTCACAGAAGCTATAATTCTTTGTGACAGCCAGAGGAAATGTGACATATTCAGGAAACCCTGTCAACGATGCTAACGTTCAGCTCTTCAGGCAAATGTTTAATCACCGACTCAGCAAGCTGCACAAACTTTGCTGTCTACCAAACAAAAGGTTACTCCCAAGGAACTATAAATACTCGGGAAAGTGCTTTCAGACAATGATGCACTCTTTCTCTTCCTTTACACTGCCTACACCGAAATTGTTGGATATGTGCCCTATTTGCAACAAATAAGACACAGCCTCTTTTCCTTCTATTCCAGTTTGTATGTTTGGTTGTGTTATTTTTAGTTCACAGCCAGGACATCGGGCTCAGCAATCTTTCATGTTTGAAATTTGAGGCCTTCAAAATCTGTCAGAGTGTGGTCATTGGAGGGGGGAGCGTAGATGTTGACTTAACTACCTGCTACTGATGGCATGACAGGTGTGGTGCATCCGTCCTAGGCTGGGTAGGGTCATTGTTGATTCTTCCAGATGAAAACAGAATGTTGGTGTCTTTGGTATCTGTATCATGCCTTTAATGCTGAATCAGGGGACAAACCAGCAGACAGGGAGGCAGCAACTGAACCCACTAGCCTGAGTGACGCTGCTGTCCCCACCAGAGCTGAGAAGCCCCTTTAATCCCTGGCTTCTAGGCCCAGGTGTTGCATTTTCACATGAGCGTGTGCTCCATGCCCATGCCTCTCAGCCCTGGGTGTCTGTGCATGTCCCATCTTTCACTCCCAAGCCCTTGTACCAATGTGTGGGCAATAAAACCTGGGAGGCCTGCAAGACCACAGGTGCCAGCCATCTGGGGGCCGGGAGGGCAGAGAAAGGCTTGAGCCATTCCATTTTCCTATAGTCATTCATTTTGTATACCTAGCAAATTATAAGTCACCCAAGTTGATTTTCCACCTTATAAATTCATACATGCTTTACATTATCCATCGAACCCAGGGTTTCTCAAACTTAGAGCTGTTGAAATTTTGGGGTACATGACTCCTTGTGTGAGTCATCCTGGGCATCATGCTGGGATATTCAGCAGCCTTTTGGGCTCCTCTCATTTGACATGAGTAACACCTATCCAATAGTTGTGACAACCAAAATGTCTCCAAAATATTAATGCCAAATATTCTCGGGGAGTGGGGGGAAGGGGCACAATTATCCCCAGTTGAAAACCACTGACCGAGCTCATATCCTTTCTACTTCCCTGTCTTCAATGATTTTACGTGACTACATAAAATTCCTCATCCTCTATACATCAGGTATGGAATTCTCAGTGCTATTCTCAAAGGTCTCACATGCATAAATGTGTTTTTCTGTTCACAACACACACGGGGTGTTATCTGGGCTACTTCCTATTACCTGGCCCTGGAGTTCCTCTATAGGGCAAGACTGATATTTTACAAAGCTTGGAAGATGTAGCATCTCTCTCTGGTTCCAAAGGCTGCTGTACACTGGCCTTCCCAGCCTGGGGGTGCTGCCAGGTTGAAAGGACTAAGATGAATAGTTTAGCCAGGAAGTATCAGCTGGAGGGCTGGGGGACTCTGAAAAGGAAAGATAAGGAAATGCTGGAGCTAGTCCTGGGGTCATGCATTCTGCCAGGCTCCTCCTCCCCGAAACCCACCCCCACCCCTAGGCCAATGGCCCTGACTTGGGGAAGTGGAGATATCCAGACTGTGAACACTCTGTTCTTGACCTCTGAAGAAAGAAGCTTCCAGGAGTGGATGTTGGAAGAAGAGCTGAAGAGCTTAGCAACTGAATCTGCCTATAGTCTTGTTGTTATCTTTGTAGTGAGAGCCAAGGGTCCAGACCAAGCATCTCACTGAGGCTCATCAAGGGATATTCAATGGATCATCTGCCATCTCTTACTGCTACAGCTCCTGTTGCTGCCTGTTGCAGTGTCTGATGCTGTTCATCCCGACCTTTGGAATTTGCTGCTGGGTCTTTTCACCAGCCATCTGTGAGCCCCTCTGGCTGGGGTACCACCGTGGCTGTTGCTTACCACATGCCACACCTCCAGGGGATTGTTGGCGCGAAGATTTCATCTTGTAGGAGTGGCCTTTTGTTTGGGACTTCTGAACACTGGATGCTATCTAGGGTGAGAAAGCCCCCACTTGTGGCCTTAGTAACTGTTGCCCCTGTTTGTTAAATAAATACTGTTATTGCTATCTCCTAAACTTGAGTGGTCTTGCAGTTGTACATACATGTGAAGAACCCAGTGACCTGTCCTTTATTGGACACTGTTGCTGGAGGGCCTTAGTACCCTTAGAGCCCTATTTCATTACCACAGTCCATCTATTCCTATAGCTCTATTGGTATATTTGTAGTGGGCGCTTCTGTACTGTGAGTTCAATGTTTAGATGTAGCTGGTACTTAAAATTGAACTAACATGATAGGAACAATAACAGACACCCTGACCAATGGAACCAAATAGAAAATCCAGAAATAAACCCACAGATTTATGGTCAACTAATCTTTGACAAAGGAGCAAAGAATATACACTGGAGCAAAGAAAGTTTGTTCAATAAATGGTGTTGGGGAAACTCGGTCGCTACATGCAAAAGAATAAAGCATGAAGCTTGACTACTACCTCACACCATGCACAAAAACCAACTCAAAATGGATTAAAGAACTAGACATAAGACCTCAAACCATAAAATATATAGAAGGAAATATAGCTGAAACACTACATGACATGCATCTCAAAGACATCTTTACAGACACATCACCCAAAGCAGTGATAGTGAAGGCAAAGATAAACAGCTGGGACTACATCAAATTAAAGAGCTTCTGCACAGCAAAAGAGACAATAACCAAAACAAAGAGAAACCCCACTGACTGGGAGAAAATTTTTGCACACAACACTTGTCCGGGCCAGCCGGACAGATCAACGTGGTACCCGGGGGAGGAAGCAGGGGCTTGGAATGGGACAGGGGTACGCGAGGAGTGGAGACAAAGCCAGGATCATCGCCAGTCTCATTTATTCAGGAATGTGCACAATGTTATATAGGGTTCAGAGGGGGGAGGTCTCTCGTTATCTCGAACAAGGAGAGACCACCAATACAAACAAGCCACAAGGAGCAAGTAGCCACAAGGGTTCAGTCGTCACAATAGGAAACTTGAAACCTTCCCTGGAGCTAACATTCAGTACCTGCTTCAGGCAAGAACCCGGATGTTCAGGTCTGGGCCCCAGGTCTGGGCCCCGACAGATCCTCCTTTTCTATTATTTCTAATGAGAGAGCGAAAAGACAGAACCCCTCGGGGACTGCGCCTGTCTTAGGTCGTCAGGAGTCACAGACGTGTGGCGATTTAGCACCTCGAGCCATTTTGAGTCTGCCCCCATCTTACCCGTCATTGGCTGACCAGTCCATCACACAGGGAAGGGGGTCTTATTTCTTCAGACTGAGCATAAGTCTGAGTAAGAGCCTCCCTTATCTCGCATCTCCAACCTATGATAATGTACCTGAATGGGTTTTGCCTGAAGGGCCTGAATCTGTTGTTTTATACAGGTTATTATTCTGTTAAAAATGCAAGGACCCACAACAACCAATATTAAAAGGGATAACAGGGGACCCATGAAGGGAAGAAGGTAGGGTAAGAGTCCATTGAGACCAGTCCAGAGTGGGTTTTCAGCTAGCTCCTGGCGTCTTCTTTCCAGGTCATCTGTAACTGTTGGATTTTATTGCGGATGATTCCTTATTTGTTGGCGTAGAAATAGCATTTCTCCTGCAGGACCAAGCAAATACCCCCCTTTTCCGCTGTTAGCAAATCAAGGCCCTGTCGATTTTGAAGGACTACCTCAGCTAAGGAATCAACCTGATGCTGAAGATCCTGAATAGTACTAGAAAGAGCATGAACATCATTAATAAGTTGTTGAGACAGTTTAGTATATTGTGAGAGGGATATGCCTAATCCAGCTGTCCCTGAGGCCATGGCGGCAGTTATACCCAGGCCTGCAAATAAGGGAATAAGGTGTGCTGCTCTTTTACTTTTACTGAAAAAATGGTCAACCGTTGGAATGGGCATGACTCACTTCCAGGAACAACGTCTGTGTTGGGTAGGAGAAAACCCAACACGCATTGACCGGTCTAGTTAGCCGGCAATGGATGCGGTTCATTTCCAGACGCCGGAGGAGCCTCTCTCTGTGCTCCGAACGGTACCGACCTGGGCCGGCCGGTTTACGCAGGCTGCCTGGTGTGGTACCCCCGCCCCCTGAGGGGTCACCACGTCTGAGGAGGTGAACGTGTGGGCACACTTGGGTGCAGCGCACTGTGGACCAGAACTGCCGATCAAGCGATCCTCCTGCCTCAGCCTCCCATGTAGCCTGGGATTACAGGTGCGCGCCACTGCGCCCGGCGTGTCAGAAAACTGGATAGGCTGAACCAAAATGGGAACCGTGAAGGAGCAATTACGGTCGGGTGCAAGTGAGGAATTGGTTGTTGGAAAGGCCAAAGGCACAGGGAAACCCATTTGTAAGCATAACCAACAATTATTGGCCAGTGAGGAATTTGTTAAATTAAGTAAATTGAACGAGGAGTGGACGATATTAAAAGTATTGTAGTCAATGCCCAATTTTTGTCTTTCAGCAGGAAGGGCAAGTGGATGGTAGCTAAGCGCGGGGGGAAGGCGCGGTGCAAGCTGTTTTAAGATTGTACTAACAAAATGATCTCTGGCTTTGTCTTGAGGACCTCCTTCATCGGTGACATGTACTGGGGCAGTAGTTGTCCAGCACACTGTGTCACCCACCTTTTTGTTAGCACCACAGGTGGTCAGCAAGGTAGAGGCCAGTGGCTGATTTGCAGGGGACTTCCTGATAAGAACAGCAGTATAATAAGTCTTATTATTATTGGCCATGCATTCAGAAAAGGTCTTGTAACACGAGGAGTGTACTGATTCAGCAAAGGAAGTGCAGGTACACTGCCCTCCATGTGAGGGGCCACCTATAGCTGTCCGGAGGCATTTATAGCTGGACTTACGGCTGGAGCCTGCAACAGTGACCAAATATGTGATGTGGCCAGGGCAAGTAATGTAAGAGACATATCCATTAGGAGTGGTAGAGAAATAGCCCCACCTGTACTCACAAGGTTTGCCATGAAGATGTTGAGTCAAGGACACAATCTTGCCTGTCCGGAGCCGTCCGGAGTATGTGCCGTGTTGCATATGCGTGCCATGAGTTCGCTTTACCGTTTCGCCTTCGGAGAACCACAGGTTTTTCCTGTAAAGCACATGAGACTGGGAGGTACGAGGGGAGGAGCTACGAGGGTATAAGAGGAGAACGCGGGAGAGAGAGGGGAAGAAGAAAAGAGATTTAAGAGGAGAACCATGAGAGAGGAGAGTGCTGCGAGAGGAGCAGAGAGAAGGCCAGGGAAGGTAGAAAGACAGGGAAAAGGAAAAGAGAAGGAAAAGGAAAAATAAAGAAGCAAACGCTAGCGTCAAGTTGTCAAGCCCCTCATTTCAATCCTCAGCCCTTCTCTTTCCGTGCCTCCGAATCCCGCGGGTCAGGACACTTGCCTGGATCCTTGAAGCCGGCAAAAGCCCAAGAGAAAAGCAACACCTCAGCATAGAGGATGAGCCAGGAAGCAGTCACCATGCTGTAACAAATCTGACAAGCCGTTTAGGCAACCATCGGCCGCATCATGAGTCTGTGAAGAGACACATACTGATCCCCTTCCCCAGGTCAGAACTGGGTCAGGTCCGTACAGAGATCCTGAAATTTAGTCCTCCAAAGTAAATGATCTCCGCCGTCAAGGGCAGCCTTTACTAAAGTTTGCCAATCTAGGGGAGTGAGCCACCCTTCTGCGATAGAATCAAGAATTGTGAGAGTGAAAGGGGCACTAGCACCATACTGGGTAACGGCGGTTTTTAATTCTTTTAAATGTTGGAAATTATGTGATTGGTGATAACGGCGGAGGTGGCCTTGAACATCTGCAGCTTTGATAACAGGAAAGACTTAAGCCGTGGAAAAGGGTTTTTTGGGAGGCGGGAAAGCACACAAAGCGGCGGGAGCCATGGGGGGAGGAGATAAAATGACCTCGGCGCTAACCCCGCCCCATAATGGCGGCTTTAAGGTGACGTTGGCTTCAAGCTCGCTCCTTAACGGTGGCTTTGAAGTGGCCTCGGCGTCACCCCTCCCCCATAATGGTGGAGCGGGATCTGAGTTGGATGAAGAAGTTAATTGGATCTGTTGAAGTTGAAGGGAAAGTTTATGATAACGAGCCTGTAGGCGCATGCGCTCCTCAAGGTGGGTGATTTTGGTTTTAAGGTCGAGATTAGGGTCAGCAAGTTGTGAGGGCGCAGAGGCAACAGCGG
This sequence comes from Talpa occidentalis, assembly GCF_014898055.3. Taxonomy (NCBI): domain Eukaryota; kingdom Metazoa; phylum Chordata; class Mammalia; order Eulipotyphla; family Talpidae; genus Talpa; species Talpa occidentalis. The sequence goes on from NW_023601653.1 coordinate 45,732,420, forward strand.
CCATGTAATAAGGAGGAGAGTGGGGATCATAACGTACAGCCTCCTCCTCCAGGTTGCCCCAATCTGCTTCGCCCGCCTCAGGATCCTCCCCTTTTGCGATAGTGGGGGGAAGTTGCGAAGCAACTTTGATTTCGCTTTTGGAGTTAAGCAGTGGAAAAACTCCGCCCTCTTCTTCAGAAGAGCAAGGAGGGTTTGTAGCTACAGAAGTAAACTTGCTCAAAGAGGGATAAATTCTGTTTTTCTTTTCTATTTTGGGCCGGTCGGGAGAGGCCCTTTCATTTTTCCCTAAGGGTTCTTTTTGTTCTTCTTTGGATGGATTGTCCTCCGCATCATTGTGAAATGAAATTAAGTCCTCACAGCGATCGTTGGGGGATGGGGCCCCTGCCGTGCTAGGGGAAGCACTTCTAAGCAGTTGTTCTGTTTCCCCCACCCTTTTCCATCTTTTTTGATTTATTGTGCCCTCTTGAGGGAACCAAGGACACAGGTCTTGAACAAAATCAAAAGTGGAGTAGATCCTTTTTTTGTGACCCTGACTCCTCGCGTCCTAAGTGCCTCTTTTAATTGCTTCACATATATCTCATGCTGGCTTAATTCCTGTCCCATGATTCAGACGCTGTACCTGAGCTTACCTTATCCATGACGCGGCAGGGTCCCAAGTCGGTAAGGCTTCCTCCTGAGCTAGCTAGCTTCCTTTTCGGGCGTCTTCTCCCTCTGTAGTTCTTCCTCGTACCTGGGCCCCACGTTGGGCGCCAAATTTCCGGGCCAGCAGGGCAGATCAACGCGGTACCCGGGGGAGGAAGCAGGGGCTTGGTCTGGGACAGGGGTATGCGAGGAGTGGAGACAAAGCCAGGATCATCACCAGTCTCATTTATTCAGGAATGTGCACAATGTTATATAGGGTTCAGAGGGGGGATGTCTCTCGTTATCTCGAACAAGGAGAGACCACCAATACAAACAAGCCACAAGGAGCAAGTAGCCACAAGGGTTCAGTTGTCACAACAGGAAACTTGAAACCTTCACTGGAGCTAACATTCAGTACCTGCTTCAGGCAAGAACCCGGATGTTCAGGTCTGGGCCCCAGGTCTGGGCCCCGACAAACACTAATGATAAAGGACTGATCACAAAACTCTACAAAGAGCTGATGAGACTCAACAAAAACAAAGAAAATAATCCAGTCAACAAATGGGCAGAAGAGCTAAAAAGAAACTTCTCCAAAGAGGAAATGCAAATGGCCAACAGGCATATGAAAAAAATGTTCAACATCACTTGTAATCAGGGAAATGCAAATCAAAACTACAATGAGGTACCATCTTACACCATCTTACGCCAACAACAAATGTTGGCGAGGATGTGGAGAAAAAGGAACTCTCCTGCACTATTGGTGGGAGTGCAAACTGGTCCAACCACAATGGAGAGCTGTGCGGAGATTCCTCAACCTACTAAAGATAGAGCTTCCATATGATTCAGCAATTCCATTCCTAGGTATTTACCCAAAGGACACAGAAACATTAATTCCAAAGGGCACCTGCACCCCTGTTTATAGCAGCATTATTTATTATAGCTAAGCTATGGAAACAACCCAAATGCCCAAAAATAGATGACTGGATCAAGAAGATGTGGTACATATACACCATGGAATATTACTCAGCAATCAAAAAAGATAAACACATGCAGTTTGCAGCAACACGGATGGAGCTAGAAGGGATCATGCTCAGCGAAATAAGCCAGAAAGAAAAAGAAAAATACCAGATGGCCTCAGTCATAGCAGGAATTTAGAAAATCTAAATAAGGGACCAGGAAAAAGACTAAGTAATACAAAGTAAAAATCAAAATCAGGGCCTCCCCGGTGGCACAGCAATTGAGTGCTGGGCTGCGAAGCTGCCCGCAGCCTCTGCAGCACCTGTTTGATCCCCGGCCCCTGGCGAGGGTCCCACATGGCGTGAAGACCTCTCCTGCTGCGCCTGCTGCTCCCCTCAGCAGTGTATTTCGTCAGACTGCCTGTTCTGTTCCCCACTTTGGCTCTGGTGAATTCTCTCACCCTCCTGTGCTTCTGACTGTACCTAGTGCTTGTATAAATAAATAAATTAATCTTTAAAAAAAAATCAAAATCAACAAGCAACTCTAAACCAGAGACACACTATGGGGAAGGGCGGGGAGAGGAAGGATTAGGGTCCAAAAAAGGAGGGTGCAATTGTATGGGGAATAAAATAGTGACTTGAAAAAAAATTGAACTAACATGAAGGAAATAAAACCTAATTTCAAACTCTTTGAGTTTGTCATTTTCTTTTTCAAAATTATTTTCAAAGGTGAAAGCAAAAAAGCACTAGGAAAGTGTGAAGATAAATGAAAATGACCCAAATCTCACCATTCAGAAATAGAAATTTTTAACTACGTAGCTAATTTTCTTGTTGTATTTTTTTCTGTGATTTTTGAGTGATTTAAGAAAAACAGGGCCTCTCTGGTGGCTTAGGGGTTAAGGTTCAGTGCTATTACTGCTAGGACCTGAGTTTGAACCCTGGTGCCAGTGAGCTGACCCACATGGGTGCAGCAGACCTCTCCTGTCTCGCCCGCTTCTCCCCTCTGCAGTGTATTTCAGTCAGTCCACCTGTTCTGCTCCCCACTCTGTCTCTGGTGAATTCCCTCACCCCCCTCAACTCTGGCCTACACCCCATTTCTTCTCTGCAAAAATAAAAGAACTTTAAAAAATCAATGTCATGAAAATTAGCAGTTACAAAAATAAATTTGTAAACATTATCGCAACGACTAGCCTGTGGAAAGAGTCTCCCGCCCAAGTGTAGAAGATACTGTGTATAAGAACAGTAGGAGGAAAGAAGTAAAGTAAGCTTAGAAATTGGCAGCTGGGCCATCACCACAAACCAGCTTCCCACCTCAGCAAACTGTAGGGGCTTCCTTTCACACCTGATAACAGCAAAGGATTTTCTGCAAAACAGGAGGGGAGGAGGCATCTGTGTGTCTCCACCTCACTGGTGGAGACCAGACCTCTTACATTCAGCAAAAGTAAGGCAGGATAAACCTTATCACCTTAAGTCTGTCAGCTTCAAAGGGTGCTGGTCCCATGAATTTGAAAGGGGTAAAAGAGGATTGCAAATGCAAAACATTCTGGAGGTGACTTCTGCTTTCTTTTTCTAGAGTAGAGGCACTGGCTTACTAGGGATGGGCTGCCTTCTTTTTCCTTGGCTATTGTTGCATTTTGTGGAAGAATTCATTTTAGTTTCCAATTTTAAATAATGCATAACTTTGATTTCACTCATATGTGGAATGGCGGGGAAAAAACCAAACAAACAAAAGGGCAGGCAAAACTAAACCCAACAGAGCCTCCCCTGGTGGCGCAGGTGGTTGAGCGCTGCACTGTGAAGCTGTCCACAGCCTCTGCAGCGCCGGTTCGATCCCACGTGGCGTGGGAGACCTTTCCTGTCGCGCCCACTGCTCCCCTCAGCAGTGTATTTCGTCACGGGTTGCCTGGCTGTGGGTCCTCACCCGCGCGCTTGAAAGGGACTTATTAATACTCCACTACAGGCATACACAAAAGGTTAATAAAAGGTTTATTTACAAAGGAAAGGGAATTAAGGAAATGTACAACTCAGGGAGAAAATAGGGAAATAAAGTCTTTAATGTGTCCTACCCGATCTGCCGACCGACCTGGAAACCCAAAGGCACTCTCAGAGCTGGCCGGATGCTGCGAGCTGGTGGAGAGCCAAAATGGGGGATCTTCTCCAAAGCCCACATGTCTGGCTTTATACCAAACCTGGCTGCTTAAATAAATAAATTAAATAAATAAATCAATCTTTAAAAAAAAATACAAAAAAAAAAAAAAAACCTAAACCCAAACAAACCTTAGAAATATTGACCACAGAGGAGAGGCTACTAGAGGGGGAGGGTAAGTAGGGATGGGGACAAAGGGGAGAGGGCTTGAAGGCCCTAAATCATGTACAAAAATCATGTACAACATTGAAAGCCAATTTACCTCAATAAAAACAAACAATAGTGTATTCTTTAATTTAGCTAGTAACATAATTGTCAAATGTAAGTCTCTGGGGGCTAAGGGTAAATACCTAAGACTAGTTCCCAGTCCTCATAGAGCTCAAGGGTCCCTGGAAGGGGTCACCCAATAACCTAGTAAATGAATGAAAGAACAAGCGGAATTCATTAGAAAAGGGTGTAAGGTAAGTAAAGTATCAGACTTTTTTGCCCTCCCACCATTAGGATTGATGATGGATCCCTGTGGTCCTCAATGCATGCCTGATGGCGGGCACCTGGAGTAGGGGTGGGCATAAGTAAGTGGATACACCTGGTGTGTATAAGGGTGGTGTCACAGGGACACCAGCAGAGCAAAAGGAAGGAGAACAAGAGAGTAGAGCAAAAGAGAGGTGGGAAGAGAGCCAGCAGAGAAGCAGAGGCAAGAGAATGCCAGAGAACCCAGAAAGAGTGAAGATTCGCTGGGGGGTGGGAGGCCTGCCAGCCTCCAGCCCCTCCCACCCTCCTGGACCCCTGCTTGCTGTGTACCTCGTAAAATCTCAAAAAAGCCTGAAAAAGCCCCAAGGGCTCCTAGGACCCTCTCCTTTACCCCGTCTGCTCAAATCATAGATATCCTACATCTGTCCCTTCCTGCCACTACAAGGGACTTCTTCATGACCTTAATTTTGAAGTGATATTTTGAACACCTCTGTCCAGTTCTTTATTTAGATCTCACCCTTTTTGTGGTTTCCTGTAGTTTCATAAATGTAGCATATGCATGCATGAAATAGGATTTCTAAGTGAGACTAAAAGTCATTCTTTTTTTATTAAATTTTTAAATATTATCTTGAGTTTCTGTCTTTTAAAAATTTTTATCGCAGGGTCTCCCTGGTGGCACAGTGGTTGAGCGCCACGCTGTGAAGATGTCCACAGCCTCTGCAATGCCGGTTTGATTCCCCGCCGGCCAGGGAGAACCCCACATGGTGCAGCAGACCTCTCCTGCCTAGCCCGCTGCTCCCCTCAGCAGTGTCTTTGGTCCGTCTGCCTGCTCTGCTCCCCGCTCTAGCTCTTGTGAATTCTCTCACACTCCCACGCTTCTGACCTGTACCCCAGTTCTTGTATGAATAAGTAAATAAATCTTAAAAAAAAATTTATTGCAGAGGAAATTAGTCTCTGAAATTCTTTGGAATTTGTCTTCTGAGTTACAGAGTGTCTCAATGAATGTTTTTAGGGGATCTACAATTGACTTCTTATTGGCTTTAAAATAATTCTTTATACTATTTTATTTATATATTTAATTTATATCTATATTTTATCATATGTTGTATGTTTTATATAGTTATATTTTCTTTCAATTTTATATATATAATAAAGTTCACTAATTTTAAAGTGTAGGGGCAGGAAGGGCACAGAGCAGGATGTCTGTGATCCCAGCAGATGGGTAAAGGAGAGTCTTGGAGCCCTCTGTGGCTTTTTCAGGCTTTTATTGAGCATTTTACAAGGCAGGGGGCCATGGTGCTGGGAAGCGGGCTGGCCTCTCAGCCCCCAGCAAGTTTTCACTATTTCTGGACTCTCTGCTAGAAATTCATACAGATTCAAAAAAATACTTAGGCTCATACAGTGTATCATAGCCCTTTAGGCCTTTTTTCTTTAGCATAATTCATGTGAGATTTATTCATGGTATTATGTATGCCAATAGTTTCTTTCAGTACTGACTAGCACTCTGTTGTATGGACATACCACAATTTGTTCATTCATCTACCATTTGACATTTGAATTATTTCGTTACTGGCTTTTAGAAATAAAACTCAGAACATTCAAATACAAGTCTTTTTATCACATACATTTTCATTTCTCTTGGGTTGTGGCAACAGAATACTAGTCCCCTCTGAGCGCCCATCCTCTTATCCTGGGAACAGTGAACATGTCACATTACATGGCAAAGGTAATTAAGGCTACAGATGGCAATAAACTTGCTAATTAGAGAAACTAATCTGAATTTTCCAGGTGGATACATTCTATCACAGAGGTTGTTAAAAGTAGAGACTCTTTCTTGGCTGTTGTGGAGACCACAGCGATGACAGCTTAATAAGGACTTACCTACCATTATTAGCTTTACAGGAAGAAGGGGGGGAAATACAGGTGTAAGGGTCAGGAATGGCCACTGAGCAGGTTTTCTAGGATCCCATGCAGACCGGGTACAGGAGGAGTCAGAGTCCTCAGTGGTTTTGCAGGTTTTTATTGGGATTACCAGGTACATTGTAGGCAGGGGCGCTGGGGGGCCGCTAGGCTGGCAGGACTCCCAGCCCCCAGCAGGTCCTCACTCTGGGCTCTCTGGCCTTCTCTCTGTTTCTCTGCTCTTGCTTCTCTCTCGACTTCTGCTGGCGTCCCTGTGACACCGCCCTTAAAAGCCCAGTCTCAGGCCAGGTGAATCCCATCTACCTATGCCCACACCCTATTCCAGGTGCCCACCATCAGGCATGCATTCAGGACCGCAAGGATCCATCATCTATCCTGTTGGCGGGAGGGCAGAAAAGCCTGACATTTTTCCTTACCCTACAACAGGTATCCTCTAGAAGCTAAAAAAAGAAACAGATGCTTTCTCTGAAGTCCCCCCAGAAAAACTCAGTCCTTCTAAGGCCTTGATTTAGCCCAGTGGGGCCTGTGTTAAACTTCTGAACTGTAGAAATGTAAGATAATACAGTTGGGTTATTTTAAGCCATGAAATTTGTGGTTATTTGTAACAGAAGTATACACAGATAATAACTGTATATAATACACAGATTAATAACTGGGAGTGGGATTCTTAGGTCACAATAAGTACATATTTAACTTTATAAGAAATAGTCAAATCCTTTTCCAAAATGGATATACATTTACTGACTTTTTGATAGGGAAGTTTAGGCTGGAGACTAAACATAGACAGATGTGTGTTTCTCTATGAAACATTTTAATAGAAAGTTTGCTACATTCACAATGTTGAGAAAGAAAAAAAGCAGGAGACAGCATTTTAGGTCTAGTGCCAATAAGTGCAGGGCAGGTTTGCTATGGATTTGGGCAGATGGATACAGGAGAGTCCCAGAGCCCTCAGTGGATTTTTCAAGCTTTAATGTTCTCAGGGAACCAGGTACACAGGCACATCAGGCAGAGAGGCTGGCATGCAAGGAGGCAGGCATAGACTGGGAAGAGGCCCTGGGAGCCATGCAGGCAACCAAGCCTCCTAGGCCCTCCATGAATCTTTACACTATCTCTCTGGGCTCTCTCTGGTGTTCTCTTGTGGTCTCATCTCTTCTGCAGTCACGCATCCTCCTGTAGCCATCCTCTGTCACTGAGTGATGTCGCCCTTATATCCCTGGCCTCCAGGCTCAGGCAGGACACTCACACAGGTCCACAGCCGTGCTCCAGTTGTCCACAATTGGGCATGTGTGCCCTGTGCCCACACTCCTAAGCCCTTCCACATCAACACAATCAAAGCCACAGGCGATTGCTACAGAGGCTAGTGATATAAAAAGCCTGAATAATTCACTTACCCTACGATAGGTCTAGCAGTTTTGGGGAGGCAGCTGAACCAAAATAACTGTGGGGCTTTCAAAGACATTAATAGGGACAGTATTTCTTGAGAAAGGTTCTCTTTTGCCTGTTTCTCTGACTGAGGGGCTGACATTGCTGTGGAGGAAGTCAAAGTGCTAGACATGGGTACTCTTTTCTTTAATTTTGATTTCTCCCTCACTCCAGTTCTTGCACTTTCAAGTGCTGGTGTCTCCTACTTTTTTTCCAGCATGGCTCTATCTGTCTGGGTTGCTGACAATGGTGGTGACTCTCTCACTAAGTCATACTGCAGGGACTGCTTCTAATTGAAATTCATCCAGATCTCTGGTGTAGGTATGGCGCTCATTCGTCATTTATAGTTAGGATGACGATTTTTCTCTCTGAAACATTCTCTAATAATTTTTTGAATGAATTTTGAAGAATCTGGTGTTAGAGAAAAAATTATTTATGATACATTAAAAATTACAAGGAAGACTTCACTCAAGAGGGATTACTGCACTGGGGATTTTAATTGTAGGGGAGAGAGATCAGCTTCTACTCTGAATGCAACATGAGACAAGTGGGGATTTATGGGCAAGGAACAGTGTGGGGTCAGTGTATGGGAAAGTACTAAGAGTAAGGATTCTGGCTAACCATTTGACAGGGTTGTTGTTGATGGCAGGTCAGGGTAAAAAGATACCCCAGGGTGGGAAATGAGGGATTTGATCAGATCAAGGGTGGGGAATCTTAACTAACCTGACCTGGCAAAGTTCACACTAAAAGTGGACTAAATAGGCCAAGGATAATGTTCAAGAACAAGGTCTAGTTGAGAAAAGGACTCAGAAGAATTTGATTCTGATTAGGTCAAGAAGAAAGTCTATCTGCCAATGATACATAAGTTGCCACTTCGACTTTGGTAAATATTTTAAAAATATACTATCTTGTATTTAAGTGGTTTTGAGAAGAGACAATTTTTCTATCTATTAATTAAAGAAACCATGAAAAACAGATTTACACCGTCAATGCAAAGAGAAACAGGATTGGAAAAATACACATAGCTGAGCTAAAGGAAAGCGGTACCTATATAGCTGCTACAGGGCAGCCCCAGGGTAAAAGGGGATGGCTGGGTGTGAGTGCTTACCTGCTTACCCGTGTGCTTAAGAACTCAGGACAGACCCAAAAGAAGACATGCAGAGAGAAATAAAACAAAAAAAAAATTATTTATAAGGGGAAGGAGAAGAGGGAGGGGAGAGGGAGTGGGATTGATTAATTGGCTAACACTCTACCAGCACACTCTCTGAGCTGGGACACCAGGGTGCAAATCAAAGGTGAAAAAACAAGAGAACAAGACTGTGCATGCATTCTACTTGCACAGCTCCTGTTTCCCAGTGGATTCCTCTCCCCATTCAAGAAACCAGGTTCATGGCATGTTGGGAAATGTAATGCTGGGTACCTCAGAGCTCTCAGTTTGGAGATGGGAGTGGAGACCTTAAAGACAGCAGTGGGTGGAGACCTTCTGGAAGTTCTTCTGGAGTTGGTTGACTCAGTTCGCTCCTTATTTTTCCTTTGACATTTCAAATCCAAGCACATGAATTGTATGAGAAAATCATGATATACACGAAAGGTAACTTCCTTATGGAATTGTCAGCTTGAATTGGAAAGATGAAGTCCTATGAGATAAGAATCATATTCCTTTGATCCTTCTCCTTTTCAGATAAATGGCTCTCAGTTTTATAAGAAACCCTATTTCTGGGCCACGAGTAAATAGGGGAGCCAAGTTTGAGAGGCTGAGAAGGCTTGAGGGGCTAAAAAGGAGTCAGTTAGTCAGAACCATCCCTGGGGACATGGACCCGTTTTGCAGTGTTTTCTGGAACGTGGTCTTGAGCAGATAGGCTCCTAAAGTGCTCCGGGGGCCATTATCACAGTGTTGCCTTATTTTATGAGTTGTGCAATGACATCTAGATGGACTCTGTGGCTGAGGTTCCATTTCTGGAGCACCAGTGTATTTGCTAACCTCTATTGTGGGCGTGTTATCTTGCACAGCAGCACGTCATGTGGTCCGAGGGTTGGCATTCTGGCTCCTGCTCTATACACACCATACACACCATACACAGAGCATCGTGGGATTAAGAGGCCCATCAGTGGACTTTATGCTTTCAAGTATCGGATTATTTTCACACCCCATAAATCATCAGAGAGATAGAATCACCTCAAGTCAATCTCTTAGTGGCTCCATGATACTTTTAGGAGGACAACCCATGTCCTGTGCAGTCTCTGTATGATCACGTGAGGACACAACGCAGCTTTTTCTTCTTCAATGCGGAATTTTAGAAATTCCTTCTTTATAGCTCTCTTCTTATCCCTCTCCCGGATGTTCTCTCCTTTCGCTCTGCCATCCACCCGGTGATTTTTAAATCAGTGTCACAACACAGGTGATTAGGATCTTCAGGTGGAGCCTCAAAGGCGAATGGAAAGTAACAGTGGAGTGTGTGTTGACAGAGTCTTTGAACCTATCAAACCCATATTCTAAAATGTCACCTCCCAAAGTAAAATAGACCGTGCCCATTACCTGCCACATTTTTCTGGCCCTCACCAGAAGTTTCAATACATTTTTGGTTGATGATAAACTTCAGCTGCAAGATACAGAGGCAAAAACCTAGGGGACTTCCCTGCTTTCCCTTACCTAGCACTTTGCGTGCAAACTTGAGGGACCCTTAGGTTCATTCACATTCCCACCTGTGGAAATTAGTCACTAGTGACACTATATTCTGATTGTGCATAATAGACTGTCTATCACTCTACTTAAAAAGAGGTCCCCAAATTTCCAAAGTTTCCAGAATTTAGTGTCAGCTAATGGGATGATTAGTGATAACAAAGTTCATGAGTCCTGAGCCAGATAAAGACGGCCAACTGTTCAGTGCTTTTATGTTAATTAAATTATTTTCCCGTTAGGAGTGTTTGCTACTTAGAACGAATTATTAATGTGCCATGCCCTTTTTATCCACCCCTCTTTTTACATTCCTCTAACTTGAATCTCTTGATGAATCAGCCCTAAGCCCTGAAATACGCTATTGTTTGTTATTTTAAAATACTGTCCTGAAATAAACTGGCAAATAATCCTATCTGATTTTATCTTTTTTTTCTTTGCACTGAACATGTTATTTGGAAATAAATGACAAAGAAGATTTAAAAAGCAGGCTAAAATCTATTCCTTTATCACTAGTTCCTTGGAAAAATTTATCTAACATTATTTTTTTCTTTTTAGTATTCTTGTTGTAACCCATTTATTTTCTTTTCATTTCTTGTTGAGCCTTCGTTCTGGAACAACACTCTTCCCATGGTTATATTTCCGAATCCTCTGAGAACTCTGACTAAATTGTGCAGAACATGTGCTGCTGTAAGATTTCATTGAAATGCATAAAGAATAAAGAATTCAGTCTCCTCAAATTCCCTTTAGTACATAAAATATTCGGTGAGTTGCTGATAGCTTAAACTTTTTTCAAACATAGACTACTTCTTAACTTTTATTCCTTATGTTTGACACCTTTAGTTATAATTTTAATTGGATTTTTATATAAAGGGGGTGCATGACAACTTTGGAGCTTTCTGTTCTGCTTGATTATTTGAGAAAAATTAAAGATGTTTAGAGCTAACAGACTGAGTATTCTTACCAGTGACTGGTGAATATTCTAAATACCTGCTTTCTTTTAAAAAAAATTATTTATTTATTTTTGTGTAGAACTGGGTTGTAGGCCAGAGGAGCAGAGGGTGAAAGGATTCCCTAGAGACAGAGTAAGGAGCAAAACAGGCAGATCTACTGAAATCCACTGCTGAGGGGAGCAGAGGTCGAGCCAGGAGAGGTCTGCTGTGTCATGTGGGTCAGCTCCCTGGCCATAGTGGTGATGTGGCTAAGACTTATCCCCTAGGCCACCAGGAAGGCCCTAAATACTAGCTTTCCAATATGCAGAACATTAGAATCATCACTACAATATATTCACCCAACCCCAATGCTCATCCACTGTCCTGAGTCAAGAGAACAAATTGACTGGTAAAGAGAGAACAAGGGAAGAAATCTATGTAATAACAACATAGTTTCTGAATCTACAGATACTTATGGTGGGAAAAACTGCCCTCCATCATTTAGTTTTGTACCGCTAATCTCCCAAGTTCTTATAAGAATGGGTCTTGCCCTGCTGATACACATGGGGGGATTTTGTCAGAAAAATGCTTGTCTCAGAAACAAGGCCATGCTATGAAATGAACATTGATGCACTTAAGACCTTTGCCTTGTATCCAGCCTGAGCAACGTGTACCCCATAGTTCACGAACCACTCCACTAGGCTGTGGGGGGAGGCTGCATGAGGAGAAGCCAGATAAAGAGGCACCAGCTAGGGACTGGAGTGACTTTGCCAGGAGGCAGGAAACACACCAGCAGAGGCATGGGGATGCAGATATAAAATGGATTTTATTGAGTAAAAATTTGCAAGCAGAGAAGTAGTGGGGTGCACACAGCCCCTCAAAGTGGCATTGTCCCAGAGCTGGTGCTGGTATGGAGGACGTGCCTGTGCATGTGGGAGCGACTGAAGGAGCAGGTTGCAGAGACTCCTTGATCAGGGAAGTGGCTTTGTTTGAAAGAAAAGCCTTCTCGAACCCAGGTGCTTCTAGCCATTTGTTCTTACCTTGAGCTAACAGAGATCTGTTGAGCTAGTTCGTTCTTAAGCTATGAAATCAAACTAAAACATAAACCAGGTGATCCAGATTTTCTCTCCTCTATGTGATGTTCATGTCCAATGAAATATTAGGACAGCGTTTCTGAAAACCCAAAAGAGAATACAGAAGTGGTATACAGAGGGAATAATTCAGGGGCAATGAGACTAGGGAAGTTTATGGAATCATAAAGAATCAAAAAATCGTCCTCCAGAGCTAGAGTGAAAGAGAATGTGTGTTTATCTGTATCTAACATAGATCCCTAGACACAGCAAGTGAAAACTTTCTGGAAAGTATAGGACATTCCTTTTATAAGCCAATTTTCAAAAACTTAGAATCACAGCTGAGAAAATAACAGTTTCCATCAAAAAAAAAAATCAGTGGGGTATACTGACAAGACCAAATGCTGGTGATGAGGACATGGAGCAAACAACCCTCATTCATTACTGGTGAAAAGCAGAATTATACAGGCACTGTGGAAGACAGGTTTGGGGACTTCTTACAAAACTAGATGTACTTGCACCATATGATCCAGCAATTTTACTCCTTGTTATTTACCCAAAGGAGCTGAAAATTTGTGTGCACACAGAAACCTACACCTATGTTTATAGCAGCTTTATTCATAATTGTCAAAACTTGGAAACAAAGATGTCCTTCATCTTTGGATGGAGAAGTAAGTAAATAAATAAATAAATGGTGGTACATCCTGACTATGGAATATTATTAAGTGCTATAGAGAAAATAGAACCATGACAAGACATGGAGGAAACAAACGCATGTTCCTAAGTGAAAGAAGTCAATTAGAAAAGGCTGAACCTTTATGCTTCCAACTATGGGACATTCTGGAAAAGCCAAAGCTATAGAGACAGTGAAATGATCACTGGTGGGCCTCCCTGATGGCGCAGCGGTTGAGAGCTGGGTTGTGAAGCTTCCAGCAGCCTCTGCGGCGCCGGTTCAATCCCCGGCCACCGGCAAGGGTCCCATATGGCATGCAGACCTCTCCTGCCACGCCTGTGCTCCCCTCAGCAGTGCACTTCATCAGTCTGCCTGCTCTGCTCTCCGCCCTGACTCCAGTGCTTGTATAAATAAATAAATAAAAATCTTAAAAAAAAAATCACTGGTGTGTAGGAGTGGGGTCAGGCTGGGGTACGAACAGTCAAAGCACAGGATTTTTTGGGAAGCGACAATACTCTGTGTGGTGTTGTAATGAAGGATGCATTATAATGTGTGCAGACCCATAGAATGTACAGGCCCAAGAATGTACATATAAAATACACTGTAATATAAGCTACTGCAGTGATTATGACAATCACCATGAGTTGTAACAAATATATCACCCTGGTGGGGGATATTATAGGAGGGGTCTATGCATGTGTTGGGGTGGGGATATAGGAAAAATCTGTGCTTTTTTCTCAATTTTATTGTGTCCCTAAAATGCCCTGAGAAAATAGTCCTTAAAAAAGGGAACATGGATATGTACTACATACTAATACATAATAAAAACAAAATATAGTCAGAAGAGAAGTACTATTTTTAATACAATTATAAATTGAATATGTAGCCACATTCTGTTATTTTTGCTTCCAGAAAAAGAAATTCAAAATCCCAGTTTACAAAGTCCAACTTAGATTCTAGCCTGAACACAAGTGAGGAAGTAAAATCAACTCAAGCAAGCAGGCTCCAGTCCCTTCCAGAACAAGGAATCCAAGCATGGAAGACATCTGTCCATAAATTTAGTTTTGTCTGATGTTCTGTAAAATATGGAAGAAAACGGATGTCTGGGTTTCATTGTAGATATGCCAGCAAATACTTTGAGTTCACAACAGAGTTAATTCTGCAGGAGAGGACCTCCCTGGTGGCCTAGGGGTTAAGTCTCAGTGCTATCGCTGTGGCCTGAATTTGATCCCTGGCCAGGGAGCTGACCCACGTGGTGCAGCAGACCTCTCCTGTCTCACCTGCTGCTCCCCTCAGCAGTGGATTTCAGTAGATCTGCCTGTTCTGCTCACCATTCTGTCTCTGGGGAATCCTCTTACACCCCCCACCTCTGGCCCACACCCCAGTTATTCTATGCAAAAATAAAATAAATAAAATCTTGAAAAAATGCTGCAGAAGAAGGAAGACAATTTGACCTGCAGCAGCTACCTCCATGGCTGAGCCCCAGCATTCTGGACGTGATGGGAGCCCTGGCGGAGGCGCTCTGTCTCTTTAGTCTCCCTTGTCACAGCTGTAGTCCTTGCTTTTAATAACTTCTTCTTTTCAGTAACATATTTTCTAGAAAAAGGAGTAAAACCTTCAAAGGAAAAAAAAAGTATCAAATAATGGAGCTGGGTTGGAGGAAAGGAGTCAAAGGGGCAGGAGGGGGTTACCACATCTTCAGGTCTGCCCGGGAAGTGTCCTGGCTTATGGTTCTTCCTCCGTTGAACCACAAAAAGAAAAATACGTCAGACTTCAAGTTGCTAGGGTAGATTGTCTGTCAAAGGGTTTGCTCAAGACCCAATTAATTTCTAGCTCCAAAAGCTCACGAGGATATAAAAATAGAATCTTCTACGGTTTTTGAAATGTGGGGTGTACTTTGTTCTTAGAAGAAGAGAATTGAAACCAAATCTTCTCATTTTTAAAAGCAAAAAAGAGCAACATTTTGTGGCTTTGATGTTCTTCTCTCAGATCTGCCTTGGGGCGTGTGACCGCAGAATGGATGTGTGTGCACACACATGTACCACACACACATTTGTGTGCATTGCTGCCCCAGAGGTTACTGTAGAGCGAATACAGATATTTTCTCCTAAGCAAGTGATTATTTCCTTTCTTCCTTAGTCACATGGATGATTTGAACAGATTGGGAGGGCAAGGGCAAGGAAAGCTTTGATTTATCTGTTGCTGAACTGATTTGGACAAATGCAGAAAGATGATACATCACTGAATTAGCACAAGCAAGACAATAATGAGAACCTAAAGTGGGTGACAAGTGCACACTAAAATCCACATAGATATCAGGCTTGTGTGTGAACCCTATACCGTATTTTATGTGATAGAGTGGCATTTATGTTTCAGACTCGCAAATGAATGCTTTAGATTTGTAATGACAGGAGTCACATGTGCTCACGGGATTCTGGCTTTGGTGAGTGGTCAATTATTGGAATAATATGATACAGAAAGTACAGAAGTATTGTTGAAGGAAGGAGTCAGAGAAACGTGGGCAAATGGATCCATTTGGTTGTAGACAATTTTAAAATGATGCCATCATTGAAGATATGCTAATAAAAATCATGTTTGTCTTCAGAAATACAAGTCAAGGACAATAGAAACAGAAGAGGAGCAAAAATTGTTGTCTATTAAATTTGGTCATGTTGATTGGGACAGCTGATCAGATAGTCTATTCTGCTAGACACTTGTTCTTTAAGAATTCTTCCAAGGATAAGGAAAAAAAAAAAGACAAAACTTGCAGCCAAACTATAAATTAGAGACACTCATCTGGGGAGGAGGCAGGGGAAAGGGGAGGGATCAAAACAGGGGAGGGAAAAGCACTGTGGTGATGGTTCACAGGTGTCTTGGTGGTGGCAATTTTATGGGGATTGCACCTGAGAGGAGAATGAACAGTGATGTAAAATACCTAAATTAGTAGTTTGAGGGACCTCCACACAGCTTTCCATAATGGTTGGACCAATATACATTCCCACCAGCAGTGTAGGAGCGTTCCCTGTTTTCCTGGTTGCCTGGTTTTTTTTTTTTAATATGTGCTATTCTCACCAGTGTGAGGTGGTATCTCATTGTGGCTTTGATTTGCATTTCCCTAATTATAAGTGATGTCGAACAAAAATGAACAGTGATGAAATATATATATATATATATAAATAAAAAAGTGGAAAAAGGAAAAAAACACATAAATTAAAAAATGAAAAAAATTTAAAAATAATTCTTCCAGATGACCTGGGTTAGAGATCCTCCTGGAATGAGTCAAACTTACTTTCCCAAACATACGGAGAAAACAGGGTAACAATGAAGCCCAGAGGCCACTGTCAGAGGATGAGAAGATAATCATTTCAGGAGAACATGGGGCTTAAACCTTAAATATGAGTTAGCTGGAAACTGAGAGGTTTTTATTTATTCATTCATTCATTCATTCATTTATATAAGAGCTGGTGTACAGGCCAGAGGTGTGTGTGTGTATGGGGGGGTGGGTGAGAGGATTCACCAGAGACAGAGCAGGGAACAGAACAGGCAGATGTACCGAAACAGACTGTTGAGGGGAGCAGTGGGTGAGACAGGAGAGGTCTGCTGCACTATGTGAGTTGCTCCCTGGCTGGCCAGGAATCGAATTCATGCTGCGGTGGCTGCAGATAGCTTCATAGGTCGCGTCTTAACCCCTTGCATCACCAGGGAGGCCATGGAAGTTGAGAGGTTTTTAAGCAGCCACCCCGCCTGGGTTTTCCCTTCACTGCTGGTTCAGGGAGTTTTTGTTTGTATTTGATAACAAGCGGCCTTTAAATTTCTTCCCTTGGTGATGAAGTCAATGTGCAGTTTTTGTTTTAGGACCTCAAGAGCAAGCGTTTCCAACACTTATTTTTTTCTGATGCATTAGCTTAAATATGGATGACAAAAATTTCAGACCATTTACTGATATATTATCTTTTACAATAGCTTAGTCTACTTTATCATTTCAGTGATCCCATATTCTGTATATTAACACCTTTGCTTTGTGTGTGTAACCTGTTTCCTTTTTGTGCTTAGTGTCATCCTTGATCGACCTAGACACCTGTTTCCAACACAGTACTGTGTACTGTTAGTTACATAGCTGAAATTAATTTTGAAAGAATTAAAAAATGATATTGGAAGTCTTCAATTGAAAAGAATTCTGGGAAAATGACCTTACACAATTACACTTAATACCAACAGACTAGCAAATCTGTAAATATTATTCCTCAAGGCATTTATAGCAATTACCTAATTGTGTGGATATTACTTCCATACTTCATGCAGCACCTTTGATGGCCTTCGTTCTTATAAAATATTCATAGTTAAATGTGTTTTTGGATCAGCTTGTTATTTACAAAATACATCTACCTCTGGTCCCTATGAATCCCATTGTACTTAAATACACATTACTTTTGCCCTGATTCCTGAGGATGACCCCATAAAGCTTTTTATTAGAGCCCTGTGTAGTTCAGTCAATAATAGTTTTAGGAAAGTGACCTCAAATGTGGTGTTCAGACCTCAGATAAGACTTCAGCTTCATCAAAGTTTATAGTTAGGACTGAACCAAAGCAATATTGTGACATAGGTCACTTCTTCCTGAACTTTTCCCCTCTTTAGCTATCAGATGATTCTGAGGTATCTCTAGGTCCTTAATATAGCATTCACCTGAGGTGGCTCTCCCTTTTCTTGTCTCATTTTTCTGTAAATCAAACTCCAATTAATTTGGGGGCATCCTTGTGACACAGTAGCTAATCTGACT
Source organism: Talpa occidentalis (assembly GCF_014898055.3). NCBI lineage: Eukaryota > Metazoa > Chordata > Mammalia > Eulipotyphla > Talpidae > Talpa > Talpa occidentalis. Next base: position 45,750,082 of record NW_023601653.1, read on the forward strand.
GGCCAGTTTCTGCTAAGTTCTTCATCTTTTAACAAAGGGTTAAATATTTATCTTGCTCTTGTAGATCACTGCATATTTTAGCCAATACTGTTGAAGTATTACAGGACAACCCCAAAAGGAAACGAATGGCTGGATGTGAGTCCTCAACCACACTCTTAAAAAAATACTCAGAACTATACTCAATGGCAGGCACACAGAGAAAGTTTGCAAAAGTTTTTTTTTACAAGGAAAATGAAAAAAAAGAGGGAGCATGCACACACACGCACACACACATACACACACACACACACACACACAGAGAGAGAGAGAGAGAGAGAGAGAGAGAGAGAGAGAGAGAGAGAGAGAGATTAATCGGTCAACACATCCTACGGTGCTATTGTGGGAGCTGGGATCCCAAGATCATGCTTAAGGCAGGGAAAACCAAGCTCTCTCCGGGCCCGTATGTGTTCACTTTTATGGCTACTTAACTTCACCCTTAGTTCTCAGCAGCTTCCCATTTAGGAAGTCAAGAGTCATGGCAGATTCATGGCATGATGGGAGTTGTAATCCTGGGCACCTGGGCTCTTTGGTGTGGAGTTGGGGGTGGAGTCCATCAAACATCAATGGGTGAAGATCATTCAGGACATACTGTTTCTCAACAAAAGCAGCAAATTATGGCAGGAGTTACAGGTCCACTGGTCCACTGGGCACATAGCTAGTTGTGCCCCTACTGAAAAGTTTGCCAGACTGTATTCTGAAAACAACAAAGTTTTAAAAATTCAATGGGGAATCTTTTAGCTTTTGTTTTACATGGTCAATATATATGCACTGAGGATTAAAAGTGTGCTCTTCATGCATAATATTTCCTTCTCTATGTTTTTGAACTAAGTACTAGAATGAATGCATTCAAATGATAAACAATTTAAACAGTTCAAGAGAGCATGAAGTGAAAGGTAGAATTTTCTTGTCTTGCTGTACCTCACACCTGGTCTTAGTCCCCATGGGCAACTGGGGTGATAGATTGGGTTAGAGTCCTTCAGGAGTTTCCATCATACACTGAAGTGATAATTGTATGCCTCTATTTCTTGACTTAGCAGTTTCAAACACTATATATTGACTTTCCTATGAAAGGTGAAAAATTTAGTATACTTATATTGCTTTTTATCTTTCCTGTTTCCTGATTTTTATCATTATACATTATTTATAACATTTAAATTCTGTCTTGAAGTTCTATGTTTATCATTAGATCTTTTATATTCTGCCTATAGGCTGTTTCTAAAACAAGAAAAATAATCAACATTTTAATACAATAATTATATAACTATTATTTATCCCAGAACTGAGTAGAATAATTAGATGCAGGTGGATGAAAATATAATTGAGCAAATTAAATTTTTTTTGTTTGAAGTAAAATCTTCAAACTTTGCAGCCTAAGGAAGAATTTCTTTTGTCTTCTATCTTATTTCCTTAGCTATTTTTATGTCAGAGTAGTTTTTTTCCATTGTATTCCATGCCATTTTTTTGGTCAGATTTTTTTTTTTTTGCTTTTGCTGGCATGTATTTCTAAATATTGCTTTCAAAGTTTTTTCTAAATTTTGTGATATCCCACATTGAAAAAAAAATAATCCTCATATTTGGTTCATAATTTAACTGTATATAGATTCAAGAGAACTTCCCTTCTGGATTCTGCTCTCTGTTTTATAGTAACTACAGTTAGCCTATTTTCTTTATCATTCTGGAAGTTTCTCAGATCTTTAGTTTATCCTATCTTATACTGAAATTTCAACAAAAGGTGGCCATTTGTGTGACTCTTTAGACCATGGCCTTTTCAACTCAGACAAATATTTTATTATTTCTTTCATATGTATATGCCATTTTTACACTATTGTTTGTGTGTTTGGAACTTATCCAAAAACCATTTAACTTTCAAAATTTATCACCCTTGCTATTTTTCTCTCATAGTTTCCATTATTTTCTTTTTGTTCTACATACTGGACAATCTCCTCAACTCTCTTTTGTATATCTCCTGTCTTTGACTACTTTCTTATAATCTTTTTGTTGGCCATCATATTTCCAATCTTTCTTGCTCTTGGACTGCTCCCTTTTTGTGGCAACTTGTTCTTGTCTTCAGGATGTGTAATTTTCTTGACTAATTTTTGCGTTGCTAGTTACTTATTTTTAAAGTCAGCTTCCTCCATTGTTTCCAGGATTAGTTGTTCTTTCTATTTATTTGGTCTTTTTTCTTTCATTATTTTGAATTTCCTTGGGTGTTGGATGCTCTTTTACTATTCATTCACTTTTAGGAGTGGGCTATGTTGATAGCTGATGTATGGGCTATGTTGATAGCTGATGGTTGTGCATCTAGAAAGCTCCTTTCTGAAGAGGAATGACTGCAAGGTCTGTATTGTTGGGGGCTCATGTCTGCTCAATAAATATTCTCATAGGTCATCTCAGCAAGGCAGCTTCACTCTGGGAATGCAGAGTTTTAGTCAGTTTCACCTCCTTTGCTTTTCCATTATTGTCTCAACAGTGTGTATTTTCTAGAAGTACAGGTTGACCTCAAATTTGGCTCCTTTCAGAGGTCTTGGTAACTTTCTCAAACATCGTTACTTCCTCTTTAAGCAAATGATATATTTTCTATAGAGTTTAGTTGTTGGGCTCCTAGGGTTCAGTTCTGAAGGCAAACTACTTTTGATTTCATTTTATCCTAACAAGTTCATTCTGTCATGATTCTTCCCCTGTCATTTCAAGGGGATATAGAGAAAGAGTTTCCAGGGAAACACAGTAATCCTCTGGATCTATTAGACACGGACGAGCCACCAGCTTGCAGTGGTTGTCAGTTTCAGCAGTAGACTGACTACTTTCCCTGCAGTGATGATTTATCTTAGCAAAGGTAAACTTGTAGCTGTTGTCATTGTAAAATACAACTTATGAATAGGGTGCACTGTGACTCCAAACTTTGAGGTATTGGGCAGTACCCAAAAGGTGCTCACATCTCACTAGTAAGTGTGGAAAGCAAAAAAAAAAAAGCCTCCCCCAACACTTCCTGATCCCTGGAAACTGTGAATATTGACCCATAAGGCAAAAAGAGCAACTATGTCCTTCTATGCTAAAAGATATGATTAAGTTAAGGATCTCTAAACATGAAGCTATCCTGGGTTATCTCTTATTTATATATTATATATATATATATATATTACATTGTTAATTTTTGTACAATGAATGCTTGTATGCTTTCTCCTTTTAGGTATATTCCTTGTAAAATTCCCACCACTATTTCACCTGTGCACCATCACCATAGTTCCTTGTGCTCTTTGCTTCCCATTTTTGATCCCTCTTGCAGAATGTCTCTGATTTATGGTTACCTGATAATTTTGTTTTTATTTATTTATCATTATTGTTATATTTTATCCTGATCCCTTATTTGTTTTCCCCGTATTCCTCCTATAAGTGAAAACATCTAATATTTTTCTTTTTCCTTCTGTCTTATTTTGCTGAGCATAAACCCTTATTGTTTCACCAATGTTGCTGTGAATGGCATGAGTTTATCTTTTTTGATTGCTGAATTAGTATTCCATTGTGTATATAGACCATCTTCTTGATCTAGTCATCTATTTTTGGGCATTTGGGTTGTTCCCATGTCTTACCTATTGTAAATAGTGCTACAGGTGTCATTATAAAAGAGAAGCAGAGGGAGATGCTATGTAGAGATACACAGAGGCAAAAACTGGAGTGTCACCAATGTAAGCTGAAGGTTGCCAAGGACCATGGGCATCACCAGAAATGAGAAGAAGCATGGAACGGGTTCTCTCCAGAACCTCAAGTGTGTTGAATCCTGAAAATACCTTGGTTTCAGACTTTTGGTTTCCAGTCCTGTGAGAGATACATTTATGTTGTTTTCAGTCACCATGTTTGGGGTAAGTTAAGAACCTAAAAAACAGCTTAAGAAGCAGTCTTAGAAAATGAATGTAGTGACTAATTCTGGTTATTTATAAATGGAACACAAAAATTTTTTCTTTTAATTCATGTGTATTTTTTTTTCAAATAGCTACTAAGTTGTTAGGAGGTAAATATTTGTTACATTATTTAGGCTGAACTCCTTAATACATGAAATTGTCAGGTATTTCCTTCATTCTGTGGTTGACATGAAAATAATTACTGAACAATGAGATGTACCACTAAGCAATTTTTAAAAAAGATTTATTTATTTATGCATACGAGAACTGGGGTACAGGCCAGAGGCGCGGGGGGGTGAGAGGATTCACCAGAGACAGAGTGGGGAACAGAACAGGCAGATCGACTGAAATACACTGCTGAAGGGAGCAGTGGGTGAGACAGGAGAGGTCTGCTGTGCCATGTGGGTCAGCTCCCTGGCTGGGGATAGAACTCATGCTGCAGTGGCTGTGGAGAACTTCATAAGTTGCATCTTAACCCCATGCACCACCAAGGAAGCCCCACCACTAAGCAATTTTGGAAATTCTTTCTTAATATGAAGACATCAGCAATGAGATGTTTTGAGGGAAGTACGTTCCGCAAAGAGAGAAAATCCAGGGGAAAGGCCCAGAGATAGGAACAAACACAGGGGATCACTGAAGCCATAAGGTCAGAGTGAAAATGCATGATGAGGAGGAGATGAGGTTGAGAGAAGCGAGGTTAGGTGATGTGTAATCTCATAGGCAGTGGGAGGAACTTGATTTGTTGTCAGTCTGAGGAGAAGTCATTGGCTACTTCTGGGCAGAGGTGAGGTTTGGGACAGGATTTATACTTTCTAAGATCACTCAGGCTATACCATGGAGAAATGACTGTAAGAAGCTGATTTACAAAGAGTGGAGTTAAGAATGGCCCAGCCTTGGGCAGAGAGTGGGATCAACTTTCTCCCCGTCTTTAATCCTCTTGTCCGGCTACTCCATGTCTATCTTTAGTATGTAAGCTATGTAGATAGAGTAGGATTGTGGAATTTGTACACAGGGTGGAGAATATTAGTGTGTTTGCCATTTGGTATAGCTCTTGTAGATGTGGAAACCCTCTTTCAGAAGTTTATTAATTGAATACAAAGAAAAAATTACAAAGAAAAAATTACAGGGACATTGAGTGAGCTTACAAAGGCATGAAGAGGCCAAGGTGCTGGAAGGTGCTTTCTGGACAGCAGAAGGGCTGGCTGGTTGACGTCCGCCATGTGGTCAGTCTTCCTGCTGAAAGGGCCAGACAGCTCTCTGCTACAGTGTCCCGGGGGAGGAGGTGTGGGGCAGAGCCAGCTCAAGGGAAAACCACATTGTTCTCCGTGCAAGCAGCTGCAGAGAAACTCCTGTGATCTAAGGGACTGGGAGGCATATCAGAAGAAATAAAAATAATAGATGGTCAGGGTTACCGCTGGAATAGAGGTATATCCTTATGGTAATGAAAACAGCAGATGGAGAAATCTTGGCAGCATCTCTGGCTTAGGAAATATCTGGCTGGGTTAACCTGGGAACCAGAGGTGGATCACAGCTCCCCTTTCACAACAGCTGCTTTGGTCAGTTATGTGACTCAAAAACATGGCATGGTTAGTACAAAAGGAATGCCTTTTGCGGAAGGTCAGCTTGTTACTGGGCAGGTGGAGGGGCACCCCATAACCCCCAAACCTACCTGTTCTCAACAGGTTCTGCCATCCACCACATCAAGACAAAACGTATAAGACCTTTAATGGAAAGGAACTTTAATACAATCAGTGTGCAACAAAGACAAGAAAAAGAATAAAGATTTTAATCAAGTCCTCAGAGTTACCCATGCCCCAGTGTCCAGCCAAACAGGGTTGGCCCAAAGCAGAGACGCTGAGGCCCAAAAGTTTACCACAAATCTAAGGCAACTTCTGGTGGGGACCCATAGGGAAGGGGCAGAAGGGGCCTGTCTGAAAGGAAAAGAACAACATCAAAATCTAGATCAAGGCTGCCATTGTCAGTCTCCCCACAGGTCTCTCACCCATGTCTGTTTCAAGTGTCTTTTTCCATGTCCCCCATGTCCCTGGTACAAGTCCAAGGCCAAGAAGCAAGCACAGCTTCATCACATGTCTCTGCTCTATGTACCTCCTCCAGGTCTCCTTTTTTAAAAAAAAATTCTTTTTTTAAGTATTTTTAATTTTTTACATCATTATTCATTTCTAAACAATATTTGCTTCCCTCCACCCCTTCAGGTGTAGTACCCATAGAGTTTCCTTCACCAATGCACCCGTGCACCATCACCTCAGTCCCATGGCCTCCCTCCCTCCCTCTGATCCCTCTCCCTCCTCCTCCCCTGCAGGATGTCTCTAATTTATAATTGTCCATTTTTGCTTTGCTGTATTTTGTACTGTTATTATTATTTTTAAATTCCTGCTATAAGTGAAACCATCCAATATTTTTCTTTTTCCTTCTGGCTTATTTCACTGGGCATAATTCCTTCTAGCTCCTTCTAGCTCCTTCTAGCTCCTCCTGGAATATTATTCATCAATCAAAAAAGATAAACTCATGCCATCCAGGTCTCATTCTTGAGCTCGATCTCTCTCCTCCTCTCCGCTCCAGCTTCTCCTTGCGCCTGCTCAGCTCCGCCCTTCCTTGGGTTGGGCAGGAAACCTGGAACCTCCCCTTTCCCTGGGGACCTCCCTGTTACAAACTCACTCTGTTTTAGTGCCATCGAACTGTTGGTCGAAACTGGGTATCATATGAACACCTGGAAGAAAATTCGAAACCTAGCAAACCAATTTATCTTGTTCCCAGATGCTCCCGTGTTCCTTGTCCCCCAGTTTTCCCACCCCAGTTACTCATGATTATTGCCTCTGGGGCGGGTTGGGTAGGGAAAATAACAGCCTAGAACAAGGGGACACATATTTTTCAATACTTGACACTCAAATTGGACCTTTCTTGAAACTGTGGAGAGAGAATACTTTTGAAAGCAAGGCTCTGCTGAGACACAAAAGGTATTTCAAATTTTCAGATGTCTCCCATTACATGCCTAGAGTGACTTGGGGCAGCTGGGCAGAAAGCTATTTCGAGGCGGAGGATGATGATCGCAAGAGCCCTAGCAGAATGCATGTAACATGTTGCGGAACCGAAGCGCGCGATGGGGAGGGAGGCCGTGGCAGGACAGGGAGGTCCATGCAGCTGGTCGCCTCGTCCTGCAGAGAGTGAGCAGCATAGTCAGAGATTCCTGCGTCTTTCAGGAGAAAAGTCTGGGATCCTTGGGGAGCAGATAAGGCCTGAGGTCAGCAGGGGCTTTGCAACGCACTGTTGTAGGCAAGACCAGTGTTTTCTGCAGTGGGTGTTCCCAGGAAGCCTTGAGACATCAGGTGGGACGAAGCACCCTCGCGCTGGCCCAGTGGATCAGAAACAGGTGGCAAGCAAACTTGACCGAGGACTTGACGCCCAAGAGGTCATTTATGAATCACCCTTAATGAGATCAGAGAGTCCCCACTGCGTTTAGGATGTTGAAGCGGCCACTGAACTTACAGTTTTCAGAAGGGCAAGGAGGGGGCATCAGGTACTTTGAGGGGAGAAACGCTAATGGAGAGTTTAAACTCTGAATTGATTGAATATTGACTTAACAGAGACACTGCGCCTTTCTCTTTTAACTCCTCACACTGGTGCCCAAAACCCTTTGAATCTAAAATTGCTCAAGGAACAGCCACCCGTTTAGGGACAAACCTCTCAAAAAACACTGGGGCACCAGGGCACAAAACAACCACGGGTAGCTCAGGCCACTGCCTGCGCCGGCTGATCCTGTGCGGGCTGATCATGGCTTTAGGGGGTGTCAGGAATAAGAATTCTGAGAAACAATTGTTTTGCTGAGAAACAAAGGCACAGGCTTGTGGGGCTGCGATGAAGCAAGTAGAGCTAGAATCCTGACACTGGGGAAGTTGCCTCCATGCGAATGTTCTAGAAAGATTCCAATTTTTTAGTAGATACCTATTTTTAATTTTATTAAAGTGCAGGCGAGGATGCTCCCGCCTGCGAAACTGTGGGCCAGGGTGTTTTCCAGATGATTCTGACCCTTTGCCTGCCGATTCTTTTCATTCTTCTTCCCTTGCCTGGTAGAAATCACTTGTGAAATAGAAGAACGTCTGCATTATACCGGCAATATCCTCTTATGGAATTAGCGTTATAGCGATGTCTATTGTAGCAGATCAGATCAGTTTATGTTTTAAATCGGGAGAAACCATTACATCTACATGGAAATATAATTTTTCTCACCTTGATCAGGAAAGCGACTTGAGAGTGCCAGGAAATTGATTGTAAAGAACAAATATTTAAAAAAAGGCCCATCTGAATCAAGGTCTATGAATTTTGATTCAGTCACACACCAATTCAAAAGGACACGGATTAACTAACTAGAGGACAACATAAGAAAGCAGTTGTCACGATGAAGGCTGAAGCTGCCTTATCTGAGGAACAGATGTCTGAGATGTTTAGCCTGGGGATAGAGACTAACCAGAGATGCGACAGCTGTCTTCAAATATTTCAGGGTGACTGTTTTGAAAAATAACTTGTCTTATATTATATTGCTGTACAGCAGTGACTGGTATAACCTGAGAAAATCTTTACTTTTCCCCAGCAAAATCACTTCTAGAATCACACCAGAGCCCTTCCCACTGACCTGCACTTTCCCTCCCAAGTGCTTCCAATTGAGTCACTGCTACAGAGGACAGAGCAGGGACCAGCAGGCAGAACTTTCTTCAAGACAGATTATAGCACTATTTACAGAGCACATTCACAACAGTGAACCTCTCTTTTTCTCTGTCTGTGTGGTGTTCTGTTGGCATTTAAACTCACACATCAAAAGGGAAAAGCCCATGTGTGGGTTGCTGTAGGATACACCTCGCTTACCTCTATGGTTCACTCACTCTTGTTCCAGCCTCTTGGAAGTTCTATTTTTCCCCCTTGGGTGTCCCCAGGTGTTGTTTTCACATGTCTTGGGGGATTTTATTCACCTGCACACACTGTCTCTGACACGCTTGACACCACATCTGGGTCCACCTGGCACCTCTTGCCCCTGTGGGCCTTTTTACCTCTTGCTCTTCTTTTTGTCTCTTTCTCCTCCTCCTCTTCTTCTTTCTTAAAAGATTTTATTTATTTATTTTTGAGTAGAAGAACTGGGGTGCAGGCCAGAGGTGTGGGGGGTGAGGAATCACCAGAGACAGAGTGGGGAGCAGAACAGGTGGATTTACTGAAATCTACTTGTGAGGGGAGCAGAAAAAGACAGGAGAGGTCTGCTGTGCCATGTGGGTCAGCTCCCTGGCTGGGTATAGAACTCAGGCCTTAGTGGCGACAGCAGTGAGACTTAACCCCTAGGCCACCAAAGAGGTTTCTCACCTCTTCCTCTGCTGTGAGGGTGACATGACAACCTGTTGTCTCTGCAGAATCATCCTCTTCAAGGTGAGCATCTCTGTGATGTTCAGACTTGCCCTTTTCTTGCCGGTCAACTGGTGTCAAGGCAGCCCAGTTGCGAGTGGAGGGGAATGTTCCTCCTGTGTCCTCTCTGGTGAGAACAGGTCTGAGCCTGTGCTGCCTGTGTCCTAACATCATATATGTTCAGTGACAGAGATAATGGCCTTTGCCTCAGCCACCCTTGCTTCAGAGAATTCAATTTGAAGTTCAAGTTGACATACATATCCTTCAAACCCATGTCAGAATGTATTTGGAACTTCCCTCCCCTCCGATGACCACACTTAAGTATTGGGTCAACACTCTCATTCTTGGTTCTGTTTGATGACGTTTTCTCTAAGAAGCCTCTTCAATTCCTTGTGCAAATACCTGTCAGGAAACCCAACTCCATTGGTTTGGTGCATATCCCCAGATATTTGAGTACCTCATGGGAAAGCTCCCCTCATGTTTACAAAAGGAATGCGTTTGTATTATAGACAATTTGGAAAGTACAAAATACATTCATTAGCCTCTCCTACTTAATCACATAGAATGTGTGGAGGAGGAAAGTAAGAATGAGTGCTTGTGAGAGATTTAGTTTTCAAAATTTTTTGCATCTTGATTATCTTTGCAACACTGGATGGTTGTATGGTTGCTCTTTACTTTGGATTTGACCCACATGGCACAGTAGATCTCTCCTGTCTTGCCTGCTGCTCCCCTCAGCAGTGCAGTGGAGTTCAGAATATCCACCTGTTCTGCTCTCCACTCTGTCTCTGTAATGCTGATCATGTAATGAGAATGCCCAGATATTGGTGCCAGGGAGTGGTTTGTGTGGGGAACTTACATGTGTCTTCAAAATAGCAATCAGTGGGAGCAGAATTCCATTAACAAAATTTTATTTAGACATGGAATTCATCCTTTAAATAAGTCAAAGGATCCTATAACTTCAAATGCTGAATTTGAATGGATTAAAAAAATCGTTACATGTATTAGGGCTGAATTCTATTTTTGCAAAAATTTACAAAACAGTAATTGGATGGGTTCCACTCTTCCGGGATTTGGAAATAAGAACATCTCCTTCCCTCACCAACTTCACTGTAGTCATAGAAGTAGTATTTTATGCTTCAAAAACCTTTTAACATACTCCTCAGACTTACTATAATTATTCACTCTGTTCATTCTATGACCAGAATTTATTTTTTGGCACGTATATGTAATATGACCAATTTTTTTTTTTTTTAAGATTGATTGATTTATTTATACAAGCACTGGGTTCACTCAGAAGCACAGGAGGGTGAGAGAATTCACCAGAGATGGAGCGGAGAGCAGAACAGACAGACTGACGAAGTACACTGCTGAGGGGAGCAACAGGCGGCAGAAGAGGTCTGCGCGCCATGTGGGACCCTCAACTGGCGGCCAGGGATCAAACAGGCGCTGCAGAGCTGCCCGCAGCTTCGCAACCCAGCACTCAATCACTGCACCACCGGGGAGGCCCCCTTTTTTTTTTAAGATTCATTTATTTTTATACAGGAACCAGGGTACAGGCCAGATGTACGGGAGGGTGAGAGGATTCACTGGAGACAGAGGGGAACAGAACAGGCAGATTGATGAAATACACTGCTGAGGGGAGCAGCGGGGCGACAGGAGAGGTCTGTCGCGCCATGTGGGACCCTCGCCGGCTTGCTGGGATTGAACCCACACTGCAGAGGCTGCGGCCAGCTTCACAGTGTGGCGCTCAAGCCTGCACCACCAGGAAGGCCCAATATGACCAGTTTTTGTGATGGTGAGGATGATGCCTGTTTAAGAGAGCTCAGAGAACAAAATTGCTTTGCATTAGGAAGAAGAGGAAAATGAGAGGAAAAGAGCTCAGGAAAGACCACAAAAAGAATGATCTAGAAGGAAACTAGAGTGGGAAAAAGCATACTTGCGAGGAAACCAAGGAACCTGAAAATGAAAAGACTTACTTGGAAAGTGTCATTACTGAAACTTTTGGATTGAGGCTGCAGTGGAATAAGGGATTCTCATCACCCTTCATTAACCTTAGTCAGTTCATGCTGGAGAAGCCACATAGTGGGAAGAGGGTCACTGGGATTCTCTGGGGTCTTTTTTTTTTTTTTTTTTAAATAAGGGCACTAATCTCTTTCAGGAAAGCTCCACCCTCACGACCTAATCTCCTCCCAAAGTGTCCCCTGCTAATACCCGTACGTTGGGTGTTAGAGCTTCAATGTATAAATTATGGGGGAGCACAAATCTTCATTTACTGCAGTATTCCTTTTTTGTGTCCCAAACTGAAAACTCAATGGAACAAGACAGGGAAGAGCCATTAGGATCTCCTCCTTCTACCTGCTTTCCCCATTTACCTTCTGCTCCATCCTTTCAAGCTCTGTCTCGCCCCAGTCTGCAACCCATGCTCTAATATGCTCTCCAGATTTTCCTAAACTCATTCTTAAACACTGGCTTATTCTCTGCTTGGCATATCTTCTCACCAGCATCCACTTTATGCCTATTAATTCCTATAATGCTTTGAATGTCTGTTCAGATGTCACTGCTTTTGGAAATATATGCCTACGCACCCCAAACCCCTATCTGTGTTTAGTGCTCCTCCATCAACTATTAACTTATATGCTCTTGCTGCTGTAGTGACTGTTTCCTCCACTAGACTCTAAGTTCTTTGAAGCTTGCATGAACTAGGACTGCTTCACCTTTAAAGTCCCAAAGCCTAATAGAATACCAGATAATTATTCAATAAATACTAAATAGGTAGGATGGGGAAGGGGTGACTGAATGAAGTAACAATGGTTTACTGGTGGTGCTAATCAGTTTTCTTTTCAAAATGACTACATTTCTCTCTATTAAGTGACATCCAGTCAACAAAATCACCTAACAAGCTAGACATCTGAAACCAAGAGGGAAAGACACAGCACACATCTGGGGAAAACACAGCAGACAGCAGTGTCTGTTCACAGAAACAGTGGTGTAGAGACCATGACCCAAGCACCAAGACCCAGCACCAAGACCCCTGGTAGTGGCGCTTTAAACTGTGAAGTGGACCCAAAGTCACTAAGATGGCAATAGAGAAGGGTTCTGGCTTTGCTATCAAGAGTTACATCTAACACTTAACATGAGGGATACCAAGGGAGTCCATAGGCTGTAAATGGGATTGAGCACATTATAGTTATCAGACTCTAGTGCAGACTTCAACAGGGGTGAAACTAACTAGATCCACACTAAACTGAGCAGGAAGTGAGTGGAGAGAGGAGCCCAGAGGCTACGGTCTGGGGCAGATGACATGGTCACCTGTAGAGTCCTGGAGAGGGGGAGTGCAAGTGGTGTGCAGTATAAGTGGTGCACACACAACCTTCAATGATGGAAAAACAATGTGGAAGAGCTGGGGTACACCACACACACAGGGTCCCAGTGACGATGAAAGCAGAACGGCCATTCTTATCAGTGCTCTCCTCCCCCCTCTCTCTGGGACTCATACTTATCTTGTGCAGGGTGCTGAGAATGCATGGACCCCAAACCCCAGAGAGGAGGGATACTGGTGGAGCCACAAGTACCAGGCAGCACACCTCAGCAGGACCCTCATGGAACCCTCTTCCACTCTGCTGACCAGAGAGGCTGCAAAACAGGTCTGACTACTGATAGAAGTCAAAAAGTTTCCTTCTGGGTACTCTTTGTGTGGGCAGGAGTTTGCATAGGGGTGAGGGCTGGGTGACAAATCAGGCTCTCCAAGGTCCACGGTCTAGGGCTAGTAGCCAACAGGGTTAGATGAATAGCACTAGACCCAAGGCCCTGTGCTCTCCCAGCATGCAGGAGAGCAAGCCCAAGTCATCCCATCAGTTCCAAGCCTGTGCCTCTGCTGACTTTCCACTGTGGGCACATAGTTATCCCCACTAGGCAGACTGAGCTCATGTGGCTTCTTGAAGTTTCTTCATATACTTGTGCCCGGTGAGGACTAAACGTTGCACAGGTTCTTCATGATGGGCACAGACAACTCTGGGAGCCTAGAGTTTGTGCATGGGAGAGAAGAGTGCTTCTCCTTACTGCTGAAGTTTGTCATGGGTACCCCTTGCCGAGCAGTTGACTGGGCTATGCCCTGGCTGAGAAGTGTTCTCCTTTCTGGTGTTGGGTCTTGGCAGAGCCTGGAAGACTCAGTGGGGAAGGGTGGATATCTCTCTTGGTTAACTGGTTCCATACTTAGTAGTCTTTCTGGCCCTCACTGATGATTTCTGTCTCTCCTTGCTGAGACACGGACCTTCTCATCTCTAGTTCCATTCCAGATGTGTCTGCTCTCTCTAGATGCCCAGCTTCAGTGTCTCTGAGGGGAGCAATGACCCAAGAAACCTGTCCATCTTCTAGCTTTCCTCAGGGCCATCTGTTCCCTGTATCTTAAGCTAGCAACTCAGATGATAAAATGTCTTTTCTGGTACCATGGTACTCCTAAAAGAATAGGAATTCCCAGAGGTATTGCATTTGTTGGGTTGATGTAGTTTTCCACAAATTTTGCACATGGAAGTACTAAGAGGCATCCATAGAATGCTATAGTTCAGAAACATAGTCCATTCTGCCTCCAGAAATAGCCAAAACCATTTTTTCACAACCAGTTTATATAATAGCTTTTGAGTCTTTGGTTCTGTATCATGAGACAGCCTAAGTCTCTAGATAAACCTAAGTAGAATGATTTCCCCTTGGAAACTCAACAAGCAAACCCAAAGTTGTAAAGATAAGAAAGAAAAATCATCTCAGTAGATTACTATGTATGTTTGTAGGTGGATTCACAACCAAATTCTACCCTTTGATTTTGTATTAGTTGTTAGTTCAAAGACTATACTTCATCTTATAAGATAGAACCCCAATTTTCTTCTCAACTGACTTTGATTGTCATTCCATCACTTGATCAGAGCAATGCCTTCTGGCTTATGTGGTCTCCATTCACAGGGACCCATCACTGTGTTTTTTTGCCATGAAATAAGCTCCTTGGTTATACACAATATTTTATGGGATACCATTATGGTGAACAAGGTACTATGTAAGTCCAAGATAATGCTTTGGGCAGACATTAAAGATAGGAAAAAGAAAAAAATAAATACATTCCATTGATCTCAAGTGACTGGCCCTTATGATGAAGAGTTCCAATATAAGTAATCTACTACTAAGTGGCTCTCCAGTTTCCCTGAAAATGAAGCTCAGTTTTGGTCTCTGCTATTGACAAGTCGGACACTCAGCAATAATGATTTCCAATTTAGCTTTGGAGCATGGACTTCTGATCTAATAAGCTCCCCAATGCCTCCATCCCTATACTGAAGACTTGAGATGGGTGGGAAAGAGGCTATTTGCCACAGAATGTGTCACCTTGAATATCTGGATAGAGAACCTTTTCTTTGCTGGATACCCTTTGGGTCATCTATGAGAAATTCACTTCATTAAGGCATTGACCATAAACTAGTGAATGAAGCAACAACATTCCCAAAAATCTCAGTGGGAGCTGCCCCTGTAGCTGAGGCGAGAGTGGGAGATGCCACCAGTATGATCAGAATCAGGAGAACTTGCAGCAATAGAGGTCATAAACCAGATGTTATTTCCATGTAAAAGGCATGGACAGAGTCAAAACAGAAAATAGCAACAGGGATCAAATGATAAGCAGAATAGTTGTACCTGAATGGATCTTTGGTGGTGGTTATTTCATCATCTGTCCATTAGGTCTGAAAGAGATGGACAGCCTGCCAAAGCATTATTTGGTTTTTATAACTGGAAAAAATAGTAATACAGTGCACAGAAATCTGACTTGAGTTCACAACAGAGGATTATAGCTTTTACATGGTTTCATGTTTTAAGCCTGTTTACAGACACTGGGCATTTTCTTCTGTTTTCTTCTTTATTGTAGCTTCAGTATTGTTTAAATGAATGGGTTCATGAATAAATGAGTAAATGTAGATGACCATAAGGAAAAAATGGGAAGGAAATGTTGGAAGAATTTGTTGACTCAATTAGAAAAGTGGTTTGAAGGCTCACCTGAAAGTCTTAGGAAAATGGTGATAGCACTAATAGAAATAGTAAACTCAGGAAAACCCACTTTATTAGAGTTGGCAGGGACTGCAAATATGAGGACATCAATTTTATAACAGAATCTGAGAGTTGTTGCAATCTTTTGCAAAGGTTTACAGAGAAGTCACCCAGCATTAGCCTTAAAGTTATTATCTGGATAACGAAGCCACTCATTAGGGTGGGTTTTTTTGCTCTATCATGATATAGGCCATAGAGATGGACTGTGCAATATGTGATTTGTCAGTTTCAGGCTGATGCCCCCATCCCAGACCCCTACCCCTGCATCACATTCATTACCTTCTGGACCTGTGCAGGTGGCCAAGTGGAGCAGTCAGATAGAAATGTTTACACAGAGAACTCTTCATTACCTCTGACAGATGTATTTTAGCCTCCCAGCTTCCAACCCCAGTTCCTGGATGGCTGCCCAGCATTGTTGCCAGATATGATTGCCATGGAAACCATAGACCATCCCACTAGGGAGACACACAGAAGCGGAGGCAACGCAATAACAGATTTTTTTTTTTTTTTAGACTCTGGCCCCTCTGATTTCATACCTGACAGGACCATACATATGTTCCCCTGGGGGACACAGGGCAAAGCAAATCAGTAGGGTTGGGGTTATTAGTGGCTTTCAGGAATGAAATAACTAGGAAAAATCCCACTCAGAGAAGCAGGGTCACAAATTACTCTCCAAAGCATAAGAATGTTTTTCTTATTTTCTTCTAAATAGAAAGCTACTGTGGTTGGTACTTCTTTCAGGAAAGAATTATATCTATTGGGTTTTAGATTTTTGAAGAGTTACCTCAGTGAAAATGTCTTTTCTATTCTAGACATTAACTTAACCACACCAAAATTGCCTTGGTGCCTACACTGAGGCTGGGGGCAACAACAATAATGGACATTGCTGAATACAAGGAACTGGTGTTTTTCACCTCGAAACCAATGTGTCAGGATTGCATTACTCTCTGGAGCTGGGCACTGGTCACAGAGGATGATGGGTACATATGTTAGCTTTTGTGGACTGGCCGGAGACTTGGGCACAGGCCTGTAAATTGCATCTCCATAAAATATTGTTAGCCTGAAAAATGGAAAAGAAGGCATTTTTAATCATTCAAATCAAATATTTTTTTTTGGGTTATTTTCCAGGTTTTGGAAAGGTGGTCTTTAAGGAATGACTTCCCAGAATCACACTTTGTGAAACTTTAGTTACAGCATTTAAAAATTATTGCTCAGTTACTAAGGCTCTCCATAGTACTAAGGACGCAGGTGTCTGCACAGATACTTATTGAGTATTTCATCTGAGATGAGGTTTAAATGTTTTTACTTTTGGCCTACCAATTCCCTTATCCTCATCACATATCCTTTCCCAACCCCAGCCTGGAGTAAGCCCACTGACCTCATCCCTAGATTGGCATGTGGGTGTGGCACGCATTTTTCCTGCATGGCCTTAGTTCTCTCTTGACATTTGAAAGAAATGACTGTGAGTCTGCCCTAAAATTCCAGATAAAGTTCTGAGGTGTGTAATATCAACTGTCTCTTGCTCACTCTCAGTTTCTGACAGTCCCTAGCCATTGTCCTAGTGTTCACTGTCACAATCTCAGGTGGCTCCTCCTCAATGAAGAGATCCCCAATCATGCTTATTTCTTCCCTTTGTTGTGGTTCTAAGGCTTGTTTTCCTCTTGTCTACATCTCTTAATTTGATCAAGAGATAGCACCGACTATATAAATGTTCGTTAATTTCAGTTTATTACCATCATTGTTTTCTTCTTCTTCCCTTTCCTTCTCCTTGATCCTCATTCTACATTTTTGTCAACTAAAACCTGCTATACATTTTTCTCAAAACCCATATAATTGAAGATTCTTTTTTGTTTCTTTCAAAAGACATAAGGTATGATAGAGAATCTGTCCATTTAAATACAGAGGAAGGGCCCTCCCTGGTGGCCTAGGGGTTAAATGTCAGTGCTATCACCGCTATGGCCTGAGTTCGATCCCCGACCAGGGAACTAACCCACATAGAGCAGCAGATCTCTCCTGTCTCACCTGCTGCTCCCCTCAGCAGTGTATTTCAGTTAGTCTGCCTGTTCTGCTCCCCACTCTGTCTCTGGGGAATCCTCTCACCTCCTCCCCATACTTCTGGCCTACACTGCAGTTCTTCCATGCAAAAAAGTATATAAAATATATATAAATAAATATTTATATAAAATATGTATGAATATATTTATATATTATATATAAGCATATAAAATATTTATTATATACTCTATATATTATATACATGTATGGGAGGGCGAGAGAGAGAGGAAGAGAGAGAGAGGAGAGAGAAAGGATAACTCCAGGAAAAATAAACAAAATAGCATAGATAAGTGTCCTAGAGGAAGAAGTCACACTGTCCTTGAAACTGAAAGAAGACTATCATGATGGGAACTTAGTGACTATAGTGGAAGTGGTTTTGCAATGTAGTCAAATAGAAAGGCAAAGATGGAATCATGTAGTAAATATAAGAATCCAGGGAAGAGCAGAAACTTCTATGATTATACTTCTGTCTTGAAAGAAGAATTATATAAAATATAATAAAATAAAAGATGATCTTTAAAAAAAAAGATGATCTTGGTGGGCAAGTGGAGAATGAGATGGGTAAGAGAAGCATTGAAGGAAACTAGTTATGAGGGTGTTGTTGAGTAGGACAGACAATAGAGATTGCACCATGGGAGTTGCCACTGAGATGAAGAGAGCAGACGCTACACGTGCTTGAAACTATAAACCAACTGGGTATTGACATGAGGGGTGAAACACTGACAAAGCAATGTCTGCTAGGTTTCTGGCTTGTGCACTGATTGTACAACACTATCACACGGAAGAAGAGAAAGACTGAGGTCCAGGAGAGATAGCTTGTGAGGTAGTTTTAGAGGTCTGTGATGATGCCCAATGGATGGAATCAACTAGGATATGAAAAAAGGGACTTCTAGACCTCATATAAATGGTCTAGACTGGGAATACAAATGTGGGGCCTATCAGTGTACAGAGGGTATATCCATTGATGGAAATTGTTCAAGTCACTTCATAGAGAACTTTCCACTAGTGTTAGCAAACAGAGGTCTTTGGTGAACTTGACAAGGGCAGTTTCAGTGGAGGACTGAGGTAGACCATGGTACGTGCTAGGTTATGAAGTAGGTAGGACATGAGGACAAACTTTAGAAACAATTAAAAAAATTTTTTTTTCAGAAATTTGGTTATGATGTGGAAAAGGAATGGATCCAATAGCTGAAATGGTTGGGGGAATACATGTGTGTTAAATACTTAAAAATGAGAAATATACCAGAATATGATCTATACTAATACAAATTAGAGAAAGAAAATAATGAGATAACAGGAGGAGTCAAATCCTTGAGAAGAAAAAAAAATACAATTGTCTTTGACAGAAGGGGTATAATTTCCTATTGTATCTGGAGAGAAGAGACTGACTACATGTCTAAGTGGGTGGGTTTTGGATGGGCAGCTGTAGAATTTCAGATATGATGGCTTATAGTTCCTTAGCATATAATGCTCCTTTATCAGGTGTGTGGTTGTAGAATTGGGGTATAATAGAGTTGAAGAAATAGAAAATATTGTGTAGTAGAGGACAATGTGAGCCTGCTAAATAAATGTGGTAGGATTATTAGGCAGCCATGATGGATCAACTACCTCATGGTTTTCTCTAGCTGCTTGGGTGCAGGCATAGACAAGGTGGGTTGGAGGGTATTATGCAGGAATAGAATGAAGCAGCTTACTGCAAAGAAGAGGAACGAGAAGAAGTGTCGAGTTTCTTCAAAGAAGGTGATAATAACAATGGGATGTAGGCTTAGTAAGGACATGAAGGCCTTTAGTAGCATCAACTCTATAGAAGATTTCTGGGGTTTGATTTGCATTAGTTTTGTCAGATCCTTTGTTTCTTTATGTTCCATATATAAAAGGAATAACCTAGTATTTTTCTCTCTCCTGATTAATTTCACTTAGCCAAATCCTTTGTGTTCCATCCATGCTGTTCCAAATGGCAAGATCTCATCTTTTTGTAGTGCCAAGTAGAGTCCCATTGTGTATGTATATCACAACTTCTTAACAGATGCTCACTCACCTGCCTTTGGGCACTTGGGTTGTTTCCATACTTTGACTATTTTATGTAGTCCTGCAATGCATATAGGAGTGTGTATATGCCTTCGAGTTAGTGTATCTGCATTCTCTGGGTAGATGCCTAGGAAAGGAATCTCTGGATCATGCGGCAGATCTATTTTTAATGTTTTGAAAAACCGCATCCTGTTATCCATAGGAGGCTGAATCAACCTACATGCCCACCAACAGTGTAATGGATTCTTTTTTTTACACCCTTGCCAGCACTTGGAGGTTCTGGTCTTTTTGATATGGGCCATCCTCACCAAGATGAGTCTGTATTTCATTGTAGTTTTGATTTGCATTTCCCTGATAGTAACTGATGATGGGTGTTTTTTCCACATGCCTGTTCCTGTTGGCTGTCTGTAGGTTTTCTTTGGAGGAGTGTCCATTAGGCACTTCTGCCCATTTTTTTCTTAACCTGGTTATTTGTTCTATTGTGGAGTTTTATGAGTTCTTTGTAGATCTTGCATATTAATCTTTGTTTTTTTTAAGATTTATTTATTTATACATACAAGAACTGGGATACAAGCCAGAGGTATGTGTGTGGGGATGAAAGGATTCATCAGAGAGAGTGAGGAGCAGAACGGGCCAATCTACTGAAATATACCACAGCAGGTACCATGTGGGTAGCTCCTTGGTTGGGGATCGAACTCATGCTGCAGTGGCTGGGGACAGCTTCATAGGTTGCATTTTAACCCCTTGTGCGATCAGGGAGTCTCCCAGATATTAATCTTTGATGTGAGATGTGCAAGTATTTTCTCCCATTTGGTAAGGATTCTTTTCATTTTAATGATAATTTCTTTAGCTGTGCAGAAGCTTTTTGGTTTGACGTAGTGCCATTTGTTCTTTTTTGCTTCTGACTCTCTTGCTGTTGGAGTTGACAGACATCAAGAAGCCAATGTCGCCCATTGCTCCCCTCAGCAGTGCTTTCAGTTTGTCTGCCTGTTCTGCTCCCTGCTCTGTCTCTGGTGAAACCTCTCACCCTCCCGTGACTCTGGCCTATACCCCAGCTCCTGTATAAATAAAAAATAAAAATCTTAAAAAAAAGAAGCCAATGTCATGGAGTGTTTTGCTTGTGTTTTCTTGTACATATTTTATAACATTAGGTCTTGTGTACTAGTCTTTTACCCATTTGGAGCTAATTTTTAAATAGGGTGTGAAGAGAGTGGCCTTTTTTCATTCTTTTGCAAGTGCCTGTCCAGTTTTCACCCCATTTTGTTGAGACTTTTCCCCCTCTCCGTTGTATACTCTCTATTATTTTGTTGTAGATTAACTATATAAGTTTTGGGTTATTTCTGGGCTCTCAATGTTATTCCATTGGTCTGTGTGTCTTTTTATTCCAGTGCCATAGCATTGTGATTACAATAGCTTTATAGTATAGTTTGAGGTCTGGGAGTATGATACTTTCATTCTTTCGTGTCAGAACTGTTTGGCTATTTTGAATCTTTTGTGGTTCTATGTGAATGAACGAGTTTTCTCCTGTTTCTTCTAAAGGCACTAATCCCATTATAAGGATCACCCTCATTGACTAACTTAATTGATGAACTCCCAAAGGTCTGAACTCCAAATGCCATCATAGCAGAGATTAAGGTTTCTATATATATATAATTATTTTTATTTATTTATTTTTTAGGCAGCATAATTAAGTCCATAGCAGCATAGTGGCTAGGGAACTTCTGGAACTGCTTACTTGGGAACAAAGACCTACTTATATAGTACCCTCCATCCTGACAGATCCCATGATAGACATTCTCTACTAAGCTGTCTCATTTCCCAGAATTATATGAAGGAAGATGATAGCTTCTGTGAACACCTCAGAGGAAGACTTTCATAAATAGGAGCCTCCATCTCACTTCTGAAGGGATGCTTATTCTCTTATCACTTTGATATTGGAATGTGGGCTGTGAAACAAATAGTAAAAGAGATAAACATATGGACTGTCTCTTAATGGCTGGATCTTTTTCTTTTTTAATTTAACAGTTTCCCTCTCCACATGGGAGGGAGAAAATGGGGCTTCTGCCAATATCTAGGTGAAATGTAAAGATATAGCATCATCCAAATAGTTGTCTTTATTGCTTACTCTCAGAAACAGAGCCTGGGCCAGGCTTGCAGGAGAAGGAGCTGGTGTCTGCGGTTGGAAGCACACTCCTACTGGGAACCCTCCTTCTTTCTTCTTCTGTCCATCTGTTCCTACTGCTCAATTAATTTTTCTAAACCACTCCCTCAGATCATTGCCACGTTAAATCTTTCTTTTGTGATAACAATGTTTAGCCTTTTATTCATTTTCAATTATAAACACAATAATTATTATTTTCAAAAAATTAGGAAAATGTAGATGAACGTGAAGAAAAGTCAACTCACTCATCATTTCATCTTCCAGAGGTAACTAGTGTTATCATTTTCTGTTTCCCTTTTCAGCTTTTCATGTGACATGCATGTGATTTGCTCCCTTGAAAGTAAAATGGGAATCAAGCTATATATCTTATATGCATATATTTAGTATTCTGTTTTCAGACTCACTCATTGGTTTCCTCCATGCCTTCAGAAGTAACTCCTCTTTGGTACAGCACTCAAGCCATCTCTTACCCAAACTCTTTTTGACAGTCAGATGGGTTGACTCATTTGAGCTTCCTGCTTGTGCTACATTACTAATTCTATTACCACTCACCTAGGATACCTTTCCTATTGTCTCCATGTCCCAGAGACTAGTCATATTTCAAAACCTACACACAGCACTGACCCTGCTCTCCCCCCATGTGGTTACCCCAGAAACGAAGCTAAGTGATTTCCTTCTTTCCAAATTCTCCTGACTCTCGCTCTACCTGGCATGTATTCCTCCTGATGGCTTAGTCTTCATATCTTTTAAGTCTTTGATCCTCCAAATGAACTTCCTGAGATTTGCAACTGCATTTCTATCCCACACTCCCATCTATGTCTCTTTCCTGCTTTTCTTTGTTTTTTTTTTTAGAGCATTAATCACCACCTGGTAGTTGATGTGTTTTGACTTTTTTTTTTTTTTAATGGATTGATGGTCTTTCTATTACCACGGAACTGTAAGATCCATTAAAAATAAAAAGAGATTTCCACCACCCCCCCATTTTGTTTACTGATGTATTCCTAGTGCCTAGAACAGAGTCTTCTCAATAATAAGTGTTTATAAATATTTAAGGGGAAAAGGAAAGAAAATCATGTTTATCATTTGAAGCCTAAGATAAATCACTTTGTATTTTCCATGGAGTGTTACCTCCCATCAAGAAAACTACATGTTATCCTGTGAAAAACTTTTCTTTATTGAGGTAACATTGATTTATAACACTGTGTATGAATTAGGGGATTAGGTTCATGCCTCTTCAGATATATGTTACCACACCATACTCACCACTAAGACACCACTACCATAGCCCTTTGCCCCCCGCCCCGAGTCCCTTCTGATCCCCACCCACACACTCCTCCTCTAGGAACCTCAATTCTACAGTCATATTTCAAAGGTTTGTTCTGGTTTAGTTTTGTCTGTTTCTTTGTTTGGTAAATGTTACCTATTATCAAGAATGTAAACTTTTTTAATAGAAACCTATTTTTATTTTTTATACATCTGTAAAACCTTAAGTCATTAGTACAATAACTTGCATAGAGGAAAAATTCTATACCCTTGAGGACAGGAATCTTTGTTTTTATCACTGATTTATATCAAGGACATAGAATAATCCTTGTGGCATAGTAGGCACTCAAAAACCACTTGCTAGAAGACTATGTCTAAGTCTGGAATTGATACAGCTTTCATAAAGATCCTTCCTTGCTGATTTCAAACATCTCCATGAAGGAGCTCAGTGCTTAAAATTCCTTTTTAAAGTCACCCTCTTGGGTCTACTTCTAGAAAAACATTTTAAAATGCAAATACTGTGGATGTCGAGTCTCAGTGGGGATATGACAATTTAGTTCTGAATGTGCTTTCCTCTTGGAAACTACGTAGATTATAAAGTAAAATACAAAAATAAAGCTCACAAGCTGTATTTTCAGTGACAGGAGGAGTTTTTATGTAAAACCCTATAAACTCCAACTGAAGATAGAGAATGTTATAAAACCTAAGTAGAAAGTTACAATAATAACATACTGTTTAGTAAAAAGTAAAGTTCAAAAGAATATCTAATATATGGTGACTTTTTAGTACAAAATACATAGACATAAGAAAATACAGTTATCAGCTTATATTTAAGAAAGAAAACAAGAAAAGATAAGCCAGAACCTGAAAAGGTGGTTATTTATAGGGATGGTGAGGAAAGAGGTGGAATGAGGAGAAAATGGGCAGAGGATTTGGATGTGGAGGGAATGACACTTTGTATGGTTTTTTGCATAGCTCTGATTTATAGAATTATAGTAATATTTAGCATACCTAAAAAGTAAACAAATGGAAGTCACCAAGTATGTAGGTGGAATCCAAAATTGTACACAAATGTTAACCAAAAAGTATTACAAATGAATGACAAAACCACATTGAGGGAGGTAAGAAAAGAACTAATACCAGCAGCTGTGGGAAACAACTTCTTGGAGTGAATATGTTAGGGGCAAAGGATGTCCTGAGTAAACTCCATACAGGCTTTGTGGATGCCACCCCCACTACATCAAGACACTGGGAACTACAAATCCCATAATCCCCAAAGGAAGTTGCGAGGACCAAAGGGCAGAGTTAAGCAGCCATTTTCTTAGTTTGTAAATAAAAACCAGCCATATTAGTGGGGTCAGGGACACTTGGCTTGTGCTCTTGGCCAGGCAGGTTTGGTCATGGTGGGTCATTTGGGATTCCATGTCGGCAGAATGGGTAGGATGCATTTAAGAATTTATCTCCCTTTTTTCTCCCTGAGTAGTACATTTACTAATTCCCCTTCCCTGGCAAATAAACCTTTGTTAACCTTTTGTGTGTACCTGCAGTGTAAATCCCTTTAAAGCACATGGGTGAGGACCCACAGTCAGGCAACCCGTTTTAGAGTGGGGTTGCCCTGTAACAAATACACAGCTAAAGGAAAAAAGAACTGAGGTGAATGCTGTTATCTTACTAGAAAAGAAAACTCCTTTTCACCAGACTAGCATTCCAAAACTCTTATATACATAGAGTAGTATTGAATAAATCAATAGATAGTAAATATTGAAAGTTGGGGTTCTCTGTGTTGGAGAAAACTATCAATAAGGAAAAAGGAATGCTAACATGAACCTTCTGGTGCTGGACTGGAGTCAGATGTGTCAGTATGAACTCATGGATTTTACTCTACACACAGATAAATGAATGCACGAGTAAGGAAATGTGTAGGAGATTAGAACATAGACCTGTATTTCCTGACTTGACCTGCAGAGGGGACTAAGAATTATTGGTGTCTAGCTCCCAGATTTTGGTTTCTAAACACCATCTCCAAAAAAAGACTCTTAGAAGAACTGGTTATTTCCAGAGCTGGAACAGGGAAAATACAAACTGAACCAGACATGTCCTGTGGGTCCAGAAAGTAAGGAAATGCTCAAAGTATAAAGGGTTCCTAATGATTGTAGAAAGAATATAGGAGTCAGCTTGAAGGAAATTTTAATGGCAAAAACAGAAATGAGAAAGATAAATACCAGAAGGTTTCACTTCTATGTGGAATATAGAGAAGCAAAACAAAGGGTCAGGTAAAGATAGACCTTGAAAGCTGACCATAGACATGAGGGATCCAGGAGGGAATGGGGGAGGTGAGGGGTATGGATGAAAACAGTAGGGGGAAGAGCACATTGGCTTGTGACTGAGACTTCTGGAAAGGGGATGTTGTGAGGGGGAAACAAATGGAGAGGGGGTTCCAGTGGAGGCTTGGGTGGTGGGTGTGGTGAAATAACATGCAATTGTAGAGGTGTAAACATATGCCCCTAAGACATGTTGTGTGATGTAAATCAATGTTATTTCAATGAATGTAACTTAAAAAATTAATTAAAAAACTAATAACAGGTGAGGTGTTAATCCATAGCATTCAATAAATAGCTATGAGTTTATGAGTCATTGCCAAAATGAATGGAATAGCTACTCATATGGTTACAACTCTTCATTTTTCCCATCTTAGCCAACAGTTATTTGCTCTATCTCTCGAGATCTTTTTATGCTTCTTTAATCTGTATATCCTGCATGGAGCCTGGCTTCACATTTTTCCTTTAGTGGGTACTCAATAATTACTTATTACTGAACAAGAAAGGTATTCTAAACTTGGATTTGCAGAGGACATAATGAAGAAGCTTAGGTGCTCAATTTAGGCATTTTTGCACTGTTTTTCATCCTTCCCTTCATTGTTCTTTTTCTTCCTTTTGGTGACTTCTCTTTTTCATCCTCTAATAGTGGTCTCTTCATAAAATTTCACAAAGCAAAATTTACTTCCTGATGAATTATACCGGGGTCAAGCAGAGTCAAAGTAGACCAGGAAATTATCAATGAATTTTCTGAGTGGTCAATATTGGAGACTGCTTCATTTCAAGGCTTGGAATTTTCTCTCATGCTTCCATGACACAAACACTGCCCATGAATGCTGTACTCTTTCATTTAAAAGTCGTGCCATTGATTTTAAACCATAACAGGAGGGATTTGTTTCTATTCCTTTGCTTGCCCCTGATTTATCTAATGGCAGTGGGCTGCTTCGCACCGTAAGAGGCCCTACTTGAACTTGATAAGCTGCAGCGGATGAGAGCCCCACTATCTCTGCAAGCCACCCAGGCATAGATAGAAAAACCCTCAAATAGTGTTTCCAGTGCCTCTTGTCTCCCAGGGTTCTCTTTTCATCTTTCTCTCATGAGCTAGGACTGAATATCCTGATATGACCCCTGGGAGACTTCTGTGAATAGCAGTCAAATCCCCACACTGGTGACATTTCTGACAGGGGCATGTGATCCAGCATCTGCAGTTATGTGATACTTAAAACCCCACCTTTTGAAATGAGACAGGCAATGGACCCTTCAGGCTCCTGATGGGTGCAGACAACGAGATATTTGTTGGCCTGACCACTTTAAATTGGCAGTTTCAGGTGGTACTGGGTTTTATAAATGTGATTTTGGAAAAAAAAAGTGCCCAACTTCAAGGGATGATGCATTTTCTTTGGTAAAATAACCCAAAGTTTCCAAACAGTGATAAATCATCTGAGAGCATTAACGAGCTTGAGAAGCAACATTTATTAGCTAACACCGCCATTGCTTTTCCCACCTAGATTTCTTCTCAAAGATAATTCATTGCCATATTTCTTTAACTGAAATATCTCCCATAACACAGCTGGATCGAAAATGTGTTCAATCTGATGTTTTTGCCTGTCTTAATGACTAAATTGAATTGACCAAATTGTTGATTTCATTGAGAAGAAATTTTTTAAGTTGGCTGGAAATAAACACATTAAGTGGGAAAGCATCAGTCAGTAGTTATATAAAAATATGATCTACATTCTTTGCTGACTTTACCGATGGATATAGTTTGGAAAGTTATTTCATTTCCCCCTTTAATGACAGCAAAATACTTTCTTTAAGGATTTTTGCAGTTTTTATGGATCCAGATTCTGGTTCACTAAAATCATGAATTTTTAACTTTCAAAATTGAAAGAGTGTTTTCATTTTTGATTGGAAAAAATATCTTGTTTCTGGGTGAGGCAAGAGGGAAATTTTGTTTATTACCAAATAAGCCAAGAGAGGATTTTAAAATTAGTGGTTTTTTAACAAGATGTAGTAGAGTCTGAGTCCATTTTTTTTAAAGATTAATTTTATTTATTTGTGCATACAAGAGCTGAGGTGCAGGCCAAAGGTGTGGGTGGTGAGAGTATTCACCAGAGACAGAGTGGGGAGCAGAACAGGTGGATCTACTGAAATCCATTGCTGAAAGGAGCAATGGGCGAGAAAGGAGAGGTCTGCTGTGCCACATGTGAGTCAGCTCCCTGGCCAGGGATCTAACTCAGGCCATAGCAATGATAGCACTGAGACCCAACCCCTACGACACCAGGGAGGCCCCTCCATCCCATTTTATTTATTCATTTATTTTTATTTTTAAAAGATTTTTTTATTTATGCACATAAGATCTGGGGTTCAGGCCAGAGGTACAGGTGGTGAGAGGACTCATCAGAGACAGAGTGGGGAACAGAACAGGCCGATTGACTGAAATACACTGCTGAGGGGAACAGTGGGTGAGACAGGAGAGGTCTGCTTTGCCATGTGGGTAGCTCCCTGGGTGGGAATTGAACTCATGCTGCAGTGGCTGTGACTAGCTTCATAGGTTGTGTCTTAGCCCCTTGCACAACCAGGGAGGTCCCCCCATCCCATTTTAAATGGGGAAAACCAGATTTTTTTATAAGTTGATAGATCTGTTTCAGAGTACAGGCCCAAAGAGCTTTCGCAGTCCTTGAAGTAACCTCTCATTGCTCAGAAATTCAAATAGTCATGGAAAAATAAACTAAACTGGCCAGTTCATGATCAGACAGAAAATCTTCAGATGTGAGCAATGCTCAGTTTTCTTGCAGTTCTAGATCCAAATTCAAGTTATGCCATGATTCAGAGAAAACAACCTATCACACGCAACCAATTTGCATTTTTATACTTTGTTTCTTAACCTCATAAACACTGCCCAAAACCCTTCCCCAGAATGTTTATGAGAGATGTGCCCAGGCTCCCATCAGGTAACCTCCACCTGTTCTTTTCTCAAGTGCTGGTGGATTGTTCTGTGCAATTAGGTAATAGGCCCACACTCCATGACAATTACCTCATTTTAGTCCTGATTGGAAATGGGCATCAATATGAAAGGGAGGTGGAGAGAGGTTATAAAATGATCAGCTTTTCCTGGGTTTTCTCTACTTATTATAGCAAAATTTTCCCTTTTCATCTCCCTCAAACCTACTTGCTATATGGCTTCCGTTTATCATCCAGTCTTCAGCTTAGAGAAATGTCTCCTTTGTCATGTTCCATGTTGATTTTTTCTGAGACAGAATGCAGCTCCATAAAAGGAGGAGGAAAATTGCAGTACAGTCAATGGTATCATTCCCTTCCCCCCATTTATATGCAGCTGCCTTGGACTACAATTTCCAGCATGCCATGCTGAATGGGGCAGCTGGGAAGGAGTGAGGTGGATATATAAATGGAGGTGGACTAGAGGGGTAGGGGAGAGGTGGAAGAGAGACACGAGGGGGAGAAATACTTGGAGAGGCTGTGCCTAGGACTTTAGTATGTACTTGTCTTAGCATTATTTTAATATCGTCTTGACTCCATGGTGGGTTTTATGATACATTTTTAATTTCAGGTCTCTCCTTCCATCCTTGTTCTTTGGAATTTGTCTAACCCCTTTCTTGTGGTTCTTTTTGGAAAGTGTCTTAGACCTGTGGCAAGATTTTGGGCCTCAGCTGCCCCATTTTGGGCCAAGTCTATTTGGCTGGGCCTTTGCCACAAGGGGATGGGTAATTTTTGGGTTTTACTGGGACTCTGTCATTTGAAATCCTTTCTTCTTCTTCTCTCTCTCTCTGTAAACCAGTTAAAGATTTTCTACACTAAGTGTCTGTCTTCTTTTCCAAGGTGCATGTGAATGGCTCACACTTTTTAGAATGTACCCCTTAAGAATTTGGGGTCTCTGCATACTCCTGAGTCTTACCAGGTCACATTGCGTGTACTGTTCATCTTATAATTATTCATCCATTCCTCTGTGACTCTAGGGACTTTTGATTAGATTTTAAACTTTATATTTTCATGGGAAGCAAGAGAAATATCTTTGCATTCCTTTTATCCTCTGCATGACTTTTTTAATGTGACTTCAAAGGGTAGTAGTTCCATTCATACATGAATGATGGTTAGTTTTTGGCTTATTGGATACTTTAAAGAGGATACTTGCATTTTAGAAACCTTCTGTATCCATGAGCTTGACTGTAAAAGGCCATTTGTGCTTAAAGAACATGCATGTGTACTGTTAATTCAATTCCATATCTTTTTATTGAGTGATTATTGTGTGCTAGGTACTCTGCTAAGTTTGCGGAAGGCAGAGGTCACTAGGGAATGGCTAAAATGTCAACAACTTCACAATTTGTTAGGGAGTCAGGAATAGAAATCAATGGCATATATTTTAGGATAGAGGTACATAATCAGGGATTTAAATATAAAACAAAAACTTTGAAGGAAATTTTAGCATGGTGAGTTTTGTTTCTTTTATCCAAATAATTGACACAATAAGAAAACAACTTAACTCATTGTCTGGCAAATGATAGATTATACTATCTGTTGTTTCAGTTTCTCACTTTGTAACCCAGTGTTTACTGTTACCTATAGATTCAATCTTATTCAACCATTAAATAGCATTAAGTTCCATAAACAACTTAGTTGTTCATTTTTCCAAGTGATTTCTCTAACTGCTTATAGAATGTTGTAGAAAAAAAAATCAGGGCCTTCCTGGTCGCACAAGGGATTAAGCACATCACTGTGAAGCTATCCACAGCCTCTACGGTATGAGTTTGATCCCTGGCCGGCCAGGGAGCTAATCACATGGTGCAGCAGACCTCTCCTGTCTCACCTGCTGCTCCCCTCAGCGGTGGATTTCAGTCAGTTTTCCTGTTCTGTTCCCTACTCTGTCTCTGGTGAATCCTCTCACCCCCCACATCTCTGGCCTGTACCCCAGCTCTTATATGCATGAATAAATAAATCTTTAGAAAAAAATGAAAGATCAAGGAAGTTGTACTGCACTTTTATTTATCAATTGGGTAGTAGAGAAATGAATAATTTCCTAGAAAATTTGTGCTAATAACAAACAACATTTTATTTTTATTTTTTTAAGATTTATTTATACAAGAACGGGGGTATAGACCAGAGGCACAGGAGGGTGAGAGGATTCACCAGAGATAGAGTGGGGAACAGAATAGGCAGGCGGACCAAAAACACTGCTGATGGGAGCAGTGGGTGAGACAGGAGAGGTCTGCAGCGCCATGTGGGGATCTCCCTGCCTGGCAGGGAATTGAACCCATGCTGCAGAGGCTGGGGAGGCCTACAAACAACATTTTAATATATATATATATTTAGTGTGTTAAAAATATGTTTAGGATGACTGATTTGGAATTCTTTTGACAGATGACTCTGCTAATTGAGACATCTAGTTCTCAAAAGAGCAGCTTCAGTGCAAGGGTGTTAACATGAAGTATCACCAATTGCTGAGTCCATTTATTGATTGTTTTAGGTTTACATGGAATAATATTGTTTGCATTGAGAATGAAATGATGGCATTTAAACTGAACAAAAGGCACACAGGTCATCTTTGCTTTGTGACCCATGATTAATTTCTAGAAGGAAGAGAAGCAAACAAATTGCTGCCAGCATTCTTTTTTACCAGAGGGTGGGGGAGGGAGGAGTCCTTGCCACCCCCATGCCCTTTGTTGTTGTTATTATCCCCAATATCTTCATATAATGTGAGGGTGCTTATGTGGGAGAAACTGCTGGTTTGCTAGGAGGAACATATGTTTTCAAAAATAAAGCCGTGCATTTTTTATTTAAAAAGTGCTTTTTGCAACAGCAGCATAATCTGCAGATGGAGCTGCCGATATGGCCAGCTTGCTGGTTGTTAAAGAGTTTATTCTACATTAAATTGACTCCCCAGGGCTGCATTTTTTCAGCGCTGTTACGACCACCAACCTTTCTTATTGAGAAGGTCAATAGACCTGATATGAAGTCTTGTAAATCATCAACTCTCTCTTTCTGTAATATCTAATGTGTCCCAGTTCACATGCCTTAAAAATTATAAACCAGGGCACATACTGTATATCAACTAAATAAATCAGTTGGTTTTCTTTTGGTTCTGGACAGATTCATCTCATTGCATTTCATAGGTTTTAGATGCTTCTAGCTCAGTAGAGAGAATCTTCTTTAGTATTCAGGTATCAGAGGACTGGAATAAGAGTGGTTTAAATACTTTATATGTGCAGTTGACTCCGAGGCATTAAAAGTAGTTCCTTGAAATTCTAAAGAATATATTTTAAAAAACAATGAATATGTTGACTATCATATACTCCAGGCATTATAGGGTATAGTGTATAGATTCCTTCCATATGGTGGGAGGAAGCTCCACAGTATACCAGTCTGTCTGAAATTAGGAAATTCTTGGTCTATTCTCTCCTCATAAGCTATGAAAACTGATTCTACATGTATAGCTTTCATTAGCGTGTTAGAATAAATTAGATAATTAAAAAAATGGACTAATGAATGGGTTGGTAGTATTAATTTGTGACTACTTCTTTGCAATTTCCTTATTATTTTAGTGAGGGAAGAGAAAAAAGTCTGCATCAAGCCTGTGACATTGCTGATAGCTTTCCAAATGCTTTCCCAGTCAGTATTTCTTGAGTGATTCTCTTGTCTTTTCTGGTTTTCAGAGTGATTTTGAGTTATGAATTTATTTCTTAAGTTAGAAACATAGCAAGTCGTCTTAGTGTTCCTATAGGAAGCAATAAAAAGAAAAGAAAGTTTACAGATGTGTATACTGTGACAGTAATACACATAAACCCTATTTAAATGAAGTCTGAAGGCTAGAGTGCACCATATGTGTGAATCAGCAAACTACAGAACCCAGCATGCCTTGTGCCTCCCACAGGAAGTGATGTCGTTTCCCCTTCCGGTAGAACATAGACTGAGGTCCTCCACAGGTGGTATGGGGGTTGCTAGCCTAGCATTTGGGGAATCATACACACATATTGCCATGAACACACTCTCCTCTTTTCCATTATTTTTTTTACTGAATAAATCCATTTTGTTAGAAAAACTGATTGCTTTTGTTTGAGATTAATGACATTCAAATTAGAAATGGCAGGCAACAGTTTTGGAATCAGAAGGCAGAGATTCTGGTTCTAAGTCTTGCAATAACTAAAAGGGCCAATATGGGAAAGCATTTAGTTTCTCAGATATACCTGATCCTGATTTACAGCTTCGATTTTTATGAATTTTCCCACTTGCTAAGATTTATTGTAACCCCTAAATCAACACTCATGGTACTTTCACTGCTATCTGTGAACTGTACAGAGCAACAAAAACATGAATCACCCTAAACACACCTTCCCAGCTTTTTTCAAGCAAGGGGACACTGTGCGTTCTTGTTTCAGCTCACCTACTCTAAGCAAATGACCTTCCAGGGTCTATTTAGTAAAAGTTTTTTTTTTTTTTTTGGTCTTTTTGTTGGTGATTTTTCTATTTAAAATAGCACCAAGGACAGCACTGAGTGCTTCTAATGCTCCTAAATGTAAGAGATCTGTGATGTGCCTTTTTGAGATAATATGTTACTTAAGTTTTACTTAGACATGAGTTATAGGTCTATTTGTTGTGGCTTCAATGTTAATTAAGTAACGATACATATTAAATAAAGTGTCTCTAAGCAGAAACCACACAACACACATTGTTCGATGAAAATGTGACCAGAGGCTCACCGGACCTTAAGATGGTTTTTTCCCCCAGGAGCAATGGTTCATAGTTCACAAATTCAGGCTTGTGGTGACTTTGCAGAATCTTTATAGAATATAATACCATGAATAACATGATTCCACTGTATAATTGTTTTGCAAAAATAAAATAGTTATATCAACATTTCACAATGTTTGTTTCAGGATTTTGAAATGCAAAGCTTCACTCAGGAAAACAAGAGTCATTTTGTGTATTTCAGATACTGATATTAATACTAATACTAATAAAAATAAATTCAAAGCTTCTCTGGCAGCTGCTTGAAAAGCTCACATCTGCTTGCAGATAACTGGAGAACAGTTGCTTTTCCTTTTCTGCCTATTGAACCCCATATAAGTATCTTTTATTAGCAGATACTAACTTGTAGCCATATTGGGAAGGGGTACTCGGAAATATATTTCCTGGCTCATCCTCTGAGATCTTAAGAGTTTCATGCTCTACTAACTAAGCCAGCCGGGCAGATGCCCGCCTCTGGGATCTTAAAAGAAAGCAATTCAGGGTTGCCAAAAGACAGGCTAGAGCAAGGAGGATTAGTAGTAGTAATAGTAGCATTAGTATTTATAGTAGTGATAGTCCAGCAATAGTAATAACACGACCAGGATACAGCATTGTTACACTACATTTTCTGTGATAGGTACTATCACAGACTCAGCAACCACTCATAAAATTTCTTTGTTCACATAAATAGAACCTTTAGAACCATAGCCACAGCTAGACTTCGGAACACAGGTCAGGATTTACAGACGCCAGAAACTTATAGTCTTTTCTGTGAAGGATCAACACAAGGATCCTGATTGTACTACCTTCTTCACACAATGGAGCTATTTGACTGCATGTTCACCTTCAAACCACAGCTACTCTTAATGCCATCCAGGTTCAGAAACTCACTCTTTGGGGGAAATAGTCTTCAAGATGCAGGGACTATTTGTTCTCCTGAGGATGCCCAAGTATGACAATGGTGATAGCTTAAAAATTCTTTATCCTGGATACTTCTTAGCATTATAACACAGAAGAAATTTCAAGCTCGATGGTGGAAAAATTTAGGGGAAGGGTCATTGGGATTTATAGGGGAAGTATTGGTCTGGGAATGATGGTATCTGAGTTTCTGTTCTCGCAAGTTGACAGCTAATTAATGTAAAAATCATCATATGTTTTAAACACAGGATTTGAAGTCATGATATATAGCCTCTTGGGGCTTTTGAATATGACTCCAGAAAGGTCACTTAATCCCATGGTTTGATTGCAAAGTAAATGATCAGATGGGCTTTTTCAGAGTCTTCAGGTTTTAGTAGCAAGGCAATGAATTTTGGAATAAATGAGATGTTGAGATTTTGATTTAAAAAATTATTACTTTGCTGCTTTCCACATCAGTGATTTGCTGGAGTTGGTTTACCTTGAAATTTGTTTAACTTATAGTTGTTTCAGAATTTAGATGGTAACTTTATCTTTTTTAATTGTATTTTTAAGGTAATATTAGTTTACACTAATATTTCACACCTCTTCAGATGTATGTTACTGCACCACATCCGCGACCAAATAATCCTACACCATATTCCATTGGGTTCCCTTCTCCCTGTAACCCCCACCTCCACTTTCCCCCTTATAGGCTCAATTCTGCAATCAGATTTCTAGGGTTTGTTTTCCTCTAGTTTCTTCTGATCCCTTATTTTGTTTCTCTGTAATCCACATATTAACGAAATCACTGGATAGTTGTCTTTCTCTTTCTGATTTATTTTGCTCAGCATGGTCCCCTCCAGTTCAACCCATGTGTCACAAATGGTAAGAGTTCATCTTTTTTTTATAGCTTTGATTTTGGTCATATTATAAAGTCAAAATGTCTTCAAATGAGATCTTCTCTCATGGAGAAGGACTGAGTTTGTAACTGAGACTTATTCTCATCATCTTTCAGCATGAGAAGGCCACTGCTTCCAGTTAACTCCTTTATAGGACCATAAGTGCCTTCCTTTCATGGCTGATTACGTTTTTATAGTCACTGTCTACATATATTTATGTAAATCCCTCTTCCTGGAAAGTTTCAGCTCAGTTGATGAAAAGCAGCCAGTTTGATTTCCATCCTTTTATAAGAGAATGATAAAAGCAGCCCAGCAAGCATTGATCATTGAAGTTAAACAGTAGCTCTAAATTCTTTGACTTTCCAGGTTTGTCCTTTAATGGAAAATAATGCTGTAAATAGAAGTGAGCCCGTTAGCTAGAAACAATTCAAGAATTGAATTCAATAAAAACTCCCTTGGGTTTCTGCATGAAAGCTATTGAATTTGGCTACAAATGAACACAGAGTAACTTCATTTTTTTTTTCTCGTGCTTTTCCATTGTAAAGTCCTTGATTTAGTTTATTTGACAATAATGAATCTCCATTGACCTGCCTAACTGGTATATTTAAATACTTCTATCATTTAAAGGTAGGAATTCAGATACCTATTTCATTAAAAAAAAAAGTGTCGAGAAAGAATGTAACAGCTTGTTCAACCATCCTTCTTAACAGCTCCTTTGGACTCTTTCTGTGCTCCCAGTTAAATCCAAACTTGCAGAATTTCATTATGAGAGCGTACTGAGTCAATTCAATTACGCTTGGAATTTGTGGTGGTCTGTCATGCTAGAGTTTCACCCGAGGGAACTACAAAGTGCATTCATTTTAATTTGGTTAAATCCACATGAGGCTATCCTGATTGAAGAAATTTGGGGACTAGGTCCTGGTCATTTTTTACATTTTTAAATTGAAGCATACCATAGACGTGGTGATGAACAGAATGTGTACTGATCCTAAATATATTTATAGTTCAATGAATTTTTCCATCTGAATACACCCATCATAAAATACCCTGGTGAAGATAAAAGACATTTCTTGCATCCCAGAAGGTTCTTCTCTGCTTCTTCCCAGGCGATATTTCCACACCCAGAGGTAACCGCTATTTGAACTTCTACTTCCATGGATTAATTTTCAACTTCTTATAAATGAACCTTGTAGGATACACTCTTCAATGTTTTGTTTCATTCAATATAATATCTGAGCTTCATCCATGTTAAATTTAATTTTATTACTGTGTGTTATTCAATTACATGACTCTAACAGAGCCTATTTATCCATTCTCTTGTTGGGCATTTGGGTTTCTTCCCATTCTGGATTAGGATGAAAAAAATGCCGATATTAATATTCTTGAGTCTGGCATACGGTGGCTATCTGTACTCATTTCTCATGAATATGGTTTTGACTTGAATTTTGGTTTGGCAATGCAGGGTCATTGGACAGGCATGTGCTTGCTTTTCATAAATACTGCTAAATAGTTTTCCAAAGTGACCATTCCAGTGTACTGTCCCACCATCATATACAAGAGTTCAACTTGTTTCACATCCTCACCACTATTTGGTAATGTCAATCCTTTAAACATTTAGTCATTCTAGGGCCCCTGGTGGCTGAGGGGTTAAGTCTCAGAGCTATCACCAGTAGAGCCTGAGTTCCATCCCTGGCCAGGGAGCTGACCCACATAGGGTGCAACAGAACTCTCCTGTCTTCCCTGCTTCTTCCCTTAGCAGTGGATTTCAGTAGAATTGCCTGTTCTGCTCTCCACTCTGCCTCTGGTGATTTCTCTCACCACCTCCACCCCTGCACCTCTGGCTTATACCCCAGTTCTTCTACACAAAATTTTTAAAAAATTCCAATAAAAATTAAATTTAGCCATTCTGTGAAGATTTGTGGTATGTTCCTAAGTTCCCTAGTTTCCTAATTTAATTTGTGGTATATTCCCTAAGTTCCATTCAGGGAACATTTCCCTGTTAAATATTGTTAAGTGGTGTTCCATAAGTTTCTTGGTCATTCTGATATATTTATGTGTGTGAATAAAGTGCTATTCTAGTAGCCATTATGAAAGTTGGCATTGTTGCATCTCTTCTTACTGGTATGTGAATTTCTTTGTATATTTGGGATATATGTCCTATATTAGCTATGTTTGGGCAAATAAATCATTTTTCCCCCTACTCTATGGTCTGTCTTTCCACTCTTCTAATGATGTCTCTGGATAATGAAAGTTAATGAAATAAAATTTATTCTGCTTTCTTTTTGTGGTAGTGCTTTTGTGACCTATTTAAGAAATTCTTCCCTGTTATAAGAAGGGACCTATTTTTTATTTTTTTCTCTGTGGATATTTTATAAATACCATTCAGGGAAGCACAGTTTTTTCAGGACAAAGGCAGTTGCTATGGGATTGTTCTTGCTTCTTCCTGAAAGAGTTACAGCGATTATGTTTAATTACAATTCTCCTCATTTGCAGTATATTAGAAAACAGATCAGTTCTTGAAGTGGACTGATATATTCTTTGACTTACCATGATGTATTCTTTGACTTACCATTACTGGGTGTTCTGATACCCTGGTATCATAACTAGTAAAAACATTTCAGGGGTGGGGAATATGTTAGTTGACAGGCCTGTTCAATAGATGTTGAAAACTAAAAATACTTGTGACCCAAACTTTGGGAACCAAAAGGATTTTAGAGTTCTTCTGTGAGTCCTTTGTTGGGAAGATAGTCTAAAGGCATCAATTTATCTTAATTCTGTGTAACCTCCCTTGTAGTTCAGTTGAATAGAGCTAATTCACAGAGTAGAAGGCAATAGAGGGCATTCAGGGGACAGAATGCGTGAAGGTGGCACCAGTTGTGTTTCTCCTAAAAGCAGGGATAGCTCAGTTAGCCCTTGGGTTGGAAGTGACCATCACAGGTGAGATGGTCCTGTGCCATAGGGTTGGGTCACTTGTGTTAGGTTCTTTATCAAACAACAAAGCCAAAGAGTCAAGTTGGCCCAACTGATCATCCATGCTGGCTATCTGCATTTTTCCTTCCAGATCCGCTCTCGACCCTTCTACCACTGTCCTTGGCCCTGGGATTCTAACCTGTGCCTTGTGACTTCTGATTGGGTTTGCCCAATGGGAAACACCAACAGAAGGAAAGAGAATAAGAGGAAGCTAATTATTCCCTCCCTTCAAGGTTGCTTGTAAATGGCTATGTCCTCTACTCTGAGACCACAGCTCCTCTCAGTGGCTCTCTCCACATAGTGCTTGTTCCTGGGCCTAGTAACTCCTCCTCAGCTTGTGGCACTTACAGCTGCACACCATTACCTGTCCCGGTCTACTGGACTCCCCATTGTGATGTCCTATATACTGTCTTTCTGAGCACCCCCACCAAGAGTTTCATTATTCAACTTTCCTTCAATCATAATTTTATAGAGAAAAGAAACTAAAATTGTCTGAGGGACACCAGCTATATTCTAACTAGTAGGCAACTCACATTCTCTTGTTATGTTCTGCCCCCTTTTTCAGCCTTAAAATATGACCTGATATTTTGTGATGCTCCTCCAATAAGGCTACTTCTTCCCTTTTCTTTTCATCTGAACCCTAATCTGCAATTCTTAACTTGAATAACAATTGCAAATTACCCAAAGAGATTTATATACCACTCATTCTTAACAAGAGGTAATTGGAATAATAAGAGCCAGAAACAGAAATACATATTCATGTTTCTGTTTTGTTTATGTAATCTATGAGAGATTTATTTAGTTTTATTTACCACCAAGATAATATCACCCAGCATAGGGGCCTCCCTGATGGCCTAGGGGTTAAGTCTCAGCACTATCACTGCTACGAGTTGAGTTCAATTCCCGACCAGGGAGCTGACCCATATATGGTATAGCAGGCCTTTCCTGTCTCGCCCTTTACCTATATATTTCAGTAGATCTGATCCCCACTTTATCTCTAGTAAGTCCTCTCACCCTCTGTAACTCTTCCCCTGTAACTCTGTTCTACACCCCACTTCTTCTATGTAATAAATTAAAAAAACAAAACACACCTGACATGGTATTTGTAGATGTTCAATAAACATTTTTTGGTAAATTAATGATTAATAATCAACCAAATAATAGAATTCAGTTGTACTGAATCTTTGTCAAAAAATCATTTATCATTTAAAAAATCACTGAGAGGAGAAATAAAGCAATGTACAAAAATGAGCAACAATGTGAAAAATATATAAATAAAAAATCATTTAGCTTTGAGATTAAAAAATATGATACAACAGATACTATTAATAATAATAACTATAAGAGAAAAAGAAAAGCAAAACATTTACCCAAAGTATATCATCCAATGTGTCAAATCTCTATTTCTTTCTTTTTTTTTTTTTTTTTTTCAAATATTAAATTTTATTTTTATATTCCCCCATACAATTGCAAACGCCCCATTCTGACCCCAATCCTTCCCCTCCCGCCCGCCACCCCCCAAAAAGTGTCTCTGGTTCATAGTTTTTGTTGATTTTGATTTTCACTTTCTTATATTCATTTTCCTGGTCCCTTATTTAAGTTTTCTAGATTCCTGCTATGAGTGAGACCATGCGGTATTTTTCTTTTTCTTTTTGGCTTATTTCGCTGAGCATGATCCCTTCCAGTGCCATCCATGTTGCTGCAAATTGCATGTGTTTATCTTTTTTGAATGCTGAGTAATATTCCATGGTATATATGTACCACATCTTCTTGATCCAGTCATCTATTTTTGGGCATTTGGGTTGTTTCCAAAGCTTAGCTATTGTAAACAGTGCTGCTATAAACATAGGAGTGCAGGTGCTCTTTGGAATTGATGTTTCTGTGTCCTTTGGGTAAATACCTAGGAGTGGAATTGCTGGATCATATGGAAGCTCTATGTTTAGTAGGTCCAGAAATCTCCACACAGCTCTCCATAGTGGTTGGACCAGTTTGCACTCCCACCAACAGTGCACAAGAGTTCCTTTTTCTCCACATCCTCGCCAACATTTGTTGTTGCTAGTTTTTTTAATATGTGCCATTCTCACTGGTGTGAGATGGTATCTCATGGTAGTTTTGATTTGCATTTCCCTGATTACAAGTGATGTTGAACATTTTTTCATATGTCTGTTGGCCATTTGCATTTCCTCTTCAGAGAAGTTTCTTTTTAGCTCTTCTGCCCATTTTTTGACTGGATTATTTTCTTTGTTGTTGCTGAGTCTCATCAGCTCTTTGCAGATTTTTGTGATCAGTCCTTTATCATTAGTGTTGGGTGCAAAAATGTTCTCCCAGTTGGTGGGGTTTCTCTTTGTTTTTGTTATTGTCTCTTTTGCTGTGCAGAAGCTCTTTAATTTGATGTAGTCCCAGCTGTTTATCTTCGCCTTCACTATCACTGCTTTGGGTGATGTGTCTGTAAAGATGTCTTTGATGTGCAAATCCCGTAGTGTTTCGCCTATATTTCCTTCTATGTATTTTATGGTTTCAGGTCTTATGTCTAGTTCTTTAATCCATTTTGAGTTGATTTTTGTGTATGGTGTGAGGTAGTGGTCAAGCTTCATTCTTTTGCATGTAGCGACCCAGTTTTCCCAGCACCATCTATTGAACAAACTTTCTTTGCTCCAATGCATAGTCTTTGCTCCTTTGTCAAAGATTAGTTGACCATAAATCTGTGGGTTTATTTCTGGATTTTCTATTCGATTCCATTGGTCTGTATGTCTGTTCTTGTTCCAATACCATGCAGTTTTGATGATTATGGCTTTGTAGTATAGTTTGAAGTCTGGGAGTGTGATGCCTCCATTTCCTTCTTTTTTTTTCAGTAGAGCTTTGGCTATTCGGGGTTTTTGGTGATTCCATATGAATTTCATCAATAATTGTTCTATTTCTTTGAAGAATGCCATTGAGATTTTGATTGGAATAGCATTGAATCTGTATATTGCTTTTGGTAGGATGGCCATTTTAATAATGTTTATTCTTCCAATCCATGAGCAGGGGATGTCTTTCCATTTCTTTGTGTCTTCTTCTATTTCTTTTAACAGTGTTTTATAGTTTTCTTTGTATAGGTCCTTTACCTCTTTTGTTAGATTTATTCCCAAATATTTGATTTTTTTTGTTTCGATAATAAAAGGGGTGGTTTTTTTGATTTCTTCTTCTTCAGATTTATTGTTTGTGTATAGGAAGGCTACTGACTTTTGCGTGTTGATTTTGTATCCTGCCACTTTACTGAATTGATTGATGAGTTGAATTAGTTTTTCTGTGGAGATTTTGGGGTTCTCTATGTATATTATCATATCATCTGCAAATAGTGATAGTTTGACTTCTTCTTTTCCTATTTGGATTCCTTGGATGTCTTTCTCTTGTCTTATTGCTCTGGCTAGGACTTCCAGTATTATATTGAAAAGCAGTGGTGAGAGTGGACATCCTTGTCTTGTTCCAGATCTTAATGGAATTGCTTTCAGCTTTTCACCATTGAGAATGATACTGGCTGTTGGCTTGTCATAGATGGCCTTTATGATGTTGAGGTATGTTCCTTGTATCCCAAGAATTTCAAGGGCTTTTATCATGAATGGGTGTTGCGCTTTGTCGAAAGCTTTCTCAGCATCTATTGATATTATCATATGGTTTTTATATTTCTTTTTGTTGATGTGTTGGATAACGTTGATTGATTTTCGGATGTTAAACCATCCTTGTGCCCCTGGAATGAATCCAACTTGGTCGTGGTGAATCATCTTATGGATACATTGTTGGATTCTGATAGCTAAAATTTTATTGAGGATTTTTGCATCAGTGTTCATTAGGGAGATTGGCCTATAGTTTTCCTTTTTTGTGTTGTCCTTATTCGGTTTTGGTATTAGTGTAATATTGGCTTCATAGAACGTGTTTGGTATTGTCCCTTCCTTCTCAATTTTTTGGAAGAGTTTGTGAAGGATAGGCACTAATTCGTCTCTGAATGTTTGGTAGAATTCATTTGTAAATCCATCAGGTCCTGGGCTTTTGTTTTTGGGGAGGTTTTTAATTACCATTTCAATTTCGCTGCTTGTAATTGGTCTGTTTAGGTGTTCTATTTCTTCTTTATCTAGCTTTGGGTGATTGTAGAGTTGTAGGAATTTGTCCATCTCCTCTAGATTGTTGAACTTGTTTCCATATAACTGTTCATAGTAGTTACTGATTATTCTTTTGATTTCTGCTGTGTCCGTTGTGATTTCTCCTCTTTCATTTATGATCCTGTGTATTTGTGCTTTCTCCCTTTTTTCCTTTGTGAGCCTGGCTAGGGGTTTGTCTATTTTATTTATTTTTTCAAAGAACCAGCTCTTGGTTTCATTGATCTTTTGGATTGATTTTTTAGTTTCAATTTCATTCATTTCTGCTTTGGTTTTTATTATTTCTTTTCTTCTACTGGTTTTGGGGTTTTTTTGTTGTTCTTTTTCTAGATCTTTGAGCTTCGAGATTAGGTTGTTTCTTTGAGTTCTTTCTTGTTTTTTGATGTGAGCTTCTATTGCTATATATTTTCCTCTTATTACTGCTTTTGCTGCATCCCATACATTTAGGATATTGGTGTCCTCCTTGTCATTCAATTCAAAGAATTTTTTAATTTCTTCTTTGATCTCCTCGTTAGTCCAGTGGTCTTCCAGTAGTGTGGCTTTTAATCTCCATGAGGTAGGATAGTTCCTTGCCTTCTTTTTATGATTTATTTCTAGTTTGATGCCTTCGTGGTCAGAAAAGATGGTTGGTATGATTTCAATCTTGGTGTATCTGTTGATGTTTGTCTTGTGCCCCAGTATGTGATCGATCCTGGAGAATGATCCGTGTGCGCTTGAGAAAAATGTGTACTCCGTTTTTTTTGGGTTTAGTGTTCTATAGATGTCTGTTAAGCCCAAATGCTCTAGGTCCTTATTTAGAGCTTTAGTTTCTTTACTTATTTTTTGTCTTGTTGATCTATCCATTGTTGATAGTGGTGTGTTGAAGTCTCCCACTACATATGTGTTTTCTCTGATGTCTGTTTTCAGAGAGGACAACAGTTGTCTGATATATTTTGGTGCTCTTTCGTTTGGTGAGTATATGTTAATGAGTGTTAT
This sequence comes from Talpa occidentalis, assembly GCF_014898055.3. Taxonomy (NCBI): domain Eukaryota; kingdom Metazoa; phylum Chordata; class Mammalia; order Eulipotyphla; family Talpidae; genus Talpa; species Talpa occidentalis. The sequence continues at coordinate 45,792,934 of NW_023601653.1, forward strand.
TTCTTCTTGAAGTATTGTCCCCTTAATCATAATGTAGTGACCATTGGGGTCTCTTTTTATTTTTTTGAGTTTGAAGTCTGTTTTATCTGATATAAGTATAGCTGTTCCTGCTTTCTTTTTTGGCCCATTTGCTTGTAGGATTGTTTTCCATCCTTTGACTTTGAGCCTATTTTTATCTTTTGTAGCTAAATGTGTTTCCTGGAGACAGCAAAAGGTTGGGTTTTGTTTCTTAATCCAGGCTGCAACTCTGTGTCTTTTTATTGAAGAGTTTAGTCCATTTACATTTAGAGTTAATATTGATATGTTAGCATCTGTATTTGCCATTATGTTTGTCTTTCCTTTGATTTTATTTATTTATTCTTTTAATAACTTTTTTTTTTTTTGCTCTTCTTTCGTTGTTATTCGTCCCTCTGAGGTTCTGGCTTTAGGATTCCTTGTAGTATTTTTTGGAGTGGGGGTTTAGTCGCAATGAAATTCCGGAGTTTCTCTTTGTCTGGGAAGGTCCATATTCTTTCTTCATGGAGGAAAGAGAGCTTTGCGGGATAGAGTATTCTTGGTTGGCATCTGTTTTCTTGGAGTCTGTTGACTATGTCCCTCCACTCTCTCCTTGCCCGTAGTGTTTCTTCAGAGAAGTCTGATGTCAGCCTGATTGGTTTTCCTTTGAATGTTATCTGTTTCTTCCCTCTTGTCAGCTTCATTATTTTTTCCTTGTCCTGGATTCTTGGGAGCTTTACTATTATGTGTCTTGCTGTGTTTTTCCTTTCGTCGTGGAAGTTTGGTGTTCTTCTTGCTTCTTGTATATCAATTTTCAGCTCCTTCTTCTCATTTGGGAAGTTCTCTTCAATTATATCCATGAATATTTTCTCTGTTCCTACATCTCTCTCCTCTCCTTCTGGAATTCCTATAACTCTTATATTTCCTTTCCTCATGGAGTCAGATAGTTCCCGAAGTCTTTCTTCATTCTTTTTCCTTCGTACTTCTCTTTCCTTTTCTGTTTTGGTTCTTTTTATTTCTGTGTCTTCAAGATTACTTATTCGTTCTTCCATTTCATCTATTCTGCTTTCATTGCTTTTCCCAGAGTTCTTTAGTTCCTCCATTAATTCTTTGATCTCCTGCATTTCTCTTACTTCCCTCTTTAGGGACTCAATTTCCTTCTTCTGATCTATCACTTTTTTAATCATGGCAATTTTAAATTCTCTTTCTGGAAGGCTCAGAAGTTCTTCCAAGTTGCTGTCGTTGCAATCTGGGGAGTGGTTTTCTTTTTGTGGTGTGCTTCTTTCCTGAGGAGTTTTTAGGTTGCGTGTGGTTCTTCTACTCCCTACTGTCTGTTTTCTAATTTGTCGTATGCGTTGGGACACTGTGTTGCTCGGACTGACTGACATCTTGGGTGAACTTCTCCGCTCCCCTCTGGCTCTTCCAGGAGCCATCTCTGTCTTCTGGGGGAGCTTTCTGCTGGTTTTAGGCAGTTTTTACTGAAGAAATGTCCCTGTTCTCAAATGGCGAAGCAGGATGCAGTCCCTGCGCCTCCGGTTTCAGGCACACTCTTCTGCGCACCCGGTCTGCCCCGGACGTGGGTGCCTGCTCCCTCTGTGGGCTCAGACTGCTGGTCGGAAGGGGCCTGGCGTGGAATAACTTCCCGGCTGGCCACTGGGTCCTCCAGAAACCTTCTGCCCTTTTCAAGCAGTCTTAAGAAATGTCCTGTTTTATAGGGTGTTAGTGACTTTTTTTTTCCTGGTCGCTAGGTGGCGCCAGAGATCTCTCCTATTGTCCTTGGGGGGCTGTTTTTCGCCTCCCCCCACCCCGTGGGACAGAGAACAGAGCGGGAATGGTAGGGTACACCTCAACAGCTTTGGGGTGCTGTGTCTGCCTTGTGTCCCACCGTCGTGGAGAAACCATGCCCCGAATTTTCGTGCCCCGGGTCTCAGTTCAAAGCCCTCAGTTCCAGGACGCGGGCTGTAGCCCAGTTCAGTGGCGCGGGAATGGTGCCTTTTGAACCCCGCTCCCGTGCCTGGGCGCCTGGTTCCTGCTCACTCAGGGAGGGACCTTCACCTCAGTGAGGACCTCTGCGCGTCTCCCCGCAAGCCTAGGTCGCAGGCGCGGGGACCTGGGCAGCCGCGATCCAGGTCTGCACTTGCTTTTCAAGCGCACCGAGCGCACCGCGTTTCCGCGCAGGCTTACCGGCAGCCCGGGCTGTGTGCGCGTCTCCCGGGGTCTTTGTTCTTCTCTAATGGCGCCCGGAGCCGTTCGCTCACCGCCGCGGCGGATCCTGCAGGGTTCGCCTCAGCTCCCGTTCACGGGGTGTGGTGGCTGCAATAGTTCCTTTCCACTCCCAGTCCCGCTTGCTGCGTCGTTTGTTCTTGTGGGTCGTTTTGGTTTGTTGTTTCCTCCTCTCTGCCGGTGGGAGAGTGCCGCCTCTGTGGGCGGGGGAGGGGAGCAGGGTTCTGCACTTCCCTCCCTTCTGGTCCTCTTTTATGGCCACTTTCTTCTTCGGGCAGTTCGCTGGCGTCACCCGTTTATCTTCCGTGTCCCAGTTCTCACTGGGACCTGCCGCTTTTCCTCCCTATTCACTTTTTTTAATGGGAGATCTTACTCACAGCGTCTCCTCGCCGCCATGTTGCTCCGCCCCCTCTATTTCTTTCTATACTATCTCAGAATTCCTCTTTATCTGTGCACAATTTCTAAAACACTACTATCATATATCAATGCAATTCTGCTTTCTTTTTTTGCATGAAACTATTACTTAGACATCTGTATATTACTAAATTGAGTGGCAACTTGTTTTCATAACTGCGTAAAAATTTTTAGAGTTGCTCCACCATGATTGCTCTTTGCCCTATTGTCTGACATTTAGGTTGTTTTCTATATTTTCCTATTATGAAACTAACCTAAGTGAATTGCTTCACGATACTCCAGTACAAGAAAGGTCACATTTCTTTATTTTCCAAAATCAAATGAAATCTGGCTAGAGCTTCCACCTGTGAAGGTTAATGAGAAATCCAATTCAGTCCTTTTTGCAACAGCTTCTGTCTCTTTCAATGGCTTTTACCAGGGCTAATATTGCACAAGAAAACTGGGGAAAGACTCTATCTTTAGCTTACTTTTCTTCTGTGAAAACAGCTGGTCCTCACTGTCTTTGCAGTTATGCTTGTTGCAAATGACAGCAGGGATACCTGCTCACAGAAGCCACATTCCCCAAGGTCGCTCCTACTTCCAGAGCCCGGTACTCATCAGATAGATACACAATTTCCCCACCCAAAAAACCCCAATCCCAAACCCATTCTTGCAGTCTTTTCCATTTTCCATCTTTATCCTCTCTCTATAAACCCAGACCTCTCAAGCCAAGAGCTTGGTGAGGAAACTTCTGAAATAAGAATAAAAGCAGCTTGCCAACCCCCCTGGAATTCCACCCCAAGAAAAGCCCAGGATTTGTAATATGAAGACATGAACATTCTTTGTACAAAGAAGGAAAGAAAAAAATATTTTTTAAGTCCCCTGAGAATTAGACTCACATTCATATCTTAGTAGACTTTCTTGCCATGCAAATAATGCTATAATTAATACTATGAAGCAAATCATTTCTTCCAGGAAATAAGATTATAGAATCAACTTTTATTAGGTATTATATTCATCACTCTGAAAATGAAAGAAATCAAAAAGGGAATCAAAAAGACATAAACCACAGTTAAATAGGTATCTACTTTTGGTAACAGTGTTATGAAGTTATTTAGAAGAATTTTCTGCTGAAGACAAGGAGAAAACAGGGCTTACATGGTGTTGAGCAACCACCTCAGTCTAGGTAGTTTCATTGTTGGTCGTTGGGCAGACAGGGAAGGAATCTTGGTGCTCTTTTTTTTTTTTTAAGATTTATTTTTATGTATTTATGCATACAAGAACTGGGGTGTAGGCCAGAGATGTGGGTGGTGAGAGGATTCACTAGAGACAGAGTGGGGAGCAGAATAGGTGGATCTATTGAAATCCACTGATGAGGGGAGCAGTGGGTGAGAATGGAGTGGTCTGCTGTGCCATGTGGGTCAGCATCCTGGCCAGGGATCTAACTCAGACTTCAGTGGCTGATGATAGTGCTGAGAATTAACCCCTATGTCACCAGGGAGGCCCTTCTTGGTGGTTTTAGCAGGACTTTCATGCTGAATCAGGAGACTGGCTGGTCAGCAGGGACATAGAAACTTGAGCCCCACATCCCACAGTGACATCACCCTTTTATCCCCTCCCTTCTAGGCCCAGGTGTCTGTTATCATGGGAGACGTGCAAGACTGCAGGTGCTGGTCATAGAGGCCAGTTGTGGCAGGGCATAAAAAAAAATAAAAAACAAACTGATTGACTCATTTACCCTGTACATGGCTAAGAAAATTTGAGGAAGGATTCATCATCCTCACCTTCTACTGTCACTGGTGTTGCAGTGATACTTTCTACTTACAATTCATGGGAGATACTTGGCCTCAGAGCTATGCACACATAAGAGAGTCATCAAAAGAATACAGTTCCAACCAGGCTACTGCCTGGAAGCATTGAGATCTGGGGCGGGGGTGGGGCTGAGTTCATTGTTTAGAGTTGCTTTTCTTGGAAAGAGGGTATGTTGCTGGCTCCAGAGAAAAGAAATAAGAAGCCTCCACCTTCCTGTGGCTCTTACTAGGAAAGGAAAGAAGAAATTGGATACAGGACAAGAAAGAGGGTATAGGAACCTGGTAAATATCCTGGTCTGTGATTCATTCATAAGAGGGTTATATTCTGGGAGTAAAGACAGACCAGAATAAACAGTTCTGAAATGGACTGGGTTTTCTGAAAATCCCTCTAATTCCTAAGCTAAAAGAAGATGATCCTACTCACCAGAACCCCAAAACCACTGACAGAAGTAACATAGATTCTATCTAGAGAAGGTAAGAGAAATTTTAGACTCTATTTTATTCAAACTTTTGCAGATACAAGGTCTGGCATACAATAAAAAATATGTGGGCACACAAGATCACAAAATAGCATGAACAAACACAATGAAAATAGCATTCAGGGCCTCCCTCATTGCCTAGGGGTTAAGTCTCAGCCTGTCAGTGCTAACGCCTGAGTTCAATCCCCTAGGAAGCTGACCCACATGACCTCTCCTGTCTTGCCCACTGCTCCCCTCAGCAGTGGATTTCAGTAAATCTGCCTGTTCTGTTCCCCACTCCATCTCTAGTGAATCCTCTCACACCCCCCCCAAACCTCTGGCCTATACCCCAGTTTTTCTACACAGAAAATAAATAAAATATATATATATATATTTAAAACTACACAACTGGGGACTATTGGATGGATGAAGTTATTAAACTTTAAAAACATATGATTTTTAAATATATATGACTATAGTTGATGACAAAATACATGATTTTTTTTTTTGAGTATTGGAAACCATAGTCAAAGTGAGTTCTAACATTGAAAAGTATCATGATCAAATTAAAGGTACAAAGATCATGGTTAGATTGTATAATTTAGATTTATTGAATAGGCAGTTATAAGTCAGAATAATATCAGTAGTAAAGTAAGATAAATAACAACACTGAAAATACTGAAGAAAGGGTTAAGACACAGAGAGAAGAAAGTGATAAAGTTGATATATGTTTTTAACCAGGAGCAACATTTAGATTGATAGTTGTCATTTAGTAGAACAAATGGAAAGCAAAATATAATACAGTTATACAAGCACTGAAATAATTCTATATGTAAAAATAAGCAAACAAACCAGAGCCAAAAGCCAACTAGCAAACCAAGCCAGAAAACAAGCAACAACAAAAGAACTTCCAAGAAAGAAGACAGAATAAAGGTACTTATTAGATAAATAAAACAAAGCAATTATTTGACAGGAGACACACAGTAAAGAAAGTAACAACAAGTATTCTTCAGTAAGAAGAAAATTTATCTTACACGGAGGATTAGTGGTAGAAGGAAAAAAAAAACAATTGAAAACAATAAATATGTGGTTAACTTCTAATTAAATGGTAAAACAATAAGATGAAAAACTAGCAAGGATAAGCAAATATCTGAATAAGATGATTAACATGCAAGGTCACTAATCACAATATATGAAGATTTCACTGTCAAGTTAATCATACACAGAACATTATAACAACATGCCCATAATCTGAGCATAAAACACATTATATATATTTAAAAGCCTAATAGCATGTAGAGTATATTCCATGATCAAGATAACATCAAAGTAAAAACAAACAACAAAAGAAATTGAAAAAAAAACCCATATTTTTATAAATTAAGAAATACAATCATAACCCATGTGTTAAAGAAGGAATCAGAAGTGAAATGTGAAGACATTTTAAACTAAAAGAAAAATAAAGTTCTGTATATTAAAACCTAAAGGAAGAAGAGACTGAAAATTAATGAAGAAAGAATTCATTTTAAAATTAGGAAATAATAACAAATTGTATCTAAAGAGAGCAGAGGGGAAAAGAGTCGAATATAGAAATGATTCGAGAGTCAACCCATGTAATAGAACCAATAATGCTTCAAGTTGATTCTTTTAAGAAACTAATAAAATTTGTAACTGACTTGTATATTGATCAAGAAAGGAATAATTAATAAGAGGAACAAGAAAGCAATAAAGCTTAAACAATAAAGACATACAAATACCATGGATATCATTAAGATTCTAATTAGATATTGTGAACTACTTTATGCCAATACATTTGAAAATTTAGGTGAAAGAGGTAAAAATTACAAAAATTATAAACTTATTAAAATTAACACAAGAAGAAATAGAAAATTACAAGAGACTTATAATAATTCATGATATTGATTTTGACTAAGTGCTTTCAATGACTAATTCTAAGTAGTATTAGAGAAGAAACAACACCAATCCTAATAGGACAGAGAATAGGAGGAACAATCCCTAATCATTCCATGAGATTAGGCTGTTCTTTGTTTCAAAACCTGATAAGGATACATTATAAGCAAGGAAAATTATAGGACGATGTTGTTCATCAACAAGTTGTAATATGTTTAAACAGTGTCAGATTGAACTAAGTCTTTGTGATATTAGGTATACATGTGCAAGCTGGATTTATTAAAGAAATGCAAGTTTGATCTAGTGTGAAATAAGACAGTATCATCACATTAGAAGAAAAAGGCAAAAAAAAAAAAAGAACAACACTTGATATATAAGTGCTAAAAAAGTTTACAAGAATAGGAATGGAAGAAAATTTCCTCATGCTGATAAGGATAGCTTTGAAAATTTATAAAAATATAACTGGAGAAAATAGCTTTCCCTTTGAGGTGTAGAACGAGATAAGGTTTTCCACTGTCAGGACTCCTACTAAGTGTTGTTCTGGAGGTCCTAGTCAGTGTATTAAAATAATAAAAAGCAATAAAAGACATGAGGATTGGAAAGTAAGAACAAAACTGTCATTAAGATATTATAATGTTTATAAAACTGTACAGAATGATTAATGATTGACCAAAATAAAATAAGTTTGACTTTTTTTTTTAAATTTATTTATACAAGCACTGGATATAGTCAGAAGTGCGGGAGGGTGAGAGAATTTACCAGAGCCAGAGCGGGGAACAGAACAGGCAGACTGACAAGATACATTGCTGAGGGGAGGAGTGGGTGCAGCAGGAGAAGTCTGCATGCCATGTGGGACCCTTGCTCTGCGGCCAGGGATTGAACTGGAGCTGCAGAGGCTGTGGGCAGCTTCGCAGCCCAGTGCTCAACTGCTGTGCCATCAGGGGAGGCCCTGACTATTATTTTTAAAAAGATTTTATTTATCTATTTTTGCATAGAAGAACTGGGGTGCAGGTCAAAGGTGCATGGGGTGAGAAGATTCACCAGAAACAGAGTGGGAGCACAACAGGAAGATTGACTGAAATTCCACTGCTAAGGAGAGGAGCAGGGAGACAGGAGAGGTCTGCTGTGTCCTATATGGGTTAGCTTCTTGGCAGGGGATGGAACTCAACCCATAGTGGTATTAGTGCTGAGACTCAATCCCTAGGCCCCCAGGGAGGCCCAAGTTTGATAATTTTATATTGAGTTAATGTCTACACATTATATTGAGTTAATGTCTACACTAATGTCTACACATTATATTGAGTTAATGTCTACACTAATGTCTACACATTAGTATACAGAAGATATATAGAGAATTACAGAAATATATAGAAAGGGAAAGTAATTTAAAAGATACCGCTTGCAATAAAATACCATTTATCAAATATCAAGTATCAAATACCTGTGAATAAATTTCATAAAACATTTGTAAGACCTCTATGCACAAAGTTGTAAAACACTATTGAGATTAAAAATAGATCTAAATAGGTCCTCACGGGTGGCACAGGGATTCAAGTCTCAGTACCATCCAGCTGTTGCCAGCCACTGCAGCCTGAGTCCCATCCCCGGCCAGGAAGCTGACCCACATGACACAGCAGACCTCTCCTGTCTCACCTGCTGCTCCCCTCAGCAGTGGATTTCAGTAGATCTGACTGTTCTGATCCCCACTCTGTCTTTGGTGAAGCCTCTTACCCCCACCCCACTCCTCTGTCCTATACCCTACCTATTCTATGTAAAAATAAATTTTTAAAAAGTTAAAAAACCCCAAAATTTGCCAAATAACTGCATTGCATGCTCAAAGATAAACTAAAATATTTGCAGTACTTATAAATAATTTGAACTTGAATGTTTCTTATTGATTTTTAATTTTTAAAATTGAGATAACATTAGGATCCCCCCATCAGTTATTGTCACCCTAGTGCATCCACCACCAACTCACCTGTAGTCCATGATTATAATCCATTTTGCTTCCTTTCCTCTTTTGAAGTTGAATTTATTTTATTTATTTATTTTTTAAAGATTTATTTGTTTTATGCATATAAGAAGTAGGGTACAGGCCAGAGATGCGGGGGGATGGGTGGGTGAGAGGATTCCCCAGAGACAGAGTGGGGAACAGAACAGGTAGATCTACTGAAATACACTGCTGAAGGAAGCAGCGGGTGAGATAGGAGAGGTCTGCTGTGTCATGTGTGTCAGCTCCCTGGCTGGGGATTGAACTCTTGTTGCAGTGGCTGTGGATAGCTTCATAGTGCTGTGACTTAACCCCTTGAGCCACCAGGGAGGCCCTGAAGTTGAATTTATTAATGAACTTACTAACTACTCTCCCAATAGCCACAGATAAAGTGGGCTACTACTATACATGAATTTATACCTACATGCCCTTTGACATATTAGCAAGACTTTTTGCAGTGTTTTCATTTCCATTTTTATTATTTAATTAATATCATGTGGATATTTAATGTTTATTGAGTTCAATCTTTTTGCCTTCTCCTTTTATGATTTATTTTTACCACCATAAATAGTTTACCAAGTTATTAATATGCAATACTGATAACCCTGCTAACACTGTTTTTGACTAGTTTGTATGTATTTTATTTTTTTGAACATTTATTTATTTATGCATACAAGAACTGTAGTATAGGCCAGAGGTGCAGAGGGTGGGGGAGTGAGAGGATTCACCAGAGAAAGTGGGGAGCAGAACAGGTGGACTGACTGAAATCCACTGCTGAGGGGAGCAGCGGCTGAGATAGGAGAGGTCTGCTGCCCCATGTGGGTAGCTTCTTGGTGGGGGATCAAACTTGTGCTGCAGAGGCTGCAGATAGCTTCTCAGAGCTGTGCTTAACCCCTTGCACCACCAGGGAGTTCCTATATGTATTTTAATTAAAAAAAAGTTTTCATTCAATAGATGATTTATTTGGTGACTGATTTTCCTCTTAAATTGGTTATTAGTCTTTTCTAGACATTCATTATTTTTTTTCCCCAAACCCAGTTTTGAGTATAATTGGGTATATTAAGAAAATAAAATTCTAAAAAAAAAATATTTACCATAAGATGCAAGACAGGAGCCTCCTGGTGGCCTAGGGTTTAAGTCTCAGGGCTATCACCAGTAAGGCCTGCATTTGATCCCTCCAGGGAGCTGACCCACATGGCTCAGCAGACCTCTCCTGACTTGCCCGCTACTCCCCTCAGCAGTGGATTTCAGTCAGTCCACCTGTTCTGCTCCCCACTCTGTCTCTGGTGAATCCTCTCACCCCCCATTCCCTCACCTCTTGCCTACACCCCAGTTCTTGTATGCATAAATAAATAAAAAAATCTTTAAAAAAAGTTGCAAGGCAAATCACTACATTTCCCCACTTTTGAAAGCAAGACAAGTCACAATGAATTACAACCTTTTGTAGAGCAGTGATTCTGAACTAGTGGCGATTTTGTCCTCGTGGGGTCATTTAACAATGTCAGGGAATTTCTAACTGTGGTGTGTATCTTCTATCTAGCTGGTTGAGGACAGAGATGCAGTTCACATCCCACAGTACTTAGGATGGGCCCTACAATGAAGAATTATCTGATCCCACATGTCAAGAATGCAGGGTTGAAAACAAAAAAAAAATTCTTGTAAGAAGTAAATAAAATGCCTCGAGAAAACTGGAGACACACACAAAAAATACTCTGAACTCCAGAATGCTTAAAGCACAAAAGTACAACCATATATGAGACTAATATATACAATATTGTTATTAGATAGTTATAGATATTTATATACATTACTTGCTTGCATGCATATATTATGAATATAGCTATGTGTACTGAACTGCTCTCTATTGTTTTCATTAAAAAATCTATGAGATATTAAGAGCATCTTGCTGGTAGAAAATTGTCATATTGATTGAGAAAAAGGGTCATTGGGGAAATTTTTCAGCTGCTTGATATAAAGGCAGTTCTCAGGGACTTGCAAGCTTTGTTTAGGGGGAAGTAAGGTTTCCATAGGTCAACGATCCACTCAAAGACACAGATCCATGTTCTGCTCTCAATGGTGCCCCCCAAAAGTAACTTTTAACACCGGCTTTGCATAATGAATATTAGAGTTAGAAGATTTAACAAATGAACATTTAGGATACACAGGTAAATTTTGCATTTAAAATAAAAATTATTCATGGTCTGAAATTAAAAATGAAATGACCAGCCTATATTTGATCTGGAAATCTTATTTATTTTTATTCACTTAATATAAATAAAAATATTTTCAAATATTGAACTTTTCTGGACACTTTGCAGTGTGTTTCTCTATTTCAAAGAAAAGCCTTCCTCCATCTTCCCGTGCTTCACTCTCTCTACACTTGCTCCTTCACAAATTCTATTTAATTACTACAGAATCAAAACATGATAGACTATTTTTTTTCTATCCAACTGTAGATTTTTGAGGAAATTATTCTAATTTAAAATGCATTCCAGATATGGATTCTGAGCTAAGAAATAGTATTTCCCTACAGGAGGCTGAGCTCAGTGGCAACACTGGAATATGATGTGGAACTTGACAAAAATGCCAGTGAAGAGGGTCCACAGAGGTAAGCCAGACCCCCCCCCCAGGCCTGCACTTGTGTATGAAAGTGTGCTTCTGGAAATGCTGAATTCAGATCCCTGAATCTCAGAGTCATCTAAGGAATATGATTCTTAGATCTTACTCAGAATCTGCATTTTTGATGATATCCTAAATCTATCTAAATGCATGCTGAAGTTTGAATGAGACTAGCCTTTTTTTTTTTTTTTTTTCTGCAGGTGTGCATATTTTGACAGTACTGGAAGGTGTTCAAAACAAACAGTTTTTCAGGGGAGGGAAGAACACAAGAGAATATGGTGATTGTTCACGGGTGATATGATGGCGGGAGAACTATAGGAACTATTCAAGAAAAAAATATTAATAAAAAGAGAGAAAAATAAAAAAAGTTAAAAAATGGCTCTTTTGAGTTTTTGACTTCATTTGGAAATGTGGTTTTGCTTCTTAAACCATTCTGGAATCTCTGCTTTGGATTTCCATATCTTCTCCACAACCCGTAGAAACTCATGCTCCTATATTTATTTTTGCTCATTCATTCATTCAACAAATGTTGACAGGTACAAGCCTCTGTGACTATTTTCAATGGAAATGTTGTTAATATAAACCTTATCATTACTTTCCTGATGGGCTGTGTCTTTGTATTTTACATTTCTGTCATTCTGCACATTGTTGTCAGCTAAATCCACCCCCCCCCCAAAAAAAAAAAACAGACCAAAAAACCAGCCTCACTTTGCTTACTTGTTTTCCTGTCACCTATGGCAAATATTTAATTTGTTACTAAATGATATTTATGGTTTTGAACTTGCTTGTTCCTGTGTCCCTCACATGCACTGGGGTTCCAGTATGCGCTGACAATATGTGTGTATGCTTATCAAGTGCCCTTGGGAAATGAAATAACATGTGAACCTCATTTTTTATTTTCTAGCAAACTTCATAACATTCTCCCTGATTCTATCCTTTGGATAGATTTCTAGTTTATCTTATATGTGAGAAATGACCTTATAACCTGTGTGTGACAGTTGTTTGGGTTTTATTAAGTGCCCTGCTAGCTGGCGATATAGGGGCATTACTCATAGATATTTGTTTGCTACCCCAGTAAGCCAAGAAAATTTATTTTTATATATTTAACTATAGTGTCTTTCTTCTCCTGCATGTCATTTAAAGGAGTTCACAGAATAAGGAGAATGTTGCCAATTCTAGCTATAGATGTGGAAAAAGAGATGGATTGTTCTTATGGGTCCCAGAGGTGAAACTTTGTAATATACACATCTTCCTGGACAAAATGAGCTAGATGAAAATTAAATATAAATTTAAACTAAAGGAGTTTGTAAATATAGAGTTATGTATATACAGAGGAACAATCCATTCTCTACCCCTTTTATTGCAAAGTATCAGGGAGATAAAATACCTGCAGAAAGTTTTCAAGTCATCTAAAGCCGCTCCCAAACAGGGTGGCTGTTTTGCTGTGATTTTTTAAACGATGACAGGTGAGAGGTCATTTCAAAGTTGTGGCTAATTTCCGCCATGTGAAAACACTCAGGAGATTCATCAGGGCTTCAAAAGCAAATTCCTCACCAGGTACTGTCTCCTCATATATCGTAGCCAGACTCATCATTATTTTATTGGTGGCTCTCACACTTTATTAAAATGGGAAAATTTTAATAAAACGGTGTTATTTCAGTGTAACTCTGTACACTGATAACAAAGCAAATATGATCATTATCCATTCCCACAAAGGATTGTGTGTTCCACTCCACTTCTCTAGCCGTTCGACATGGCAGTTTGGTTATGCAAATGTGTGAGTGCGTGGAGAATCGTCTTACATGTGTTAGGACGTGGCTAGATAGGAGTGAATGTCAGCCTGCACTCGCTGTTGGTTTTAGGTGCTATCCTTTGTGCCGAGGCCCTCTTAACATACCCACTGGATTCAAAGATGCATGCGGACCCTTACTTTCATTCTTTTGTTCATTTGCTTGTTCATTTTCACAAAGATGCCTAGGAATATGGGACGTAAAGATGGTGTCAGAAAAAATTGTGATGGGATGTTTAAGAGGCACTGTGCTTAGAAATAATGGTGAGGGGCCTCTCTGGTGGCCTAGAGTCTAAGCCTCAGGCTATCACCCCTATGACTTGAGTTCGATCTTGGCCAGGTAGCTGACCCTCATGGCCCAGCAAACCTCTCCTTTTTCACCTGCTGCTCCCCTCAGCAGTGTATTTCAGTTAGTCTGCCCATTCTGCTCCCCACTCTGTCTCTGGTGACCCCACCTACACTGTACCTCTGGCCTACACCTGTTTTTCTATACACACACACTCACACACACACACACAAAGAAATAATGGTAAGATTTTGGCTTCATGTAGCTCTGTAAATTTGGGCAAGTTTCTCAAGTTCTCTGGACCTCAGTTTCATGATTTCAAAATAGAATTAATACTTAAAGTAGAATTAATATTCAATTAAATATTAAACTAGAATCTCAGTTTTATAATATGAAAGTAACACATACATCAATGGTATGTTATAATTGAATTAAAGATGAATTGTCTATAAAAAGGTAAGGCTGAAACAACGCAAATATACATCCACAGGGGAGTGTCTGAGTACACATGGTAAGTGCCTGGATGGAATACTGTGTGGCTATCTGAAGAGAAACTTCATGGGTTGTGCAAATCCAAACAGGCACAAACTGAAACCAGACTCCACTGAACTGGAATATAATCACTTACAGAGAAAGGAATTATTTCAAGAGACTTTCAAGTTCTGCATATATTTATTGGTATGTAGTCTAAGGACCAAGAAAATAAAAAGACCTGTAAAAAGTGGTACACACCAGTAAATTTACTATTATTTTTAATAATATTGATACAGTTACTTTGAAAACATTTTTGCTAATATACAGTAGAGCAAGAATAAAATAGTGTTAGTAGGAAACAAAATTTTTAGTGAAAAGAGAGAAATATAATATCAAAGTGATACAGGGAAGCAAGTGGCACTAAAACTGTCAAGGACACTGCCCAAATAGTTTACTGGTCACTTTGTGAGTTCTTCACCATGGACACAATTACAAGACTATTCAGGCTCAGGGAACAACAATGGGATTTATTTAACAAGCGCCGGAAAAACAAAAATGGCCAAAAATGGCCATATACCTCACCCAAAGCAGTGTCCATTTTTTTTAGTTCTAAAAAAGTCAGCTGAGATGGCATCTTCCTGCCTCTGGGAAGGTGGTGCTCTTCTCCCAAACAAAAGGCCACGTGTCCAAGATGGCATCTTCCTGCCTCTGCCAACTTGGTGCATGCAGCAGCCAGACTCTAGGCCAGGTTCTGACTCAGGAAGGCAACAGAAGACGCATCAGGAGACACTTGGAGCTGCCGGGATGCCCCAGGCAGCAGGAGACAAGAGACACCAAGACAGCAGCTGCAGCAGCCCAGTGACCTGACAAACGGTCCCAATCACGCAACTCAGCGAGCTGCCTGGCTCCAGGCCTTCGCCTTCTCTGACAGTCTATAACAACAGCAAAATTGGGAACAGTTTTAATCCCTCGGCTACTTGCAAAGCCTCCAAACTTCTCCTCTCTGAGGTTGGCTGCTGGGGGTCTCTCCACATTCAGAAGCCTGCAACAGCCTTATGGGAGATCAGTGTGGTGGGGGCCAGAATCCATTGACCCCAACCAAATGCTGAAGATCAGAAAACCACTGAATCCCCAAGACTGAATGAATCCTCACCCCTTTATGCAGCCCTTTATATTACTTATCAGTCGCTCCATCCCCCAAATGCAATACCTTTTAGAATTTTCCCTGCGGCTATCTATCCTCACCAGCAACCCTCTCCAGGGGGCACCACCTGTAACAGTCTATGGCTTCAGCCTCCTGTTACAAAAGGAGTGAAGTTAAATTTGAATGGAAAATATCAACATGAAATATGATTGAAAAATAAATTTCCAGTCCTGAGCACTGGGAAAGTCTAGAATAACTGCTACTCCAGGAGCAAGGAATCTATTAGTTTCTAAATCAAGTTGTCTAATCTCCTTTCATACATAAAAATCCTTACATAGCTGTTTTCAGGTTTATGATATTTTGTGTCAGAAATTAAGAAAGTAATTAAAGAAATTGTATTCAAAAAGATACAAGAACCACTTTGAAAGAACTCCAGCTGACCAAATTTGGTTCTCACAAATAATTAAATTAACTGAAAAATGATTGAATAGATTAAAATTTATGGCTTTTGTTGATATTAACAACAATAAAACAAAGAATAAACCTTTATTTGCCACTCTTGGCAAGTACTGTTAAATCAACAACTTACTTTGGAAGTTGTTAATTAAATAAAAGACCCAGTCTTTACCTGGGAATATAGTTCAGGGTAAGAAATAGCTCTAGTTGATGTTTTGTCAGAAACTTTACAAAGGAATATTAAATAAAATGCAGAAGGAATTATGCAATTGAAAGAATCATTTTTAAATCCTAGTAAAATGTTTTATTCAAGTAAACATTACTTTTGATGCTAAGCCATTAGGCAAAAGATTTCCTGTAATCCTGGAGCATCACTTTGTCGATGGATTGCTAGTAACAAAAGGAAAAACTTGATAATGGAGGGACCCAAGTGTTGTCACTTGAACCCAGTGATCAAACTTACAGCACTAATACTAGTAGGAAAACCAAGCATCATGGGCTCCTGGTTGATAAAACATGAAATACATGACATCCCTTAGAAAATATTCTTGCCAAAGATATTTGAGTTGAATTCATTACCAACTTACAGATGATGTAGGGGCTGGAGGATGCAACTGAACACACATGGGTTGTGAGACATTCATTAGACACCTGGCTTGATCTCAACATCCTCACGGTTGAACAACATCCTCACGGTCAGAGCCTTAGTCAAGGAACTTCTACCATGGACATGATCTCATCTAAATTTCCAGGGTTACTATTTTGGGATTGTGTCCTGGGACTTACTGATATATTATGTACATGGGTTTCCTCAATGGCTTTAACACTAAGCATTTCATAGAATTCAGCAAATACTGAATTTTTCAACTACGTCTTATGTTGTTTATTAATAGTGCTATTTATATTAACTCATAAATATTTATAGAAGGACCGTTCTTTTGTCAAAACATACTTAAACACACACAGATATCTGCTGATTTTATATATTGGTATGACATTAAACATGTGAAACATTTAGTGAATGTTTTATGTTTATAATTCCGTGAATGTTGATGTGTGTTGTGACAGTGCAATAGAAGGAATTAGTAAAGTCAGGCTTTGTCTCTATAGTCTTTCCTAAAATTTTTATTTCTTTTAAAATAATATATAATATGATAGACTATAATATGACAATACATGTAATATAATACATTTCCTATTTTTTATCATAAAAGTTATACAAGTACATTATTATACCTAATGGGTATTAGGCCACATAACTTCTTGATTTTTATGGTGGAATATTTCCACAAATTCTTTAAAGTTTAGAATCAATCAGAGTCATTCAAGTATCAATAATCCTTGTTTTCTATGTCTGTCTATGACTCAAAAAGTTTATTCTTGAATGAAATAAAACCTCAAAGCACCAAGAATTGCAGTAATACATATATTTCTAAGGATGGATGTCTAAACAACAAATGATAGCTTTAAATGAAGCCTAACTAATAGGAACCATTATGATTTCAAATGACTTGAGTATAAAGGAAGACAGGACAATAAATGAGATTCCTATTAATAAATGTATAGTGATAAGGATGCTATTGAAACACAAAATAGACTTTAGGCAGGTCAAGCTTGCAGCTAATTTATATTTCATCCCTTTTATTAGTTGATATCTAATGAGAATTATTCACTTTTTTCCACTGTACTAATCAAACTCTCCTAATAAAATGCTGCTCTGTTTTGCATATAAGTTGTACCATTTCATAAAATTTTCAGCAGTCTTTGACTTGCTAAATAAAGTTGTCACTCAAAGCTCATTTCCCATCTGAACAGAGGGAAGCTGAATGGACACAGAATTTATCTTGCATATTGTCTCTGCTTGATGAGGTTTCCAAGAGATCTTTGTCCTGTCACCTTTAATGAACTATGTCTAATGGACTCATTAGTGATTTTCTTATCATTTTTAGGAGAAAGATGCAATCTTACAAAACTGTCCTTCATGTGTTTGGAAATTATTATAATTTATTCCTTAAACACTTATTCAAAAATTAAGAATGAGGAGACTCTACTTTATTTGGGGACCATAATATTGTAACAATGACATGCTGATTACAATGAGGGGCCTAAGAATATGATTTTATGCTGATTACTCCCGTTATATTCAAAACTAGTAGTTAAGTCGGACAACACTCTTCAACTCAATAGCTTAATATTATACCATCGTCAGGAAATTTGCAGCTGGGAAAATGGAGATTTTCTAGGCTCTATTTATCAGTAAGTGCAGAAAAACTAATAACAAATGACTTCTTGATAGTGTGCAAATCTCTCTAAGTTGTGCTATAGGGATTTAAATTTTAATATTATTTTGCATTGCAGTACAGTAATGAGTACTCATGGTTGTTATCTTGCAACACACTCTTTCTGTTTCTCTTTTCCTCAGCTTCTCCTATTATTTGGTTAATGTAATTCACACAGATGGGGCAGTGGAGAAGATGGATATTAGACAACTATTTAATATGAAGAATTATGAACAATTTACCATTTTTATTGTGCTTGAATGTGTTTTTATATCCTCAATTAATTTAAAAAATTCTCAACTCATAGGTCTATCACTTGTGAAAATTTGATCAAGTTTTATTATCTGACTTTCTCTGAACTACAACTTTTTAATGACTTGCTTTTATGTTTAACAAAAAAAAAAAGAATCTCCAGTGTATATTCTTCATAATGCCAACACATTTTTCTTTGTTTGAAAATATCCTTCTACTTTTCCTTACTAACTGACCCCTGTCTGTGATGAAGCAGTCTGGAGGATGTGATACCCAGGGTGATTGCTACATAACCC
Source organism: Talpa occidentalis (assembly GCF_014898055.3). NCBI lineage: Eukaryota > Metazoa > Chordata > Mammalia > Eulipotyphla > Talpidae > Talpa > Talpa occidentalis. The sequence continues at coordinate 45,811,309 of NW_023601653.1, forward strand.
AAGGCAGGGTTTATACTGGGGAGTGAGTGGTGAGAGGAAATCATGTTCAATAGAGCATGATTTCTAAATGGATGCGGAGAATGTCTGAAGACTGTCATTTTGGGGATAACTCCGTTCAACAAATTGCCCTTATAACCTCTCTAACATCGAACATGTTTCAGAATTTTCCAAATTCTCACTATACAAAAAAGACACTTAGTTCCTTCATGACTTTTTGTCTTTGAGTGTAGCATGTTCTCTGCTTGGAATGTTTTTCCTCTTCTTATTTGTCAGGAAAGCTCTTTTCTTTCATGAGGAAATTCAAATGTTTCTTCTTGCATGAAGTTTTCCCTAAGAAAATCTTATACATCTACATGCCCAGAGTTACTCATTCTGGTCTGTTAAGTATTTAATAAACTTAAATTTCTTTCTTAAAATGTGTCATTTATTGTCACTTGGAATAGTCATTGGGGTTAACTGAGGCTCATACTCTCATGACAACCAGCATGGCCACCTGTCTTCTCATATTTTCAGCATCCTTGGCTTATCTATTAATATGAAGAGGGGGGAAGGTGTAGGGAACAAAACATGAAGTCATCTTGCTGACTTTGGTCCTGTTAGTTGGTATTTTTAATTTTACTTTTTTTTTGTTACTTTGATGCATCTGTGCTGCATTTCCTAACTGAGCTAACTCTGCCATAAATTTTAGAACAATTTTTGAACAGCTGAAATATTTATTGCACTCAATGTTTATGCACCACACAGCGCAGGGAGTGTGAATGCGAAGAGGGAAAGGAACAAACTACCATCTGGTAGGTATAAATGTTTGTAACAAGAAGTTAGATAGTTGAAGGCAATGTCTGAAAGTGAGAAGGAATGAAAATAATGTACATAAAAACTGTTGTGAAGTAGAACTCGGGAAAAGTCAATGATAATGTTTATTTTCATGCTGGGAGTAGAAGCATTTCTATTTGGTGAAAATAAAGGTGTTACCTTATAAAAGAGTTCTATATACAGTTCCTACTTTAACTAGATCTCTTTCATCCATAGGTGGCAATAAAATTTAATTCATGCCCTGAAAAAATGTCTATGCTTTCCTTAAGATTTCTGAAAAAAATTGCTGCCAGAAGCAAGGACATCTTATGGTCAGTATGGCTTAGAAGTTCCTTCTACCACTACTGAATCCTTGTTTTCTTCTATGCCTTCTGGTTGTTTTTTTCTCCCTTTTTGGTATTGTGTCAAATGTAAATTTAGTTCTACATTTATTATGAAGCAAAACACTCTCAGGAGACATATAAGCAGCAGACTTTGCTGAATGTGTGCAAGACAGCAGAGTTACTTCTCATTTGTGAAAAAAACCTTTAAACCATTCCTGACCTTAAATGTCATTCAAATATTATCACACTTCGTTGTTCCATCTCTCCTTTTTCCCTTTTAAATTTTTCTTTCTTCATTCAAAATCTACCCTTAACTTCCCTTGTCATTGTTATTAGAAAGCAATTTAGCTATGGCATTTATTGCTTGTCTCCTGTTTACTCATGCCTTGTGAGTTAGTTGGTGGGTCTCATTATCTACCCCCAAAGCTAATAAAAATCATTTCTTCTCTAAGAGGAATTAAAACACTGGTATTATAAGAATATGATTTTTCCCTAGTATGAATTGAATGATACTTAGGTAACTGAGTTTTATCTTTTTCTTTAATGACTTTTATTTAACTAACTATTTCAGTTCTTATTATGAATCACCACTGTGGCTGGTGATAGAGATACAAAGATGGAAAATAGGATGGGTATGTTTCTTGACATTGTGAAGAGCCAAAAAATGTAGAATCTACAATGTCTGGTATTCAAAAATAAGTTTTTCAGATTTATTAAAAAAATCCAGAAAATTATAACCCATGGTGAGAAGAAAAAATCAACCACAACTGATCCAGAAATTCTAAAGAGACAACCAATAGCTTTAGAGAAGGACATTAAAAGGAGTTCTAACTAGATGAGGTAAAATAGCAGGTAAGACACTGAAGAAGAAAAGATTAATAAACTTGAATAAATAGTAATAGAAAGTATTCAAAATGCATAGGGGAAAAGGACTAAACAAATGAACAGAATTATCAGTCAGTTATAAGGGAACTTCATGCAACCACATATACATATACATATATCTGGAGTACCTGAAAGATAGAAAAAAGATGTGAACCAAAAAAAAGTAGAAATACTACAAATTCAAAAGGTTGATTATACCAAGTATTTGTGAGAATGAAATAACTAGAATTCTAATACTTTGTGCAGTAACATAAAACATATGTGCAGGATTCCCAGCCCTTCTTGTTCTTGGGATTATTGTCTTGGTGCCCACAGTTTCTGCTTGTCAGCTAGGTATAGGGTCAGGCAGGGGGCCTTTCACCTGGAGCAAAAGTCCTTATATGAGCAACATGCTGGGAAAACAGTATCTGCTGAAAACAGCAGACAGATTTTAGAGTAGAGATATTTTGCTCTGACCAGCAGAAAAATAGAACCCCCAGGCAATAGTCTCTGGTCACTCCATTCCAGCTCACACCCCCCATTATACATCCCCCACATACGTACACTCCCTAACTACTTGCCCTACCTTTGTACCTGATTCCAATAAATATGAGACTGCCTTTGGATGGGGCTGCACATTACATCCCTGTGTAGCTCCTCTAGGCTTCTCATTGCTCCATATGGATTTTGAGTGATCTCTCTCATCCTGCATCACTCTCAATGCTGCCACCTAGCAATGTGACACTATTGCCATTTTGGAAAGTAGTTTTGTTACAGGGCAACCCCAAGATGAAATGGGTTGCCTGACTGTGGGTCCTTTACCCACGTGCTTAAAAGGGACTTATTAATACTCAACTACAGGCACATACAAAAGGTTAATAAAGGGTTTATTTACCAAAAAAGGGGGAAATGAATATCTCAGGGAGAAAAAAAGGGAGATAAATTCGAAAATGCATCCTACCAATTCCACTGATCTGAAATCCCAATGGCACGCAGAGAGCTAGAGAAAAACCAAGAGCTGTGATGCCAAAGAGAGTGACCCAAGGCCCACATATCTGGTTTTATACCAAACCTGACACCTTAACTCCACCTTCAGGTCCCAAGGTGGGGCAAGTACAGCAACCCTCCCCTTGGTGATGATAGGATTTGTCATTCCCAGTGTCTTGATGGATTTGGTCTGGAGTGGTGGTGGAGTCCACAAAGCCTGTATGGAGTTTCTCAGGACATCTTTTCCCCCTAACAGTTTGGCAGTTTCCTAGAGTAAAACATGCATGTATTACATGTCCTAGACATCCCACTCTTAGGTATTTACTCATAAAAATTATAACACATGTCCGTGCAAAGTCTTAAATAACTTGTTCATAGAAACTTTATTTGTAATAGCCAAAAATTGAGGAAAATTCCAAATGCTCATTAATAGGCAAATTTGTAAATATGGTAATTCCATACCATTGAATATTATTCAGCAACAAAGAAGATGAATTGCGATTGAATTAACATGTCAAAATAATTATGTTGAGTGAAATAACTCTGACAAATAATATATGATTTAATTGGCAATAAAATTTTAGAAAATGAAACTAAATCACAGAAACAGGGAGGATATCAGTAGTTTCCTGGGCATGGAGGGTGGAATTACCAATGGGCAAAGGAAAACTTTTGTTGTTGATAGAGATATTCATTATGATTGTTGTGATTATTTCATGGTTGTTTACCTGCATCCAAACAATGAATTTAAACATGTTCAACTTATTTTATCTCAATTCTATCTCCATAAAGCTATCAATAAAATATATATACAATGGGATTTAACTACCCTCCCAGTGAAATGACTATAATCAAAAAGATTGAGAAGACTAAATTTCAGAGAAAATGTGTAGAAATGGGAACCCTCACACATAGCTGTGGTAATGCAAAAATGGTACAGCTGCTTTGGAAAACAGTTTGGCAGTTTCATAAAATGCTAAACATATAATTATTTTTTGATTTAGTAATTTCATTCTTGTCTGTCTATCCTGGAGTAATAAAAACATATGTTCATAAGACTTATAATGCAAAATTTCATAGAAACTGCTTTCATAATAGTCAAAAATGAAAACAATCCAGTGTTTATTAACTGGTGAAGGAATAAACAAAATGTGGCATATTCATATAACCAAGTACTACTCAGCAATAAAAACAAAAATAATTTACATGAAAACACAATGAGTCTAAAAAAACATATTAAATAAAAAACCCAAACATAAAAATATATCATTCACTTTATATGACATTTCAAGAATATGCAAAACTCTAAGGACAGAATAGCAGACTCATGTTTGCTGGGGATGGGGGGAAGAATGGAAATTAGTGCAAGCAGATTTGTTTTTATGATAGATATGTTTTTATGATAGAAATCTGGAATGTGGAGGGGCGGAGCAACATGGCAGCGAGAAGACGCTGCGAGTAAGATCTCCCATTAAAAAAAGTTAATAGGGAGGAAAAGCGGCAGGTCCCAGTGAGAACTGGGACACGGAAGATAAACGGGTGACTCCAGCAAAATACCCGAAGAAGAAAGTGGCCATAAAAGAGGACTAGAAGGGAGGGAAGCGCAGAACCCTGCTCCCCTCCCCCGCCCACAGAGGCGGCACTCTCCGGCCGGCAGAGAGGAGGAAAACAACAAACCAAAACGGCCCACAAGAACAAACGACGCAGCAAGCGGGACTGTGAGTGGAAAGGAACTATTGTAGCCACCACACCCCGTGAACGGGAGCTGAGGCGAACCCTGCAGGATTCGCCGCAGCGGTGAGCGAACGGCTCCGGGCGCCATTAGAGAAGAACAAAGACCCCGGGAGACGAGCACACAGCCCGGGCTGCCGATGACTCCTGGAGGAACCAGAGGGGAGCAGAGAAGCCCACCCAAGATGCCGGCCAGTCCCAACAACACAGTGTCCCAACGCATACGGCAAATTAGAAAACAGACAGTAGGGAGGAGAAGAACCACACGCAACCTAGCAACTCTCCAGAGAAAAAGCACACCACAAAAAGAAAACCAGCCCCCAGATTGCAACGACAGTAACTTGGAAGAACTTCTGAGCCTTCCAGAAAGAGAATTTAAAATTGCCGTGATTAAAAAACTGACAGAAGTCATAAAGGAAAACAATGATAAGGGAAAAATAATCAATGATCAGAAGAATGAAATTGAGTCCCTAAAGAGGGAAGTAAAAGAAATGCAGGAGATCAAAGAATTAATGGAAGAACTAAAGAATTCTGGGAAAAGCAATGAAAGCAGAATTGATGAAATGGAAGAACAAATAAGTGCTCTTGAAGACACAGAAATAAAAAGAACCAAAACACAAAAGGAAAGAGAAGTACGAAGGAAAAAGAATGAAGAAAGACTTCGGGAACTATCTGACACCATGAGGAAAGGAAATATAAGAGTTATAGGAATACCAGAAGGAGAGGAGAGAGAAGTAGGAACAGAGAAAATATTCAAAGAGATAATTGAAGAGAACTTCCCAAATGTGAAGAAGGAGCTGAAAATTGATATACAAGAAGCAAGAAGAACACCAAACTTCCACGACGAAAGAAAAAATACAGCAAGACACATAATAGTAAAGCTCCCTAAATCCAGGACAAGGAAAAAATAATGAAGCTGGCAAGAGGGAAGAAACAGATAACATTCAAAGGAAAGCCAATCAGGCTGACATCAGACTTCTCCGAAGAAACACTACGGGCAAGGAGAGAGTGGAGGGACATAGTCAACAGACTCCAAGAAAACAGATGCCAACCAAGAATACTCTATCCCGCAAAGCTCTCCTTCCTCTTTGAAGAAAGAATATGGACCTTCCCAGACAAACAGAAACTCCGGAATTTCATTGCAACTAAACCCCCACTCCAAAAAATACTACAAGGAGTCCTAAAGCCAGAACCTCAGAGGGACGAATAACAATGAAAGAAGGCCAAAAAAAAAAAAAGTTATTAAAAGAATAAATAAATAAAATCAAAGGAAAGACAAACACAATGGCAAATACAGATGCTAACATATCAATATTAACTCTAAATGTAAATGGACTAAACTCTTCAATAAAAAGACACAGAGTTGCAGCCTGGATTAAGAAACAAAACCCAACCTTTTGCTGTCTCCAGGAAACACATTTAGCTACAAAAGATAAAAATAGGCTCAAAGTTAAAGGATGGAAAACAATCCTACAAGCAAATGGACCAAAAAAGAAAGCAGGAACAGCTATACTTATATCAGATAAAACAGATTTCAAACTCAAAAAGATAAAAAGAGACCCCAATGGTCACTACATTATGATCAAGGGGACAATACTTCAAGAAGAAATAACACTCATTAACATATACTCACCAAACGAAGGAGCACAAAAATATATCAGACAACTGTTGTCCTCTCTGAAAACAGACATCAGAGAAAACACATACGTAGTGGGAGACTTCAACACACCACTATCAACAATGGATAGATCAACAAGACAAAAAATAAGTAAAGAAACCAAAGCTCTAAATAAGGACCTAGAGCAATTGGGCTTAACAGACATCTATAGAACACTAAACCCCAAAAAAACGGAGTACACATTTTTCTCAAGCGCACACGGATCATTCTCCAGGATCGATCACATACTGGGGCACAAGACAAACATCAACAGATACACCAAGATTGAAATCATATCAACCATCTTTTCTGACCATGAAGGCATCAAACTAGAAATAAACCATAAAAAGAAGGCAAGGAACTTTCCTACCTCATGGAGATTAAAAACCACACTACTGGAAGACCACTGGACTAATGAGGAGATCAAAGAAGAAATTAAAAAATTCTTTGAATTGAACGACAAGGAGGACACCAATATCCTAAATGTATGGGATGCAGCAAAAGCAGTAATAAGAGGAAAATATATAGCAATAGAAGCTCACATCAAGAAACAAGAAAGAACTCAAAGAAACAACCTAATCTCGAAGCTCAAAGATCTAGAAAAAGAACAACAAAAAAACCCCAAAACCAGTGGAAGAAAAGAAATAATAAAAACCAAAGCAGAAATAAATGAAATTGAAACTAAAAAAACAATCCAAAAGATCAATGAAAACAAAAGCTGGTTCTTTGAAAAAAATCAATAAAATAGACAAACCCCTAGCCAGGCTCACAAAGGAAAAAAGGGAGAAAGCACAAATAAACAGGATCATCAATGAAAGAGGAGAAATCACAACGGACACAGCAGAAATCAAAAGAATAATCAGTAACTACTATGAACAGTTATATGGAAACAAGTTTAACAATCTAGAGGAGATGGACAAATTCCTACAACTCTACAATCACCCAAAGCTAGATAAAGAAGAAATAGAACACCTAAACAGACCAATTACAAGCAGCGAAATTGAAATAGTAATCAAAAACCTCCCCAAAAACAAAAGCCCAGGACCTGATGGATTTACAAATGAATTCTACCAAACATTCAGAGACGAATTAGTGCCTGTCCTTCACAAACTCTTCCAAAAAATTGAGAAGGAAGGGACAATACCAAACACGTTCTATGAAGCCAACATTACACTAATACCAAAACCGAACAAGGACAACACAAAAAAGGAAAACTACAGGCCAATCTCCCTAATGAACACTGATGCAAAAATCCTCAATAAAATTTTAGCCATCAGAATCCAACAATGTATCCATAAGATAATTCACCACGACCAAGTAAGATTCATTCCAGGGGCACAAGGATGGTTTAACATCCGAAAATCAATCAGCGTTATCCAACACATCAACAAAAAGAAATATAAAAACCATATGATAATATCAATAGATGCTGAGAAAGCTTTCGACAAAGTGCAACACCCATTCATGATAAAAGCCCTTGAAATTCTTGGGATACAAGGAACATACCTCAACATCATAAAGGCCATCTATGACAAGCCAACAGCCAGTATCATTCTCAATGGTGAAAAGCTGAAAGCAATTCCATTAAGATCTGGAACAAGACAAGGATGTCCACTCTCACCACTGCTTTTCAATATAATACTGGAAGTCCTAGCCAGGGCAATAAGACAAGAGAAAGACATCCAAGGAATCCAAATAGGAAAATAAGAAGTCAAACTATCACTATTTGCAGACGATATGATATTATACATAGAGAACCCCAAAAACTCCACAGAAAAGCTAATTCAACTCATCAATCAGTTCAGTAAAGTGGCAGGATACAAAATCAACACGCAAAAGTCAGTAGCCTTCCTATACACAAACAATAAATCTGAAGAAGAAGAAATCAAAAAAAACATTCCTTTTGTTATTGAAACAAAAAAAATCAAATATTTGGGAATAAATTTAATAAAAGAGGTAAAGGACCTATACAAAGAAAACTATAAAACACTGTTAAAAGAAATAGAAGAAGACACAAAGAAATGGAGAGACATCCCCTGCTCGTGGATTGGAAGAATAAACATTATTAAAATGGCCATTCTTCCAAAAGCAATATACAGATTCAATGCTATTCCAATCAAAATTTCAATGTCATTCTTCAAAGAAATAGAACAATTATTGATGAAATTCATATGGAATCACAAAAAACCCCGAATAGCCAAAGCTCTCCTGAAAAAAAAAGAAGGGAATGGAGGCATTACACTCCCAGACTTCAAACTATACTACAAAGCCATAATCATCAAAACTGCATGGTATTGGAACAAAAACAGACATACAGACCAATGGAATCGAATGAAAATCCAGAAATAAACCCACAGATTTATGGTCAACTAATCTTTGACAAAGGAGCAAAGACTATGCATTGGAGCAAAGAAAGTTTGTTCAATAAATGGTGCTGGGAAAACTGGGTCGCTACATGCAAAAGAATGAAGCTTGACCACTACCTCACACCATACACAAAAATCAACTCAAAATGGATTAAAGAACTAGACATAAGACCTGAAACCATAAAATATATAGAAGGAAATATAGGCGAAACACTACGTGATTTGCACATCAAAGACATTTTTACAGACACATCACCCAAAGCAGTGATAGTGAAGGCGAAGATAAACAGCTGGGACTACATCAAATTAAAGAGCTTCTGCACAGCAAAAGAGACAATAACAAAAACAAAGAGAAACCCCACCAACTGGGAGAACATTTTTGCACCCAACACTAATGATAAAGGACTGATCACAAAAATCTGCAAAGAGCTGATGAGACTCAACAACAACAAAGAAAATAATCCAGTCAAAAAATGGGCAGAAGAGCTAAAAAGAAACTTCTCTGAAGAGGAAATGCAAATGGCCAACAGGCATATGAAAAAATGTTCAACATCACTTGTCATCAGGGAAATGCAAATCAAAACTACCATGAGATACCATCTTACACCAGTGAGAATGGCACATATTAAAAAAACTAGCAACAACAAATGTTGGCGAGGGTGTGGAGAAAAAGGAACTCTTCTGCACTGTTGGTGGGAGTGCAAACTGGTCCAACCACTGTGGAGAGCTGTGTGGAGATTTCTGGACCTACTAAACATAGAGCTTCCATATGATCCAGCAATTCCACTCCTAGGTATTTACCCAAAGGACACAGAAACATCAATTCCAAAGAACACCTGCACGCCTATGTTTATAGCAGCACTATTTATAATAGCTAAGCTTTGGAAACAACCCAAATGCCCAAAAATAGATGACTGGATCAAGAAGATGTGGTACATATATACCATGGAATATTACTCAGCATTCAAAAAAGATAAACACATGCAATTTGCAGCAACATGGATGGCGCTGGAAGGGATCATGCTCAGCGAAATAAGCCAAAAAGAAAAAGAAAAATACCAGATGGTCTCACTCATAGCAGGAATCTAGAAAACTTAAATAAGGGACCAGGAAAATGAATAACTATAAGAAAGTGAAAATCAAAATCAACAAAAAACTATGGACCAGAGACACTTTTTTGGGGGCGGGGGCGGGAGGGGAGGGATTGGGGTCAGAATGGGGGGGCTGCAATTGTATGGGGAATATAACAATAAAATTTATTATTAAAAAAAAAAAAGAAATCTGGAATGTGATTATCATTGAATTACCATTTACTATAAATCATTCTGTATGCTTTAAATGGGTGAATTGTAAGGTATATAACATATGCTTCAATAAAACTTAAGGTATGCATCACATACTATGTGCTGCATATTGGGAAAAAAATACAGTATTACATATGACAGTTGAAAAAAATGAAAAGTTGGCTAAATTATTAACTTATTTTTCCCTTCTCCTTTTCCTGTAAAAATGGCCTAGGTGATGTCACTCTTAGATATCTCAGAACAGGGCCATAATTTTGGAACAGAACTTTGAGCTACTCCGTGTTCTTAGATCATTCAGTTAGCAAGTACCTTCCTTCCCACCCCCCACCCCAGTCAGAGTTATTTTTTTTCTAACTTCAAAGAGAAGCTGCTGATGCAATTATTCTTCTTGCCTTGAATCAATGTGGGGCAGATTTAATAAATGACAGTTGTAAAGTGCTGTGAGGTATTTAGAGAAAGGAGCTAGACATGGTGTATAGAGGTTTAATGACTAAAAGTCCTGCTTTCTGCTTTCCAACTGTCACCTCTTCCTTGTGTTCATTAGTTTTATCTGTGGGAAATGCAGTTGGCCACATCAATGAGCTAGTGAGTGAACTTTCATACATCAAGTCTACTGATAAACTAAAGACAACTTCAATTTTGGATGGCAAAAATAATGAAGTCGGTACCATATTCTTGCCTCTTTCCTTAATGTCATTAAAAAAGATATGAGTTGTTCTCCCCAAACACACCATTTTCTGAAAAAATTATTTCTTCCAAGTACTTCAACATACTTGGCTTAAAAAATTGTGGAACATCAGAAAAGCACACTTGTATATTTTTGTTATATGTTGAAAAAGACTGGTTTAAAAACTAGTTAATCTAATGCATCAGTGCTATTGTCAAAATGATTTAAATTATTTCCTTGAATAAGTTCCCAGGAATGAAATGAGTGTGATGTGTTGTAGTTATATATCCAACTTTATAAGAAATCGACAGTTTTCCAAAGTGATTGTACTATTATATATTCCCACTAGCAATGTATGAGAGTTTGCAATAAATGAGTCAAATGACAAGAAAACTTTAAGCTATGAAATGATATAACTAGAGATGTGTGTACACACACACACGCACACACACACACTTCTAACAGGAGGAATGATTTAAAAATTCAGCTCTTTATGGGGAGTGATTTAAAATTTCAGCTCTTTACATAATGTTATATAGTATATGCCTGAGTTTTAGGCAGTGCAGCTTAGCTAATTGGAGCAAGGAATTCAGGGATCAGTTAGGCAGCTTGAGTAATACTGCGATTTATGTGGAACATAGTAAGGATTTGAACTCAGACAGCTGGGCAGGGATGATCAGGAAGAAAGAAATAGGAGATTGCAAAATGCCATTAACTTGAAGCAGAGATCAAGAAAGGAAGATTTGATTCTTGAAGATCAAGAAAGGAAGAGAATTAACAATGATTTGATATATGGGGCTGTTGTAACTAAACAAGACATTTATAAAGCAATGAGATGTCAAGAAGAAATTATTTAGGGGAAATCAGGGCAAAACTGATGCCTATTGTTCAGATATATTATGTGGATAAAGACTTATATGCCAGGTCTCTAGGTTAGAAAGAGAATATAGGATTAAAGATGCAGGTTCAGGGAGTCATATCCACAGCATTATAACTGAAGTGCTGGGGAATGTTTGAGAGGGCAGAGGGAAAACTGTGATTTGCTGAACTCTAGGAGAGTACGCTGAATATCACTTAGATGTATAAAACTTGGGCCTCCGCGGTGGCACAGCGGTTGAGCGCTGGGTTGTGAAGCTGCCCGCAGCCTCTGCAGCGCTGGTTCAATCCCCGGCTGCTCCCCGGCCACCAACGGAGGGTCCCACATGGCACACAGACCTCTCCTGCCGCCCGCTGCTCCCCTCAGCAGTATACTTTTGTCCTTCTGACTGCTCTGCTCCCCGCTCTGGCTCTGGTGAATTCTCTCACCCTCCCGCGCTTCTGACTGTACCCAGTGCTTGTATAAATAAATAAATAAATAAATAAATCTTTAAAAAAAAAACAAAAAAACTGGAGGAAGAGGGACCTCAGCAAGGAATAGCAGGGGAAAAAGGAAAAAGGAATTTAAGATTGTGGACTCCTTGAGAAACTCAGGAAAGAAAGAAACCAAATCAGAGGCTTTAGAAACCTGTTTTTATTACATTTTGCAAAATGATTTGCTGGAAAACTATACAACTCATGAATTTTATGTTCAGAAAGATTTTTTTTTAATTTACATTCAAAGAAATTGATGATCTCTTGGTGAGCTAGGGAAATGGCCACTGAGCTTGTATAACAAGTTTCTCAGCATTTTGATCTGGTGTTATTAACAGTTTAGCAAACTAGGCAGGGTTTCAAATAAACATGTGGTCATGAATGATTGAGACTATGTGGCGAAACTTTATGGGGAAGAGCACACACACATACATGAACATAAAGTGAAGCACTAATCTTTCATCAAAGGCAAAAATATAGTGCCATGTTTGTAAGAGATTTTTTTGGTTTTGGTTCATGGCATTTGGATTAGTAATTATATAAAGAGATCACAATTAAAACCATACTCCCCAAGGTAGAAGTACTACCTAATGATAAAAATATCTGCTGATTCAGGTCTTCCCTCCAATAGTGCACCCCTGAGGAGGGCCAGCCGGTTGCACGGTTATTTCAGAGCAGGTATTCCTTGAAGATGTTAATGCTTATGTCATCAGATGTTTTCATTTGCAGATTGTGACCCTGTTTACTTGCATCCCATGATTATAATCATAATTTTTATTGGTTCATTTTATGAACACACAGCTTCCTTGCTGTCCTTGTGGGGACCTTCCTGGGTGTCTCCGGTAGTTTTTAATGGAGGCTCTCATAAAATGTCTCCTGAAAACAGCTAGAGCTAAAGTGGACAAACATGCAATGTATCTGAAAATGCTTTTCCTGTCTGAAGATGTTTGGATTAAATAATATATTTGTATCTTAGCCCCTCTTTCATTCACCCCAAACACTGCTTAGCCCACGTGCCTATCACTGAGAGTTGAGACTAGAGAGCTGAGATGTGTCTGAAGGTGAAGAAAGCAATTTCTGCCTTATGAGCAGTTTATAAAGTTATCTAATATCAATTTTTTTAAAAAAAATCCATTTTAAGACAGGGGCATCTTGTCGTATAAATGGGACATAGAGGATGTTAATGTAGCAGATTCACCACAATCCTATGAAACTGTAATGCTACTGAATCTAATCCTTAAATATTTTTAAAAATAGTGCTCTCAGAGACATCCCTCAGAATACCAAGGAGCTCACATCTAAGCTGGGATCACTTCTTCCACTCTCCATACCTTTTGAGAGAGTGAGAGGTAAAAGCAGAGCTCCCAGAAGCCAGGGAGTCCAGCTGGATGAGTCAGATTCTTACAGGATTACTCTGAGGGAATGGTGTCTTCATTCTGTATGCCAGTTTCTTTTTCTTTTGAAATACAAGGGGTAATTTGTTTGTCTCGCTTTCCATTGCCTCTAAAAACAGTCAAATTCTGGCATGCTGACTCCGTTTATTCCAGTGATAGATTATTTGATCTGTCCAGGAAGTGTCCTTTAAGACTGACCCTGCTAAATTTAGAGAGTCTACTTAGTCTCAGGTTCCACAAACTCAAGCTGCTTATTAAAAACCTGTCAGTTGGAAATAAGACCATAGATCTGGCAGCCTTTTGCTGAACCGTTTAGCTATAGAAACATGCCCCCTTTACCTGAATAGGGTATAGTTTTAGTTAGTTATTGAAAGGGAGATTATTTGTAGTCATACATATCACCATAGTAACTGGATTTTCAAGGAACTGGAACTTAAGTTATACAAAAACAGATTTACCTAGCACTGACATCACTTTTGTTATTTATTTATTTATTTGTTTGTTTGTTTGTTTGTTTATTTATTTATTTATTTATTTGCATAGAAGGACTGGGGTGTAAGCCAGAGGTGCAGGGGGTGAGAGGATTCACCAGAGAGAGAGTGGGGAGCAGAACAGGCAATTGACTAAAATCCACAGCAGTGGGCAAGACAGGAGAGGTCTGCTGTGCTATGTGGGTCAGCTCCCTGGTTGGGGATCCAACTCAGGCCATGGTAGTGACGTCACTGAGACTTTACCCGTAGGCCACCAGCGAGGCCCTAGCACTGGCTTCAAAAGGATCACATGGGAGAGTGGGAGAGGCTCATGGATTGCATGCCATTTGATTGCTTCAAGGTATGGAGGAAGCGATGAATAGTATGCATGTTCATGCCAATATGTTGCAACATTAAGACAAATCATATGTATCCCACTATTGACTTGCTGGAAGCCAGCCAAAGAACAGTCTCTTCTTGCACAATTCTGTGACTTAAATTAATTCAGCATTTATGAATATACAAAATTAACATTAGATTTGATTCTTTCAAAAAAATTAAATAGCATTCTAGAATTTATTTAACTTAAAACAGGACATGTTTCTCCTCCCTACTCCTTCCCCCTATACTGTGCAATGTAGGGAGAGTGTTCTTGATGCTACAGTAAAGGCACAAAATGTGTAACAGGAATTTCATGGGCAAATCAATGTCATAACTTAGAATTCAAAGGAAATGAAAATTATAAATTCCTTGAATCATAAGAAGGCCTTTTGGGAGAGATATTGCAATGACTCTAATTTTCAAATGAAGAAGCAAAGTGCAATTTAAATTGAGCAACTTGATGTAGGTTACATAGATTGCTGTATGTGGGATTGAGAATAGAAGCCAAATATTTTTTAATTAATTAATTTTATCAATTACATTTTTTCTTACATCATTGTAGTACCCATATTTCTCCCACCACCTTATCACCCATGAACCATCACTATATTCTCTTGTGTTCACCCCTCTCCTGTTTGTACCCCCTACTTCCCCTCCTTTGTTGTAGGCCTCAGATGTATGGTCAGCTTGCTGGTTTTGACCTTTTCTTGACCTTTGTTTGGTTTCTCTATATTCCACATATAAGTGAGTTCATCTGATATTTATCTTTCTCCTTCTGACTAATTTCAGCTAGCATCATCCCTTCCAGTTCCATCCATGTTGCTGCAAATGGCATGAGTTTGTCTTTTTTGATTGCTGAGTAATATTCTATTGTAGAAATATACCTCACCTTTTGATCCATTCATCTCCAGCAGGGAAGACAAAGGAGAAGATAAACAGCTGGGAATACATCAAACTAAAAACTTCTGTACGGCAATAGAGATAATAATCAAAACAAAGGAACATCCTACTGAATAAGAGAAAATATTTGCACATCATACAACAGAGAAGGGATTGATATCAAAGATTACTAAGAACTTACACAACCAAAACCAAAAATATCCAGTCAAAAAAAAAAATGGGCAAGAGAACTAAAAAGACACTTCTTCAAAGAAGAAAGGCAAATGGCCAACAGGCATATAAAAAATATTCAACATTACTAGTTATCAGGGAAATGCAAATCAAAACCAAAATGAGATACCATCTCACTCCAGTGAGAATGGGCCACATCAAAAAAATGAAAACCAGAAACAACAAATGCTGGAGAGGATATAGAAGCCAAATATTCTGACTATTGAGCCAGGAGACTAGGAGAAACATGAAAAATTAAAGACCCAGAGGTTCTATAACAGTTGTTCACAATGTAAAGGATAAAACAAAGTGAATAAATGTGACCCAACTAGAACATACTTACAAGAGCGGCAAGGGTTTAGAGTTGAGGGTGAGTATTTCCACTGAATTTCCTTTTAAATTCCTTAGTAATTTTTAAGACAGAAGATTTCTAAAATGTGAGATATGGTTTGTGAGATGGCATTTTTTTAAATACAGAGAAGTCTACAGACAGTATAAAAGACATCCTTGGTTGACAATTGACAACAGAAACTTTTTTTTAAATTTTTATTTTATATATTTTTTACATCATTTTTCATTTTTTGTACAATGTATGCATTTTTCTCTTGGTTATCGTCCCTGTAAAATCCTTTCTCCCCCGTTTTGATCATACTCCTTTCTCTTCCTTGTAGTATGTCTCCATTATTATTACAAGTGTCTTCAATGAACATGTTTCAGTCCTTTGAGACATTTACCAAGATGTGGATTTGTGGGTGTTAGGGTAAAATCAATTTCAGTTTTCTAGATGTTGCTGAATTATTTACTCTAGTGATTTGATAATACTGTCACAAACAATGATTTCCCCTAGAAAATACCTATAGTCGATAGTCATTTACTATTTTTTTCCACACAGAGCAGAGCTAAAAACATTGTTTTCTGTAGGGAGCATAGTAGTTGTGAGAAGAACACTTTGAGAAATGTAAAATCTGAAACTACTACTAATTTATTAAGGAATAACCTAGATCAACATCTCAGAAAGAGATCAGGAAAGTCATCTTATAGTATGGGAGAATTTTTATTCTCCCATGTATTAATTAGAAAATCCAGTTTTAATTTTCCCTCTGGAAGTTAGTTTGGCTAAAATAAAATAAAACTAGGGGCCTCCCCAGTGGCGCAGCAGTTGAACGCTGGGTTGTGAAGCTGCCCGCAGCCTCTGCAGCACTGGTTCAATCCCCAGCCACCGGTGAGGGTCCCACATGGCGCGACAGACCTCTCCTGCCATTCCTGCTGCTCCCCTCAGCAGTGTATTTTGTCAGTCTGCCTGTTCTGTTCCCCACTCTGGCTCTGGTGAATTCTCTCACCCTCCTGCGCTTCTGACTGTACCCAGTACTTGCATAAATAAATAAATAAATAAATAAACAAACAAACAAACAAACAAATAAATCTTTAAAATAAAATAAAACTAACCCCTTTAAAAGTAAAAGCAAAGTGATTTAATAAAATAGTAGAAATAATATACTACCAAATGAGGGTGCTAGTTTAATTATGTGAGAAACTGAAAATTGTCTAAAATTTAGATTTCAGAGAGTATTTCTTAAGCTGTGTTATAAAACTGATTTCTATAGTTAAATCATAAGATATTTTATCTGCATAGAAACATTTCTTCTACATATCAGCAAAAACTCATGGTAAGATGACTTCAAAATCAGACACAGGGCCTCCCTGGTGGCGCAAGGGGTTGGGCACCGCACTGTGAAGCAATCTGCAGCCTCTGTAGCACGAGTTCAATTCCCGGCCGGCCAGAGAGCAACCCACATGGCGAAGTGGACCTCTCCTGACTCGCCTACTGCTCCCCTCAGCAGTGTATTTCAGTCATTCTGCCTGTTCTGTTCTTCACTCTGTCTCTGGTGAATCCTCTCACTCCTCATGTCTCTGGCCTGTACCCCAGCTGTTGTGTGCATGAATAAATAAATCTTTAAAAAAAAATCAGACAATTTTTTTTTTTTTAAAACAAGGCCACTTGTTTTGCAATCAAATAACCATGATATCATATTTAAGTGTGAATTAATTTAATTCTATATAGTCTTTTAAGTCCCAGAGTATTTTTAAATGATCTAATAAATCCTTAACACTAATGACTTAAAATTTGAGGCAGTCAAAAATTTAACATTCTTTTTTTTTTGAATCTCAATATCTTACCTGCTGCCCCCAATTTATTGGGGAATAATTAATAATTAGCCAATATAATATTAAGTATGTACAATATAATGTAAATATAGATATGAATACCTGTATGTGTATCTATGTGAATTCACACAGTTCCCTCCTTTTTGATTTCAAGGTCATGACCTTGGAGGACTTATGATCAAGACTTTTATGCATAAACTTTAAGAGAAGCATCTCCAACTCAAGAAGATGAAGATTCTTCAGGGAGGGACTCTGGGGCAAGTCCTGAGCAAGCAGGAGCTTACATGCTAGTTAATATCTAAAAAATACTTGGCATTTTCTTATATGCAAGAAAATTAGTTATTCCCTAGACCCTTGATGCAGAAATCTCATGAATATACAATGAATTTATGATTATTGTAAACAGTACATATTTCACTGAGGACTGCTGATGCTTCTGAGGAATTGTACTCAAGCTTTCCATCCTAATGTCGTCTGCTGTGTAGGTATTGTGAATCCAGCCTTGGTGGAACAAGATCAGAGTCAGTTACACAGTCATCTGAGGAAGTCAACTGTGAGCCCTAACTTAAGTAATGGCAATTGCTCTCCATGTATCTGGTCAAAAAAGCAAGGGGTTACCCCAGTGTGTTTCCCTTGTCCCAAAGGGGCTTTTGCACAGCATCTGAATATTTCTTGTTCTGTAGTGAGGAACATAGCAGTAGTTGAGAAATATTAGTAAACCAGAAAACATAACCCAATCAAAAAATGGACAGATAAGAGATAGACACCTTCCAAAGAAGACATACAGATGGCCAACAGGCACATACCCATCATCCTTTATCCTTAGGAAAAGGCAAGTTAAAACCACAGTGAAATATAATCTCATACCTGTGAGAGTGGCCTATATCCTTTTTGACAGAAACCACAAATATAGGCAACAATGTGAAGGAAAATGAATGCTTGCACATTGTTGGTGGGAATGCAGACTGGTCCAGCCCTTGTGAAAAGCAGTGTAGAGGGCTCTCAAAATATTAAAACTAGATCTACCCTCTGATCTAGCAATTCTACTCCTATGTTCTATCAGAGGAATGCAAAAGCACTAATTCAAAGAGATGTATGCCCTCCTATGTTACTTGCAGCACTATTTACAATAGCCAAGTTACAAAAGCAAGCTAACGCCCAAGGATAGATGAGTAGATTAAGAAGATGTGGTATATTTACGCAATGGAATACTCTTCAGCTATAAAAAAGATGAACTCTTGCCATTTGTGATGATGGATAGAATGAGGGGGTAATGCTAAGCAAAATAATTGTGAAAGGCAAATATCACAAATACATTGAATATAAAGAAACAAAACAACGGGTTAATCAAAACCAAACCAAAAGCATACCCTGGAAATCTCATTGTAGAACTGAGGCTCCCAGAGGAGGTGGGAGCAGGTAGGAGAGGGGGGAAAGGTACAGTGGACTATGGAGGAGGACCACAGATGCTTGGTGCGGTGTTTTAGTATACAGCGGTATAAACCAATATTACCTAATGAAAAACATTAAAAGGTATAAAAAAGAGAAAAGTTCGGAAAGGAGGAAGAACTAAACTACAAAAGAAAAAAATTTTAAAAACCAATTTTCAAATACAAAAAGATGCCTATTTTTAAAGAAAAATCTCAAAATACATAACATTTTAAAATAAATTTTAAATGATGAAAGTCCCCTTTAATGTTCATTTATTATTCAGTTGCACAATTATGAAATAAGCAGACTATATTTTCTACTAGTTGTGTTGCTTTATCAATGTAAGTATAACAAATTGCCATACTTACCTCTCTTGCTAAAATTATGTGTCCCTCTGTACAGTAAAAGAGACATTAACCAAAACAGAGAGACAGCCCACTGATTGGGAAAAAAATCTTTGCACTCCATTCAACTGACAAGGGACTGATCACAAAGATTTACAAAAAACTCACATGGCTTAACAAAACCAAAATAAACAATTCAGTCAAGAAATGGGCAGAAGAACTTAAAAGACATTTCTCCAAAGAGGAAATGCAAATTACCAACAGGCATATGAAAAAATGTTCAACATCCCTGATAATCAGGGAAATGCAGATCAAAATCACAATGAGATACCACCTTACATCAGTGAGAATGGCACATATTAAAAAAACTAGCGACAACAAATGTTGGCAAGGATGCGGTGAAAAAGGAACTCTCCTACACTGCTGGTAGGAGTGCAAACTGGTCCAACCACTATGGAAAGCTGTCTGGAGTTTCCTCAGTCTATGAAAAATGGAGCTACCATATGATCCGGCAATTCCACTACTAGGGATCTACCCAAAGGACACAAAAACATTGATTCAAAAGAACACCTGTACACCTATATTTATTGCAGCACTATTTACGATAGGTAAAACCTGGAAACAACCCAAATGCCCCAAAATAGGTGACTGGATCAAGAAGATGTGGCATATATACACAATGGAATATTATTCAGCAATCAAAAAAGATAAACTCATGCCATTCGCAGCAACCTGGATGGAGCTGGAAGGAATTATGCTCAGTGAAATAAGCCAGAAGGAAAAACAAAAATATCGGATGGTTTCACTTATAACAGGGATATAAGGGAACCAAATAAGACATCAGTGTAAAAAAATAATATTACAAAACACAACAAAGCAAAAACAGACAATCATAAATCAGAGACATACTGCAGGGGAGGAGGAGGGAGAGAGATCAGAGGGAGGGAGGGAGGAGCACAGAGGACTGTGGTGATGGTGCACAGGTGCCTTGGAGTAGGAAATTCTATGGGGACTCAATCTGAGGAGGTGGGGGGTAGCAAATATTGTTTAAAAATAAAAATAAATAAAAATAAATAAAATTATGTGTCCCTGATTTTACAAAAGGATTAACCTATCCATTTGGGGGTTTGGCTTATTATGATCATTATTTGAAAAATTCAATTGAGACTGTGAAAACTTGAAATTTAAAACAATAGTTAAAGATATCACCAGGAGAAACACTTGTCCACACCCCTGGCCAGGTTATTCCTGTGGTTCAGTTTCTGAAGCAAAAAATGTTCATTATTTATATAGTTTTCATTAGCCCTTTCTTTCTTCCTGAGGAAAGATTTCCCAATTTTGCATCCCACTTAAGCTCACCAAGCATAATGTTAAGAAGTGACATTGTAAGAAACCTTCTCTAACTTAAGGATTCCATAATAGGATAGCACAATAGAATATGAAAACTTCGAGTTCTGTGAGACAAACTGGTCCTCCTAAAATTCATCAGCCTGGTCTGATTTTAGGAGTTCCCAGAGACCCCCTTCTTCCTAGCTCTGGGTCTGTGGCCTGTTGAATTTCTAGGAACTGGTATTTTTGAACAGGTCTTCCATTCCTGGACTCCGTATTCCCTGCCCTTGGCTCTAGACATTTTTTTTTTTCATCATATAGTTATCACCTATTTTTAAAAACATTTTAAATTTATTTTTGCATAGAAGAACTGGGGTGTAGGCCAGAGGTTCAGGGGGTGAGAGGATTCACCAGAGACAGTGTGGAGTAAAATAGGTGGCTTGACTGAAATCCACTGCTGATGGGAGCAGTGGGTGAGACAGAGGTCTGCTGTGCCCTATGTGGTCCGTTCCCTGGCCCGGTATCGAACTCAGGCCATAGAGGTAATAGTGCTGAGACTTAACCCCTAGAACACCGGGGAGTCCCTCACCTATTTTCTTAAAGGGAAATATCTAATTTCTCTCCCAGGATGCAGTCTAGACTCCAACAAAGCATATCCCAACACTTCAGGAATGAAGTCATAAAATTTTGTCCCAAGAAATGGAAACCAAAATGATTCTTCCTAATAGATGTAGTACTTCTAAATCTTATGTATGTTCTATTTTTGTATTTTATGTATATCTAACATGTTTAAAATGACAATATTAGGCAGTTCTGTATGTGAAAATGTAGGTAACTCGTTGGTCAAATGAGAGAAGAAATGTGAAAAATAAAACCTGGGTCTTCAAGCTTCAAAAATGTGTAAGAGATTCATTGCTATTGTCTAAATGAACATATTTAAAAGCTCATTGAAAATCTCTGGATGAAGAGGATTAAGAGTTAAACTACCTTGTGTTTATGTAAATGTCACTTTGGCATGTGAGCATGACATGTGACGTGATTTGTGACCTGAACTTCATCTTGTGCAATTAAGGACATCAGCTATCCTTCTACATAATCTTTCATTAGAAGTAGTAAGTGAGAGAAAATAATAAGAAAAAAATACTGGCAGGCAACTATAAATCAGAGACATTCTGTGGGGGAGTGAAAGGGAGGGGGATCAGAACAGGGATGGATGAGCACAAGGGACTGTGGTGATGGTGCATGGGTGACTTGGTGGTGGGTATTTTATGGGGACTACACCTGAGAGGAGAAAACACACATTGTACAAAAATGAACAATGATGTAATATATATATATATATATATATATATATATATATAAATAATATTTAAAGAAAAAAGAAGTAGTAAGAGAGGGCGGAGCAACATGGCGGTGAGGAGACGCTGCGAGTAAGATCTCCCATTAAAAAAAGTTAATAGGGAGGAAAAGCGGCAGGTCCCAGTGACAACTGGGACACGGAAGATAAACGGACGACTCCAGCAAACTACCCAAAGAAGAAAGTTGCCATAAAAGAGGACTAGAAGGGAGGAAAGGGCAGAACCCTGCTCTCCTCCCCCACCCACAGAGTCGGCACTCTCCGACCGGCAGAGAGGAGGAAAAAAACAAACCAAAACGACCAACAAGAACAAACTACGCAGCAAACGGGACTGTGAGTGGAAAGGAACTATTTCAGCCACCATACCCCGTGAACAGGAGCTGCGGAGAACCCTGCAGGATTCGCCGCGGAGGTGAGCTCCAGGCGCCATTAAACAGAGACCCCGCCCCCCAGGAGGAGGCCAGGACCAGCACACAGCCCTGGGCCACCCGGTAAGATTGCATGGAAAAGCGGCAGGCTAGAAAAGCAAACGCGGATCGGGATCGGGATAGGGATAGCGCGGAAAAGCAGCGCGGTTGAAAAGCAAACGCGGATTGGGATCGCGGCTGCCCAGGTCCCCGCGCCTGCGACCTAGGCTTACAGAGAGACGCGCGCGAAGACCCTCACTGAGGTGAAAGTCCCTCACTGAGTATCCAGGAACCAGGCACCCAGGCACGGGAGTGGGGTGCAAAAGACGCCATTCTGTGGACACTGAACTGGGCTACAGCCCGCGTCCTGGACCTGAGGGCTTTGGAACTGAGATCCGGGGCACAAAATTCGGGGCGTGGGTTCTCCACGATGGTGGGGCACAAGGCAGACACAGCACCCCAAAGCCGTTGAGGTTTACCCTACCATTCCCGCTCTGTTTCCTGTCCCACGGGGTGAAAAAAAAAACAAAAAACAGCTCCCCAAGGGCTCTAGGAGAGATCTCTGGCACCACCTAGCGACTTGAAACCAGCAGAGGCTCCTGGAGGAGCCAGTGGCCTGCTGGGAAGTTAGCCCACGCCGGGCCCCTGCCGACCAGTAGTCTGAGCCCACAGGGGGAGCGAGTACCCATAGCCGGGGCAGACCAGGATCGCAGAAGAGTGTGCCTGAGACTGGACACGCAGGGAGTGTGTCCCGCATCGCCATTTTAGAACAGGGACATTTCTTCAGTAAAGACTGCCTGCAGAAGGCTCCCTCAGGACCCAGAGGTGAGCCGGGGAAGTTCGCCCACACCAGAACACCTCTGGCCTGCAGTCCAAGCCCAGAGGGGGAGAGGGAACCCACCGCCGGGGCAGACCAGGAGCACAGGGGAGTGTGTCCCCACATCGGCATTTTAGAACAGGGACCTTTCTTCAGTAAGACTGCTTGAAACTGACAGATGGCTCCCGGAGGAGCCAGAGGGGAGCAGAGAAGCTCACCCAAGATGCCGGCCAGTCCCAGCAACACAGTGTCCCAATGCATACGGCAAATTAGAAAACAGACAGTAGGGAGTAGAACAACCACACGCAACATAGCGACTCCTCAGGGAAGAAGCACACCACAAAAAGAAAACCAGCCCCCAGATTGCAACGACAGTAACTTGGAAGAACTTCTGAGCCTTCCAGAAAGAGAATTTAAAATTGCCATGATTAAAAAAATGACAGAACTCATAAAGGAAAACAATGATAAGGGAAAAATAATCAACGATCAGAAGAATGAAAATGAGTCCCTAAAGAGGGAAGTAAAAGAAATGCAGGAGATCAAAGCATTAATGGAAGAACTAAAGAATTCTGGGAAAAGCAATGAAAGCAGAATAGATGAAATGGAAGAACGAATAAGTTCTCTTGAAGACACAGAAATAAAAAGAACCAAAACAGAAAAGGAAAGAGAAGTATGAAGGAAAAAGAATGAAGAAAGACTTCGGGAACTATCTGACACCATGAGGAAAGGAAATATAAGAGTTATAGGAATACCAGAAGGAGAGGAGAGAGATGTAGGAACAGATAAAATATTCCAGGAGATAATTGAAGAGAACTTCCCAAATGTGAAGAAGAAGCTGAAAATTGATATACAAGAAGCAAGAAGAACACCAAACTTCCATGACGAAAGGAAAAATACAGCAAGACACATAATAGTGAAGCTCCCAAGAATCCAGGACAAGGAAAAATTAATGAAGCTGACAAGAGGGAAAAAAAAAATAACATTCAAAGGAAAACCAATCAGGCTGACATCAGACTTCTCTGAAGAAACACTACGGGCAAGGAGAGAGTGGAAGGACATAGTCAACAGACTCCAAGAAAACAGATATCAACCAAGAATACTCTATCCCGCAAAGCTTTCCTTCCTCTATGAAGAAAGAATATGGACCTTCCCAGACAAACAGAAACTATGGAACTTCATTACCAATAAACCCCCACTCCAAAAAGTACTACAAGGAATCCTAAAGCCAGAACCTCAGAGGGACAAATAACAACGAAAGAAGGCAAGGAAAAAAAAAGATATTAAAAGAATAAATAAAATCAAAGGAAAAACAAACACAATGGCAAATACAGATGCTAACATATCAATATTAACCCTAATTGTAAATGGACTAAACTCTTCAATAAAAAGACACAGAGTTGCAGCCTGGATTAAGAAACAAAACCCAACCTTTTGCTGTCTCCAGGAAACACATTTAGCTACAAAAGATAAAAATAGACTCAAAGTTAAAGGATGGAAAACAATCCTACAAGCAAATGGACCAAAAAAGAAAGCAGGAACAGCTATACTTATATAAGATAAAACAGATTTCAAACTCAAAAAAATAAAAAGGGATCCCAACGGTCACTAAATTATGATCAAAGGGATAATACTTCAAGAAGAAATAACACTCATTAACATATACTCACCAAACGAAGGAGCACCAAAATATATCAGACAACTGTTGTCATCTCTGAAAACAGACATCAGAGAAAACACATATGTAGTGGGAGACTTCAACACACCACTATCAACAATGGATAGATCAACAAGACAAAAAATAAGTAAAGAAACTAAAGCTCTAAATAAGGACCTAGAGCATTTGGGCTTAACAGACATCTATAGAACACTAAACCCCCCAAAAACGGAGTACACATTTTTCTCAAGCGCACACGGATCATTCTCCAGGATCGATCACATACTGGGGCACAAGACAAACATCAACAGATACACCAAGATTGAAATCATACCAACCATCTTTTCTGACCATGAAGGCATCAAGCTAGAAATAAACCATAAAAAGAAGGCAAGGAACTTTCCTACCTCATGGAGACTAAAAACCACACTACTGGAAGACCACTGGGATTAATGAGGAGATCAAAGAGGAAATTAAAAAATTCTTTGAATTGAATGACAAGGAGGACACCAATATCCTAAATGTATGGGACGCAGCAAAAGCAGTAATAAGAGGAAAATATATAGCAATAGAAGCTCACATCAAGAAACAAGAAAGAACTCAAAGAAACAACCTAATCTTGAAGCTCAAAGATCTAGAAAAAGAACAACAAAAAAACCCCAAAACCAGTAGAAGAAAAGAAATAATAAAAACCAAAGCAGAAATAAATGAAATTGAAACTAAAAAACAATCCAAAAGATTAATGAAACCAAGAGCTGGTTCTTTGAAAAAATCAATAAAATAGACAAACCCCTAGTCAGGCTCACAAAGGAAAAAAGGGAGAAAGCACAATAGCTAAGCTTTGGAAACAGCCCAAATGCCCCAAAATAGATGATTGGATCAAGAAGATGTGGTACATATATACCATGGAATATTACTCAGCATTCAAAAAAGATAAACACATGCAATTTGCAGCAACATGGATGGCACTGGAAGGGATCATGCTCAGTGAAATAAGCCATAAAGAAAAAGAAAAATACCGGATGGTCTCACTCATAGCAGGAATCTAGAAAACTTAAATAAGGGACCAGGAAAATGAATAACTATAAGAAAGTGAAAATCAAAATCAACAAAAAACTATGAACCAGAGACACTTTTTGGGGAGTGGGGGGTGGGAGGGGAGGGATTGGGGTCAGAATGGGGGGTTACAATTGTATGGGGAATATAAAAATAAAATTTATTATAAAAAATAAAAAATAAAAAAAAATAAAAAGTATCATAAATTTGTGGTTTAAAAATAAATAAATAAATAAATAAATAAATATACCAATGAATATAGAAGGAAAAAATTAAAACAATTCAGGTCAGCAAAATCCCAGACACCAACCAATGCCCATGTCCCTGTTTTGGATCAAGTTTTGTTTTGTTTTGTTTTGTTTTTAAAGATTTATTTATACAAGCACTGGATACAGTCAGAAGTGTGGGAGGGTGAGAGAATTCACCAGAGCCAGAATGGGGAACAGAACAGGCATAAAAAAAAAAGAAGTAGTAAGTGAGAGTTTGAGTATATGAATTGGATTCTAAAAGAATTTAGTTACTGAGAATCCATTTTGCAGATTCTAGTCATCTCTTGGTCAACCTTCTGGAAGTTCAACACCCTATCTGTGAATTGCCAATTGAAAATACTATCTATTTCTTTACATCTTGCTTTATTGAAAGAAGAATTTAATGCAAATAATAAATATAAGTACTAAAAGAATATATATGTTAGGAAATTCAAGAGTATACTAGAGAATCAGTATCTGGGAAAGTAATAATATTGTCAGTCTCTCAGAGTAAGAAGATAAAACTGATTATCTGTTTAATGGTGTCAATCAACACCTGGTTTGTAAGGTCTAATAGACAGTTGAATGGCATAATCTATGTCATACATCTGGCACGTCACAGAGGTCATCAAATGTTAGTTCCCTGCCTCCCAGGAAACTGAGGAGATGTGGGTTTGTCATAGAACCTTGGATCTGTGGTGATGTTAAGACCTGAAGTTGGTGCTGGAGGTTTGGCCTTTGTTACGACTGTAAGGATAAAAGGGAGGGATGAATTTGTACTAGCAGAGTTTATTGTGCTTGTGTAAATCCTTTCTCAATACACTCACCCAAGAAAGAAAGGGTGTAGACTGAACAAAACAGCAATGTTTGGGTCTGTGTGCCCCCTGATAGGGGAGAAAATGCCCAATGGAAAGAAGATATGGGAGACCAATTTCGGTTTAATATAAAGGAATATAAAGGAATATTCTTTTTTACTAAACTTTTAAGTTTTCTTACGTCGTTGTTCATTTTTTGTATAGTATTTGATTTCTCATCTCAGGTGTAGTCCCCATAAATCTCCCACTGCCTCATTACCTGTGAACTGTCACCATAGTCCCTTGTGCTCTTCCCGCCCCTGTTTTGACCCCTCTCCCTCCCATCTTGATGCTTCAGGTCTATAGTTTGCCTGCAAGTTTTTTTTTTTTTTTTTTTTTTTTTTTTTACACTGCATCCAGTTTCCTATATTCCTCCTATAAATGAAACCATCTGATGTTTTTCTTTTTCCTTCTGACTTTTTTCACTGAGCATAATCCCTTCTAGTTCCATCCATGTTGCTGCAAATGGCATGAGTTTATCATTTCTGATGGCTGAATTGTATTCCATTATGTATATAGACTACATCTTCTTGATCCAGTCATCTGCTTTGGGGCATTTCGGTTGTTTCCCTATCTTACCAATTGTAAACAGTGCTGCAATAAACATAGGAGTGCAGGTCTCCTTTTGAATTAATATTTTTGTATCTTTTGGGTAGATTCCTAGGAGTGGAATTGCTCGAGTTTCAGTAATTTGAGGCTCCTCCACACAGCTCTCCATAGTATTTGGGCCTATTTTCATTCCTATCAGCCACATAAGAGGGTTCCTTATTCTTCCTCCCCTGTTTTTTTTTTTAAATTTTTTTTTTTTGTTTATAGAGGCATGTTTTTATTTATTTATTTATTTATTTTATTTGTTTGTTTACTTATACAAGCACTGGGTACAGTCATAAGCGCGGGAGGGTGAGAGAATTCACCAGAGCCAGAACTGGGAGCAGAGCAGGCAGAAGGACTGAAGGACACTGCTGGGGGGAGCAGCGGGTGGCAGGAGAGGTCTGCGCGCCATGTGGGACCCTCCGTTGGTGGCCGGGGAGCAGCCGGGGATCGAACCGGCGCCGCAGAGGCCGTGGGCAGCTTCGCAACCCAGCGCTCAACCGCTGCGCCACCGGGGAGGCCCCTTCCTCCCCTGTTTTGACCAGCATTTGTTGCCAGTTTTTTGAACATGGGCCTCTCTCACCAGTGTGAGGTGGTATCTCATTGTGGTTTTAATTTGCATTTCCCTGATTGTAAGTGATGTTGATCATTTTTTCATATGCCTGTCAGCCTTTTGCGATAAGGAAGATTCTTCCGACATGTGAAGCACAACAAATATGGTATATGTTGCTTCAGGAAACTGACTTTTTCATTCCTGGAGATGTTTGCATACAAGCTGGACATTTATTTGGCTGGAATGATTTTGAAAGGATTCAAGAAATGTATGACTGCATGAACTGCTTGAAATTTCTTGCCATCATCGTTTTCTGGTTTTCTGATGAAGATTCATCGAATAAAGGGAATATTAAGCAAGTTTTAATCTCAGGAATGACATAGATCTCTAGAGAACAGAAATAGACATTACTGCTCACCTCTGTGCTAGTCCTAATATTTATCCTCACCTGTCATTCTTATCCTGCAGGAAGCTCCTGTCTATCCCATTACTTCAGCTGGCAATTTCACCATTATCTTTGACTCCCTCCAATTACCATTCTCTCCTCAAATGAATGCAACTGACAAATTCAGATGTTGTTTTTTTATAACATGTCAGGATCTATTTGTAGATTGCTTTTCTAGCTCTTAGTCCTTTTTTTCCTTTCAGCAATTTTTTTTTCTTTAATACATGCAATATATTACTACCCCAATCAAAACTTCCTACAGTTTTCCGAGGTAGGGTCTCAACTTTTATCTCTTTTCTTTTCAGTTGCTTTCAAGAGTCTTTGCCAACATATCATGCAAAACAATTTGCCAACACCTTTTTCCTATTCTGTGTTCTATTTTGTTTTGTTCTCTAAGCTCTTGAGTCCTCACATTGTTCCTTTCCCGATTCATGACATTCTCTGCAGTCTTTTGATTTTGAAAAAAGTAGATTTAATACCTACAAAGCCACTCTTTGTTTTCTCTTTGATGTTTCTGTGGAAAGCTTAATCTTCTATGATTCTTTTAAAATTCCCTAAGGGAGAAAAGTCAGTTAAAGTAAATATTGGAAGTCAAAAGAAGTAAGGAATAAAATCTCACTTAAATGGTGTGGTGCTGTCTGCTGAAGTTTGTGGATAGATTATGATATGGTTGGTTCTCAAGAAGAGATAACATCTTATTAACTGGCTGGACCATGATTCTCTCTTCAGTTGGCATACTTTCAAAAGGATTTTTTATTGTTTGCATCTCAGTGTACAGAAATTTTGGAGCTCATGATTTTGATTTTTTAATTTTATACATTTTTACATCTTTCATTTTTTTTACAAGATTGATTTCTCCTCTCAGGTGTAATCCCTATAACATTCCCACCACCTGTGTACTACCAGTGACCCATCACCATCATCTCTTGTCTTCTTCCCTCCCCTGTTTTTTTTTTTTTTTCTTTAGAGATTTATTTATTTATACAAGCACTGGGTATAGTCAGAAGCACGGGAGGGTGAAAGAATTCACCAGAGCCAGAGTGGGGAACAGAGCAGGCAGACTGATGAAATACACTGCTGAGGGGAGCAGCGGCATGGCAGGAGAGGTCTGTGCACCATGTGGGGCCCTCGCCAGCAGCTGGGTTTCGAACGGGCGCTGCAGCCCAGCGCTCAACCACTGGGCCACCAGGAGAGGCCCACCTCCCCTGTTTTGATCCCTCTCTTCTCCCCCATTCTCCTCCCCTCACCACCTCTGCTGAATGTCTCCAATTTATAGTTTGCCTCAGTGTTTTGTCTTTTTTTCCCCAATTCATTGTTTGATTTCCTTATATTTAATTTTTTGTTATCATTTGCCTCTAGAATATTTTATGCTTTGAAAGTTGTCTTCCAGTATTACATAATCTCATTGTATACTTACCACTAACTAGAAGAGTGGGCAAAACAGAATTTTTTCATTCCCATTTATCAGATCAGATCACTGGTCTTTAGCAATTAAGGAATTTTATGAAGGCTGTAACTCTTCACAATGCATTCAGAACTGGAATTTAAATCTTTTGCCCAGCCCAGTGTTCTGTAAGATTTAAATATTTCATTAAGTTTCAGCAGCCCATTTACCTTCTCAGAATTCACTTTTCTCCCTAATGTATTTTAGTAAAAAACCCATCATTAATTACTATTTGTGCAAATCTTACATGAAAAAAAGTCTGGCAATCTCTAAATCTGAATATGATTTGTACATTTTTAAGTTACCAGTTATTTGACTAACAGTATAACTGCCTGCAACAGACATTCGATTGATAGACTCTTAGGAGAGACTCTTATTTTCAGTATTTCACTCAGACACATCTGCTGAATACATTGAGGAAAGAATGCATTTCAGCTGAGTAGGGTACTTAGAAGTGGAAAAGAGTTGCTCCAATCATAATTCTTTTTCTATTTTAATTTCCACGTGCCAGGGAAGCTTGTCTATTTATCACCTCTCTCAGACAAACAACCTTTATACTTAAAGGATTTTTAACTTCTTAGAGCCTGATGACTAATAAATCACTGTAAAGTTATTCCAACATGGAAAATAAACATTCTTTATAACTCTGCAGCACTTTTTACTTAATATCAAGGTTTCTCCCTAATGAAATAGCATTTTTATAGGAATAAGAACAGTTAGAAAACTTTGAGGGAAAATCAGAAATAAGGCAACTTATTCTTAGGCTGAATATTGAAATCACAACAGGAAACACACACATATTCACTTTCCTTGTTTGAAATAAATATGGAGTTTGAGAAAAAATGCTGTGTATTACAGTTCCCATGGGAAAAAAAAATACAAGTTTGCCCTAGTACTGTAAGTAGAGTTTCTGAAAAATAACAGAATAAAATGTATTTAAAAAACAAAAAGCTTTTACTCCAGGCTATTCTAATGAAGAAAAAGTGTTCCAAATGTGAACTAATGAAGTACAAAGTAATGAATATTTAATTTGTATAATTTACCAAAGTGCTTTTAGAAATCAGAGCTACATTCTTCATAAACATAATGTTCGTTAGGCGGTAACTGTAGCTTGCATCCAATTACCATATCGCTCCTGTATAACTTGAGCGTCCTGTGACACAGAGAAACAGCCGGAGCTATCTGCAGCGCAAAGATAGAAATGATGGAAAAGGAGGCAAAAAAAACTGTTTGGGTGGCGAAATTTGACTAATTTACCTTTGGCATGGAGAGCATAGCAGACTTTGTATCACAGAAGAGAGGACAGCACTTGCCTGGGACCCAGAAGTTTCCATCTGGGCTCACCACCCTTCTCAACAGCATTTTGAGAGGTTAAAATAAAAACAAAATTACTTTGATGGCTCAGTGGGACACATTATTGCATTCTTAAAGGTAAGAGGAGTGCTACTTAAAACCTGACTGATAACATGTCAGATCACGCTGAGCAGTTTTTAGTAGAAACAAACTTGCCATGTGATATGAATTCTAATGTGGCCACTAAGACTGCTTGCAGAGACTTTGGAGTCCAAAAAGCAGCACTCTTGTCTGTAATTATAATAGGAGACGATTATTTTTTCTCTTGAAGCACATCTCCTTCCCTCTCTATTCTTTTATCAACTTGGCAGCCAAATTGCCCCTGCTCTGAAGGGGTGGAGCCAATTTCTCCATTTTTATTTGTGGAAAATCTTGAAATCTCTGCTGAAAATCAAATTTAGCAGCACAATACATGATATTCTGGCAATAACGCAGAATAAAGGAAAATTGACTGAAGATGTTTCTTAACGTTGAAAACTCTCCTTTCCTATTCTCTTTGCTTTGTAATGTTTCTCTTCAGTTATTCTGGGTCTCCATAATTCAACATGCGAGAAATCATTAAATATTATTCTGGTGTTGACCCAGTTGCTATTACTAATTTCACCCCACGTCAACCAATAGGAGTCACAGAGTAACAGAAACAACCTCTTCCTTGGGGAAATGGTGTAGGTATCTGATTCATAATAAAAGAATAATAGCGCTACCTGAGAGCTGCAAAGAGTTTGGGGATAAGGTGCAACAATTGAATACGAATTAATATGGGAACCATTAGCGCATAAGCCTGCCAAGGATTTCCATTAAGGTTTTTAGAGGAAAATGATTTTGACAAATTATATATTTTATGAGCAAAAAATATGCAACCTGCTGCATTTGGCCCATTGTCCTTCCATTCCTGAAAGGAATTGCATTGCTGTGAGTCATAGTAATTGGATTCCAATTCCTGCAACAGCACTGTCGATTAGCCAGGATGCCCGCCTGGAAACGCTTAGTGACAGCTGGCAGGTATGGCCCTCTGGGAGCCCATGGGATTGAACTTAGATCCTGTCCGAGGGAAGGGAGAATCTCTCAGGAGGGCATTTTGGCAACTTTAGGTTATCATTTAAAAAAATTGATTGGCAAAGCTCTTTCATTTAACTTGTCATTTAGAGAAGCGGGGAAATGCAAGTTTACTTTAGAATAGGAATAAGCTCATCATCGAGATAGCTAAAACGAATACATTATGGGACTAAGTCCTGGAGGAAGAACTTGCTAGGGTATTAAATGCCACACCACACAAAGATTATGGAATTTTAGTGTTAGTTAGAGGTAGGGTACAAAGAACAAAAAACCTTTCACCTATCTTGACCTGAATAAATGAATTTGAGGATAAAGACAACCATCCAGAATACTTTATAGACTCACAATATTTTATAGCATTGAAGGAACATTAAAGAATTTAAAGACTTAAGTTTATTTTATTTTTTATTTTTTTATTTTTGTGGGACCCTCGCTGGCAGCCGGGTAACGAACCAGCGCTGCAGAGGCTGCGGGCAGCCTCACAGCCCAGCGCTTAACTGCTGTGCCACCAGGGGAGACCCTTAAAGACTTGAGTTTAAAGCATGAGCAGGAAATCTAGTTGAGGGTATTGAAGTAGTCAAATGACAATAAAGGAGAAAATGAAGAAGTGAGACTTGTGTGTTGTTATATTATGGGAGTCACTGAGATTGCCGATAGTGAGACAAAAGAAAACTCTGAGGGAAGAGGAACGTAAGGGAGCAGGAGGGAGCAGGAGGGAGCAGGAGGGAGTAGGAATGCAAGCATCTTTTTATGTGTACTTTGTAGTTGAATTAAGGGAAGTAAAGGCAATTCTTGTATTCTAGGGTCTTTATTTTTCAAGTAAGAGGCAAAAGTTAAATGTGCTGACAGAAGGACATACACACAGATTTGGGGGTTTTATAAGAGTGAAAAGTCAGGGAATATGTATAATAAGAACCTCATGAAGTTAGAGTCAATTAGAGCTAAGTAACTGTCCAGCAGCTTTGGTAAGTCAGTTATTAGTTAACATGGGTTCGTTGGGATGTCAGCTGGTGCCACTGTGTTCCTTTTTCTAACACTGTTCCACAGTCAGTAGTAAGAGCGGAGTGATTTGAAGTTTGGTATCTCCCAGCTCTGGAAATGGCCATGATGGATATTTTCAGGATCCAAGAGGCCTTTAAAACACCAAAGAGCAAGAATTTATAAATATATGTTTGTATACAGGATACATGGAGTGGGGGGTGGGGAGAGATGACTTTAGGAAAAACCAAGTAGTCCACAAACAGGAATCAGACAGACCTCATGTCTCATGTCCTTCACTGTACTGCCAGCTTTATGATCTTGTTCAGTAAAATTCTCGTAACTACTATTATCTGGAACAGCCATTTGGTGGATTATTTGGAAAAGATCCTGTGCAAGAATTCAAGCATCATTTTGTGTTCGTGTATGTTCTAATATGCTTAGTATACAATGCAGAAATCTTTGTGGGGGGAGTCATTATGAATATAACTATGTTTGAAAAATTCTTTATCTTCTCTTTCATGTAAACCACACACATAAAATATCAACTATAACTTTCACACACTGGATCAGAGTGCAGAATTCTTTTGGAATTCTCTAATGTTTAAATAAATGCCACAATGATGCTGTGATGTTTCATTTAATGTATCTAGTTGACTGGGTCATGGAGTGTCCAAATATTTGACCAGAAATTATTCTGGGAGTATGTGTGAGGATGCTTCTGAATGAGATGAATATTGAAATTGGTAGACTGAGTAAAACAGATTGCTCTCCCTAATGGTGGGCCTCGTCCAATCAGTTGAAGCCCTGAATAGAATGAAAAGTCTGGGTAGGAGGAAACTCTATCTGCCTGACTGAACTGGAACACTGTTTTTTTTCTGGCCTTTGATTCAGCCTGAAGCATTGACTCTCCTTGGGTCTCAAGCCTGTAAACTCTTAGAATGAAAAAACATCTTGGATCTCATGTGTCTCTAACTTGCCAGCAGCAGATTTTGGGACTTCTCAGCTTGCACAATTATGTGAGTCAATTCCTTATAGTGCACATGCCCATGTGTACACATACACACATACACACAATTGGTTTTTTCTCTGGAGAACCCACAATAATTGAGATGCCTAATTTGTCAGCAATTATTCTTTTATTTTTTATTTTTTTTGTGGGACCTTCACCGGTGGCCAGGGATCGAACTGGCCCTGCAGAGGCTGCAGGCAGACTCGCAACCCAGCGCTCAACCGCTGCGCCACCAGGGGAGGCCCTATTCTTTATTCTTTATCAATGGTCTTTCCAAAGCTTTCAATTTCCCATAAATATAATTTCTTTGCTCTCATTCTCACATCTTACTAATATACATATTCTTTAATTAAATGATGAAACTTCAATAACAGCTACACAGTCATGATTAGTTTTATTTATTTTTTTTGTCACTAGTAAATTTTTTTCAGGGAAAATTTCTATTTTTATTTTATGTCTTTAAAATTATTTTATATATTTTTACATAATTTTTCATTTTTGTACAATGTATGCATTTTCATCTTGGTTATGATTTGTTTTAGAACAAACTCAAGCTGTGAAAACAGGCGGTTCATTAGAAGAGACTTTTGACTATACGTAGTGGGAAAAAATATGATTGTAAACCTAATTGTGAATGACTAAATCTCCTTCATGTGTGAGCCTCTTATTTCAGGTCCAGTGATGCACATACACATATATGAACTCCGTAATCTCCGCACACTTCACCAGATCTGACCCACAAATGATGGAGGCAAAGAACAGATACTCTGCTGGTGGGAATTGCTACAAAGAGACTCTATTCCTTCCATAAGTTTAGGTTGGAAATCAAAATAAGATACTGTAATTCATTGTAGTGTGCTCTTCAAGACTTAGATCAATAACTTGTGCAATTGTTTTACTTATAAAGCAAGTTAGGAGGCACATGATTTTAGGGTTTGAATAAAGTCACTGTCTAGTACTACCATGTATTGCTAAAGATTTCTAATCTTCCAGACCAACTCAGAGGTATCCCAACCTATTCTTTCCTGGGCTTTCATGTATTCCTAATTCTTACCTTGCAGGAACCAACTTATCTATCTCTCTGTCTCTGTCTCTCTCTTTTAAAGTCTTCAGAACACATATCAAGACTGTAGCTTTACAGTCTTCCCTTTCTGGATACTTTCTCTCCTGGTATATACTTTGGATGCCTGTATATATGTAGTGTGGCCATTTACACTGCTACCATTCAGACAATTTAGCCCACAGTTGTCTGAGTTAGACCCATGCCCATGTTATACTGAACTTTTGGTGAAAGGAGGGAAAACATTTTGAAGTATTATTGGAATTAAACTAGAAAGAAGTGATCATAGGACCCAAGCCAGATTTTGGGGATGTACAGTGGACTTAGAGAAAAGGGTAGGGCCAAAATTCTTGTAACAAAAGTAAGATGTTATGCAATGAGATATTATGGTCAGCAAAGAATTATATTCCTTTTTAGGTAGCAAAAAGTAATTTCAAGTGATGAGATTACTGGTGTACCTGACAGGCAGGAACAATTTTTGGAAATATTTTTGGCACATACTTGGAAATCAAGTCCAAAGATTTGTGCTTACTGTTTCTACATAATGAACCTATTGTTAATCAAAATTTTCAGTTTCTATTTTATGCTAATACTCTTGTTGGCAGAAAATATTTTCATGAGACTATGTCTGAGGAAGCTAGAGTTTTACATTTCCGGATCTGTATCTCAAATTTCTACTTCCCATTATCATGAATCTGTGGAGAAGCCAAAAAGATGTTAATTCATTGTTATTAATAATCTTGGAAGAATATAAAACAGAGTTCCATGAATTCAGTTAATGACTATATATAGCCCAAGGTTAGAGCACTTAAAAAGACGTTAAGGGAGGACTTTCAGGGGAAGAGATCTTTTACAGGGAATAACCCAGAACATCTAGCGGTTACTACTGCATTCATGATCTAAACACTATGTGTGGGGCTTAAAACTAATGAGAATATCAAGCCTTGCATATCTATTGTCCACTTGTAGAAAATATTTTAGTGATAAGTTAATTATGATTTAGGAATTGTTTTAGAGAAAGGCCATTATTGAAGGTTAGTAAATACATCTCTGCATAATTGCCCTTGGGACCAACTGTTTTGTTTTTTGTTTTTTCCTTCCAGAAGGCTCAGTACTAGGAAGCAGCAGGAAAATGCTGGAAGTCAATAGAAACTGCAAGTCTGGGAATCAGGAGGTTATACTAATTAGCATTAATGAGCAGTGATTTTATGTACTCAAATAGGTTGATTTTGTTCCTATGACATCAGGACTTCTATCAGGCTAAATAACTTCCTTCCTGGTCTTTATTGTACAGACTTAAAAAAATGTTCAAAGTCCCTTTTCAGAGGTTGGCTTCAATGGCTAAATGTGACTTATTCTTGCATAATCCTGGTAGCTACAGAAAACTATAAAGTTGCACTCTGATCATTACTAGCTAAACTTGCTGCCCAGTTACTTAGCTCTCTGGGTCCAAAACCAAGGTTTCAGAAATACATTACTTCAACCTGCAGTCCAAACTTCTTTCTTTTATTATTATTCTTTTATTTTATATGTTTTTTACATCATTCTTCATTTTTCTACAATGTATGATTTCTCCTCTTGGTTATAGTCCTCATGACATTCCCACCACCATTTCACCCGGGTACCATCACCATAGTCTCCTGTACTCTTCCCACCCCTGTTTTGATCCTACTCTCCAGTACCTCCCCCTGCCCCCCTGTAGAATGTCTCTTGTTTATAGTTGCCTGTTGACTTTGATGTTTACTTTATTATAATTACTTTTTCCTTTTTCCTGATCCCTTATTTGGATCTTCTACATTCCTTCTAAAAGTGAAACCATCTGGTATTTTTCTTTATCTTTCTGGCTTATTTCACTGAGCATGATCCCTTCCAGCTCCACCCATGTTGCTGTGCATGGCATGAATTTATCTTTTTTGATTGCTGAATAATATTCTATTTTGTACATGTACCACATCTTCTTGAGTCCAGTCATGTATTTTTGGGCATTTGGGTTGTTTCCATAGCTTACCTATTGTAAATTATGCTGCAATAAACATAGGGGTGCAGGTGTTCTTTTGAATTAATGTTTTTGTGTCCTTTGAGTAGATACTTGGGAGTGGAATTGCTGGATCATATGGAAACTCCATTTTTAGCATTTTGAAGAACCTCCAGACAGCTTTCCATAGTGGTTGGACCAGTTTGCATTCCCACCAGCAATGTAAGAGAGTTCCTTTTTCTCCACATCCTCACCAACAATTGTTGTTGCTAGTTTTTTAGTATGTGCCATTCTCACTGGTGCGAGATGGTATCTCACTGTGGTTTTGATTTGCATTTCCCTGATTACAGTGATATTGAACATTTTTTCATATGCCCTTTGGCCATTTGCATTTCCTCTTTGGAGAAGTGTCCTTTTAGCTCCTCTGCCCATTTTTTGATTGGGTTATTTACTTTGTTTTTGTTAAGTTTCATCAGCTCTTTGTAGATCTTTGTGATAAGTCCCTTATCAGTTGAATGGAGTGCAAAAATTTTCTCCCAATTGGTTGGGTGTCTATTTATTTTGGTTAATGTCTTTTGCTGTACAGAAACTCTTTAATGATGTAGTCCCAGCTGTTTATCCTTTACTTCACTATCTTTGCTTTGGGTGATATGTCTTTAAAGATGTTACTGAGGTGTATGTCATGTAGTCAAACTTCTTTCTTTTAAATGGCAGATTATTTTAAATGCCATATTCTCAGAGCCAGATTTATCCTAGCTAAATAAAGAGGAGGAACAAATATTTTTTAAAATATGAATATTCAAGGAAATAAATATACAAATGATGCTTCTTTGAATCATCTGTATAATTGCTTTAAACTCCCATTTTATTGTACCAATATAAAAGACACAGTTTACATTTCCCAGTTTATAAATTAGGAGGACTAAATTATTTATTTCTCTAACTGCTTTAAATCATAGTTAATGATAAATAATTACAAGTAATCCTCAAAATGAAAAATATTTAAAAATGATGCATTTAGAGCATTTTACTGCTCTAAAGAAAGCACAGAAATATACCTTATATTACAGTGGGTAAGCCCTTCCCTGAAATCTGAAAAGAATTTTGCCTCACTAGTTAGAGAAAAGTTCATCTATAATTGGCAGCATTGAGTGTTATTGCCTTTGTGTCACTTAAACAGAATAGTACTTGCTCAATCTCACAAAGCATTCTTGAGATTTTTGTCACTAATCTAACAAAATGAAGTTAAGCCATATTTTGGAGAGGCAATAGTGTATGTAATATAGTGTTTAAGACTAAAAGCTTGAAACTGGCCCAGCCACTATGGAAAGCTATTTGGAGGACCCAATCCTCAAATTACTAAAAGAGGATCTGCCACATGACCCAGCAATCCCACTCCTAAGAATCTAACCAAAGCACACAAAATATTAATACAAGAGGAAACTTGCACTCCTTTGTTTATCAATAGCACTGTTACAGTAATTAAGTCATGGAAACAACCAAAATGCCCCACAGCAGATGACTGGGTCAAGAACATGTGGTTTATATATACAATGGAATATTATTCAGAAATCAAAAATGATAAACTCATGCCATTTGCAGCAACATGGATGGAGCTGGAAGGGATCATGCTCAGTGAAATAAGTCAGAAGGGAAAAGAATAACATCGTATAGTTTCACTTATAGGAGGAATATAGGGAAAGCAAACAAAGGGTCAAAAAAAGAAAAGAGACAAAACTTGCAGGCAAACTATAGATCTAAGGCATCCAGCAGAGAAGGAGGAGGGAGATGGCTCAAAATAGGGGAAGGAAGAGCACAAGGGACGATGGTGACTGTTCACAGGTGATATGGTGGTGGGAGATATATGGGGACTACACCTGGGGGGAGAAACCAAATATTGTACAAAAATAAACAACCATGTATGAAAAAATAAAGTTTAATCAAAAAAGAAAAGACTACAGGCTTGGGGTCAGACAAACTAGGCTGCATTATTATTCCAAACTATTGGTTCCCTGCAGGATCTATTCTGTGGGCTCTCCCCATGGGAAATATCCCTTAATAGAATGTTAAGCAAGAACTTTAAGGT
Source organism: Talpa occidentalis (assembly GCF_014898055.3). NCBI lineage: Eukaryota > Metazoa > Chordata > Mammalia > Eulipotyphla > Talpidae > Talpa > Talpa occidentalis. The sequence continues at coordinate 45,850,942 of NW_023601653.1, forward strand.
ACATTTCCTGGTCAACCACACATACTCTTTCCATGACCCACCATATCCCAGGTACAGACTACTCCTTTAGCTTAAGAACCTGAATGAAGGATATGAGGAACAGGGCCATGATTCCCTGTAGGCAACATTATGACATAAATTGAAAATGAACTTTGATAAGTTCTGTTAGTGTAATCAACTGGGAATTTGGGATGTACTTACCACCATACTACCCTGCTTGGAATTATACTGAAACTCGTATTGGAAGTAGAGATTCCTACTGTTAAAAAATGCCTCAAGTGGGGCCTCCCTTGTGGTGCAGTTGTTAAAGTCTCAGTGCTATTAAGCTATCTCCAGCCACTGCGGCATGAGTTCAATCCCTGCCAGGGTCTGTCAGCCGCTGCTCCCCTCATCAGTGTATTTAGTCAATCTACCTGTTTTGTTCCCCACTCTGTCTCTAGTGAATCCTCTCACCCCCTGCAGCTCTGGCCTACACCCTAGTTCTTGTATGTATAAATAAATAAAATAAATCCTTACAAATACACCTAAAGTAATGAACTGTTTGAGGACTATACAGAGGGAGGTAAAGAAACCACTATGTAGCAGGAAGCCACTTAGTGATACATTTAGCTAAACAAACAATGTATTTAATTAACTTGTGACTTTAAGTGAGGAAGTGGGAAAATAGAATGCCTGTAGCAAAATTTGGTCACTATTAATTGTATTTGACAAGGTATTTAAAGAAAAAGATGAGTCAGGCAACAATTGACTAATTTGCAAGAAGTAAAAAGGAATAGAAAAAAAAATCTAGAAATTCTCAGATTTGAAATGTTGAACACAAAACTGATGAAACTGAGAACAGTTTTTGCTATAAAATGTATTAAGCCCAACCTACTGGGAATAACCAAAAATAAATCAAGAGTGAGGCAAGCCGCCATACCCTTTTGTTGAAATCTCAGAATCAATTCAGAGGATGTCCAAGAAATTCTTTCAAATGGAAAATATGGCAAAGAGGCTGTCACAGAAGCCAAAATTATAAAAATTAAAGAGAGGCATATCTGGATACGACCTAGAGGTGTGGCCAGTGGCACGTGGAACTCACTGGATTGGAACAAATACAAAGTCAGTCTTCTGTGGGCAAGGACTTGGCTGCAATAAGTGTGCGACCTCCAAGGAGGGCAATTTCCAATGTGTTTCCTAGATGCAATCTAGGAGGAAAAGAAAAACAAAGATCTTGCAGGGGGCAGAGTCAAGATCATTGAACATTTGGAGGATAGTAGCTGGAGAGCAACTTCCAGGAAACAGAAACAGAGTTAATAAAACAATGTCTTCCTCTTCTTGTACTCATTGCCCATGCCACTCCAGGCTTATTGTGGCTGACAACTGTGAGGTGTTATATGTTTGTTTTCTTTCCAAACAGGAGCATTTACTTCCAGTGTCCTTTAGTGGACTCCTAATATTTCCAGTGTGTGCAGGGATATACCTATAAATGTGTAACAACTATCTCTGTAGGGGAAACTGTCCTGATGTATAGCATTTGCCCATCTGTGTGTAAGTACTTCAACCATGGTCAATTTTAAACCACCAGTATGACATTTGCAAAATTCCTGAAAATTTAACAATTGGCTCTTCTAAGGAGATGCAGCCCCTCTCACACACCACTGGCAAGTGTGTGTGTGTGTGTCTGAAGCTGACATTTAATTTTTCTTTATTGATTCATTGCTCATAGTGAAACTGTGCAAACTTGGGGAATGCCACAGTTCGTGGGTCCTCACCCCTGCACTTATAATTGCAAGACATGACCCAGACTCACAGTGCAAAAACAACAGGGTTTATTTACAAGGGGGAAATTGGGAGAGATTAAAAAAAAAAGGAGTTTCTAAGGCTATAAATGGACAGCTACTACCCTAGAGAGTGTCTATAGTGTCTAGTCATCCAAACCTTGTCCCTCTGATGACCACCTCAAACTGATGGACACTGGTAAGTGTGGAGCAGGACCCAACTCACAGTGGCAGCTGGAGGTAATCACAGGTGGTGCTGCTGGAGCAGGAGACAGAGGTGCTAGAGGTGGCCCAAGCACAGGCCTGCAGTGCCTATCAGGAGGTGGTGCTGGTGGCTGGGGAGGTAGGAGCAGAAAATGAGGATCTGAAGCAACAACTTGGCGATCAGAAGTGAAGATCTTCCCAGCATAGAGTTTTCAACAGGTTGGAGGTTGAAGACAGGAGCTGATGGTCTTCCCAGGAGAGAATGTCTCAACCCTGGCTTTCAGGGTCTCCTCACTCCTCTCTTTGTTCCCAACAGCAGCATGGCTTTCAGACCCCAACCCCACCAGCATGAACTCAACCTGCTCCACTAGACCTGTGCCAGGGTCAACCTCCTGGTCACCAGGTTTGCCTGTGAGTGCAAGGGTGCAAGAAGCCAGGTCTGCTTTGTGCACTACCCAACCAGGAAGCTCGGTGCTTCTCTTACAATAGGTCTCAAAACCACAGGAGACACATCCAGAGCTGGAGACTAATACAGAATCAGACTATCAGCCTGGTCTATATAAAAATAAAACTTCTGGGTTTAGGGGGTCAAAAGGAACAAACTCCCACTTATAAAATACATAAGTCATGGGGATGTAATGCACAGTGTAGTGACTATAATTAATAATACTGCATGGTCTATGTGAAAGTTGCCAAGAGTAAATCTTAAAATTTCTTATCACTAGAAAAAAAATAGAACTTTATGTGATAACAGATGTTAACTAGACCTATTGTGTTGTTCATTTTGCAATGGATGCAAATATTGAGTCATTACAATGTACACCAGAAACTGGTATACTGTTATAGCTTAATTAAAAAAAAAAAAAAACCCTATTCATTGTTGGGGCTTTTTCATGATCAATGTCAAAAATGAGAAAATTGTTGTCAAACAGGTCTTCATGATTTTAAAAGCAAAATGTGCTTTAAGTTCTTTTCTTGTCTTTGCATAAATATTCTCACTTTCCATCAGTCAAAACCACCCAGTTACAATACACAGTAATTATTCAAATTGTTGCTTTTGAATAGTCTTTTAAAAAATTAGACAAAATCAGCCAGTCAATAATTTGAAGCCAGTGTTGTAAAGTTATATATATATATATAAAATGGATTTTTTTAAAAAGATTTATTCATCTATTCACACAAGCACTGGGTACAGTCAGAAGTGTGGGAGGGTGAGAGAACTCACCAGAACCAGAGCGGGGAACAGAACAGGCAGACCGATGAAACACACTGCTGAGGGGAGCAGCGGGCACGGCAGGAGAAGTCTGTTGTGCCATGTGGGACCCTCGCTGGTGGCCGGGAACTGAACTGGCACCGCAGAGGCTGCAGGCAGCCTCGCAGACCAGCGCTCAAGCACCGCGCCACCAGGGGAGGCCCTAGATTCTTTCTAATGATTAGTTTTCAACTATTATTTATTATCCACCACCATCACAATCACTTTATCCAACCCCCCTACACCCATCTCTTCATCTAACCACAGTTAAGTTATTAATGTCTACTCTTTTATTTTATTTTGCTTCATCTAATGGTTTCCCTATGTTACCCAGATATGTGAAATCATTCAATATTTGTCTATATCTTTCTGCCTAGCTTTGCTTCACATATCCCATTGAAATTTCTTACATTTTGCTGCAAATGACAACATTTCATCTGTCCTACATATGTCCTTATATGGTGTTATTCCTTTGTGTCTCTACACCATACAGCATTTTCAGTTTTTTGAGGAAGTTCCATAGAGCTTTCCAAAGTGACTATATTAGTTTATATTCCCACCAGCAATGTATAAGAGTTCCTCTTTCTCCACATCTTCATCAACACTTGCTGCTAGGAGTCTTTTTGATATTTGCCATTCTCACATGTGTGAGATGTTATTTCTCTGTGGTTTTGATTTGCAGTTCCCTCATTAAAAGTGAGGATGAGCATTTTTGCATGTTTGTTGGCTATCCGTGTATCCTAATTGGGAAAGTGTCTAGATCCTCTACCCAGTTTTTGATTGGGTTTTTTGTTTTTTGTTATGTTGGATGAGTTCATTGGACACCTTGGATATGAACCCTTTTTTAAATGTGTGATGTGTAAATATCTCTCATTCAGTAGGCTGTCTTTTTATCCACTAATATTTTCTTTCTCTGTGTAAAATATTAAATTTTATGTAGTCCCAGTTTGTTTGTTTTTATGTCTCTTGCAGTTGGGGTCTAGTTCCCACAGACATATCTATCATTACTGCCCGTGCTTTTTCTATGCCTTTATGGCTTTGAGTCTTATATATATATGTCTTCAATTCATTTTGAATTGATTATTATGTATGGAGTTCAGAGTGAACCATTTTTTCCAACACTTTGTTGAAGAGACTCTTTTGTCTATTGTTGAGTCTTTCTATTGAAATTTTTAGTTCAGTTATGGAAATTTTTAAGTCCATTATTTCTATTTGAAACTTTGTTATGTTTTCTCTATCCTTGTACTGTTTTCATCAATTGTTTTTCTTGTTTATTTCAGTTGCTTTAAACTCTTCATCAGGTACATTAAGTAGTTCTGGGGGATTCATATTTTTCACCAAGGTTTTTTTTTTTTTTTTGTTGTTGTTGTTGTTCTATCATTTATGGTAGATTCCTATATCTTTAATTTTAGCTTTAATAGGTTGAGATAAGGTGCTTTCTTTACTTGTCTTGGTATTGACCTCATATTAATATTACAGGTTGCAGGATCCTAGATTCTTGTCAAAGGTCTTAGAATATTTGTTATTTTATAGATTGCTATGTCTGTTCTCATTTGGGTAATATGATCATAATGCCAGCAAGGGATAGAAGTGGGAGTAGGGCAGTGAGGACCAAGAGGTTGCAGCTAGCAAATCCCAAGATTCCAGGATTCCTGAAGTACTGTAGGTTTCCTATTTGGCTGGGGGTCTCTAAAACTACCACTTTCTTTTGATCAGTTCCTCAGTCAATCATGTTGCTACTTTTCCTACCCTTGCTGTTCTGTTGATGTCCTTGCACAAATAAAGTTCATTCAGTCACCTCTAGGTGTCTTTATCTGCTTATTGTTTTATTGTGGATGCATGAAGGAGGCATGCGTGGTGTTTTCATTCTTCCATCATCTTGCCTGATGCTAATATCAATTTTTATGTATATCTCTGTAACTTGTAATTTGGTATTCTATGTTTAAAAAATCACTAAAACCTTTGGGTCAATTGGGTTGTAAAGAGCTTGTAAAAGAAGCAAATATTTTAACCCAGATTATAGACTTGGTGAGGTGTGCTCTTCTTCTTGCCTCTGCTTTAGGAAAGGGAAAACAGAACCTACCTCATCAGGGTTTTGTGCTAGCTGTAAAAGTTAACATTTGAAAACATTTGACACAGAGGAACACACAGGAGTCATAGGCAGTCACTGATCTTTGTTATGACCCAGGGATGAAGGTGATGATGATGATGATGTTTTCTCTTTAGAATTTCAACCCTTGAAATGTTATTTCAATTGTAGTTATGCAGCAAGAAGCATTAATCTTTAGGAAAAACCCCAGGAGATCGTTTTGTTTAATGAAATAATTGTTCATAAAAACCTCCAGATAATATATACCATCGATATTAAATCTTGAGAGTAAAAAGACTGCTGGGGCCCACTGTTAACACTTTAGATTCAGGTAAATTTGGACAAGTAACTTTACCTCCTGCAATTGTCTCCTCTGTGATGTGAGCAGAGTATCTGCCCCACCCAACTCAAAGGATTATTATCAAAGTAAATTAATTTTATCTGAAAGTACTGTAGAAACCACCAACTGTTAAAATAACAGAATTACTACCTACTTAGTGTTCCCTATTTATGTTCCACATTTTTTAAAAAATTCTTCTCCATTTCCTGCCTTCCCAAGGGAAAATATAGTATTTTGTTGATGATAGATTATTCCAAAAAAAACTGCATTTGACTAGTGTTAGCTGAAAATATTAGTTCCCCTTTACCAGAACAATGAGGATATTTTATGTGTCCACATAAGACAAGGCCATTTCTTTCATGCACCTTCTAAAATACAGCCCCAGAATGGATACCCCAGGGTTTTTCCTAAGAAAATTTCAGACTTAGAAGTAAGCTAGTAACTACCTCTAACACTTTTTGTAGAGGAGGTGTAAGTTTTACAAGTGAGACCTCAACCTCAGGGAAACATTTTCAAATTGTCTTCAAATCGTGCTTGGAGATCTCTCTCTTACTGGGTATCATCATCTCACATTATTTTCTATATTTTAAGAGGATTTTTTAATAAGAAAAAATAATTTTAAGATATGATTTTCATGTAAAATAAATCCAACTTGAGTTTAAATCCTGCCTGTACCATTTTCTAGCTTTGTTGTCTTGTGCAAGTTACTTTACCTGTCTGAACTTCAGACTCTATCTATAAACTAGGAATAATAACAGAATCTATCTCACAGAGTTGTATAAGGATGAGCAATACAACTGAAGTATTTAGCAAGTTTCCAGGCTCAGCATTCAATACAGAGTCTGTCGAAGATAATTCTATGTAAATTCTACTAATACAAATTCATTTTTGCTTAAATAAACTTAAGGCATTCCTTTTGCACTTTTACTGTTAATTGGCTTTACAAACTCTTTTCTCAAAATGGAATTTTTTCCCCCTCTATTTTTACTGGTATTTACTACCACTAACTGGACTAAAATGTTATTTGAACTGGCGACGTTCCAAACTGGATTTCTTAATTATGTGTATGAGTATGGAAACACAACTGCTCTCCAACACCAATAAGCATCTCTACAGAATGCATTAGAAAAATTTTCCTTCATTTTTGTAAATTGCTGCTCCCTGTTTATGTATTCATTTTATAGGTTGATTCATTTTTATTGTTAATTAAACCCTTAAATTACCATCGAAATTGGAATTAAAGTAAAATGTCAAAGGCATTTACATTTCAAAACAAGATATTCCACCAGCACAATTAATCTCCAAGCTTTAAAAAGAAAGGAAAATCACATTAATGTTAAAATCCTAGACCCAGTAAGAAAAGTAGCTTGTGAAATAAGCTACTTGTGTGGCGATGAATGTTAGTCAGGGCGTGAGGCAGAAGAGTGGGACCTATGGGGAGGTTGTTGGGGGTCTTTGCTGAATGAATGGTGTGTGAGAAATAAATAAGTTTGAAGCAAATGATAAAAATGAAGGCTTCCACCCCACTTCATTTTCAAACTGATTATAAATTGTCTTTAATCATAATCTCCAGTATTAGAAATTTCATCAGTTTATTTTTATCATGTGCTAGCATATTCTTTCTCCTTCCTGGGAATAAATGATCTGTTTTGGCCCAAGCCTTTTCATTTTGCAAAATTACTATTCCTTTTGCATCTCTCCTGCTGCTCCCTATCACCACAGAATATTTGTTAAGTACAGGAAAAAAATCACGTTTTCCCCCAGCTTGTCAGGTATAATGTGGAAGAAGGACTAATGAAAACCATTTTTCATGCTTATTCAACAGAGACTGTTAAAATGAAATGAATGAAATGCTTTTGCTTAAATTGAAACCTGCCCAAATGTTTCTGTGGAGAGACTGGTTTTTAAAACTACATAAGCTGACCTCCTATTTGTTCAGATAACAATTTCTCAAATTTCTCCCGGAGCCAGTTACTAAGGATGTAACCTCAACATGCTGGCTAGGTCTTTGCAGAGGCATTAACCACCTGTAATGGGAATGGATCCATCCACTTGAGGGGAACACAGATTCTGTGGTGCAGTCTGTCCCCCTGTGCCACTCAGTCCAAACTGAGTCCCAACTGGGTTCTGGAGGAAGCAGAAAGACAGATGAAGTTGAGAAAACAGAGTGATGAGGTGGGTCTTGTTTTTGTTTTTAAATATATATTTTTTTATATCATTGTTCATTTTTGTATAATGTTTGATTTCTTCTCTCAGGTTTAGTCCCCATGAAATTCCCACTGCCAGATCACCCATGATTCATCACTATAGTCTCTTGTTCTCTCCCTCCCAATTTTTAAAAAGTAATTTATGTATACTGTTTGATTTCTCCTCTCAGGCATAGTCTCCATAAAATTCTCATCACCAGTTCACCTGTGCACCTCCACCATAGTCCCTTATGTTCCTCCCTCCCCTGTTTTTATCCCTTTCCCTCCCTGTCCCTTGAAGATGGTCACTGATTTAGAGTTGCCTGTTAATTTCAATTTTTAATTTATTATATTTCCCCCTGATTCCTTATTTGGTTTCCCTATATTCCTCCTATAAGTGAAACCATCCAATATTTTTCTTTTTCCTCCTGGCTTATTTTACCAAGCATAATCCCTTCCAGCTCCATCCATGTTGCTGCAAATGGCATCAGCTTATCTTTTTGATTGCTAAGTAGTAGTCCATTGTGTATATAGATCACATCTTCTTGATCCAGTCATCTATTTTTGGGCATTTGGGTTGTTTCTATATCTTACCTATTGCAAATAGTGCTACAATAAGCATGGGAGTGCAGGTATCCTTTTGAATTAATGCTTTGTGTCCTTTGGGTAGATTCCTAGATGTGGAATTGCTGGGTTATATGGTAGTTTCATTTTTGGTAACTTGAGGAACCTCCACACAGCTTTCCACAGTGGTTGGACCAGTTTGCATATGAGGTAGAGTCTTTGAAACTCTGACTCTACCCTCAGTCATGTTTAGTTCGTTTTTATTTTATCAGAGAGTCTTACATTTTGCTAGGACTTTTGGCCCAAATCCAAATTTGGATTTGCTAATCTCAAGAGATCTGTGGACAGGAGACAAAAATAATCAAGAATTTTAATTGCAAGATAATGAGAAATAAAAGTGAGACTCTTAAACTGAACAGGGCGTGCTGCAGACTATGGTGGTGGTACACGGGTGAACTGGTGGTGGGAATTTTACTGGGGGGCTGCAGTGGGGTTTGCAAATGGGGTTTACTTGAAGGGAGAGAGAGAGACAGAGAGGTGGGAAGCTGGCCCAAAGGCTGATGAGCTTGCCTTTGAAGAAATTTGGAACCACGTTCTTCAGAGGTCAATTAGGAATAAGATCCTCTCAGCAAAGGAGGTGGGTACTAAGGAGAACTAAGCTGGATAGTGGATTTGAAACAGGAGTGAGAACAAGTACATTTCAACTGGAAAGTGGGAGGCAGAATCTGTAGTGATTCACCAGTATCAGGAGATCTGTGGAAAGAAGACTAAGAATAATCAAGAATTTTAATGGCAAGATAATGGTAAAAAAGGAGATTTTTTAAAAAGATTTTTTTATTTTTGCAGAGAAGAACTGGGGTGTAGGCCACAGGTACAGGGGATGAGAGGATTCACCAGAAAGAGAGTGGGGAGCAGAATAGGCAGATTGACTGAACTCCACTGCCAAGGGGAGCAATGGGCAAGACAGGAGAGGTCTGCAGGTCTGCTGTGCCCTATGTGGGTCAGCTCCCTGGCCAGGGATTGAACTCAGGCCATAGTGGTGATAGTGCTGAGACTTAACCCATAAGCCACCAGAGAGGGCCCCAAATGGAGATTTCCTAAACTCCAACTTTCCAGGTATTTTATATTTGCTCCCCTTGATACTTAGGTGGCCATGACTTGAAAAATATATATACATAAACATGCTGACTGGTTTATCTTTCAGTTTCTGATCTTAAATGATTCCTCAGATCAGCAGAAATCAAATTCTGTGTCCCCGCCCATTCACTCATCTACAGATGAAAAGCCATCATCTTTCCTCTCTAAAGACAAACCTTCAATCTATTTTACTCTGAAATAGAAGCCATTGGAACGACGTCCCATATTTTTTCACATCTTCCCTCTTACTTGCATTTGTGCTCACAAACATGGTTTCTTTCCACTTCAACAGATGAAACTACTATGTTTCTCTAAGAAACAAACCCTCCACCAATGCTTTCCAATCCAATGTATTCCTTCTAATCCACTGAGGAGCTATTGCCCTGAGGATTTCTCTACCCCCTCCTGTGTATTTCTCTTCTCACTCTGTTGGGTCATTCTCCTCAGCATCCAGACATGCTGGACTTCTTCATTGCTCTCCAATTACCTACTTGCTCCTGAAGAATTCCAATTGACTTTCAGCTTCACCATTCCACAAAATGGCTCTGTCAAGGTGAACCATGACCACTATGTGGCTAAACCCCATTATCAGACCTTATTTAACTTGGTCTATCAGCAGCTTTTCACAGTGTTGATAACTCTCTCCATGCAACAACTTCTAACTTGATTTCTGGGACATACTATTGATTCTTCTTAATCCATAGTTGCCTCTTCTCAAGTTGTTTTGTTTGTGCTACTCATTTACCAAACTTAGGAACATTGCCAAATGTGTAAATTGTGCGATACTTATAAACTTTATGCAAACATCGGTGTACCCCAAAGTTCAGTCCTTGGATCCTTTCTTTTCTGTATATACATCCACTCTGTAGGTATCTCACTGTGTCACATGTTTGGAAATAATCTCACAATGTTGCTTTCCCAAATTTATCTCTATCTTGAATTCCAGACCCTCTGTTCACTAAACATTTCAACCTGAATGTCCCATGAACAGTTTTGTCTTTCCAATAAAACTTTTGCTATTGCCCCTTGAATATTTTACTCTTGGTTTCTTGTGTAATTAATGAGTTATAATGCCATCTTTTCAACTCTTCTCTCTAAAATCCCCCTATTCAATCAATGAATTTATCCTATTGCTCCTGTTTCCAAAACAAATCCAGAATCTGACTTCTACACCAACATGGATCAAGCAGTTTTCAACCCCTCTCCTGGGTAGTGGAAATATTCTCTTAGCTTTACTCCATGTGCCTGTGCCCCGAACAGTCATAATTTCTAGTGCTCTCAGGTAACTGGGTTTCCTTCCTTCTTTGGAGAACTCTGTTTCCAGGGGTTTCTAACTAGCTCTTGACAATAGAATGTGAGTAGAAGCAAAAGTTCCCTACAGACCTTCCAGTCAACTTTTTCACATTGTCACTGAATATATGGACTGAGCACTATTGTAATAGTCATAAGGAAAGGCAGCTTGGATTGCTGAATCACCATGCAGAGATCAGTTGTCTGGAGCATCACTGTGTTTACATCAAATTTTATTTTATTTTATTTTTTTAAGATTTATTTATTTATACAAGCACTGGGTACAGTCAGAAGTGTGGGAGGGTGAGAGAATTCACCAGAACCAGAGCGAGGAACAGAAGAGGCAGACTGATGAAATACACTGCTGAGGGGAGAAGCAGGCTCAGCAGGAAAGGTCTGTGCGCCATGTGGGACCCTCACCCAGCAGCCCGGGATCGAACCGGCACTGCAGAGGCTGTGGGCAGCTTCGCAGTCTAGCGCTCAACCGCTGCGCCACCAGGGGAGGCCCTACATCAAATTTTAAATGAATGAAGGTCAGGGGACCTCCCTGATAGCTTAGGGGCTAAGTCTCAGCACTATCATTGCTACTACCTGAGTTTGATCCTTGGCCAGGGAGCTGACCCATCCTGTCTCACCCGCTTCTCCCCCCAGCAGTGGATTTCAGTAGATCTGCCTGTTCTGCTCCCCACTCTGTTTCTGGTGAATCCTCTCACTCCCCCACACCTCTGGTCTATGCCCCAGTTCTTCCATGCAAAAATAAAAATTAAAAAAAATTAATAAAAATGATATCATCTCAGAAAGACCCCAGACTTACTTAAAATTGCAATGACTTCTCCACCCTTGGAACTCTCCAACTCTTTCTGTATCTTTGTTTCCTCTCTGCTAGGTACGACCACCTGACGTATTATACATTTTAAATGTTTACCTGTTGTCTGTCTTCCCCCTTTAGACTGAATGCTGAATCACAGCAGGGATATTTATCCCCTTTCCCACCAATCTATCACCGCTGCCAAAAACAGTGCTGGTATATAGTAGGCGAGCAATAAATGTTTGTAGAGTGGATGAATAAATGAATGAAACTTCCTTTCTGCAGCTGCAACATCTGAAGTTGACAAATACTTATGAATGTGCTATGAAAAGAAGTGCACAAAATAATCTCAGAAATTCATGTCCCATCCTGTCTATAATGCAGAAGTTACGTGCACCAATGGGAATCAGATCCCTTATATAGCTCAGATCCAAACCAAAATGTGCAAACCAAGATGTGCAATTTGCAAAACTATTTACAGTTAAAATACGCAGCAGTAGGAAGGATTTAATTTTTTTCTGTAATTGAATCTATTTATTTTTATAAAATACCTACAGTGAAATCTGGAAAGGATATTACACAGCCCATTAGTATATAATAATCGATGCAGAAAATATATTGCACAATAAATAGAGTAAGGAATGAGGTGGAGATTATGCGTGTGGTGTTTGTGTATTTAAGTGGGTGGTCAATAAGTGATTATGGAAGCCCATGTCATGTTGAAGCATCACCCACTTGAAGTTCTTTGCTATTTACTCACAGAGCTAGCTTCACAGTCACAATTTCATTGGGGAAGTTCAAGTCTTTCAAGTGAGAAATGACCAAAGAATGCTTTTGGGCATACAGCTTCATAGCAAAAATGCATTGTTAGTAAAAAAAAGAGTTCTCTTAAATATATTTTTCAATTGTAATTTAAATATTTAATAACATTAGAACAATCTGCTAAAAGATTTCTGTGGCATAGAAACAGGTATGGGGAAATGTTGCTTGCACATTTTTCTTGGGTTTTGTTGGGATTCCAAGATTTTCAGACTATTTTTGCATAGCTTTGCTCCACTTTTCTGTGTTTTAAAAAAATTTCTTTATAATGGCAACTTAGATTTCTGTATGATAGGGAGAATAGATATCCTATCTTTGTGGTTGGGGTCTGGAGATTTGTTCTCTATCTGAGGTGCTGTATTCTCCTGAGGATCATTGGGTCTTTTGTTGTTTTTCTTTGCTTTTTGTTGTTTTTCTTTTGCTTGGCTGCTGTGGGTGGGGATCCTGTTGGGTTCCCCCACCCCATGCTGGGCCATGGTTCTTATGCACAGCCAGGAGGGGCTTTGGGGCTGGGGCTGTGGGAGCATGATCTGGGGCCACTGTTCTTGGTCCATACAGGAGGGTCTGTGGGTTGCTGATATCTAGGTGGGGCCTTGAGGCCTGGATTCATCCTAGCAATTGAATACCACCTAACACTGGTGATATTTTGAAGTTCATTAGAAAGAACTTCCAGGCAAACAGGGCCTCCCTGGTGGTGGTGCAAGGGTTAAAGTCTCAGCACTATCAAGCTATCTCCAGCCATTGCTGCATGAGTTTGACCCCTAGCCAGGGAGCTGACCCACACAGGACGTAGCAGACCTCTCCTGTTTCACCCACTGCTCCCCTCAGGAGTGGATTTCAGTAAATCTGACTGTTTCCCTCCCCACTCTGTCTCTGGTGAATCCTCTCACCCTCCCTCCCCCACTGGGCCTACACCCCAGTTCTACACCCAGTGCGTAAATAAATAAAAATAAATCTTTAAAAAAACTTAGGTAAACATTTCCTAGTTAATGTCTTTTCCTGGGTAGGAAATAAAAGAGAACTGGCCTGCAGATCAAACTTTTCTGAATTTAGAGCAATTAATCATCTTTCGTAGCCTCTCATTTTATGTAATAATAGTGCACAGTAATATACATATATGATTTATCAGAGCTGCCACTGATTATTGCTATGCTTAACTTATTCAGAATCTAGTTCTCTATGTATCTAAATGAAAAATACTAAACACAGGTAGGAAAAAAAAATCTGTTCAATAAATTGAAATATGATTTGTTATATACCTCATGAAGTTTAGTGGCCTTTAGCTAAAGAGTCTATTTTTTAATGAACAAAGGGTTTAATTATTATAACCAACATTTCAGCATTATCTCCCCTTTGAAGTATTGCAGTTAAATTTTTTAGTCCAAGCAATTATTTATTTGTAAAAAAAAATTGACTACCTTTGGGGCTTGAATTAAAGATGATAAAAATTAGCCATCTAAAACCATTTCAGTTTTATGAAAAATAAAACTGAGTGCAATATTTCAGCTTGAAAGCTCAGATGATCTTTAGTGGAAATTAGCGATGTTGCTAATAGTGGTTTCAATTTATAAGGCACTAGAAGGAAGCAATCAAAGAGGCAAAAACAAGATAAATAATCCTTAAAATGGAACAATTAAATAAAGATCAGCTGTGACAAAATCACAAGTTAATACTCCTAGTCTCTAAAAGACAATGCCTTTCTTTGTGTTAATTAGTGATAATTTACATTTTGCAATATGTAACTGTTTTCATGACAATGGTGTGGTTTTTGCGCATGTACAAATGAATGCATTTCCAGATGGACTTATTCAGCAGGGAAGGTAGCTAAGGTGATAATTTCTCATTTCTGTAGGTGTAACATTGATAATCTCTGGTTTCTCCATATTTCTTTTATCAAAATTAAACTACATATATAAACCGTGGACATCAAAATTCAAACTGGTGCAATATATTTTTTCATTTGGTACTGATATTAAAATACCTGCTTATTTACACTATGGCTGAGTGTAAATATGAAATATAAAAATGTCATACAGGGTTCTCTCAGGCAGGTATATCCCACTTCATAATATTCATGCCTATATTTCAGACCCCATGAAATGAATATTATATATTATGAATTTAACAGATGATGAATGTGTTGCAGTTACCTCATTTACATATACAGATTAGAACGTTTCACTTTGTTACCCACTAGCTTGATCTCTTAATTTTGATGATCTCAGACTGTTTTTGTGAGGTTTACAAGAAAAAATATAGGCAATTATTTCATAAAGAAATTCATCCACATAATGTGCATCTTTTCATACACAGAATAAATTTTAAATGTACATTTTACTTTATTCTCTGTCCCATTATAGAGCCAGAATGATAATGTTAGAGCTTTCTTGATTCATGTTGCTTTAAAATTCATGCAAATGGGCATAAATACTGGTTTTGTACTTTTGTTTAGCATTTTCATGCATATTTATTTCCACATAAGTAAATATTTCTCACTTTCAAATTCTTTTTCTTCTTTCTGAGAAATTAACAGGCTAGGGAATCAAACTGTAAGCAAAATAAATTTCTAGACTCTGCCACATTTACTTTATTAGGAAATAAAAAGCTGCATTCTCGTATAGATTCTTTCCCAAGGGGTAATAGCTGCTAGAAAATAAATAAGGGCTTCACTTATATACTACATATCTCCAGTGTGTTCCTAGGGGACATTCAGTGTGTTCCCAGGGGACCTTCAGTGTGTTCCCAGGGGACCTACCAGAAGCCTCTCTGACGCCTGCCCCATTGATCCCTCTACTTCCCTCACTTGTGATCTTGATAATACAAACTTTGGTGTCTTCCATTCTTTTTCTTTGGTCACAGCCCACACATGTTCCATTTTTCATAGATGCCCAGATCTTGGTAGGTAGAAGGAAAATTTTTCTAGGTGTGAAAGCCATTGATTGGCTGGTCTTTTCAAAACCTCAGAAAGGGCTTTTTCAGCTCATGACTCTATTTAAAAATTTTTGCACTCCACATGACTGATAAGGGATTGATCACAAAGATATACAAAGAACTCACATGACTCAAGAAAAACAAAGTAAACAATTCTGTCAAAAAATGGGCAGAAGAACTTAAGACACTTCTCCAAAGATGAAATGCAAATGGCCAACAAACATATGAAAAAAATGTTCCACATCACTCATAATCAGGGAAATGCAAATCAAAACTGCAATGAGATACCACCTTATACCAGTAAGAATGGTACATATTGAATGGCATGGATGTGGTAAAAAGAACTCTCCTACATTGCTGGTGGGAGTGCAAACTAATCCAACCACTATGGAAAGCTCTTTGGAGGTTCCTCAGATTACTAAAAATGGAGCTACCATATGATCCAGCAATTCCACTCCTGGGGATCTACCCAAAGGATAAAAAACATTAATTGAAAATGATACCTGCACCCCTATGTTTATTGCAGCACTATTTATAATAGGTAAAACTTGGAAACAACCCAAATTCTCAAAAACAGATGACTGGATCAAAAATATGTGGTACATATATAAAATGGAATATTATACAGCGAAAAAACCCACAAAAAACTAACCATAATCTAATGCCATTCACAGCAACATGTATGAGGCTAGAGGGGATTATGCTCAGTGAAGTAAGTCAAAAGGAAAAAGAAAAATATCAGATGGTTTCACTTATAGGAGGAATATAGAGGAATAAAATAAGGGATCAGGAAAAAATAAAAATAATCTAAAAAAATGACAAAACAAAACAAAAATAATCAGACAACTATAAATCTGAGACAGGCAGGGGAGGGGGAGTGAGAGGGTGGGAGCAGCACAAGGGACTAAGGTGATGGTGCATGGGTAAATTGGTGGTGGAAATTTTACAGGGACTATACCTGATATAAAATATATACAAAGAAAGAAGAAATTATATATATATAAAATATACATATATATGTATATTCTTTTATACACACACACACACACACACACACACATATATATATATATATATATATATACACACACACACACATATATAAAAGAATATACACTAAATCTCTCCAAGAAGCAGGCTAGACTGCTGTAGTGGCAGGACAGGACACAGAGCAGGATCTCTATGACCCAAGCAGACAGGGTAAAGGAGGAGAGAGTCTTGGAGCCCTCAGTGTCTTTTGCAGGCTTTTATTGGGATTTACCAGGTACATGGCAGGCAGGGGTACTGGGGGGCCAGGAGGCTGGCAGGCCTCCCAGCCCCCAGCAAGTCTTCAGTCATTCTGGGCTCTCTGGCCTTCTCTCACATTCTCTCTGCTTCTCTGCTCTCATGGTTCTTCTCGTGGATCTTCTCTCTCTTGATTCTGCTTCTGCTGGCATCCCCGTGATGCCACCCTTATAAGTTCAGTCTCTCAGCCCTTGTGTACCCACTTATGCATGCCCACACCCTACTCCAGTTACCTGCCATCAGGCATGCATTCAGGACCGCAAGGATCCATCATCAATCCTAATGGTTGGGGGCAGAAAAGCCAAATACTTTTTACATTACCCTACAACTGCAGCAAGAGTTAATTGTGCCACCCTACTGAGTATTCACGTCTCTACCTTCTAAGGAATTGCTCAGGCTGTGATAGAGATGTTTGGACATATATTTTCTCTCTGAGTGTGTGTTGTGCTAGCAAGCACAGGGCAGGTTCACTGTGGATTTGAGCAGATGAATAAAGGAGAGTCCTGGAGCCCTCTGTAGATTTTTCAGAATTTAATGCTCTCTTAGGGAAGCAGGCACAAAGGCACACCAGGCAGGGAGGTTGGCATGCAAGGAGGAAGGCCCTGTCCAGACAGGGAGTGGGGCTGGGAGGCAGACAGATAACTAAGTCTCCCAACCTCCCCCCACATCTTTACTCTTTCTCTGGTCTCTCTCTGGTGTTCTCGCCTCTTCTGTAGTCACTTGTCTTCTCACAGTCATCCTCGTGTAGCCATCCTCTGCCTCTGAGTGATGCCACCCTTAGATCCTTGGCCTCCAGGCTCAGGTATGCACACTCACGCATGCCCCAACCCATGCTCCAGGTGTCCACAATCAGGCATGTGTGCCCCGTGACTGCACTCCCAAGCACCTTCTGCATTAATATGATCAAGGCCACAGGTGATAGCCACAGAGACTAGTGGCATAATAAGGCTGATTAACTCACTTACCCTACAAAGCCTACAACCACCAATTTTCTGTGAGGGTCCAAATAATGCAACTGTTCTGAAACCCAGCTTCTCATGTAAAAAGAAAACCTACTTTGATTTTGCACTTGATTAATTACTGTGAGACATTTGTAGATGCATATTTACATGCTCAGATGCTCAGCAGCTACCAGAATATTCTTAGGAGGAAACTTATCGGAATACTTAAAATAGTTCATTTTCAGTTTCTGCTTTACTGTTCACTTCTGAAAGTATTTTACTGCTGGTTTATGTCTTGAACGATCTCCTGAGCACCACAATTATATTGAAGATGCTCCCAAACACTGCCATTCCTCATCCTAAGACCCCATTAGGATTGAACTACCAGCCTTCTTTCTCTGTTCATAGCTTTCTCTGAAGACTCCATATCAAGTTGGGCAGTGTGATCCCAGTGATGCATTATCACAAAGTCAAATCAGATCCAAGGCAAATGAAGAGTGAAAGAGATTAATGGACTTGCTACTTATACTACATGATAACCCAATGATTTGCAGTTCCCATTCAAAGAGAAAAAGTCAAGATTGGAAGACTTCACATAGCCTTGTGATAATTTTCCTATGGAAAAGATTTACTGTTCTGCCTTTTGCCTCTGGACAAATGGGATTACATGTTACATGCTTGATTTAAGACTATTTAAAATTTTCTGAATTTAGTACTATCTCCTCTTCCTTCACAATTCATTATAAATAAATTTGCACAAAGTCAAGGGCAGGTGCAAATTGATTTAGGTCATTTGTTTCTCTGAAATCAAATAAAACTGCTCCTCCTTCACAGAACTTTAGATAAAAGACACCTGTTTCTAATGGTTTTTCCCTGGCTGCCAAATTGCAAAAGAAAAATAGAGTTTCATCCTCATTATTAAACAGCAGTGTGACCTCAGCTAAGTTACTATGCTTTTTTTTTAGTTTCCTTATGCTAAGATGGAGATAAAAACAGTAGCTTTTTCATATGCTTATTGTGAGAATTAAATGCAATAATGCAACGAAGGTGTATACAGCAAGGTCTAGCACAAAAGAAGCACCCAATTAAGTTTTAGGCCAACACACACTTTCTCAGCTATTGAAGACATGATGTAGTTAAATGGCTGAACTATTTCCTTATTCATGCAAAATTCAAGTGGGAGAAAGGACCAGACAACACATCTTTCATTGAAATATAATGCTTTGGAGCATTCTTTTAAGTAACAAAGTCCAGACTGAAATGAACTTCATCTTCTCTATCACAACAGGGAGAGATGTTTGTTCTTCTGTTTCTTGAAAACATAAATACCTGAAAAAGTCAAATGTAGGCTGTCAGAAAATCCTTTGTTTTACGGGGGCCTCCCTGGTGGCCTAGGGGTTAAGCCTCCCTAGGCACTGTTACCACAGTGTGAGTTCAATCCCCAGCTAGACAGGGAGAAACCCACATGTCGCAGCAGACCTCTTTTGTCTCGCCAGCTGCTCCCCTCAGCAGTGGATTTCAGTAGATCTGCCTGTTCTGCTTCCCACACTGCCTCTGGTGAGTCCTCTCACACACCCACCTCTGGCCTTATACCCCAGTTCATTTATGGCAGTATAAATAAATTTCTTTGGAATTCATTGTTTTACATATTTTATCAAGAAATTTCAGAAGTCTTTAATTTAGAGTTACTTAATTTAGGCTTTCACAAAGTAAGTTTCTGGGACTCAATGGAAGCCCAGAAGTTTCATGTAATTTTTTTTTTTTTAAACACTCATTTTCTGGGAAGGTGTCTGTAGGGTAAGGAAAAATGTCAGGCTTTTCTGCCCTCCTGCCATCAAGATAGATGATGGATCCTTGTGAACCTGAATGCATGCCCGATGGCGGGCACCTGGAATAGGGTGTGGGCATAGGTAGATGGGATTCATCTGGGCTGAGACTGGGCTTTTAAGGGCGGTGTTATGGGGACACCAGCAGAAGCCGAGAGAGAAGCAAGAGCAGAGAAACAGAGAGAAGGCCAAAGAGCCCAGAGTGAGGACCTGCTGGGGGCTGCAGCAGCGCCCCTGCCTGCCATATGCCTAGTAAATCTAGATAAAAGACATGCAAAAACCACTGAGGACTCTGACTCCTCCTTTACCCGGTCTGCTGGATCATAGAAAACCTGCAATGTGTCCCTTCCTGCCTCTATAATTGGCATAAGTCGGCAAGATGATCCATGCAGACGGGTATTGGAGCCCTCTGAAGACCTGGAGGGATTAAAGAGTAACAGACCAAGAGCCTGTGACAGCGCTGGAGGCGTCATGGCAGCACAGGAGATGGACAAGTTCCAGGAGCTGCGGGCCGAGACCTCGTGGCATGGAGGAGATGCCTGAGAGGACCAGCCAACGACCCCTGAGGCAGCATGAAACACTGGGGAAGGGAGGGCCATGATTCGGTGCTCGCCAGTGCTGATGCAGGGAGAGGCCAATGGTCTTGGACTGACAATCCCGCCAGAAGGCAGAGGAACTTTGGCAAGTTAAGTTTTTGGGACCCTGGGGGAGAATGCTATTGTTTGTACACCCCAGGAGATGGGAATCTGGGGGTGGCCAGTAGGCCTTGATGGCCAAAAGCAGCCTGCGTATGCCCAGCAGCTAGGCAGAGGAGAAAATCCAACTGAGAAGGCAAAAGCTGGTGCTGATGCTAAGTTTGGGAAGCCTTGAGTGGCTAAGCACTCAGTAAGCTGAAGAAGGCCAGTGAGTCTCGTAAAATCACCTGTGGGTGATACCCTGCTCATTGTAGTGTGAGGGTGAGGAGCTGAGGAACCCGTCCTTGGGGGACGGGTGGGGAACGTGGCTTGGGGTGGAGCCCAAGTGGAATGTAGAGTTTGTATCCAAGGATCCCTGATCTAGGTGCTTGTGCAGTGGGTTGGCCTAAGTGCAGGGGTCTGCGAGTCGCATTGGTGGCTATTAAAGCTGAATGTTGGAGCGACTGTAGACAGAAACCCTGAGGTTGGCGTTTACCCCCAACAGTATAGAATCGCCAATTCCAGAGTGAGTGCATCCTGGGGGTGAATGTGGTGTGTGGCTTGTAGTCGAGACTACAGCTAGAGAAGACCAGGAAGCTTGACAGCTCCTGGTGTGTTACAGTAGATGCAATGAGTGGTTCCCCTCCCTCATATGAGCAGTGCCTTTTGCAGCAGATTTGGTGGCTCATCTGCTGGTGCCAATAATTGTCTTTTGCCACTTGGTTGGTCCCCTGCCTGGACTTATTTGTGTTGTTGTATTTTGTTATATTGTGATATACTTCATTTACTTTTGTGGGCCATGGCTGCAGTGTTCATATTGCCAAGAGACATGTGTTTATGACTTGTATATAGAGACTAATAAAGACTATATGGCAGAAAACACTGAGGGGGTGGACTGTAGGGTAAGGAAAAATGTCAGGCTTTTCTGCCCTCCCACCATTAGGATAGGTTACGGAACCCTGCGGTCCTGAACGCATGCCTGGTGGAGGGCACCTGGAGTAGGGTGTGGGCATGCGTAGATGAGATTCACCTGGGCTAAGACTGGGCTTTTAAGGGCGGCATCACAGGGATGCCAGTAAAGCTGAAAGAGAAGCCAGGAACGAATGGAAGCAAGAGAAGCAGAGAGAACGCCAGAGAGCCCAGACAGAGTGAGGATTTGCTGGGGCTGGGAGGACTGCCAGCCTTCCGGCCCCCCAGCACCCCTGCCTGACATCTGCCTGGTAAATCTAAATAAAAGACCTGCAAAAACCACTGAGGACTCTGACTCCTCCTTTACCTGGTCTGCTGGATTAGAAAACCTGCGCTGTGTCCATTCCTGCCTCTACAGTGTTTCTTTGCTTTAATAAGATTCTCACTATGGTCTTTGGTCTATAGATTAAAGGTGTAGGGTAAATGAGTTAAAAATTGGGCTTTTTATGCCCTCCTGCCATAGTACCTATGAAAAGCATCTGTGGTCTTGCATGTGCACCTGTAATTGTGGACACCTGGGCCCAGAAAGCACAGGGTGTGTGTATATGGAAAGGGGGACACCTGTGCCAAGGGGCGAGGTGATATAAGGGTGGTGTCACTCTGAGGCAGGATGACTACAAAGGGAGGGCAGGCAGGAGGAGGCAGCTAGAGAAATGCTGAGCAAGGAAGCTGGTCTATCCCCTGATTCAGCATTAAAGACCGGTAAAAAAAATCTACCGAAGGCTGAAAATTATCTTTTTGTTTGCGAGAACTGAAGATGAACCTATCCAACAAAGGATAAAATTCCAAATAAGAAATCCCCCCTTTCTGTGGTTTCACTTTCCATGCTTTCAGTTACCTTCAGACAACCACAACTGGGAGATATTAAATGGAAAATTCCTGAAGTAGACAATTCATATGTTTTAAACTCCTGTCTATTCTGAGAAGTGTGATGAAATCTACCACTTCCACCCCAGGAGGTGAACCATCCTTTTGTTCCTTGTATCAGGCTGTATATACTACCTGCTTACTCAGTTAATAGCTATCTGGGTTATCAGCTTGATTGTGGTGTATTGCAGTGCTTGTCTTCAAATAACCCCTATTTCACTTATTAATAACCCAGAAGTACAGGAGTAGTTAACCCCAAAATGCTTACCTTAAGTAAATCGGTGAAAGTCCTCTGTAGGGTAAATAACTGTCAGGCTTTTCTGCCCTCCTGCCATTAGGATTGATGATGGATCCCTGTGCTGCTGAATGCATGCCTGATGGCAGGCACGTGGAGTAGGGTGTGGGCATGTGTAAGTGGGATTCACCTGGGCTGAAAGACTGGGCTCCTAAGGGCAGCGTCAGTGGAACAGAACTAGGGGAGGGAGACCAAGTGAGAGAGCAGAACAGAACCAGCAGAAGAGAGAGAAAGAGACCAAGAGAGAACGCCAGAGAACCTGAAAGAGTGAAGATTTGCTTTGTTTTTGTTGAGTCTCATCAGCTCTTTGTAGATTTTTGTGATTAGTGTTGTTTGCAAAAATTTTCTCCCAATCGATGGGGTGTCTATTTTGGTTACTGTCTCTTTTGCTGTACAGAAGCTCTTTAGTTTGATATAGTCCCAGCTGTTTATCTTTGCCTTCACTATCACTGCTTTCACAATGGAATATTACTCAAAAATAAAAAAAAAAAAAATAAGCTCACGCAATTTGCAGCAACATGGAAGGAGCTGGAAGGGATCATGCTCAGAGAAATAAGCCAGAAAGAAAAAGAAAAATACCGGATGGTCTCACTCATAGTAGGAATCTAGAAAACCTAAATAAGGGACCAGGAAAAAACCTAATTGTAATAAAGTAAAAATCAAAATCAACAAGCAACTATAAACCCGAGACATACTATGGGGGGTGGGGGGAGAAGGGAGTAGGATCAAAACAAGGCAGGGGGTGGGAATTGTATGGGGACTATAACCAAGATGAAAATGCATACATTGTGAAAAAATGAAAAATTATGTAAAAAATATATAAAATTAAAAAAAGAGTGAAGATTCGCTGGGGGCCCCAGGAGGCTGGCAGGCCTCCTCATGGCCCCCCAACCCTCCCCACATCCCTGCCTGCCGTGTACCTGGTAAAATGCAATAAAAGCCTGAAAAGACCTCCTGGGGCTCCAGGATTCTCCTCCTTTACCCATCTGCTCACATCATTTAAAACCTGCTCCGTCTCTTCCTGCCGCTGCACCTTCATACAGAAGTCAGAGGGTCAACAGTAGCTTCTTTGTTAATTTTCATCTTATCCTGTCTGCATTGTATCACTTCACATTATCATCACAAGAGTGAGAATAGGACTATAAGATACTTTGAAAGATATTCACTTAACTGTTATTACAATGCATTGTTATAATTTTTATTATTAGGTATTGTTGCTAATCTTATTGTGCCTAATTTATTAATTAGACTCTTTCTGTTATGTATGTCTAGTAAAAAACAGTGTGCATATGTGTATATCTCTCTCTATATATACACTATATATTTATTTAGAATTTATTTATTTAGAATTAAATATATACGTATATTTAGGATTTGGTAGATTTGTGATTTTAGGCATCTACCTGGGGTTTCAAAACATCTTCTTTGTGGATAAAGAGGGATGCTCTTGTACCAGAGTCTAAGAAACTGAAGAATTTTGTGAAGTTATAACTTATGCAATCAATACTTTCACACTTTACAACGGTTTATTTTTTTTGAGTAAAACTAATGAAAAAGCACTTTGTAATGTGTAAAAGGCAACTTCTTAATAAAATAAATTACACATGTGTGGCACTGATGAGCCAGCTAAGTATGTTCAGGTGACACTTCTATGGAAGGAAAGCTAATTCATTATAATTTAATAGTACTCTACAATAGATATTTAACAAACCAGGTAATAAAATATAATCAGTAGAAATCTTTTAGGAGTTGATGTCAAATATTACAAAAAATACTCATTATTTAATGATTATGTATTCTATTCACTTGTCACTCTGCCTGAGAGGCAACAAGAATCATATATCCTCAACATTTTACTCATACGTCCATTTAGTTAAGTTTATGATATTCATACACTGATTGGCAATGTTCTTTCTTTTCAAATTTGAAGTAAGTTCCCTGCTTATCATCCATGGTGGGACAGGGTGGGGAGGTGGGCTTGGGGGTGTTGGTTAGCAGTTATAATCATAGACTTCATCTCTAGCCTCCTCTGCCTGCTCTGGTTCTGGAAAGATGGAAAACAGCTATCAGTTATTCTGACACCTTCCCCAAACCAAACCTTCTATAATGGAAGTGTGCAAAGTTATTTTCTTACCTGTGGTAAATCTATAAAAAGCAATAAAATGTGTGGAAGGACAGAGGTTATAGCCTAATTTAATTATAGCCTAATCTAATTTTGTTCATTTTTGTATAATATTTGATTTCTCTCCTCAGGTGTAGTCCCCACAAAAATCCCACCACCAAGTCAGCTGTGAACTATCACTGTTGTCTCTTGTGCTCTTCCCTACCCTGTTTTTTCCCTCTCCCTAACTCTTCCCCTGCTGTATGTCTTCAATTTATGCTTTAACTGCTAGTTTCATCTTTTTTTTTTCTTTTCCTACCCCTTGTTTGGTTTCTCTATATTCATCCTATATGTGAAAACACCTGATATTTTTCTGCCTTCTGACTTATTTCACTGAGCATAATCCCTTGTAGCTCCATCCATGTTGCTGCCAATGGCATTAGTTTATCTTTTTGATTGCTGAATAGTATTCCATTGTGTACACAGACCACATCTTCTCAATTCATTCATCTGTTTTGGGGCATTTAGATTGTTTCCATATCTTAGCTATTGTAAATAGTGATGCAGTAAACATAGAAGGGCAGGTTTCCTTTCCAATTACTGTTTTTGTGTTCTTTAGATAGATTCCTAGGAGCAGAATTGCTGGGTCATATGGTAGATCAATTTTTAGCAATTTTAGCGTCCTCCCATAGCTTTCCAAAGTGGTTGGACCAGTTTGCATTCCTACCATCAGTGTTAAAGGGTGGTCACATTCTTGAACTAAAGAAGTGGTTTATTTATGGCTTGGATTTACACAAGGAGAAATTCCTGTGTGTCCCTCTCTCCAGTCTCTTTCCCATGTCCCATTTGCAAGACCTGAGCCCTTTCTGGGGAACTCCTCAAAGTCATCTTGTGTTCTCCAGCATTCAGTGTCAAATGTGTAGCTATCAGTCCTGTAAGTGCACGTGGAAGTGGGTGCTGAGTCCAGTTCATTCTCCACATCAGGAAACAGTGTACCTGATTGCCTTAATAGTTTTACTATGAAACAAGTGCCTTTTGCCACATTCCTTTTAATTTTCTCATTACATGAACAAAAGGTAGAATTCCTATGACTATGACTTTGACCTTTCTCCTAGCAGGCCAATAATATCAACAGTATTGTAATGCTAATAGTATGTTTTTTCCAGTTGATTTTGTCACAAAAACATCCATTTTTCTAAGGTTTAGAAATATTTAAAAAATAACAGCCACTGATATAATTTACACAGAAACAAATAAGAGGATGAGGAATACTCTTTACCTACTTCAACTAGCTTCAGAAATTCAGAGACTGAATTTACCTTAAAACTACCTGTATTTGGAGAGATTATTTATCCCAACAAGGATTGTTTCTAAAAATGAAGTTCTGTATGTGCATCTAGATTTTCTGGGTTAATAAAGAAGTATTATGATAATGTAGCTGGAAAGCAAAAGTTTTGGCATCACACAGACTTGAATTTAAATTTCGATGAATGAGGAGGGCAGATCAACATGGCAGCAAGGAAACCTGTGAGTAAGATCTCCCATTAAAAAAACGTTAAGAGGGAGGAAAAGCGGTAGGTCCCAGTGAGAACTGGGACACGGAAGATAAATGGGCGACTCCAGCAAACTACCCGAAGAAGAAAGTTGCCATAAAAGAGGACTAGAAGGGAGGAAATCTCAGAACCCTGCTACCCTCACCCACCCACAAAGTTGGCACTTTCCGACCAACAGAAAGGAGGAAAAAACAAAAAACTAAAACAACCAACAAGAACAAACTACACATCAAGCAGGACTGTGAGTGGAAAGGAACTATTTTAGCCACCACACCCCGAGAACTGGAGCTGTGGAGAACCCTACAAGATTCTCCACAGAGGTGAGCGAACAGCTCCAGGCACCATTAGAGAAAAACAAAGACTCCCTGAGACCTACAAACAGCCCCAGGCCACCGGTAAGCTTGTGTGGATAAGCAGCACACTTGAAAAGGATACGTGGATCGCAGCTGCCCAGATCCCCGCGCCTGTGACCTAGGCTTGCGGGGAGACATGCGGAGGCCCTCACTGAGGTGAATGTCCCTCACTGAGTAATCAGAAACCAGGCACCAGGACATGGGAGCGGGGTGCAAAAGGTACCATTTCTTCGGACACTGAACTGGGCTACAGCCCGTGTCCTGGACCTGAGGGCTTTGGAACTGAGACCCGGGGCACAAAATTTGGGGTGTGGGTTCCCCACCACGTTGGGGCAAAAGGCAGACACAGCATCCCAAAGCCATTGAAGCTTTCCTCACCACTCCCACTCTGTTCCCCTGTCCCAGGGGGATAAAAAAAACAGCTCCCCAAGGACACTAGGAGAGATCTCTGGTGCCACCTAGCGACCAGAAAAAAATCACCAACACCCCATAGAATTGGGACGTTTCTTCAGTAAAGACCACTTGAAACGGGCAGATGGCTCCCGGAGGAGTCAGAGGTGAGCTGGGAAGTTTGCCCATGCCAGGTCCCTTCTGGCCAGCAGTCCGAGCCCAGAGGGGGAGCAGGTACCCACGGCCGGGGCAGACCAGGCGCGCGGAAGAATGTGCCTGTCTCCAAATCGCCATTTTAGAATAGGGACATTTCATCAGTAAAGACTGCATGAAACCGGCAGGCAGAAGGCTCCTGGAGGAGCCAGAGGTGAGCTGGGAAGTTTGCCCATGCCAGGCCCCTTCAGGCCAGCAGTCAGAACCGAGAGGAGGAGCGGGCACCCACAGCTGGAACAGACCAGGCGCACGGAAGAGTGTGCCTGTCTCCAAAGTGCCATTTTAGAACAGGGAGCTTTCTTCAATAAAGACTGCTTGAATCTGACAGAAGGCTCCCCGTGGAGCCAGAGGGAGAAGGTTCCCTGTGCAGTCAGAGGTGAGCTGAAGGCCCCCACAAGCCCAGTCCCACCTGGCAGGAAGTCGGAGCCCAGAAGAAGATCCAGAGATTTGGAACCCAGAGTGCAATCCAGCTGCCCCACCTGCAGGGAAGTCTGTGGGACTTCAAGACACATATTTGTAACTAAACACAGAAGGAGGAGAGATTCTGTGACAGTGACCATTAACATACTCAAAGTACCACTGCCTCACTAGACTTCTGGCATAACAGTTTTTGAATAGTTTGGATTGCCAGTCTATGAAACTCCCAAAAGAACACACCAAAAAGATGCTAGCCAGTACCAGTGGCATATTGTCCCAATTCACAAGGCAAATTAGAAGACAGGCAGCAGGGAAAAGAAAACTACAAGCAAAGTAGCAATGCCTCAGAAAAAAGACACACCAAAACAAAAACAAAAACAAAAACAAAAAAACAAACATCCACCAGCTTGCAACTACATTGACTTGGAAGAACTTCTGAACCTTCCAGAAAAAGAATTTAAAATTGTCATGATGGAAAAACTGATAGAAGTCATTAAGGAAAACAATGCTCAGAAGAATGAAATTGAGTCCCTAAAGAGGGAAGTAAAAGAAATGCAGGAGATCAAAAATTAATGGAGTCATTAAAGAACTCTGGGAAAAGCAATGAAAGCAGAATAGAGGAAATGGAAGAACGAATAAGTACTCTTGAAGACACAGAAATAAAAAGAACCAAAA
This sequence comes from Talpa occidentalis, assembly GCF_014898055.3. Lineage (NCBI taxonomy): Eukaryota > Metazoa > Chordata > Mammalia > Eulipotyphla > Talpidae > Talpa > Talpa occidentalis. Next base: position 45,878,880 of record NW_023601653.1, read on the forward strand.
CCGAAAAGGAAAGAGAAGTATGAAATTAGTGCCTATCCTTCACAAAATCTTCCAAAAAATTGAGAATGAAGGGATAATACCAAACACGTTCTATGAAGCCAACATTACACTAATACCAAAACCGAACAAGGACAACACAAAAAAGGAAAACTACAGGCCAATCTCCCTAATGAACACTGATGCAAAAATCCTCAATAAAATTTTAACTATCAGAATCCAACAATGTATCCATAAGATAATACACCATGACCAAGTAGGATTCATTCCAGGAACACAAGGATGGTTCAACATCCGAAAATCAATCAACGTTATCCAACACATCAACAAAAAGAAATATAAAAACCATATGATAATATCAATAGATGCTGAGAAAGCTTTCGACAAAGTTGAACACCTGTTCATGATAAAAGCAGTTGAAATTCTTGGGATACAAGGAACATACCTCAACATCATAAAGGCCATATATGACAAACCAACAGCCAGTACGATTCTCAATGGTGAAAAGCTAAGCATTCCCATTAAGATCTGGAACAAGACAAGGATGTCCACTCTCACCACTGCTTTTCAATATAATCCTTCAAGTCCTAGCCAGAGCAATAAGACAAGAGAAAGACATCCAAGGAATCCAAATAGGAAAAGAAGAAGTCAAACTATCACTATTTGCAGATGATATGATAATATACATAGAGAACCCCAAAAACTCCACAGAAAAACTAATTCAACTAATCAATCAGTTCAATAAAGTGGCAGGATACAAAATCAACACGCAAAAATCAGTAGCCTTCCTATACACCAACAATAAATCTGAAGAAGAAGAAATCAAAAAAACCACCCCTTTTATTATCAAAACAAAAAAAAAATCTAATACTTGGGAATAAATCTAACAAAAGATGCAAAGGACCTATACAAAGAAAACTGTAAAACACTGTTAAAAGAAATAGAAGAAGACACAAAGAAATGGAAAGACATCCCCTGCTCATGGATTGGAAAAATAAACATTATTAAAATGGCCATCCTACCAAAGCAATATACAGATTCAATGCTATTCCAATAAAAATTTCAATGTCATTCTTCAAAGAAAGAACAATTATTGATGAAATTCATATGGAATCACCAAAAACCCTGAATAGCCAGAGCTCTCCTGAAAAAAAAAAAAAAAGAAGGGAATGGAGGCATCACACTCCCAGACTTCAAACTTTACTACAAAGCCATAATCATCAAAACTGCATGGTATTGGAACAAGAACAAACATACAGACCATTGGAATCAAATAGAAAATCCAGAAATAAACCCACAGATTTATGGTCAACTAATCTTTGACAAAGGAGCAAAGAATATGCATTGGAGCAAAGAAAGTTTGTTCAATAAATGGTGCTGGGAAAACTGGGTCACTACATGCAAAAGAATGAAGCTTGACTACTACCTCACACCATGCACAAAACCCAACTCAAAATGGATTAAAGAACTAGACATAAAACCTGAAACCATAAAATACATAGAAGGAAATATAGTCTAAACACTACATGATATACACATCAAAGACATCTTTACAGACACATCACCCAAAGCAGTGATAGTGAAGGCAAAGATAAACAGCTGGGACTACATCAAATTAAAGAGCTTTTGCACAGCAAAAGAGACAATAACCAAAACAAAGAGAAACCCCACCGACTGGGAGAACATTTTTACACACAACACTAATGATAAAGGATTGATCACAAAAATCTACAAATAGCTGATGAGACTCAACAAAAACAAAGAAAATAATCCAGTCAAAAAATGGGCAGAAGAGCTAAAAAGAAACTTCTCTGAAGAGGAAATGCAAATGGCCAACAGGCATATGAAAAAAATGTTCAACATCAGTTGTAATCAGGGAATTGCAAATCAAAACTACCATGAGATACCATCTTACACCAGTGAGAATGGCACATATTAAAAAAACTAGCAACAACAAATGTTGGTGAGGTTGTGGAGAAAAAGGAACTCTTGTGCACTATTGGTGGGAGTACAAACTCTTCCAACCACTAGGGAGAGCTGTGTGGAGACTTCTTGACCTACTAAACATAGAGCTTCCATATGATCCAGAAATCCCACCCCTAGGTATTTACCCAAAGGACACAGAAACATCAATTCCTAAAAGTACCTGTACCCCTATGTTTATAGCAGCACTATTTACAATAGCTAAGCTTTGGAAACAACCCAAATGCCCAAAAATAGATGACTGGATCAAGATGATGTGGTACATATACACCATGGAATATTACTCAGCATTCAAAAAAAGATAAACACATGCAATTTGCAGCAACATGGATGGATCTGGAAGGGATCATGCTCAGGGAAATAAACCAGAAAGAAAAAGAAAAATACCGGATGGTCTCACTCATAGCAGGAATCTAGAAAACTTAAATAAGGGACCAGGAAAAAGAATTACTATAAGAAAGAAAATATCAAAATCAACAAACAACTATGAACCAGAGACACTCTATGGGGGATGGGGGGCGGGGAAAGGAGGGCTTGGGGTCAAAATAAGGGGGTTGTAATTGTATGAGGAACATAAAAAATAAAATTTAAATTAAATAAAAAGATAAACCCATGCCATTTGTGGCAATATGGATGGAGTTGGAAGATAATATGGTAAGTGAAATAAACCAGAAGAAGAAAGACAAAAAAATAAATAAAATTTTGATGAATGACAGTGAGTTTGTGACCTTTGTCTGATCAGTTAATCTATCTGGAGTCTCAGTGACCTCCCAATACCATGCTGGTGATAATATCTAGTATGAGAATATCAAATGAAATAACTGCTGAAAGTCCTGAGCATATAATGTCCATTGAATTAATGTCATTTGATTCAATATATATTTTTATTTTTGAAGGACTATAGTGTCCAAGTTCCATCTCTGATGTAGCTAGAAGACTAAGTTAAGGCCAGCAATACATAGTAGAAGTGATGTGTACTGCTTCTGGGTCTTGCCATCAAAGAGATTATGGGGCAAATACTGGTCCTTTCACCCCATTCTTCTGACTAGGAGATAATGAAAACTAGTATAACCCACTGTGTAACACAAGACAAGCCATGTCACTGAAGACAGAGCCGTCCTCCCATACTGGGATCCCTGTTCTCTCTGGAGATTGCTATGTGATAGAGAAATAAGCTTCCCTTTAGTTAGCCACTGTGTTGTCTTTTTTTCCCCTTCCTTTATTCCTTCCCATTCCACCCCCAGCCACCTTCTCCAACTGCTTAGGCTTTATTCTGTTACGAAGTCCAATCATCAGATACAGGCAAAAGAGGAAGGAAACTACTACTTTCCTTAATGAACCCACCTTTTATGGAGCCACTAAAATGGTTCTGTGGAGTATGAAATATGTGAACTAATGCTTATTACATTACATTAAAAGAAAATAAAGCAGAAATCATAAATATTATAACCCTTTTTTAAAGCTCCCAAATGAGGAGAAAGAAAGGCTGGAAGGCCACAGGTGGTAGCCACAGAGGATAGTGGCATAAAAAACATGATTAATTCATTTAGGCTATAGGCAAGAACAATTGATCCTGGTTTGGAGGGTCCTAGAAAGCTGTAGAGAAGTAGCAGAATTTAAACTTGAACAAGAAATATGGGTTGGCTAGATAGAATGAGTGGGGATGAAAGTGACATTCCTGGCAGAGCCAGGCATAGGTATGTTTGGGGAATAGGAAAATACCTTGTACAACTTCCGCAGTGGGGTTGTGGTTAATAGAAGATAGGTTAAAAAAAATAGGATGGGGATTCAATAAAGACCTAAAATTCACTGTAAAGAATTGTACAAATCCTATAGGCATATAATGGCAGGAAGGCAGTGTATAGCCTATTATAGTACAGTTGTGATGTAATGAGGGCCAACTGATTTCAGGGCCAGTAGTGAGGGCCAGTAGATTTCATTCTACTGATAGTAGAATGAAAAGGAAGGAATGGAAACCAAGTGTTTTGATGTGAAACTAGAAGTACATCCATGATGATAAGGGGTAACAGGCTGGAAGAATCCAGGACGTCTCTTAAAGCCATGTTTGGGTCATTGGATAAGTGGTCACACCATAAGCCAAACAGAAAAGACAGGGAGAAAATAGAAATTTGAGTATCAAATGAAATTTTGTGCCAAATGCTCTAAAAATTCTGTGCCACAGTATACCTTCAAATTTTATCTTTTGGCTTTGACTCTGAACACTGGTCCAAGCCCACCCCCAACGGCTGCATGGGAGCCAGACTCACAGAGTGAAACACACAGCATACCTTTCTACTTTGTCACTGAACATCTTTTTAGGCGTATCCCCTAATATTTGCACCAGACAGCTTCCTGCTGCAGTGCCCATTACAGTCCTAGAGAGCAAGAGAATCAGCCCAACTCAGTATAATAGAGAGGAACAGCAACAATAAAATAATCAAAAACATAGGGATAAAATCATCACAAAAGGCTAAGAAAAACCTTTACTTAAGTTTAGGCAGATCTAATCCAATGAAAACAGGAAATAAATGACCTGAATGTTAAATCTGCTATTCAAAGCAGAAAACACTTCATAAGAAGAATTACAGATGAAGAACCCCATGATTGAATTTCTTGAGGCCAGACTTCATCCCATTTTACTCTAGAGAAGTAACCAGTTAGAAAATAGGTAGTCATGGTGTTGGGGGAACAATATGTCCTGAATGAACTCCACCCTCTGATGTTTTATGTTCTCTACCTCACCTCCATGCCAAAGAGATCCCAGGCACTCAGGACTACAACTCTCATCATGCCATGGATCTGCCATGACTCTTGACTTCCTGAAGGGGGTACTTCTGGGAACTAAGGGTGGAGTTAAGCAGCCATGTTTGACATAAAAGTGAACATTTGTGGCCCTAGTGGGGAACGTGGCTTTTCCTGCCATTAGTGTGTACCCAGGATCCCAGCTCAGGCAGCAGTACCAGTAGGATATACTGACTAATCAGTCTCTCTATATGTCTCTGTTACTCTGCTCCCTCCCTCTCTCTTTTTATTTCCCTTGTAAGTAAACCTTTCATTAACCTTTCTTATGTGTGCCTGATTTTGGGTCTTGTTCTGAGTATTGTTTTTAAGCACAGGTGAGGACTCACACCCATCCCATCTCATTTCCCTTTGGGGTTGTCCTGTAACAATAGAAGCATCCTTTCCTTATTGCCTCTCATAAATAAAGATGCACACAAACACCAACAAAAACCCACACGAAATACCTCACAATGGTAACTCCTCATTCTTGCTGCTACTCTATAATGAGGCAAGCTTTTTTTCAAGACAATCTCATTTCATCTTCACACAAATCATGTGAGTTAAGTGTTGTTAACATAACCATTCTTTAGAAGTGTCTGAAGCTCAAAGGTTAAGCTTTTCTGATCTCTTTCACACACACTTGACTACAAAGTCACTGGCAAGAGTAGAGACAGTGAGCTCCTCTGGGGAGTGGGGATGATACATCTCATCTCCCCACTTGAACTACTAGTGCAATACTTGGCATGCACCAGGCCTGAGAAATGCATGAGTGGATGGAGGAATTAATTAATATCCCCAACGTGCACATATTTTTACCACAAGATGCTACTTCTTAAAAAAGAATCCAATATTTTTAGTTAGAATGTCAACTTTGGGCATGTTATATAGCTTAAGGAAAAATAAAAGAATTCTTTTCATCTGTAGACGCCTTCACATTATCCTAGCAAGGTCACATTTTCCCTTTCCACATCACTCAGTGCTGCTTTGGTTTTATATTAGCTTTGTGCTGAAAATTGAAATTGGAATATTAGAACTCAGTTGGGGAGCACACTAATTTAATTAAATATTAAAAGCCAGCTGGTTTTATGTTATGTGGGCAAATTAGAGAATTAATGATTTGGTACACTTTCTTGTTCCTGTCAAGCTACAAGAACATGAAGAATAGCTCATTCATACTCAGTTACAAAAGGTGAGATTGAAAAATTAGGTCTGCTTTATTAAAGTGTTTCCATTTAGAGCCTTTGGAGAATAGGATAAGTTACTTATTTATAAAATGCCTCTGAAGGCATGAGTCCTGGGCCGATGTGAAAGGACTCAAGAGACCTTATTATTGGGCAACTTGAGTAAAGCATCATCTGCAAAATCTAATCCACCCCAGAAGAATGAACTATTATCTTTTTGTGCACACTGATTGGAAGGCAGATGGATGCCTGTTGATGGCAATTGGCTCTGTAGGTTGATCAGCTCCTGGAAGACTCGAGAAATATTTTGTCAGAAACATGCAGTGTGAAATGAAGTAATGAGAGTGACATGCAGTTAGTGGAAATGATTTTTGGTCCTTAGGAGTCATCACACCACTAAGATTTCTGGATTTCTCGGGCCTATGAATACACATACACAGTATACAATGCAACACAATGAGTAAAGAAGCCTCAGTGGACCCCCAAGACCCATTCCAGACCTTGGGACATTATTCTCTGTAATGTACGACTGCCTCTCTTAGTCCAGATGTTTTCTATTTTATTCTTCTGGTCCTTTCCTCTCATCACTTTTTGCCCTAGAAAATTGAGACAAGAGCTTTTTGAGAGGCAATGTGTGGAAAGGAAGATGCTATGGAACTCATAACAACTGACAAACTTTCTGTTTTCTTCTCTGACACGAAGGAGTTGGACTAAGTAGTGAAAATAACAACAGCAATAATAATGATTTCTGCCTTTGAAAATAATGATTGCATACTTCAATTATTTATCACTGTAACACAAAGCTTTGTGGCTTCCATCAACAGCCATTTTTTTTAGATTTATTTTTATTTATTTATGCATACAAGAACTGGGGTGTAGGCCAGAGGTGTGGGGGTGAGAGGATTCACCAGAGACAGAGTGGGGAACAGAACAGGCAGATTCACTGAAATACACTGCTGAGGGGAGCAGCGGGCAAGACAGGAGAGGTCTGCTGTGCCATATGGGTCAGCTCCCTGGCTAGGGACTGACCTCAGGCGTCAGTGGCTGGCATTAGCTTGATAGCACTGAAACTTTAACCCCTGTGCCACCAGGGAGGCCCAACAGCCATTTTATTAATATCAGTTCTGCCATCTGTGCCACTGCATTCAGTGAATGGTTCTTTAGCTGATACTTTGTGTTCAGTTGTGGCTGCATTTAGTTGTGAGTTCTCAGTGGTGAAGCTGGGCTGCGTTGATGGAACAGCTGGGACTTTCTTCCTATAACCTCAGGAGCATCTTCTCAAGTGGCTTTTCCGCAAGGTTTATCCCATGTGGTCTCCTAAACATAGTCGATAGACATCTTATGAGGCAACTTGAGGTTTCAAGACTGTCAATAAACAAGAGGCTCTCAAACCAAGAATTTCCAAAGCACTGCATTTCTTGGTTGAAACAAACCATAGATTCCTCTCAAATTCAAGGTAAGAAGACTACAAAAGGGTGTAAAACTGGTGTAGGTGACTGGAGGCCTAAGTGATTCCCTTCGCAAGTCTAGAAAACATTCCGCCAGTTTACTGTCTACACCTTCAACATGAGTGCCATTTCTAACATCACATTTATTTATTTTTATTTTATTTTTGTGTAGAAGAACTGGGGTGAAAGCCAGAAGTGCAGGGGTTGAGAGGATTCATCAGAAACAGAATGGGGATCAGAGCAGGTGGATTGACTGGAATACACTGCTGAGGGGAGAAGCAGATGAGACAAGGAGGGTCAGCTCCCTGGCCGGGGATCGAACTCAGACCTTAACAGTGATAGCACTGAGGCTTAACCTCTAGGCCACCAGGGAGTCCCTGGATATTATTTATTTATTTATTTTTCAGATTTGTTTATTTATGCACACAAGAGCTGGGATACAGGCCAGAGGTACAGGGGTGAAAGGATTCACCAGAGACAGATCGGGGAGCAGAACAGGCAGATCCACTGAAACACATTGCTGAGGGGAGCAGCGTGTGAGACAGAGGAGGTCTGCTGAGCCATGTGGGTCCCTTCCCAGGCCAGCTGGGGATTCGAACTTGCACTGACATGATGGCAACAGCCTGACAGCGCTGACTTAACCCCTGCACCACCAGGGAAGCCTCCCTGGATAATTTTTATTTATTTATTTTCATTTTTTTATTTTAACGATTATCATTTTTTTACATTGTTTTAGTCCATATTTTCTTCCCCCTACTCTCTCAGATTGAGTTCCCATAGAATATCCCTCCCCAAGTCACCCGTGCACCATCACCTCAGTCCCCTGTGCTCCTCCCTCCCTCCCTCTCACCCCTCTCCCTCCACCTCCCCTGCAGCATGTCTCTGGTTTATAATTGTCTGTTTTTGCTTTGTTGTGTTTTGTACTGTTATTATTATTTTTTTACACTGATGTCTTATTTTGTTCCCCTATATTCCTGTTATAAGTGAAACCATCCGATATTTTTCTTTTTCCTTCTGGCTTATTTCACTGAGCATAATAATTTCTTGTAGCTCCATTCATGTTGCTGTGAATGACATAAGTTTATCTTTTTTGATTGCTGAATAATATTCCATTGTGTATATATACCACATCTTCTTGATCCAGTCATCTATTTTTGGGCATTTGGGTTGTTTCTACCCTTGCTAATTTTTAATTGAGACTTTTAACTTTACTAAAAGATCAAGCATTGTGCACACTAACATTATCATTATTTACCTCAGAAATAACTCCTTAAAGCCAAGTCAAACTTTGCAGGATATCCTTACATTTCTAAGTAGCCAGTCATCTTTCTAAATTGCATGTCCGATTATCTTTCTTTTCCTTACTTCCCATTTTCCTGTGGATAATGTCTATATTTTTTAAGATGGCTTTTACCTCCATCCAAGACCTCCCTGTGCTTCCCTACACCCTTCTGTTGATTTGAATATTCCCTATTTGTCAAGTCTCAGTGTAGACAATGCTTACTCTAGGAAATTGTCCCAAATCACTGTAAACCGAAACCAGAGTCTGTGTGTCCACTGACTCTTAAACTTCCTCAAATCATAGCACTTGCCATAATTTGCTGTTAGTTTTCTGTACCTTTCTCTCCCTACTAAGTTCTAAGTTCTGTGAGGATAACCACTATGTCTATTTTGTTCATTCTTGTATTTATTAGCATCTAATATGGCTACAGAGATGCCATCACAACTGAACTAAATAGAATGAGTAATTCTCAGGACTACATTAATGGCTTGGTATTACGTTCTCTTATTTGAATCTGCAATACAGAAACACACAATTTTCTCATAGATTTTAACTCCTCTCACTCCCAAATTTCAAATCTCTCATTTCAATGCAAGTAGTATGAAGAGTAATGGACAGAAATGCTGGAGGATATTTATCTTTAACAATGTAGTGCTTTTTATCCTACCCCAAATCTCTGATCCATGAATTAGACTGTGTAATAAAGGATAGTTAAAAAAAACAAAAAACAAAAAACAAATCAACCTGACAACAAAAGGGTTGATGAGAAGGCAGCTAGAGGGATCCACTGGGCAGGGAGTGCAGGGTAAGGTAAAAAGTATCAGGCTTTTCTGCCCTCCCGCCATCAGGATAGATGACAGAACCCTGTGGTCCTGAATGCATGCCTGATGGCGGGCACCTGGAGTAGGGTGTGGGCATGGGTAGATGAGATTCACCTGGGCTGGGACTAGGCTTTTAAGGGCAGCATCGCGGGGATGCCAGCAGAAGCCGAGAAAGAAGCAGAGGATCAGAGAAACTGAGAGAGAAGCAGAGCCATGAGAAGAGCAGAGAGAACACGAGAGCACGCCGGGGAGCCCAGAGTGAAGACTTAATGGGGGCTGGGAGGCCTGCCAGCCTCCCGGCCTCCAGTGCCCCTGCCTGCCGTGTACCTAGTAAATCCCAATAAAAGCCTGCAAAAGCCACTGAGGTTTCCAGAATTCCTTCTTTACCCCATCTGCTGGATCAGAAAACCTGCACTGTATCTTTCCTGTCCTTACAGGGAGTCTTCTCAGGCCACCCGATTTTACAGGGAGGATGTCTTCTTGTGTCTAAGAGTTCGTCTGTTCCAAGCTGCATCATTTTTTTCTCAATATATACTTTGCTTTCCTGGTACCACCAGACTGTGGTAACCATGGAAGTCATTCACATATAGATTCAAGGGGCAGGGCCTCCCTGATGGCACAGAGGTTAAGTCTCATGCTATCAAGCTATCTCCAGCCACTGCAGCATGAGTTCAATCCCCTGCCAGGTTGCTGACCCACGTGGCACAGCAGACCTCTCCTGTCTCACCCACTGCTCCCTTTAGCAAGTATTTCAGATAATTCGCCTATTCTGCTCCCCACTCTGTCTCTGGTGAATCCTCTCACCGCCCCCACCCCACCTCTGGCCTATACCCCAGTTCTTGTATGCATAAATAAATAAAAACAAATCTTAAAAAAGAGCCATTTGCTTCTTGTGGGCTTTCAAGTCATTCTTTTAGGTAGGATATTTGTTGGTAATTACGGTCTCCACATGTGTATTAGTTTACTAGGATTGTCATTAAAAAATACCACAAACCTAGTGGCAGAAACACCAGTAATTTATTATCTCATAGGATAGAAATTCAAGACCATTGTGCTGGCAAGTGAGTTCTTTTTTTTGTTTTTTTTTTTTTAGTTTTTTTTTTGTTGTTTATTTGCTTATTTATATATTTTTATGTTATTGTTCATTTTTGTACAATGTTTAATTTCTCCTCTCAGGTGTTGTCCCCATAAAATTACCACCACCAAGATACCCGTGAACCATCACCATAGACTCATCTGCTCTTCCCTCCCATTTTGATCCCTTTCCTTCTCTCTCCCCTGATGAATGTCTCCACCTTATAGTTTGCTTGTTAGTTTTTTTTTTTCTTTTTGATCCCTTGTTTGGTTTCCCTAGTTACTCCTATAAGTGAAACCATCTAATATTTTTCTTCTTTCTGACTTATTTCACTGAGCATAATCCCTTCAGCTCCATCCAAGTTGCTGTCAATGACATGAGTTTATCATTTGCTGAGTAGTATTCTATTGTGTATATTGACCAGATCTTCTTGATCCAGTCATCTGTTTTGGGGCATTTAGGTTGTTTTCATAGTTTAGCTAGTGTAAATAGTGCTGCGATGAACATAGGCATGCAAGTATCTTTTTGAATTAATATTTTTTTTAAGATTTATTTTTATTTATACAAGAGCTGAAGTACAGGCCAGAGTCGTGGGAGGGTGAGATGATTCACCAGAGACAGAGCAGGGAGCAGAACAGGTAGATAGACCTAAAGCACTGCTGAGGGGAGCAGCAGGCAAGGCAGGAGAGGTCTGCCTCGCCATGTGGGATTCTCCCTGGCAGGCTGGGAATTGAACAAGTGCCGTGGAGGCTGTGGACAGCTTCAGAGTGCTGCACTCAACCTGCTGTGCCACCGGGAAGGCCCCTGAACTAACAATTTTGTGTCCTTTGGGTAGATTTCTAGGAGTGGAATTGCTGGGTCATATGGTAGATCCATTTTTAGTAATTCGAGGGTCTTCCACACAGCTTTCTATAGTGGTCAGACAAGTTTGCATTTCTACCAGCAGTAACGGGGTTCCTTTTTCTATACATCCTCTCCAACATTTGTTATTGTTAGTTTGGGATGGGTCATTCTTACTGGTATGAGGTGATATTTCATTGTGGTTTTGATTAGCATTTGACAGGTGGGTTGTTTCTGAGGGTGGTGAGAGAAGCCTCTCCCATGCTTCTGGTGGCTTGCAGGCATTCCTTAACTTTGGAAGTATCATCCCAATCTTTGCCTTCATCTTCACACAGATTTCCTTCTCCCTGTGGGCAAGTATGTCTCCAATGTCTCCCTTTAAATAATCATATCAGGTTAGGGCTGATGTTAATGACCTCCTTTAAACTTGATTACCTCTCTAAAGATAACATTCGCAAATATGGTCACATTCTGAGATACAGGTGGGAACAATTCAACCCAAATATCTTGTGCCTATTCTCCTTACTCCATCCTAAAAATACTATAATCATATTTTCTTTTATGAACCACTCCCGTGCAGACAGTTAATCTGGTTAATCTACAGACAATTCCATATTGTGGACCACAGTGGGCTTAGGACAACCACAGTTTGGCATTATATTGGCCACAAAATTAGTTTAATGATGGCCAGGTTACCTAATGAGAAGGAAAAATTTTCCTGACATTTGTGTCAGTAAAGTTTCCTCATTCAAAGAACCACAAGAAAAGTTGAAAGGAAAGCCTTTAGAAAAAGTTGTTTTAAATTATTAAAAACATTTTTTTTCTTACATCAATGTAGTCCCCAGAGTTTTCCTGTAACCATATCACCCATGAACCATCACCAGATTCCCTTGTGTTCATCCCTCCCTTGCTTGACCCCCTCCTGCTTCCTCCCTTGATGTGGGTTTCAGTTCTGTGGTCTGCTTGCTGGTTTTGACTTTTCTTGAGCTTTTGTTTGGTTTCTCTATATTCCACATATCAGTGAGACCATCCAGGATTTATCTTTTTCCTTGTCACCAATTTCAGCTAGCATAATCCCCTTCAGTTCCATCCATGTTGCCACAAGTGGCACGAGTTTGTCTTTTTTGATTGCTCAGTACTATTCCATGTATAAATATACCACAACTTTTTGATCCATTCATGTATTTTGGGGCATTTTGGGTTGTTGCCATTACCCAGCTCTGCTCTGTGGTATGAAAGCTGCCATAGATGATTTGTAAATGCATGAGAATCTCTGATTAAATGTAATTTTTTAAAAATAAAAACAGATGGGCCTCCCCGGTGGCGCAGCGTTTGAGCGCTGGGTTGCGAAGCTGCCCGCAGCCTTTGCAGCGCCAGTTTGATCCCCGGCTGCTCCCCGGCCACCGGAGGAGGGTCCCGCATGGCGCGCAGACCTCTCCTGCCGCCCGCTGCTCCCCTCAGCAGTGTACTTGGGTCCTTCTGCCTGCTCTGCTCCCCGCTATGGGTCTGGTGAATTCTCTCAACCTCCTGCGCTTCTGACTGTACCCAGTGCTTGTATAAATAAATAAATAAATCTTTAAAAACAATAAATAAAATAAAAACAGGTAATAATCTGGATTTGCCACCCTGAGTGTGGGGACATGCTCCTTCTTCCCTGCTAAGGTGGAGGCTGACATTCAGAGGAAAGGGATAAACAGAGAAAAATATGCTCAGTTCTGCTCAAACCAAACTTAATTCTGACTCTAAGTCTGGACTTTTTCAGTTACTTTATTCAATAAATGTTCTTTATTGTTTAAGCTGATTTGGGATGGATTTTCTTATATTTACAGTCTATTTGATAAAAGGAGGTCAGCAAGCCCAAAATAGTAAGAAAAATCAAGAGCAAACATGAAAAGCATAAGCTCATCTCCTGGAGCTGACAGCCTCTTCCTAAAAATGAGAATTTTTAGGTTGAAAGTGAGACATAGATTGTTGCATGGGAAAAATATGTAGTAACTGGTACAGTCATTTGGGTCCAGTAATTACATAACCCAAAGTGCCTACACACACACCAAGATAGTTTCCCAGTGTATACTTGCTGATGATAGATTTCTTACTTCAAAATCTCTTATTTCTTGAAGTGAGGTTAAAAATATTTTTGCTATATATGATGCAAATACTCACTTTCATGTTGCTGGGTACAAAGGGAGTAAAGCAGACATTTTCACTCAAGATAAATCAGAGGTCAGAAAGAATATTTTAGCTTTTAAAGTTTAGTGCCAGCAGAAAACTGCATTTTAGTGGTTAAAAGAAAAGTATGAGCAAAGGAAGGGCCAATTTGATGTTTGAAAGACAAAGGAATTGAGAACATAATAATGTGAATTTCTTTTTAATGGCATCTTAAGGTGCTCTATGGTCTAAAAGTCACGGTGACATTCCTTCCCTTTACTTACTCAAAGCACACAAACCCTAAAAAGAGATACCACCCAACAACAAAAGAAAGCAGCCCACAAATAAATGAACAGAATTGTAGCAATTTTATTTTAGGCTTCAGGGTGCAGCTTGAAAAGTTTACATAAAATAAGTGTGGAAGGACTTTGAATAGTTAGAGATATTTCAGTGATCATGAAGAGAAAAAAAAAAGACTAGGAAGCAATTGCATTGCAAAAATGAAACAAAAGTTTCCAGGAATAAACATTTAGTAAGTGACTGGGGATCTGGCCTTTTCAGGACATTGCTGCTAATGTCAGTTCCTGGCTGCCAGGGTGGCCTCAGCATCCTCTTCTATCATGATCTTTGTGTTACATTTTTCTTTTTTTTCCCCAAAGATTTTTTTATTTATGTAAGAACTGGAGTACAGGCCAGAGGTGCTAGAGGGTGAGAGAAATTCACCAGAGACAAAGCGGGGAGCAGAACAGGCAGACGGACCAAAAACACTGCTGAGGGGAGCACTGGGTGAGACAGGAAAGGTCTGCTGTGCCATGTGGGTAGCTCACTGGCTGGCCAGTAATCAAACCCACTCTGCAGAGACTGTGGACAGCTTCACAGCATTGCGCTCAACCCGCTGCGCCACCAGGGAGGCCCAGTGTGACATTTTTCTAAGAGATTCATCAGGAGCAATATCCTGTACCAATTTGTGAAGAGGAAGTGTAAGAAAGAGGGAGTAACTCAGGCTCTTTTTCATCTTGGGCGGCCAGACTCTGTGGCCACTATCTGCAACACTGTTTTCCTCCTAGGTTTCATTCCCTGCAGGTGATACTGTGTTATTGCAAAAAGTGATTGAGAGTGCGAGCCCAGGGCAAGAACACCCACTCAGAGAAGTGGGAGATCACAGGGCCTAGGAGGCTCAGTTGCTGCCAGCCCACTTGCCTGCCTGCCAGTCTGCCTTTGTATCCAGTCCCTTGCTTCAGCATTAGAGGCCTGTCAGATATATCTGTAGGGTAAGTGAAAAAGTATCAGGCTTTTCCGCCCTCCCACCATTAGCATTAATGATGGATCCCTGTGGTCCTACATGCATGCCTGATGGCGGACACCTGGAGTAGGGTGTGGGCATGCACAGGTGAGTACACCTGGACTGAGTCTGGGCTTATCAGGGTGGTATCATGGGAATGGAACCAAGAGAACAAGAGCAGAACCAGCAGAACAGCAAAAGAGAAGCAGAGACCACGAGAGATGCCAGAGAGCCCAGAAAGAGTGAAGATTCTCTGGGGGCTGGGAGAACTGCCAGCTTCCCAGCCCCTTAGCCCCCCTTCCTTGTAAAAATCTCAATAAAAGCCTGAAAAGCCACCGAGGGCTCCAGGACTCTCCTTTGCCCGTCTTCTTGGATCATAGAGATCTTGTACTGTGCCTTCCTGGCACTACATATACCTAAGGCTCCAAGATTCTCTATTTGCCCGAATCAACCATGAACCTGCCCATCCTGGGATGGTTGCACAACAGTCGGTTTTGGAGAAACTGCTGTGCACATGAGCATCATAAAACGTGGTTTTGCAACTGTTGTTTTTAAGGCTGAAGAGGATTATTAATCGAAGAAATGAACAATGCTGTAAGAGAAAGTATAATCACGCCTGGAAACATGTTTGCTGGAACAAAGCCACTGATGAGAATGTTTGAGGGCTGCACCTGTTAGGCACTGTTTCTCTTGTTTTCCCCTGTTTTGCCAAGGAAAGACACCTGAATGCTACTAACTCTCATTTTGGAGATAAGGGGGAAGTATTCATGTACTTCATCAATAATATTACACACATGCATTAATTGCTGGGCTCCAGAGACAGTCTGCTTGGTCAGGAAGCATACAAGGAGTCTACCTCACTCTGTGAAGTGGGCTAGACCAGAAAATTCTGTAACTAATCTGATAAAGCAGTGTGCCCATAATGCACTTGTAAAATAACGATTTCCCTCATTATTCTTCCTGGTTCCCCACCCCTCCTGCTTCCCATTGTTTTACCTTCCTAAGACAGCAGTGTTACTGAATACTAATGAGGCAATTTTTGACTTTACCTCATTCATTTATTTTCAGGCAATTAATTCAACTTTCTAACATCTAGCCAGAATGTTATGTGGGTAATTTGTGGGTCTGCTTAATTTCTCAGGACCCTGTGGTTATCAGCCAGCAAAGCTCATTGTGAAGATGAGATAATCCAGCTGGTAGGCAAGTTTGATTTCCACTGGTAATACCATCCCTTCATTAAAGCCTCTGAGTCCTTGAGGTTGGCAAGCTTCCCTTGTTGCATATTTCACTTTCTGATTACAAATGGTTTGCAGCTTCTACATGTTTGCCTCAAGAGCTCATTTTCTCCCCTGAAGGACACTGGGCCTGTAGCATAATCAGCAGATTTTTCAACATGAAACCTCACAGGGCTGTAAGAGCCCTACCTGGCTGTCAGCTGTTGTGTATTTGTGAACAAGGCAAATCCATCCATTTTCTCATCCATCCTGAAAGTATCTGGAACATCACACAGAGGGGCCCCCACTTTCAAAAGTTCGAGTTATGCCACTCACTTTTACAAAACACCTACCTTAGTACCTGTTTTCACTAACCAAAAGAAATCAGAAGCAGATTTAGCTTTTACAGCAAAAGGCAAAAAGTGAAAACAATGTTCAGTGTTTGTCTTGTGGAAAGACATTATAAAGGCAGAGGGGCTGAACAGATAGGCTGGCACCATCAGACTCCTTCACTGTTGTGAACTGTATCTGTAAGTATCTGAGCTATATTGTTATTTATTTTGTGAACTGTAGGGGCAGGACAGGACACAGTGCAGGTTTTCTGATCCCATGCAGACCGGGTAAAGGAGTCATAGTCCTCAGTGGCTTTTTGCAGGTCTTTTATTGGGGTTCACCAGGCATATGGCACGCAGGGGTGCTGGGGGGCCGGGAGGCTGGCAGTCCTCCCAGCCCCCAGAAAATCCTCACTCTATCTGGGCT
The DNA here is from genome assembly GCF_014898055.3 of Talpa occidentalis. Taxonomy (NCBI): domain Eukaryota; kingdom Metazoa; phylum Chordata; class Mammalia; order Eulipotyphla; family Talpidae; genus Talpa; species Talpa occidentalis. The sequence continues at coordinate 45,895,691 of NW_023601653.1, forward strand.
CTCTGGCATTCTCTGCTTCTGCTTCAGGCTTCTTCTCTTTCAGCTTCTGCTGCTGCTTTCTTGGCTTCTGGTGTCCCTGTGACGCCGCCCTTAAAAAGCACAGTCTTAGCGCAGGTGTACCCACTTCAGGTGCCCGCCATCAGGCATGCATTCAGGCATGTGAGTCTCTTAAAATCACCTGTGGGTGATGCCCTGCTCATTCTTGAGTGAGGGTGAGGAGCTGAGGAACCCGCCCTTGAGAGATGGGTGGGGAACGTAGCTTGGGGTGGAGCCCAAGCCGAATGTAGAGTTTGGATCCCTGACCCATGTGCTTGTGCAGTGGGTTGGCCTGAGTGCAGGGGTCTGCGAGTCGCATTGGTGGCTATGAAGGCTGAATGTTGGAGCGACTGCAGACAGAAACCCTGAGGGTTGGCAATTACCCCCAACAGAATAGAATCGCCAATCCCAGAGCTATTGCATCCTGGGGGTGGATGCTGTGTGTGGCTTGTAGCCGAGACTACAGCCAGAGAAGGCCAGGAAGCCTGACGGCTCCTGGTGTGTTACAGTAGATGCCGTGAGTGGTACCCCTTCCTTGTATGAGCAGTGCCTTTGGCAGCAGAAGTGGTGGATCATCTGTTGGTACCAATAATTGTCTTTTGCCACTAGGTTGATGCCCTGCCTGGACTTATTTGTGTTCTGTTGTATTTTGTTATATTGTGATGTATTTGCTTTTGTAGGCCATGGCTGCACTGTTTGTTTACTAAGAAAATTGTATATATGAAGACTATATGGCAGAAAACCCTGAGGGGGTGGACTGTAGGGTAAGGAAAAAGGTCAGGCTTTTCTGCCCTCCTGCCATCAGGATAGATGATGGATCCTTACGGTCCAGAATGCATGCCTGTTGGCAGGCACCTGGAGTAGGGTGTGGGCATAGGTAGATGGGATTCACCTGGGCTGAGACTGTGCTTTTTAAGGGTGGCGTCACGGAGACGCCAGGAGAAGCCAAAAGAGAAGCCGAGAGAGAAGCAAGAGAAGCAGAAGCAGAAGCAGAGAGAACGCCAGAGAGCCCAGATGGAGTGAAGATTTGCTGGGGGCCGGGAGGACTGCCAGCCTCTCAGCCCCCCAGCATTCCTGCCTGCTGTGTACCCGCTAAATCCCAATAAAAGACCTGCAAAAAGCCACTGAGGACTCTGACTCCTCCTTTATCTGGTCTGCTGGATCCTAGAAAACCTGCACTGTGTCCATACCTGCCTTACAGCAGCCTATAAGAGATTCACTTAAGCGATAAAGTCAAACACAATCTTAAAGATATATAAAATGGTACTCCAAGCCAAGGAAAAGTTTATCAAGAGCAAGCACTACTTTATCTGCATTAGTAAAAAATAGACTTGCAGTCAAAAATAGCAACAAAAGTCAGTGGTGTATATTATGTAATGATGAAGTGATATATATAAAATAAGAAGTCATAACGTTTATTATAATATATGTACCTGTTTGGGGAGCACTTAGGTTGTTGCATAACTTGGCTATTGTAAATAGTGCTGCAATAAACATAAGAGTGCAGGTTTCCTTTTGGATTAGTGTTCTTGTGTCCCTTCCTAGGAGTGGAATTGGTAGGCCATATGTTAGGTCCATTTTTAGTGTGTCCCAAAATAGAACAATGGATCAATAAGATGTGGTATCATAGGGAAAATGGAATTAAATCAGGCTTCTTTTATGCCTCCTGCCACTAGAATCTATGGCCATCACCTGCAGCCTTGCTGTCCCCCCTGATTTCATTGCCCACATGTGATACTGTGTTGGTGCACAAAGCGCTTGGGAGCACTAGGACGGGCAGGCACACCTGTAATTACAGACACCTGGACCAAGAGGGTAAGCGCATGGGGCACACATAAGTGTGGAGGCCCAGAAGAGATCATTATGAGAGGGAGAGAGAAAAGAGAAGCCAGGGAGAGGATGGAGATCACAGGGTCTGAGAGGCTTATTTGCTGCCTGGTTCTTGGCCACCCTGACTACCTGCCTTCCTGCCAACCTCCCAATCTCCCTGCCTGCTGGTCTGCCTATGCACCTGGTTCCCTGCTTCAGCATTAAAGGCCTGTCAAATCTACTGAAGACTCCAAAGTTCTCTTTTCATCAGCCTGAATCAACAATGAACCTGCCCACTCTGGGATGGTTGCAAGACAGGTATATATACATAGTGGAATACTGCTCAGTGATCAGAAAAAATGAACGTATGCCATTGTGGCAACAAGGCTGTGTCTGGAAGAGATTATGCTAAGGGAAATAAGTCAGAGGGAAAAGGAAAATAAATATTAGATGGACTCACTTACAGGGGAAATATAGGGAAACCAAACAAAGTATCAGGAAAAAGACATAAGTTGTAAGCCGATCATAGATCTGAGGCATGGAAAATGGACTGGAAGAATTAACATTAAATTGACTATATTACCTAAAACAATATATAGAGATTCAAGGCAACTCCTATCAAAATCCCAATGGCATTCTTCAAAGATATGGAAACAAAAAAATCATGAAATTTATTTGGAATTTGAAAAGACCCCAAATAGCCAAAATAATAAAAACAGAACAAATAATACAAAGCAATTGCAATTATGTGATATTAAATAAGTGAGATATAGTATTTGATTGATGAAAGGGGGGAATGTGATTGTTATTGAGATGAAAAATAGAAGCTGAATATGGAAGTATTATACCAGAAAAAATGGCAGCACTTGGTAATTGAAAATTTGGTGGTGGTGATGGAGAATATCAGGAAAACAGAAGTCAAAGATTGGAAAATAATGACAAGCCTCAGAAGCAAGGTGGTACTTTTGATAAGGATGGATTCATTGGTGAAGAGAGCTTACTGAGGGGCAAAATAAGGCAAATGGAAATGTATCATAAAGGTGAAATTCAATGAATCTACATGTCTATGAGTTTATTTATAACTTTTATACATTACAATTTGCTCTGAAAGAATAGTTTTATGAACTTTGACAGATGCATGGTCATGTAACTACCACCAATTCCTTCATCCTGCCTCTATCTAGTCAGTCAACACTTCTCTCTGACAACGGGATTGGTTTTTTGGTCATATAGTTTTTCCTTTTCAAAATGGAAACATACAGAAGGCAATCTTTTCAGTTTTCAACATGCATGAAGCATTTGAGATTATCTAGTTGTATCACCAGTTCATTCTTTAGTATTGCCAAGTAGTTTGCTTATCCAATCACTAGTTTAAGAATTTTTGAGTTTTCATTTTTAAGTCAATATAAATAAGGCAGTTATAAACACTTGTATACTGTTTTTTTTTGCATGACCAATGTTTTGCTTTTTCTTGACTAAATCCCCCTCCTAGAAGAGTAGAATTTCTGGGTCATGTGGTAAGTGAATATTTGTAAGAAACCATCAAATTGCAAAGTGGCTGTAGCATTTTTCATTTCCACCAACAACGTATGAGCGTTCCTGTTGTTTTGTGGCCTGTCTACACTTGGAGCTGTTTTGGTTCTGCCTTTCAAGGAGATGTGAAGTAGTATCTACATAATTGTGGTTTTAATTTGCATTTCTGTTATGATGAATTGTGTTAAGCATATTTTTATGGGCTTCATTATCTTTAGCCTTTCTTTGAACAGTGTCTGTTTAAATCATTTCCATATTTTATTGGGTTTTCTTATTGTTGAATTTTGATAGTTCTTTACATATTCTGACAATAAATTCTTTGTCAGATATGCACATTGAAAATATTTTCTATCAGTCTGTGGCCTGTCTTCATTCTAACGAGTGTCCTTCTTAGAGTCAAACTTCTAAATTTTGACTCCCAACTTACCAATTTTTTTCCTTGATGGATCACAATCTTAGAGTCTATTTAAGAACTTCTGCATAGGTTTCCCTGGTGGCCTAGGGGTTAATTCTCAGGGCTATCGACACTTTGGCCTGAGTTCGATCCTCGACCAGGGAGCTGACCCACATGGCACAGCAGACCTCTCCTGTTTCGCCCACTGCTCTCCTCAGTAGTGGATTTCAGTCAATGCACCTGTTCTGCTCCCCACTTTGGCTCTTGTGAATCCTCTCACCCACCATGCCTCTAGCTTGCACCCCAGTTCTTCTACACACATACACTAATGAAAAAAGAACTCTGCATAACCCATACTAATGTAAAATTTCCCCTGTGCTTTCTTTAAAATTTTTAGAGTTTCGCATTAGGTGTATGATCCAGTTGAAATAAAATTTTCTATGATGAATGAAATGTAAGCTGAGATTTCAATTTTTTTTAAAGATTTATTTATTTATATAAGCACTGGGTACAGTCAGAAGCGTGGGGGGCGTGAGAGAATTCATCAGAGCCAGAGCGGGGAGCAGACCAGGCAGACTGACAAAGTACACTGCTGAGGGGAGCAGCGGGCGTGGCAGGAGAGGCCTTCGTACCATGTGGGACTCTCGCCAATGGCCGGGGATTGAACTGGCGCTGCAGAGGCTGCAGGCAGCTTTGTAGCCCAGCGTTCAACCACTGCACAACCGGGAGACCCTGAGATTTCAGTTTTGCATATGATGTCCCCTTGTTGCAACATCACTTGTTTAAAAGACTATCTCCTTATCCATTTCAGTTGCTTTATTATTTTCTTTCCCTGCTGACTTTGGGTTAAATTTCTTTCTTTTTTTTTTTTTTTTAGTTCTTAATGCGTATGTTTAGAAGATTGATTTGGGAACTTTATCTCTTTTCAACTGTCATTAAAAGTCTTTCATGCTACAACAATATCTGAGTTGTCAGCACTACTAGTTCAAACTAAGCATATAGATATGGCTTCAACTTAATTTGAATGGGATTTCTTTCCATCAATTGTTTACCATAGTTTCAATTAAACACAAAGTAATAAAGAATAATGTAATAATGTTAATTCTGCTACAAAATTTATTAAAGTACTTCTTGAATATGAAAATGACATTATCATTCTGGATAGAGACAAGTGAAATAAATTCCAGACACATTGATTCTGTCCACAAATGCAGGTTCCTAAGAACATTCTCAGGATCCATTGAATCCGGGATTGAAAACTTAAAAGTGCAACATATGAAACTTATAAAAAATGATATGCTTCATCCAGACTGTAGAATCAACAAGAATTTAATAAAGTTAATCAAATAATTGTAGTTCAATTGCACATAAATTTGAATTGTTTTCTCATTAAAGTGTGCTTGTCTGTAAATTATTGCAGGGAAAGCCATTTTCAAGTTAATGTTTCAACCATTAGAAAATACAAAGGGCATTTTCATTAATTAGACACAGCTCTCTTTCCTCCTGGTTTATCATTACCTTTGCTAGGTGAAATCAGTTTAGTACTCAAATTTATTGACATGTGTGATTCAATGGCATTATTTGTTTAGAGTTCATCATATACCTGGTGGAATAAACTCATTAAGTATAAATGAATAGTTATGTAGTCATCATCTAAAATGAGTCAGAGCTGTTCTCCAGAGTCATTATAATGAATGTGAACACAGCTGGAATAAAAGTCTCTGTGAAGGTTACAGGCTTTATTCTGAAATATTTAACACTGCAGCTTTCTTCCTATTACTTGAAGGCCCCTTATTCAGGAAAAAGGACTTGACTTCCCTTTGCAAAAGATTATTGCATGCATTTACTTGCCATTTTATCAAAGCTACATAAATTCTTTTGTGGTTTCTTGGAAAGTCTCAGAACATGGAAAAGCCAGGATTGTCCTGCTGTTTGATTTGGTGAGTTTTCTGAATTCAAGGAAGGATCTGGAGAAAAGTGATTTTGTGACTTCATATGGTGGCTGAGTAATTGACATTGTCATGATGTAAGATTACCTTGCCTTTAGACCTCTCCCTGATTGTCTACTATTCCTTTAAGAATGGGAAACACCACTTATAATCAAGGAAATGCAAATCAAAACCACAATGAAATAACACCTTACAACAGTGAGAATGGCACATATTAAAAAAACAGGAAACAACAACTGGCGAGGATGTGGAGAAAAAGGAATTCTCCTACACTGCTGGTAGGACTGCAAACTAGAGCAACCACTATGGAAAGCCTTGTGGAAGTTCCTCAGGCTACTAAAAATGGAGCTACCATATGACCCAGAAATTCCACTCCTAGATATCTACCCATAGGGCACAAAAACATTAATTCAAAAGGATACCCACACCTCTATGTTTCTTGCAGCACTATTTACAATAGGTAAGATATAGAAACAACCCAAATTCCCAAAAATAGATGACTGGATCAAGAAGATGTGTTATATGTACACAATGGAATACTATTCAGGAAACAAAAAATGATAAACTGAGGCCATTTGCAGCAACATGGATGGAAATGGATGCTCAGTGAAATAAGCCAGAAAGAAAAAGAAAATATTGTATGGTTTCACTTGTAGGAGGAATGTAGGGGAACCAAATAAGGAATTGGGAGAAAAATAATTATAATAAATTAAAAAACTAAATTAACAGGCAACTATAAACAGAAACATTCTGCAGGGGAGAGGGTGGGACAGGGATCAAAATGGGAGAGAAGAGCACAAGAGAATGTAGTGATTGTGCACGGGTGACTTGGTGGTGGGAATTTTGCGGGGACTATACCTGAGAGAAGAAATTATACATCGCACAAAAATGAACAGTTTTATACACACACATATATAATTTTCTCCACAAACTAAAAAAAAAAAAAATAAGAATGGGAAACTGTCAGGAACTTGAAAGACTGCATCTCTCTTTTTAGTTTTTGAGATTTGCAGCCCATATTGGAATTGGTGCTGTAATTCCTTTAGTACAAAATGGAGAAGTAGATGTTACCTGAATATATAATCCAGACTGGAGGGAGTCCCTAGATTAGCATTCCAAACCCTGACTTATAATCACACAAATACAGTATTTCAGACCCTTTCTTGTAACTGACAGTCACCAATCTGTTGTTGACATGCTTGCTGTATTCCAATTAATGTTCAAAATCTAGTCATAAAGTAAATAATAAAAGGAATTATATTTCATCAGTGCATAAAACTTTCACTTTTCCAGGATTTGTTACCATATTAGCCCATTTTACAGTTAGCACCATGGAGGCAATACCATAAGAGAGAGGAAATAGCTGATTTTTGGATTACTTTGTTATTATATACGTTGTCTAAATCTACCACTCAGGTTAAACTCCTGTGCTTGAATGTGAAACAGGATTTGATGGAATTCCTAGAATGCAAGGTGGCCTCTTTTTACCTCCCTCTGTCCCTATATTTCAAGTAATCTCATAAATTTTCCAGGGCATTTTTTTTAGAATACAGTGATGATGAGATATATTGATGGGAATATGATCAAGGTGTGAGTGAAGCTTCTTTTAGGTAGTTTCTAATCTTCATATTATGAAAAAATATAGGTATTGAATGATTTCTGATTTTTGAATCCTTATTAATAAATATTAACTATTATTTATTCAAGTGGTAATACTTTATTAGACATTAAAATTAAACATTGAACCAACATTAAATTAAGTGTAATTGTGTCTATTAAAGAGGAAGACCAGAGCTGACAAGACTCAACAAAAACAAAGAAAATAATCCAGTCAAAAAATGGGCAGAAGAGCTAAAAAGAAACTTCTCCAAAGAGGAAATACAAATGGCCAACAGGCACATGAAAAAATGTTCAACATCACTTGTAATCAGGGAAATGCAAATCAAAACTACAATGAGATACCATCTCACACCAGTGAGAATGGCACATATTAAAAAAATGAGCAACAACAAATGTTGGCGAGGATGTGAGAAAAAGGAACTCTCCTGCACTGCTGGTGGGAGTGCAAACTGGTCCAACCACTATGGAGAGCTGTGTGGAGATTCCTCAACCTACTAAAGATAGAGCTTCCATATCATCCAGCAATTCCACTCCTAGGTATTTACCCAAAGGGCACAGAAACATTAATTCCAAAGGGCACCTGCACCCCTGTATTCATAGCAGCACTATTTACAATAGCTAAGCTTTGGAAACAACCCAAATGCCCAAAAATAGATGACTAGATCAAGAAGATGTGGTACATATACACCATGGAATATTACTCAGCATTCAAAAAAGATAAACACATGCAATTTGCAGCAACATGGAACAGCAACATGGATGAAACTGGAAGGGATCATACTCAACGAAATAAGCCAGAAAGAAAAAGAAAAATACCGGATGGTCTCACTCATAGCAGGAATCTAGAAAACCTAAATATGAAAGAAAAAATCAAAATCAACAAACAACTATGAACCAGAGACACACTATGGGGGGGGCGGGGAAAGGAGGTATAGGGGTCAAAATAAGGGGGTTGCAATTGAATGGGGAATATAAAAATAAAATTAAAAACAAAAAGAGGAAGACCAAGGAGAGGAGGGAGGTGAGAAATATATTCTGTAACCAATCTTTTCATGGAAAGATCATTCTGTGGTGCTAACTGGGTTCCCTCTCACTGTGCCTTTGTTATCTGTATCCCACCCCTGTCTCCACTCTCTCCTTTTTTGGTTTTTCTTCCTTCCACTCAAATCCTCTGGTCAGTTGTCAGATGCAGCTATTAAATGCCTCTGTCCCCTTTTGAGCCTTTCTACATTGCTCCTGTCTTCACTGCAGGAGTGAAAACGACTGATTAGCACTCTAAATACTTGTGTATTTGAGAAGACAGTTTTAGTGAGTTAAGCGCTAAATGTATTGCCTAAAAATTAAACCAAAAAATAAATGAAACTTTTCGCACAATAGGTGGTAATGCATATAGGAGAAAACAATTTATTGTTACTCATTCATTCACTCATTCATTCATTCACACATTCATTTATTCAATAAATGTGCACATTGTTGGCTGTGTGCTTAGCAGTTATAGGGTTCTAGTATATAAAGAGGGAGAGATTCATTTTTTTTTTTTAAAGATTTATTTATTTATTTATTTATACAAGCACTGGGTACAGTCAGAAGCGCGGGAGGGTGAGAGAATTCACCAGAGCCAGAGTGGAGAACAGAACAGGCAGACTGACAAAATACACTGCTGAGGGGAGCAGTGGGTGCGGCAGGAGAGGTCTGCGCACCATGTGGGACCCTCCCTGGTGGCTGGGGATCAAACCGGCACTGCAGAGGCTGCGGGCAGCTTGGCAGCCCAGCGCTCAACCACTGCACCACCAGGGTAGGCCCAATAGGGAGAGATTTCTAAGGGAGATTAAAATTAGTTTTGTTTTGCTTTTCTTTGTGAAATCAGGTGAAATTTAAGAATGAATGAATAACCTCAAAGTAGATGAGTATAGTTTCATCTACTTGTGGAATGAATGGAATAACCTCAAAGTAGATGAGTATAGTTTTCAAATGTGAAATAATAATAATAATAATCTCTTCAGAATATTCGTTCATAAGAGGCGGGTGAAAAAAAATGTGGAAAAGAAATAAAAGCCACACTCCTGCCTCCAAGCTCTGGCTTAGTCATGTACTGTCCAAAAATGTAAGATTCATGAAGGGATGGGTTTTTATCTATCATTGAGGTATTAAAAGTGCCTAAAACTATTGGTATTTAATAAATATGCAAATAATATTCAATGAATAAACTGAACTTGGGTTTAGCACTACCTCTTTCCTTCCAGTTCCTAGTCTGTAAAATCAGGCTAAAAATCAAAATCAACAAGCAACCATAAACCAGAGACACACTATGGGGGGAGGGAGGAGAGGAGGAATTAGTGTCAAAATAAGGGGGTTGTGAATTGTATGGGGAATATAACCAAGATGAAAATGCATGCATTGTGCAAAAATGAAAACTGATGTAAAATTATATGAAATTAAAAAATTAAAAATAGTTCTATTAAAAAAAGAAAGTAACTACCTACTGGATTTTGAGCATAAATGAAAATGTAAGACTTGGAAGAGTGTCAGTCACAGAGGATGCGTTGCCAGCTGGGCTGGCCAGCTATGCCTCAGCCCTTACTGAGCCTGTATGTCCAGCTGGGCCCTGCCCTGGGCAGTAGCACAGAGTGAAACACACATGCCCTTTGAGAGCAAGGGGAACAGACAAATAAACATACACAAAAGCATAATGAAAAAATGTGGTGGGCCTCCCCTTTGGCGCATTGGTTGGGCGCCCTGCTGCGAAGCTGTCCGCAGCCTCTGCAGCGCCGGTTTGATTCCCTGCCGGCCAGGGAAAAACCCACATGGCGCAGCAGACCTCTACTGCCTCGCCCGCTGCTCCACTCAGCAGTGTCTTCACTCCATCTGCCTGTTCTGCTCCCCGCTATGGCTCTGGTAAATTCTCTCACCCTCCCGCGCTTCTAACCTGCACCCCAGTTCTTGTATAAAATAAATAAATAAATCTTTTTTAAAAATGTGGTGAGTGCCAAGAAGGAAAAGAACCAATGAGATACTGTATAGGGGGTCCCCAGGGAAAGGGGAGGTTCCAGATTCCCTGCCCTACCCAAGATAGTGAGGGTGGAGCTGAGCTGGGAGAAGAGAGAGGAGATAGGAGAAGGACAGGAAGTAAGATCATCAAAGAAGGAGACCTGGAGGAGGCACATGGAGCAGAGACAGGTGTTAAGAAGCACTGGAGCTTCTTGGCTTTGGACTTGTACCAGGGAATTGGGGGAAACTGTAGGAGACACTTGAAACAGATGTGGGCGAGAGACCCATGGGGAGGCTGACAATGGCAGCCTTTATCTTGACTAGTATTTTGATTTTGCTCTTTTCCTTCCAGGCTTGCCTGGCCCCTTTTGCCCCTTCCTATGGTTCCCCACCAGAAGATGTCTAAGACTTGTAGCAAGCTTTTGGGGCTCAACGGTTCCTTTCCATTAAAGGTCTTTTGCACTAGAGTATGTTTTGTCTGGATGGGGAAGATGGCAGAACCCATTTAGAACAGGCAGGTTTGGAGGTCCTGGGTGCCCCTCACCTGCTCGGTAACAGTGATAGTGAAGAGGAACTAACTTGGATTTTGAGTCAGGGGTGATGTCATTGAAATCTGATACCTGAAGGTTGAGAACAAATTAATCTAGCATCTCTAAGAATACTGCATAGGCAAAATGAATGGGGACTCCTGGGTGAGGGACCTGAAGCATTAAAATGATGCGTGCACTCAAGAACAAGGCAGCGACTACCTCTGTAGACTTTTATGTGAAATAGACGATGACTCCTTCACTGTTATGCCCACCACTATCTTGTTGCTATTAGCCACCAAACATAATTATAATTACCCTAGATGATTCTCCCACCCCCACCTTATTTTAACATCTCTCAAATTTAGAAGCTTCTTACAATTAAAATTATGGTTTCTTACCTTTCTTTCTTTTTTTAAAAAGATTTATTTATTTATGCATACAAGAACTGGGGTACAGGCCAGAAGTGTGGGGGGTGAGAGGATTCACCAAAGACAGAGTGGGGTACAGAACAGGCGGATTGACTGAAATACATTGCTGAGCAGAACAGCAGACAAGTCAGGAGAGGTCTGCTGCCCCTTGTGGGTAACTCCCAGGCTGGGGATCAAACTCATGATACAGTGGCTGTGGACAGCTTCATGGGTTGTGTCTTAACCCCTTGCGTCACCAGGGAGGCCCAGTTTCTTACCTTTCTTAATGGCACATATGCCTATGCAACCTATTTTAAGTGACAGACACTTATTGTGGCAAAATAAGGTGACACATTAAAACATAACAAAAAGCATTATAGATCCTCCCTGGTAGTGCAAGGCATTGGGCACATCACTTTGTAGCTACCCGCAGCCTCTGCAGCACTAGTTCAATCGTGGCTGGCCAGGGAGCTATACACATGACGCAGCAGACCTCTTCTGTCTCGCCCAATGCTCCCCTTAGCAGTGGATTTCAGTCAGTCCACCTGTTCTGCTCCCCACTCTTTCTGGTGAATCCTCTCACCCCCCACACCTCTGGCCTGTACCCCAGTTCTCGTATGCATAAATAAATCTTTAAAAAATAAATAAAAAGCATTATAAAACACACATAAAGGCAGAAATAAATTTTGATATTGAGAAAGTTAACATTTAAACACCTTAGTTTAAAACAAATTAATGGGGGGTGTAGTCAGATAGCCAAGTGAAGATGCTGGGTTCATCTCCCCCACATGTTTAGAACTAAATATGCAGATAGAGATGATTGTCCCTGGAGAATGACCAGAGACTTTTGGTTGTGCAAAGAAACGTAAGAATAGGTCCTCCCTGGTGGCACAGCGGTTTGAGTAGTGCGTTGTAAAGCTGTCCGCAGCCTCTGCAGTGCGGGTTCGATTCCCGTCCAGCCAGGGAGATTCCCACATGGCGCAGCAGACCTCTCCTGCCGCGCCCGCTGCTCCCCTCAGCAGTGCTTTCATCTGTCTGCTTGTTTTGCTCCCCACTCTGTCTCTGGTGAATCCTCTCACCCTCCATGCCTCTGGCCTATATATACCCCAGCTATTGTATAAGTGAATAATAAGTCTTAAAAAAAAAAAAAAATTCTGGTTGACTCTAAAAAAAAAGAAACTTTAAAAAAAGTGAATCAGAAAAAAAAAAGAAAAGAGGGAATAGGAAAATCGAAACATTGTGTTTGGAGTGCTACAGGGCATACAATCCAAGAGAGGGAGATGTAGCCACGGTACAGTATCTCTCTGGTGTTGACTGAAGAGCTCACACCCAGAGCAGGGACTGAGGAAATGGGGGTCTGCAATGGTGGGGCAACCAGATTTACCAGCCTCCTGACCCTGACGAATCTTCACTCTTTCTGGGCTCTCTGGCGTCCTCTTGTGGATTATACGCTCGTCTCTACTGCACTCTGCTGTATAGTCCTCTACTGCCGCCCTTATATGCTGGGCCTCCAGGCTCAGGTGTGCCCACTCACTCATGCCTACACCACACTCCAAGATCATAGAGACCCATCATTGATGCTGATGGCAGGAGGGCGGAAAAAAATTGATAACTTCCATTTACCCTACAGATGCTATGCCAGCCTGATGATATTGGGAAAGCTTTGACCCCAGGAAAATGCTTGTGGGGAGAAGGTCCTTGTAGATCCCCTACTCCACTTCATTTGGGCACTTGTGGCATGTCAGGAGGCCTGAAATCTTGGGACTTGCTAGCAGTAATCTGATCATGTCCAGTTGCCCTCATCTTCCCTGACCCCTGCCAGGTATGACCTGGTCATCCAAACAGGCACAGAGGCATCCGCCTGAAACACAACAGACACCTTAGGTCCTGGACAGAATTATGGTTATATCCTGCAACCTGTGATCTTAATATAATAAGGTCAACACACCAAGACAAGACAAGAAAGCTCTTTATCTTAATCTGTAAAAACTGAAAATGAAGAAACAAATGATGAAATGAACAAAAAATCATTGCAAAAGATCTAAATCCAGCAGAGCATGATATTACATAATGTACTTGATGAAGAGTTTAAAGCAACAATCATAACTATTTTTATTGAAATAAGGAAAACAACTGGCAAACAAAGGCAGGATTACAACAAGGATAGAGAAAACATGAAAAAGCTTCTAATGGAAATAATAGACTTAAAGATTTCCATAATTGAACTGAAAATTACTGTAGGGGCTCAATGACAGACATGCAGAAGCAGCTGATGGACTCAGCTTGTTTGAACACACAGTATTGGAAAACACACAAACAGGCCAGCAAAGAGTAAAAGGGATTAAAATGAGCAAAAACAGTGTAGTTGTATATTGTTCGTTGGGGCTGTGTGTATGTGTGTGTGTTCCTACATATGTATATTATAGGGGATATATACACACATATATCTCATCAGAATCTATCTATCTATCTATCTATCTATCTATCTATCTATCTATCTATCTATCTATCTATCTATCTATCATAGACATAAACAAGACAAAGGGATGCACAATTGATTTAAACAAATAATAGACATAGACATGAACCTTTTTAATTTGGGAAAGAAACATATCCTGATCCAAGAGACTCATAGAGGTTCAAACAAAATCAATTCAAATAGACACACCCCAAGACATATTAGAAGTAGATGTCTAAAAATTCTTGACAAAGAAAGGATAGTGAAAGCATCCAAGAAAAAGGAGTTACATACAGTGGATCACCTGTAGAATTATCCACGAGCTTCTTGGTGGAAATCCTGCAGGACAGATAGAAATGGGAGGAAATGTTTAAAGTCTGCGAAAGGATTTCCATCTGAGAATACTTTATCCAGTCAGATTATCATGCAGAAGTGAAGGAAGGGTAAAGAGCTTTAGAGAAAAGCAAATATTATAAAAGGTCATCACCATTAAACCAGCCTTGAAAGAATGCTAAATGAACTATTATAAAATAACAAGAAATTTTGTCTAGAAACACAAATGTGAATAGGGAGGAGAGTAAAAATGTGAACCATCAAATGAGTTTGACAAAACTGTTCATTAGGTAATAATATATAGATCATCATATGAATCTCAGTAAAACTGAAAGACAAAAATCCACAGAAGAAAAACATAAGACAATGCAATGAGACCCCAAAAAAATATAAAAGGAACTTCTTAAGGTATAACTAAAGAGACAAAAAAGATAGAAGAACAAATGCTAACTATAAAAACTCCACAGAAGTAAATAAAAGAATGGCAATAAGTGATATATTTTGATAATTATTAATTAAATATAAATGGTTTGAATTCTCCTATTTAAAAGAATACTAATGGATCATAAAATAAATTTCAATCTTTCGCTGTTTACAGGAAACTCAGTTCAAAAGATAAATACAGTCTTCAAGATCAAGGCTAAAAGACAAACCTATGAACAAATCAAAAAGAAAAAAAATCAGGGGCACGAATATTCAAATCAGGTAAAATAGATTTTCAGTTAAGAAAGGTAAGAAGAGACTGAGTTGGGCATTATTTTTTATTAAATAAAAAATTATTTTTTCAAAGAAGAACTGTGGTGTAGGCCAGGGTGCAGGGTTGAGAAGATTCACCAGAGACAGAGTGGGGAGCAGAACAGGCAGATCTACCGAAATACACTGCTGAGGGGAGCTGCAGGCAAAACAGGAGAGGTCTGCTGTGCCATGTGGGTCAGCTACCTGGCCAGGGATGGAACTCAGGCTGTAGAGGTGATAGTGCTGAGACTTAACCCGTAGGTCACCAGGATACCCCCGAGACTGACATTGTAAATAGGCACCAAATGATGGAGCATCAAGATATATAAAACAACAATTAATAGAACTACAAAGAGATATAAACAGGTAGTTGGGGACTTTAACAGTTTACTACCTCTATGGACAGATTAAGACGCAGACTAAATAAGGAGAATAAATAAGGAAAATCTTAGATCATGGTAGCCTTAGATGACAAGGCAAATCTGATTTGCAGATGCAGATGAGCCTAATAAACATTTACAAAACATTCCACTCCAAAACAGTAGAATTTGCATTTTTTTCAAGTGTATATGGAACATTCTCAAGGATAGGTCTTGAGACACTAACCAAGTGTGAATAAACTATGAAATTGAAATCATGCCATGTATTTTTTTCTAAGCATAACATTGTAAATTAAATATCAACTATGAAAAGAACAGGAAAAAAATCAAATGCATGGAGATTAAGTAACATGCTCTTTAATAACCATTGGACAAAGAGAAAATTAAAGCATAAATTAAAAACACCAGGAGACAAATGAAAATTAATATCAACTTATTAGGATTGATGGGATGCACTGGTTGGAGATTTCTTAAACACTAAAAATGGATCTACTATGAGATCTGATTATTCCACTCCTAGGAATCTACCCAAAGGACACAAAAACACTAATTTGAAGGGAAACCTACATTGCTATGTTTATTGCAGCACTATTTACAATAGCCAAGATATGGAAGCAACCCAAATGCCTAAGACAGATGACTGGGTCAAGAAGATGTGGTATATGTACACAATGTAATACTACTCAGCAATCAAAAAGGATAAACAAATGCCATTTGTGACAGCATGGATGGAAAACGAAAAAGAAAAAATATCGCCATTTTCATTTATGGGTGGAATATAGGGAAACTGAAAAAAATATTGGAAAACTGAATATAGGGAAAAAGACAAAACTTGCAGACTGACCATTGATCTGAGGCATCAAGCAGGGGAGGGGGAGGGAGAGAGGTCAAAACAGGGGAGGGAAGAGCACAAGGGACTGTGGTGACAGTCATGGTGTTGTGGAGGTGGGAGATTTATGGGGACTACACCTGAGAGGAGAAATCAAATACTGTACAAAATGAACAATGATGTAAGAAAATAAAAATAAATTTTAAAAAGTATGGGATGCAACAAAAACAGTACTGAGATTGCAAGATAGGGTTACATTAAGAAAGCAAAAAAAAAATCTCAAATGATGTTTTAACCTTACACCTAAAATAACTTAAAAAGCAGAAAGTAAATAATAAAAATTACAGCAAAAAGAAATCAAAATAAAAAGATTATACAAAAAAATCATTGAAACCAAAAATTGGTTCTTTGAGTAGGTAAATGAAATAGACAAACTTAGCAAGAATCATAAAGAAAAGAGAGAGAAAACTTTAATGTAGAATTAGAAATAGAAAAGGCGAAATTAGTACAAATAACATAAATACCAAAAAAATCATGAGACTGTTATAAGCAACTACATGTCAACAAATTTGATAAATATGAAGAAATGGATAAATTTCTAGAACAATCAAGTTTACCAAGATTGAACCAGGAAGAAAAAGACAACTTGACTAGATTGACCACAATTATGGAAATTGAAACAGTAGTAAAAAATCAGTCAACAAAAGCTCAAGACTAGATGGCTTTACAAGTGAATTCTTCCTCTTCAAAGATCTTATGTCCATTTTACTTAAAGTCTACCAAAAATTCTAAGAAGAGGGAATAATTCCACGAGGCCAATATCATCCAAACATCAAAACTTGACAAGAATATCACAAATAAAACTACAGTCCAATGTCTTTGAGGTATACAGATGCAAGAAATCTCAACACCTTATTAACTGAATTCAGTAACACATTAAAAGGATCATATAACACATTCAAGTGGAATTTAATACAGTGATGCAAGGATGACTTTACATACACAAATCAATTAATGAGATACATTATATCAACAGAAGGATAAAAACCACAGGGCCAGTATGGTGGGTATTTTGGTTTCGTTTTCTCTTCAACAAACAAACAACAATTTGAGTTGTTTTAATTATTTGCGTGGGGAAGTTCAACCAAATAGGCTTATTTGAAATAGCATCTGTGTACCTGCTACAAGATGGCCTCTACCAAATTTATCCAACCAGGCGCCCATGCAGCCATGCAGCCATGCAACCATCCACCCAACCACATTTATCTATCCATGAAAAAAGAAATTATCACTGGCATAAGTCTTCCTTAGCCTTCATAATCTATATGGAATGAAAAAATGTTGAATAGGTTTCACTAGTCAAAAATATTTTTGTTTATATATAAATTATGATAATTTCTAAATCTGGTTTATTTATCCATATTAGAGAACGGTACCTCACAAAGATATGTACATCTAAAACAGAAGGTCGAGATGGGCTGCACTTACTAAGTCACATACTCACTATTCAGTCTCAACCAATAGTAAAGCTAATGGTTTTGGTTAAAGGCAGCTCAGAAATTTTCATCTTCCCTTATGTCAATCAATTGCTTTTGCAAATGAAACAGAAGCTGTTGTGTTTTTATATTGATTTAGACTGAATTTAATTTTACATACAAGTTTTTTCAAGGATATAAATTTGTTTGCCAGAGTTTTATATATGCAGATAAGGAGCTTTTCACAGAAAACGTACTTACACTATTATTGTCAACAGAAACACAGTCCATGAAAACATTTCTAGACAAACATTTTCAAAATGCTGATTTTATCACTTGTCTCTTTGAAAAAGCAGTTTTATGTGTGTGTGTGCATAGACATATGTGTGTATATGTGTGAGTGTGTATATATGCATATATATTTTTTTTTCCCCCAAGTGTCTACTTGTCAGATTTGGTACCATTTTCAGTTTCTTTGTCTTGTCATACTAGAACCTTAATATCAGATGTTAAGAATCAGTGGCCATTTCCTAGTTCATTTGTGCTGCATTTTTATTTTTTAAATTTTTTATTATATATATATATTATATTTTACATCATTCTTCCTTTTTAACATCGTATGCTTTCTGCCTATAAAATTCTCACCACCAAGTCATCCATGTCCCATCACCATGTCCCTTGTGCTCTTCCTTCCTGTTTTGCTCCCTCTCCCTCCCCTTCCCCTGCAGAGTGTCTTTAATAGTTGCATATTAGTTTTGTTTTTTAATTTATTATAATTATTTTTTCGTGATTCCTTCTTTGGTTCCCCTGTATTCCTCCTATAAGTGAAACCATCCAATATTTTTCTTTTTTCTTCTGACTTATTTCACTGAGCATCATCCCTTCCAGCTCCATCCATTTTGCTGCGAATGGCATCAGTTTATCTTTTTTGATTGCTGAATAGTATTCCATTGTGTGCCTATACCACACTTCTTGATCCAGTTATCTATTATTAATCATTTGGGTTGTGCTGTATTTTTAATTCTATAACCTATATGTTGCCCATAAGTACCTGCACATGTTCTTGCTTAGGAATCATTGAAAGACACTCATCAAATTTCTGAAGTCTATGTAAATTAAAACAACACATTTGTGTTTTCTCGAGTAAAGCTTGACTACATTTCAGTACCCAACATTGGTACATGGCAAAGCTAGACACTCAAATTGTGATTTTCCATGCTATGATATATTCATTGTAACCAGACAAGCAGCCCAGGAGAGGGTTTACTTGAATATCAAATATTTGTAAATTCAAGTCCCTTTCTTGTTTTTAGATAAAATAAACATTAATTATTCTAAATAATTGTTCTCCTGTTCTATTAGATTGATTACCCAGATCACCTTTGGAAACCCATGAATTCCTTAGCTTTGAATCAAAGTACTTCCCATCCATGTCTTCAAATTCATTCTCTATTTCTCTTATTTATAATCCTCTGTTGGCCTAGGGTTAAATCTCAGCTCTGTCACCACTATGGTCTGAGTTTGATCATGGCCGGGGAGCAGACCCACATGACGCAGCAGACTTCTCCTGTCTTGCCCTTTGCTCCCCTCAGCAGTGGATTTCAGTAGATCTGCCTGTTTTGCTCCTTACTGTCTCTTGTAGATCCTCTCAGGCCTCTGTCCTACATCCCAGTTCTTCAACACAAAAATAAATAAAAAATGAAAATCTTACAATAAAGGAATAACACTTTAAAAATATATTGTCGGGCCTCCCCTGGTGGTGCAGCAGTTGAGCGCTGGGTTGTGAAGCTTCCCACAGCCTCTGCAGCGCCAGTTCGATCCCCAGCTGCCAGGCAAGGGCCCCCTATGGCGCACAGACCTCTCCTGCCGCACGCTCCTCCCCTCAGCAATGTATTTCGTCGGTCTGTATGTTCTGTTCCCTGCTCTGGCCCTGGTGAATCCTCTCATCCTCCCGCACTTCTGACTGTACCCAGTGCTTGCATAAATAAATAAATAAATAAATAAATAAATATATATACACACACATACTGTCACATATGTATACACGTATATATGTGAGAATTCTTTTTAATTTTTTTATTTAAATATTAATAAACTCATCTTCATTGAGTATGTGGCATTAGGCAGGATTATTTGTCCCTTTCTATGGTCATTCATTTTGTCCTTCCAAAAACCTTAGGAGATAGAAACTTAATTCTTGTTCCCATTTTATTAATGAAAAAAGAGAGTTGTTCAGGGATTTGCCTCAGATCATCCAGACGGTAGGAGTAGGAACCAGGATTCACTCAAGCAGACTAATCTGAGAGCCTGAGTTCTTGCAATTGTGACTGTTTCTGTTGACCTGATAATACAACACTCTACACATTACTCTTCACCTTGCTTGATCCACATAGAAATATGTCTTTGTGACTGTTAGTATTATTACATATAGGATTTACTGATTATTTTCAATGAGTATAAATATTTGGTTGATGAGTGCATGTGAATTATTTAATAGCTCCTTATTAGTGGACCTCATGTTATCAAAATCTTTTTTGCAAATACTATCTCATGAAATTACCAATATATTGTCTTATTCAATGAGATGAGAGGGTCAGTTTTTATGTTGAAGACACAACAAATATAAATATTTGTGTCCTGAGTAACAAAGAATTGAAACTTAAAAGCAAAAACTACAGTAGCTTTAAGAAAAAGAATTAACAGATCACAGTAGATGATCTTACATCACGGTCTCAGTTATTCAGATAAAATGCGTAGGGATAGTGAGGGCATGGGTCATCTGAATGATAGCTGAACTTGTTTAAATTGATGCTCATCACACTTTTCCTTGCACAAACATCAAATACATTTTATCTCAATTACCGACCTGACCAAATATTAGATGGCATTCTGCACTTAATTCTATTGAGACTAGAAATACATCCTAAAAGTAAAAACAGAAAGACCTGAATAATTTGGAAAGCATTTTATTAGATACAGAGGACATCAAAGCTAATCAAAACACAGAAAATCTAGGATGATAATCATGGATATAGCCAAAGCAGTTAAAGTAGTTAAGTTACAAATTACCTGTAAATTTTTAAAAAATATTTATTTATGCATACAAGAACTGGGGTACAAGCCAGAGATGTGGGGGGTGAGAGGATTCATCAGCAACAAAGTGGGGAACAGAACAGGCAGGCTGACTGAAGTACACTGCTGAGAAGAGCAGCGGGTAAGACAGGAGAGGTCTGCTTCACCATGTGGGTAACTCCCTGGCTGGCTGGGGATTGAACACGTGCTGCAGAGGCTGCGGATTGCTTCATAGTGTGGTACTTAACCTTGTGTACCACCATGTAGGCCCCAGCACCTTGATATTTTTATTTTATTTTATTTTATTTTATTTTACATATTTTTTATATCATTTTTCATTTTTGCACAATATATCCTTTTTCATCTTGGTTATATTCCCCATATGATTCCCACCCCCCTTATTTTGATCCTAAATCCCTCATACCTTCCCCACCCCCCATAGTGTATCTCTGGTTTATAGTTGCTTGTTGATTTTGATTTTTACTTTATTATAATTGGTCTTTTTCCTGGTCCCTTATTTAGGTTTTCTAAATTCCATCTATGAGTGAGACCATCTGGTATTTTTCTTTTTCTTTCTGGCTTATTCTGGTGAGCATGATTCCTTCCAGCTCCAACCATGTTGCTGCAAATTGCATGAGTTTATCTGTTTTGATTGCTGAGTAATATTCCATTGTGTATATGAACCACATCTTCTTGATCCAGTTATCTATTTTTGGGTGTTTGGGTTGTTTCCATAGCTTAGCTATTGTAAATAGTGCTGCTATAAACATAGGGGTGAAAGTGCCCTTTGGAATTAATGTTTCTGTGTCCTTTGAGTAAATACCTAGGATTGGAATTGCTGGATCACATGGAAGCTCCAAATCAATTTAAAAAATTGAGGTATCACTGGCCTACATTATTGGTTGTATTTTGTGAGTAGGATTCTCCCACACATCACCAACTCACCCATCCATTGTGCTCTCTTCTCTTTTTTGTTCTCACCACATGAATGTTTTAGTTTAATCATTACCTTCTAAGGGTTAGTTTTGAGCTGATCCTTAGTGTGGTTTCTCTAAATTCCACTTATAAGTGACACCATCTGATATTTATCTTTCTCCTTCTGACTCAATTGACTTAACACTAGCCCTTCCAGCTCTATCCATGTTGCCACAAATGACATGAGTTAATCTTTTTTATTGCTGAGTTGTATTCCATTGTGTATCTATATAGACCAAATGTGTATCTATATAGACCACAGTTTTTTTGATCCAGTCATCTGTTTTGGATATTTAGTTTATTTCCACAGTTTGGCTGTTGTAAATAGTGCTACAATATACATGGGAGTGCAAATTTCCTTTTGAATTAGTACTTTTGAATTTTTCAGGTAGATGACCAGGAGTGGAATTCCTGGGTTGTATGGTAGATCCATTTTTAATCTCTTAAGGTACCTCCACACTACTATCCATAGGGGCTGGCAGTCTGCATTCCCACCAGTAATGAAAGTTTCCCCTTTCTCCATATCCTCACGAGCACTTGTTTTTTCTGATCTTTTTGATATGGGCCATTCTCACCAGTGTAAGGTGGTATCTCATTGTGGTCTTGATTTGCTTTACAGAATGAATTATCCTTATTCTACTTTATATCCTCAAATCTGGGAATCAAGATTTTTGCAATTCTATGGAATTGAAGTCAGGACACATTACATAGCATGTAATGATCACATTTAATGTCATTATTTTGATTTTCTTTAAATGTTTCAGTTAAATTAATACTCTGTAATGATTTATAGTCATAGATATTGAGCATGTTATCAAAGGAAAGAGAATTGTTAGCTAATAATCTTGTGCCTTTCTCCCATCAACACACTCACATTGTGTCTCTGGACTATAAACTTACCTGTCCAAAGGAAATATTAAGAATAGTTGGTTCATAAATGTTGGTTCATAAATGTTGGTTCATCTAATGTTCTCCAATAGACTAGAAATATCATTAGGTCTGGGATCATGCCTTTTACTCCTATTTTACCTAATGTAGTGTAATAAATAAAACTTGAACATATGGAAGGTGATGATATGTGTTTTTGTGAGAATGAATGTTAAAGGCAATATTGCACAGGATTTTTAGACCATGAACATTAGCTTTGAATTTTAGTTCTACCCCTTCATATCTGTAGGTTGAGGTCAAGTATACTTACCTTCTAAGTTGTAGTTATTTGTATTTAAAATGTAATGTATGGGGACTATAACCAAGATGAAAATGCATACGTTGTGCAAAAATGATGTAAAAATATATGAAATGAAATTTTAAAAAAACTAAATTTTAATAACCTAGGGATAAAGCATTAAATGTGAGCATTGAAATATATAATACATGGAAAGCACAGAGGTGCTTGTAAGAACTTACTAAATGATCATGAGGGTGAGCTTGATCTCACTTTATAATTTACAGTTGATTCCCCAAGAGGGAAAGTTTCAGCATAGGGGAGTTTGTCTGCTCATTGCTTTATAAGTTGTATTTAAAGTAGTGGTGAACCCAGAGCAGGCATTAAATAAATACCTATTGAATGAATTGAATAAGTAAATTTCGAGTGTTTGCAGATCAGTATTTCCAAGCATAATTTGCTTAGTCTGTTTTAAAATAGCTCAGTGGTAAGTGTTTTCATTATTGCACCACTGAAAGAGATATTATTTCTTCTATTGTTAATAAAAGATTGGTTTAAAAGGATTTGGTAAGCCACATTTATCTTTTATATGTGCCATATCTTTAGTTTTTCTGGCAGTTTTTCTCATTTGGTGTCAAAAAGAAAATATGTGTTGGGAAATTTTTTCTATCAATATTTTGTAGTAATAAAGGAAGCTGAATGAAATATACTGGAGACTGACAGAAGAAAAAATACGGTCCGGCATCTGGTTTGGATGATTAATTTTTTTAACAACAATTTGTTCATTTAATGTATGCTTACGTTCATCTGCCATCCCTGCATTCTGATAATGAGTTCCAAAGTGAAAATTATTTCACCAAAAATATAATTTAGTGCAGGACTTATATTAGTTTTAAAAAGTCATGAACCGTCATTTACTAAAAATTGTCATCAAATTCCTTCAATTTAATGGTCATTAGCAAAGATCCCCTTCCTCTGTTAATTGGGGGTGAATGTGAATGTGCACCTCCAGGAAAGGTTGGTGGTTAATGGTTATTGTTTCCATTCGAAGTGTTTACAATTTCCTTGGCTTTCCCGATGCAACATCCCATGATTTGTGGAGAAATCACTGCTTTCAGTGTCTCGTCTACGTGAGCATTTCTTTGCTCATTCTATGTGGAGGCATTTAGTTAGAATTTAACAGAGAGCCAACAACAACAACTGGAAATATCTTTCTCCACTCCAATGAACACAAAAAATTAATCATCTCAGAGAGTCTGCATTAGACCCAAGACTGTGCACAATGCAAATAAGGCATAAAGTCTATCTCTGCATTTATTTGCAAATGTGTACAGATATGCTTCATATAAATTAATCCTCCGTTTCATTATAAGGAAAGAATTACGTCTATGGTCAAAAGTGGCAGTGGTGGGGGGAGAGTTAATCTGATTTAGCACAGCATGTGAAAAATTAATTGAAAGTCAGAACTCCATAGTGTTTATTATAAAGTAATTTCACACTAGCTCAGGATTAGCATGGTAACGGGTGACAATAGGTCATCACTATGTTAATTGAAAGGCAGCACGCTTTGTAAAGAGGGTGGAAGAAAAGGGAGGAGGACAGGAAAAAGAAAGAGGGAGAGAGAGAAGGGAGAGAGAGAGAGAGAGAGAGAGAGAGAGAGGAGAAAATGAATTTGGGATGAAGGGTATAGAGAGGACTTCACTGGAAACAATAACCCCTTGCAAAATCAAAGGGCTCTCTTTGGATCTCCCTGGTGGCCTAGGGGTTAAGTCTCAGCACTATCACTGCTATGGCACCGCATGGCCACGGCCTGTGTTTGATCCCCTGCCAGGGAGCTGGCCCACATAGGGTGCACAGACCTCTCCTTTCTCTCCCACTGCTCCCCTCAGCAGTGTGTTTCTGTCAATCCACCTGTTCTGTTCCCCACTCTGTCTCTGGGGAATCCTCTCACCCCTGCACCTCTCGCAAAAATAAAAAAAAAATAAATAAAAAAGCAAAAAAATATCAAAGGGTTCTCTTTGGTAGCCTAAACAAATACTGTGTCTGGTGACATGAAGCTCTAAGACACTCTGAGATCCCTGAAGACTGAAATGCTTTCTACTTGCTGTAATTTTTATTCAACATTTAACATTAAAAAAACATAAAATAATGTCTGTGGGTCACACAGGATGGTTACATCTTAATTTTTTGTATGTGGAAGAACTGGGGTGTAGGCCAGATGTAGTGGGTGAGAGGATTCACCAGAGACAGAGTGGGGAGCAGAACAGGCAGATCTACTGAAATCCACCGCTGAGGGGAGCAGCGGGTGGTGAGACAGGAGAAGTCAGCTCCTTGGCTGGGGATCAAACTCAGGTTGTAGCAGTGACAGCGCTGAGACTTAACCCCAGGCTTCCAGGGAGGACCTAGCTGCTATAACTTTTAGTCTGCTGCTTTCACTGAAGATGCTGACGTGCTCTCTCCATGGCTATGCTGGAGACAGTACAGGAAAGAGAAAGCCTAGGCTGGTGCCAGGTGGTCTATGTTCTCATCTTTTGTTCTCAAGGACACAGCTTGACCTGTGACATGTCAGGGAATCTGAACTCTCATCTAGGAGGATGAGTGCAGTGGGGGTATCTTTCTTTTTTTCGTCTTAATTTCTTTACATTGTTTTTCATATTTTGCAGTATTTGATTTCTTTCCCCAGATGTAGTAGTCCCTGCAAATTTCCCACCACCACATCACATGTGAACTGTTATCATGGTCCCTTGTCCTTCTCCCTTCCATTTTTTGTTTCCTCCTCTTCCCCAGCTTTAAGCCTCAGATCTATAGTTGGATACAAGGTTTTTTTTTTTGTCTTTTTTTTTTTTTTGCTCCTATGTTCAGTTTCCCTATAGGCTTCCTATAGGTGAAATCATCCAATAGTTTTCTTTTTCCTTCTGACTTATTTATTTTTCCTTATGCCTAATCCCTTTACCTTCATCCATTTTGCTGTGAATTGCATGAGTTTATCTTTTTTGATGGCCAAGTAGTATTCCACTGTGTATATAGACCATATCTTCCAGATTCATTTATCTGTTTTGGGGCATTTCAGTCATTTCCATATCTTAGCCATTGTGAACAGGGCTGTGATGAACACAGTCAGGGTTAATCAAGACAATACCAGAAGGCTGGTAACAGGAAATCACTTATAATTTTGATATCCTTTTGACTTAGTAGCCAAGGCAGACTAAACCTTCCAGCTGAATGAAGAGTTCAAAGAGTATCTCTCTCTGCAGCAATTGATACTGAATGCCGGCTTCAGATTCCCTCAGCTATTAAAGGAAACAGAGTTTGAGGAGAAGGAAAGTAGTTTAATTTGTTGACAAACTGAGGAGGGCAGAAGACTTGTGTCTGAAAGACCACCGTCCTGCCCTTTGGCAGAGTGCAGAGGTGTTTATTTAAAGGAGTCAAACAACAGAGAGATAGGAAGGGTCAGCATGTCCTCTTGATGCAGGCTTCTGGGGATTTCGAGTGGGCACCAGCTTGCGTTGTCAACATCTGCTGTTTAACTTCCTTTTCTTAGAATGCAAGAAGACAAACTTGTTAAACAAACTTGTTAGGGATGCTCATCTGGTGGGGCAGGAACAGAGACCTGTCACTGCATCACAACCTGTGCCCTCAAAACTCCACACCCCATCTACCCTCTTGATGGGCTGTGGCTGGAGCCTGGGGGCTGGGAGTTAATCTGCCGCCCCTGACAGAAACTGGGAAGCAATTTCCAGTGCCATTTACCTAATGGGGGTGATGTGTTCAGGAAGTTTGTGACTAGCAGGTTAGCCTCAGGCACAGATCACAGAAGAGCAAATTCCAGTCATTGTTGAGGTCTGGGCTCCTGGTATTGTGGGGTAACAGGATGTCCTAAATGAACTCTATAATCACAGGATTTATGGACCCACCCCAGACCAAAGATATCCAAGATACCAAGGACTAAAAATCCCATAATGCCATCACCACGGAAGGGAGGATGCTGGGAACTGAGGGTGGAGTTAAGTGGCCAGGTTTGGTATATGACCAGACATGTGGGCCTTGGAGGTCCTTAGTTTTTCTCCAGCTTTCAGCGTGCTATTGGGGTTCCAGCTCAGTGAAAGTGGTAGGACACATTCACCAATTTATCTCTGTCTTTCTTCCTGAGTTATTCCTTTCTTCGTTTTCCCCTTTTCTGTAGGTAAACCCCTTTTTAACCTCTTTGTGTGTGCCAGCAGTTGAGTCTCATTATAAGTCCCTTTCAAGTGCACGGGTGAGGACCCACAGTCTGGCCAACCCATTTCACATTGGGGTTGCCTTTGTGATTGAATTAAGCATTTCAATCACAGTAGATAAAAAAAAAGTAGAGCAATGTAACATATTTAATAGAGTTAGGAACTGACTTGAGAGAATCAAATTCACAGAAATGGAAGAGAGGTAGCTAGTTGTGAAGTGCGGGCCTATACCCCAGTTCTTCTACACACACACACACACACACACACACACACACACACACACACACGGAGACGGTGATGAAAAAGAAACAAAGAAAAACAAATGAAACATATGTTGCTAGAAGAATAAACCTAACTATGGACATTAAAGTGCAAATTCACTCAGGTTCTGTAATGGGGTGAGTGATGGCCAAACAAGAGGAAATACGGTTTTTAGTAATTTCTATTGATAAAGAGAAGAAATCATCTTTTAGAATACGATAATTCTGTGTTTACGAGCTGATTAGGGTGACCTTTTGGCCTATCCTTTCTTGTAGAAAGTTTGCAACTCAGGCTGACACAAGCTGTTGTAATATGTTAATTTTGACCCAGCTCTACAAATAGCTAACCATGATCTCTAAGACATTTCACTAAGAAATATAGACCTTTCGAACCTAGCTCTCAGCACTGATTACCTCAATGAATTGTACTAACCTTCCTAATGAAGGTCAAAATTTAAAAAACATAAATCAAAACAAGGAATGAAAAGGGGTTATCATTCCCAATGCAGTCCTTTCTTCTTCATTTGTTTAGGAACTTTCTTCCTTGGAAATGCATGGTTTGTGGTCAATTGGAAGTCATCTAAAAAAATTGAATGGAGATAAATTCAGAGAGAAAAGGATATGTTTGGAATGTCCTGTCTGCTGCCCGGCAGAGCAGCAGCACTGGCAGCAACATGGGAGAGGGCAAGATCACTCAAGATCCAAGTGGGTTGGGCAGTAATGGTACAGCTCATCCAAAATCTCCTGTTTATTAGAATCAAGTACAAAAGTGAGGCAAGTGTGTAGGGAGTATACGTGTGGGGGATGCATTATGGGGTGTGTAAGCTTGGTTGGAGTGACCAGGGGCTATTGCCTGGGGGCTTCATTGTTCCTGCTAGACACAACAATTATCTCTATTCTCTATTCTTACCTAACTTTGTGCTAATCCTTACAAGCAAGGTATTTTAGTTGGCTAATCTGGCCATAATATCTGCCTGCTGTTTTCAACAGATATTGGTTTCCCAGTATGTTCTCAGAAATGATAATAGAAATCAGCAAAGATGAATGAAATGGAAAGAAGGAAATAGATGACTTGAAGAACATTATAAGAGAACTAGACCTAACAGACATCTGTAGATCAACAACAGAAGAATATGTATTCTTCTGTGTGTACATAGATATGCTCCAGAATAGAACATATGGCAGACCATAAAGCAAGCCTTAATAAACTTAAAAGAATTAAAATTTTGAAAAAAAATAAGAGAACAAAAACAACAGAGATCATTAATACTGTCAAAACTAAAAACTTGTGTATACCAAAGGATGTTATTAACAATTGAACATACAACTCAATGGGGAAAACATTTTACAAGCCATCATCTGGTAAAAGACTTGAATCTAGAATATATGAAATCTTACAATCAATAATAAAAAGACATCCTAATTTAAAAATGGGCAAAGGATCTACTAGATATTTATCCAAAAAAGATACATAAATTATCAATAAGACCAATGAAAGATGTTCAGCTTCATCCAATAAGGAAATGCAAATTAAGACTATAATGAAATGCCAATTCATACCATTGAGATTGGCTATAATAAAGAAAAAAACTGATCTTCAGCCCAGTAGCCTTCTTAGAGCCTTTGAAAGAACAACCTGTTCCTCACTAGGGACTCTTCATTATCCTAAGGATGCCACCAAAATGGCATTAGAGTTTCCTTACTCTGATCCTAGCAGAACACCTCAAAGTTAACTATAGAGACACTAGACTGATAGAGACCCACAGCTCAGCTGTAACTAAAGCACCCCTCTGGAAATAAGAGATCAAAACATACTGCATAAGGGAAAGATGAGGGAGATTTGCACTGTACTGATCAGAAGGTAGGTGAAGAGGTGTTTACCTGGAAGCTGTGGTCCTAGTGGGGACACTGATGGCTGGGGTGCCCAGCCAGGGGCACTGGGGAAGGGAGAGCAAAAATAGTGCAGAGGCTCACACCTTTGAAAGAAGGTAAAACCATACAGAGAAGCTGGGGTGCCCTATGCAGCCTATGTTCCCAGTAAAGAAATGAACAGAGAAAACTCTCTCCACTGCCCTGAAAGGAACTAAATATACAAGTTCATGTAGTTAAGAACACCTGTTATCTAAATGCAATGAGACCCACAACAAGAAACATAGTAGTGAAACTATCAAAAGTTCAAGAGAAGGAAAGACTATTGAAGGTATGTAGAGGGGGAAAGTGGGTAATTTATAAAGGTCCTCCCATAGGGCATTCCAGCAGATAGTCTAAATCATATTTTTTTGAAAATGAAAATGATCTCAATAAAAATAGCAATTTTTTATTATTATATTAAAAATAAAAATATTAAAAAAATAAATTATACTAAAACATAATTAAAGTAAAATTTAAAACACAGATTTTCAAAAGTATTAGCAAGAATATGGGGAAATTATACTCATATTTCTGCTGGTGGGATTGGGAAATTGTGAAATCACTTTTAAAAAGTCTTCGGTTCCTCAAAATTGGTTAAACATTGACAACAGTTTGTCCCAGCAATTGGACTCTGGGGTGTATACACTCAAGAGAAATGAAAACTTATTCCATACAAAAACTTGTGCATGATTGTTGATAGCAGTGTTTATTAATAATAGCTAACAATTGGAAACAACTCAAATATTCATTAATTGGTGAATAGATTCATAAAATTTTATATATCCATACAATGGAATAATTATTATTTGGCCATAAAATGGGTCAAATATTACAAAGTGCAAATACATGTGTCAGCATTGATGAATCTTAAATATAATTATGTCTAGTAAAGGAAGCCAGATCCAAAAGACAATATATTATAACTTTAACCATAGAAAGTATACAGAATGGGCGTATTAGTTTGCATAAAGTAAGCAATTTGTTTCCTAGAGCTAGGAGGCGTGGGGGAATAGGAATGATGTTTTTTTCTACAGAGATGATGGTGTTATAAAATTGATGAAGACTGCACAACTGAATATATTACAAACCATTGAATTTTATTCTTTAAATGGATCAATTGTGTGGTATGTGAATTTGGTGGGTGAGAAAAGTATCAGGCTTTTTCTGCCCTCTTGCCGTTAGATTAAATGCATGCCTGATGGTAGGCACCTGGAGTAGTGTGTGGGCATGCATAGGTGGGTACACCTGGGCTGAGAGACTGAATTTATAAGGGCGGTGACATGGAGATGCCTGCAGAAGCCAGAGTAGCAGAAGAAAGAGTGAAGACTCGCTGCAGGCTGGGAGGCCAGCCAGCCTCCCTGCCCCCTTGCACCCTTGCCTGCCATGTACCTGGTAAAAGATCAATAAGATCCTGAGAAAGCCACCAAGGGCTCCAGGACTCTCCTTCACCCCATCTGCTCCAATCATAGAGATCCTGCCCTGCTCTTCCTGCTACAGAATTTTATCTCACAAAGCTGGTGTATTTTTAAATAGGCAACACAGTGTCTATTAGTTACTCTTGGCATCCTTGCTTTTGGTACCCAGCTGCTATGCTGCAAGGAAGCCCAAACTAGCCAGGCAGAGAGGTCACACGTAGGTGTTACAAGGAGAGCCTAGTGCGGTTGTAGTTGACAGCTTGTATCGATTTCTAGACACAATGAGACACATTAGTCTCATTGTGCACACTAGAGAAGCTATTTCCACTGAGTCCTGCCTGGATTTAGGAACCACATCATCTATTAGCTTAACAAAATTGTTCTTACATGTCAAACACATGCAAAACGGAGGGAATAAGAAACCATTGTATATAAAAGTTATTAATCATGCAAAGGTTGATTTCCTGAACAGGTAGATAAGTTTGATCAATGCCTGGCAAGACTGATTGTAGTATAAACAAAGTTATCAGTCCTTTTTATGCCCTCCCGCCACTAGCCTCTATGGCCGGCACCTGTGGTCTTGCATTGCCTCCCATGGATGTGGGCACCCGGGCCCAGGGAGCACAGGTGTGTGCATGTGGAGGTGTGCACACCGGGACCTAGGAGGGCGGGATAAGGGGGCCGCATCACCCTGAGTTGACTATGAGACTACATGAGGCAGAGAACACCAGAAAGAAAACCAAAGCTAGAAAGAGAGCACATGGATTCGCAGGGGCTGGGAGGCTCCACTGCCTCTTGAGCCTCCTATCCCAGCCCCCAGCCTTGTCTGTCCTTCCCACCTTGCATGTCTTCCCTGAGCCTGCCCTGCCTCTCTACCCTGACTGTTTACCCTGACAATAGGCATAGTCGGCGGAATTCAAAGCACAAGGGTACAGAACACTTTGAAGACTTCAGTGGGACAGAGGAGTGGCCGGCCCAGAAGTGACCTCAATAAGACGGTTGCAGGGTGCAAATGGAGAGGACTCTGCACAAGTTGGGGAGCCATTGGACAGGCATGGTGCTGGGGGGTGGGAACAGTGGGGTGTGCCTGTGATCCCAGTACCTTGGGAGGCTGAGGCAGGACAGCTGAGCTGCAGAAGCACAGGAGGTGGCCAAAGTCCAGGAGCTGTGACACAAGACCTCGTGTGGAGGAGGAGACGGCCCGTGAGGACCAGCCCACTACTCCCGAGGCAGCAGGGGAGGACGCCATCCATCTTTGGGCACTCTCCCAGTGCTGACACAGAGATAAAACTGATGGGCTTGGTGGGCCTCCTTGGTGGTGCACGGGATTAAGCCTCAACACTAAGAAGCTGTCAGCTCTGCCATGTGGGTCAGTTCCCTGGCTGGGGATCAAACTCAGGCTGTGGAGGTGACAGCACTAAGATTTAACCCCTAGGCCACGAGGGAGGGCCCCATCTTTCATCTTTCTCACCTCTGAAAAATCACCAATTTACCTTCTTGTAATAACCACTTTCATTTTAGAAACTGTATTTTTAAGGATATGTGATATTCATTGATTCATTAACTCTCGGGCTCAGCAAACATATGCGAGTGATCATCTGTGTCCCACCAGAAATTATCTCAAGTAACAGATCACAAAGCAGTCAGTGATTGTTTGTACCCAGAATTTGTGGCTGCTCCCCTTTCCGAATGGTGCCTACACTAGTTCGTGATGATGTTTCATCATTAAAACAGAAGTCAAAGCTCAAATCTAACAAGGTATCTATAAATTTAATTAATAACAACAGTTTTAATTCAAATAAAACTTTCACTTAAGAGATTGATGTTTCTACAAGGAAAATATTTCTTTTTGCATGACTATCTGTTAGTTTATTTCAAAATTCCCTGAAAATCCTAACAGAAGTGAAGACAATCAAATTAGATTGAGCTTTCCTTTATGCGGAGGATATATCTATGAGCTGAATTATTTTCCAGAATAATGAAATTTCATGTGAGGCATTTGGTGTTCTGGGATTCAAAAAGGTTATCAGTCAGGCATTTATAATAAAAGTCCTTCCTGTTTTTCCCTTGCATGCACTGGGAAGATGGGAACGCTATCAGTTTGACATTTCTGTCAGAACTGGTATTTGAACCACTGGATGATTCTGACAAATGCCACTGCTGTCATTGGTTCAGTTTTAATTATACCTGACTGAAGCTTTCAATGGCAGCAAGTAGAAAACTTAATTAGTTGGACTCCAGAGCATGAGCTGGCTAGAGGATTCCCAGGGTGTAGGCTGACAGAGGAGAAGCGATCGTGTTTAGATCTCCTACCCCTGGCGGGGAGCTGTCCGGAGTAGACAGTTTTCTAAGCCTCTAAGATGATTGATCAATTTAAATTGGCTTTTGAGAGCACATTATGTTTATATACTAGTTTCTCAAGTAACTCAGTAATATATGACAATAGGTGAAATAAACAAATGCAAACACACACACACACACACAAAGGATGAGTCTAGAAACAGCTCCATATATGTCTCTACCAGGAAGGACTGACAGGTTTTTCAGATTGATTCCCAGCCATGGTCGCTTTCTCTGGAGTTTGTAGACACCTTCAGTCTGCGTAGGTTTTTTTCCGGAAATTCTGATTGCCTCCTGTACATGAAAATGTGTGAGTCAGAAACACTGGCATGTCTAGGTTGTTCCAGTCTGAGTGAATGTGTTTGTGTGAGTGTGTCCTGGGATGGATGGGCATCCTGTCCAGGGCTGGTTCCCTTTTGGTGCCTCCAGGAAATTTTCTGGCCACTTATATATAACTCTGAACCGGAAGATAGATGAATGAATGAACATAACAATTGTTTAATATTAGAAGTGTTTTGGTTTTTACTGAAATATTTGATTTTTAAAAAATTATTTATTTGTGCATGCAAGAGTTTGGCCAGAGATGCGAGGGGCGGTGAAAGGATTCAGGCCAGAGATGTGCGGGGCACTGGGGGGAACAGAACAGGCAGACTGACTGAAACACACTGCTGAGGGGAGCAGCAAGAGAGAGAGGAGAGTTGTGTCTCTTCACCATGTGGGTTGCTCTCTGGCTGGCCGGGGATTGAACTTGTGCTGCAGAGGCTGTGGATTGCTTCATAGTGCTGTGCTTAACCCCCTGAGCCACCAGGGAGGCCCAAGATTTGTAACCAGGAATATGCTGTCAGAAACTAACTTTTGCTTATATGAAGATCTTAAAGACTATGTTAAATTGGGCCTCCCCGGTGGCATGGGGGTTAAAGACACAGCACTATCAAGCTATCACCAGCCAGCTAGCCTCTGCAGCATGAGTTTGGTCCTTGGCTGGCTAGGGAGCTGATCCACATGGCATAGCAGACCTCTCCTGTCTCACCCGCTGCTCCCCTCAGCAGTGGATTTCAGTAGATCTACCTGTTCTGCCCTTGACTCTGTCTCTGCTGAATCCTCTCACCTCCTCACCTCTGGCTTATACCCCAGTTCTTGTATGCATAAATAAATAAATCTTTCAAAAAAGACTGTGTTAAGTGAGGACTGACTGTATATGAATATGTTTATATTTATAATAAGCAAATGCCCTGTCAAGAAAACAACAAAAGCAGGATGAAACAAATGTCTCTATCACATCTTATAGGCTCAAGATTTGTTTTCAGGTTGTAAACAGGATTATATTTTTCATTTTACATCCCTATAGAAGCATGAGTTGCGAGCTGCAATGTCAAATGCTAATATGCTATGATGAAAAATGAACATAACCCTTGCTTATTGGCTGGAGTTTTCTTTGTGATAGTCAGAATCACTGTGTTTTCAGTATCACTGAAATCTCACTTGAGCTACTACAACTCACCATGTAACCTAGACCCAGTTTACTCTACTTTTCAAATTACATGTGGGTTTGAGATTCATCATTTGTCTTGACTCACACAGGCTTAGCAGTGCAGAAAGAGTTGTGCTGAATATTGAGCTTTGTCAAATGTAAAGGATGATTTCTGCTTCATTTCATAAATAAAATGACAATGCTTGACAAAACTGACTGAACTTTTGCCTTGATGACTCAGCCAAGACTCAAGATCTTCAGCTCTTGTCAGCTGTCTGGTTTGATTCTGCTGCCACTGTCACTGTTACCTGTAAGTACAATGAAACCTCAGGAACACAACATTATTGAATATTGATTGACTACCTGGGTAAAATAACAGCCCAAGGGAATTCTACCTTGAATGAAGGCATGGCAGTGTCAGGCTTTGCAATTTTCTCAAGAGGGCTTCCAGGAGGAGGGCTATAAATTCCTTACTTTGGGGAATAGCAAAATTCTACTATTTGGGCTAAGTTAGCCTTATTGCATACTGGACTTCTTGATCTTAGTACAAGTTCTGGAAGCAGCCTTGCTTCAAGTTTCTTAGCCAATTTGAAGAGTACCAAGTCTTTTTTTTTAAGATTTATTTATACAAGTGCTGGGTACAGTCAAAAGCGCGGGAGGGTGAGAGAATTCACCAGAGCCAGAGCGGGGAGCAGAACAGGCAGATGGATGAAATACACTGCTGAAGGGAGCAGGGGGCATGGCAGGAGAGGTCTGCGCACCATGTGGGACCCTCGCTGGCAGCCGGGGATCGAACCGGCACAGCAAGAGGCTGCGGGCAGCTTCGCAGCCCAGCACTCAACCACTGCGCCACCAGGGGAGGCCCTTGAAGAGTACCAAGTCTTGAGCCTCCTTGGTGGCTCAAGGGGTTAAGCACCACACTATGAAGCAATCACAGCCACTGCAGCACGAGTTCGATCCCTGGCTGGCCAGGGAGCAATCTACATGGCGCAGCAGACCTCTCCTAACTCACCTGCTGCTCCCCTCAGCAGTGTACTTCAGTCAGTCTGCCTGTTCTGTTCCCGACTCTGTCTCTGGTGAATCCTCTCACCCCCCCGCAACACCTCTGGCCTGTACCCTAGTTCTTGCATGCATAAATAAATAAATCTTAGAAAATAAAGAGTACCAAGTCTTAGTTTCAGTTGTCAAGTCATGCTAATTTCCAGAGGGTAAAACTACCAAGTTGTGTCTCTTAATATTTAGCAATATATGGACTGATTTTCAGAATTGTGGTTTTCTTTTTCTCCTTTGGGAGTATTATGTTGGGATGGAGTAGACTTTTTGTAGGTGCATGTAATTAAGCAGTACTTAAGTCTTCATCATTTTAATGAAAGTTTTCAAGGAATATTCTCCTGTACTTCCACTTTTTGGACTACAATGAACCAAAATATAGAATCAGTTGACATTGTCCTTTTCTTACCATTCCTCTGAAAATGGAATGGAATTAAAATTGGTAGTTAAAATTAAATGAGGTGAGGTCCCACGTATCAAGTAAATATAAAGTATTTAAAAGAAAATGCTACAGATGACAGAAAAGCACAAAAATTGTTCCTGACATGAATAATTCACCAATTCTTGAATGGTATAAGTCACCTACTAATGTGCATTACTTGCCATTTAATAGTGGCTGTATCTGAAGAAATATGGAAATTGGAATATTTTAATAACTTTCTATATGAAAGATGATGAGACTGCCTAAATGATTAAGAGGAAGCTATGTTATAATGAACTAAAGCCACTCGAGTGTAAGGTAATTTTAATTCAAATCTCCATCTGCTTATGTATAATTAAGACTCATTTAACAAGTTAATGCCTAACAGAGAGAACTGATAAGTTTGGTATTAAAGATCTTAAGAGAAGTAAATTAAACTGTCGAGGTTGAACTAGCCTTTAGTTTTAATTTCTTACACCTGAACCTTGATATGAATTTCAGGGTCCACTTCCTTATCCTCACTATTCATTTCAGGATGAAGTTGAAGACAAAAAGGGAGGTGAAATGGAATTATCCTTTTTATATTTTAATTTTGGAGATCCCATCTTATTTAAGGTGTGACAGCATCTTGACTGATATGAATATTTATACAGCTCATGTTGTTCACTCTGTAGCATCTATATGCCATTAAGATGGCGATTTCAAAGCCACACAAATATTTATGTATAGCTGAGATTGGCAGCAAGTTTAAATAATCGCAGAAAATAAGAGGAAAGCCTTTACAGTGCCAAAAGCACAGTTTTGATCTCTAGTGAATTTCATGAGCTCCATGACTGCTCAACTTCCTACTTCAAATTTTTCCACAGTTACTGCCAAAGAAGGTCCAGCCATCATGAATAGGGTATCAACCTTTTTGTGTTCTAGCATAAAAATTTAATTCCCAGGGTATGGTTCCTTATTTTGGAGGAAAGTAAATGACTTTTCTATTTACATGTGTTAACATTTTCAGAACTAAATTCAAAGAGGATTGAGGATTTGTGCAGCCTTTCCGGAGGAATTCTCACAAGCGGGCAAGACTTGCAGGAATGCCTGAATAAAGCCGGCCTTGCAAGCCACAGAGTCACTGGAACGTGCTCCCTGCCAGTCATTGCACTTGGATTTTATCAGGTCACTTAAAATGACAATTTCTTAACACAGAACTTCCACAAATCACACACAAAATTGTTGAATTTTTTGCCTCCTCTCAAAAAGTGAATAGTTCTAGGGCCTCCCCAGTGGCGCAGCGGTTGAGCGCTGGGTTGTGAAGCTGCCCGCAGCCTCTACAGCGCCAGTTCGATCCCGGGATGCTCCCCGGCCACTGGAGGAGGGAGGAGGGTCCCACATGGCGCGCAGACCTCTCCTGCCGCACCCACTGCTCCTCTCAGCAGTGTACTTCGGTCCTTCTGCCTGCTTTGCTCCCTGCTCTGGCTCTGGTGAATTCTCTCACCCTCCCGCGCTTCTGACTGTATCCAGTGCTTGTATAAATAAATAAATAAACAAACAAACAAATAAATAAATCTTAAAAAAGAAGTCTTAAAAAAAGTGAATAGTTCTAAATCATCATCTAATAGGTATTTCCTGATTCATTTCTTATCACTTAAAAATTAGAAAGCATTCTATTGCTTGCTTGCTTCTTTATTGTCACCTAAGGTCCAGTAATTTGCTTAAATTCAAAAAATCTGTAGAGAGTTGTAGTGTTTTGAGGCCCAGGTCAGCGTCTTTTCCTCAGTATATCACACTGCCGCCTAGATCTAGCAAATATATACTCTTTCTTTTATATATGCCATTAAGATGGTAATTTCAAAGCCACACAAATATTTATGTATACCTGAGATTGGCAGCAAGGTTAAATAATTGCAAAAAATAAGAGGAAAGCCTTTACAGTGCCAAAAGTACAGTTATGATCTCTAGTGAATTTCATGAGCTCCATTATGCTATTTATACAATTATGCTAGTCTTTCTCCATATATTTTGCATTTATACACAATTAAAATATCATTATATTAATATATCTTAAAATATACCGTATATTAAAATGTATCATTTAATATCATATATTAATATCATTTTAATATCATATATTAAAATGTATCATTTCCACCACTACTTAGAATATCCTGGAAGGAAAAGCAAACATTTGCTAGAAATTCCAAATTATATAGAAAAGCAGAACCACATCTGAAAGAAACTCTGATTTACCTCTCCAGGAAATATATACTATCTTTTCTAGAAAGTGTGTGAAAAGCAATATCGCCAGAAAGTTTTCATCTATTAAATTACTGGCAATTAGTTAGCATGTTCATGTTCAATGGAACCATTCACCTTCTAGGACTTCCCTCAATAATAGGCCTCATTGGTATATTTAGTCCCAGCAAATGGAATTACCCCACAGAGACTGAAAGAGCCTATATGTAAAAAGGGAAATTTTTTTTTTCATATAAAAGGATGGTCCCAAATGATGTTTTTGAGAATGCAATTGTTAATAACTTTCTCAAGGGCATTTTAAGAAGGTAAAATGTCTTATAAATGATCATATTCTTTAATTGAGATTTATTATTTTTATTTATTCAAAGGACATAATCAGATTGCTATACATGCATGAACAAGTGTGTTTATTGAAAATTTACAGTCCATAGCTAAGATACCAAAATAATCTAAATTCCCCGAAATAGATGAATGGATCAAAAAATTGTGGTATATTTATGCAATGGAATATTACTCAGCAATCAGAAAAAAGACAAAGTCATACCATTTGCAGACACATGGATGGAGCTGGAAGGGATGATGCTAGCTGAAATTAGTCAGAAGGAAAAAGATAAACACTGGATGGTCTTTATAGAGAAACCAAACAAAAGGTCAAGAAAAAGTCAAAACTAGCAAGTAGACCATAGATCTGAGGCATCCAGCAAAGACTAGGGCAGCAGCAGGGGGCAAAACAGGAGAGGAGTGAATACAAGAGAATATGATGATGAATCACGGGTGATATGGTGGTAGGAGAACTATGGGGACTACAACGATGTAAGGAAAAAAACAAATTAATAAAAAATATTTAAAGGTTAATTGTTCACATGTATCATTGTGTTTTTATTATTATTTTCTATAATAATAGCAATCAACAGGAGAAAGAGAATAAAAACCAATCATTAAATAAGTTATGTTTCTACCATAAAATGAATACTCTAAACTCTGAAAATGATGGCACACATACACATTTACTGGGACTGGAATTAGCAGTATTGTCATTTATTTTAAAACATTGCCAAGAGAGTATATCTTAAATATTGTCACTACAGAAAAATAATTATGTGAGGGGATGGTTAGAAATAATTTTGTGAGGGGATGGTATATCATTTTGCAATATACACATTATCAAATTATCATGTTGTACACCTTAAACTTATACAATTACATCTCAATAAAATTGAAAAAAAAATAGTGTAAAGAAATAGGGATATTCTACTAAATTGTTAGGAACCAAATTGGATTTTGTTATTTCTAAATGAAATTATTTCTTATAATCACTGGATGCTTTGAACTGGCATGCATAATTGGCATTGTAACAGAATAAATTTTCCCCCAAATTTAAAAAATCAAATATTCAGTTATATGAAATAGCAAGAACTATTAAATAGTGATAGTGAGAAAATAAGTTGTTACAATTTTTGTTTTGTATCTCTAAAGTTGAACACCTATATAACCTAAAACCCAGAGAGTCAACTTCTAGATATATACACAGTAGAAATGTGTATACCATGAATACAAAAGTGTTGTGAGTATTATTTGCAATAAGAAGTAATTGGAAACAGCACAAATGGTCATGTGGAGTGAATATATACATTGTGGTAATCTCATAACAGAATATTGTGTAGCTATGAAAATGACAAATTACTAATACATAAAACACCATGAATCAACCTCACAAATGAAATGTTAGATAAAAGAAATCATAATCAAAGAATATGTACTGTAGGATAACACTTATATCAACATCTGAACAAGGCACTATTAATCTGAAGTGTTACAGTCTGGAGAGGGATTCATACTTTGGAAGGAGAGATCGTTAGGGTATTGCTTCTGGAGTGTGGACTGTCTTCTGTTTTGTGGTGTTCATTTTATGATGATTTGTAGAATTCTCTATTTGTGTTTTACTTTGATATGAAAGTTAAAAATAGAAATCACTATTTCATCTTTTTAATTTTTTTTTTTTGGCATCAAAGAACTGAAGTGTAGGCCAGAAGTGTAGGGTGGGTGAGAGGATTCCCCAGAGACAGAGTGGGGAGCAGAACAGGTGGATTGACTGAAATCCACTGCTGAGGGGAGCAGCGGGTGAGACAGGAAAGGTCTGTTGCGCCATGTGGGTAGCTCCCTGGTGGGGGCTCGAACTCAGGCCTTAGGGGTGGTAGCTCTGAAACTCAACCCCTAGGCCATCAGAGAAGCTCAATACATCTTTTTTTTTTTTTTTTAACTGTTTAGAAGGGAAACATGTCTGTCTTAGGCTTTCTGTGGCTTGGTTTGGCCAGTATAGACAGCCTATATGATTGCCCTATAAGTGGGTGTTTCTGATGGCCCATAGAAAGTTCTCTATTAAAAATGAGACATTTGGGCCTCCCCGGTGGTGCAGCGGTTGAGCGCTGGGTTGCAAAGCTGCCCGCAGCCTCTGTAGCGCCGGTTTGATCCCCGGCTGCTCCCCGGCCACCAAAGGAGGGTCCCACATGGTGCGCAGACCTCTCCTGCCGCCCGCTGCTCCCCTCAGCAGTGTACTTTGGTCCTTCTGCCTGCTCTGCTCCCCGCTCTGGCTCTTCTCTCATCCTCCCACGCTTCTGACTGTACCCAGTGCTTGTATAAATAAATAAATTTAAAAAAAGCGCTCTAATGTGACCTGTCAAAAATAAATAAATAAATAAATAAATAAATAAAAATGAGACATTTTTCTTAATTTTTTCCTTTTAACAACTTCCGAAGGCTGTTACCCCATCTTCTTTGAAGGAAGAAATACTTCATTCACTGAACAAGTATAGCACCTTAGCCAATCTTTGATTTCCTAAAATAATGATTTTGAAAGAGGTGTTTAATCCTAGGCATCCAATGATGTATTCAATGCCCACATCACTCAGGTCTCATGTTCCATCTTCAAGGAGCTCACGAATGTGTTCACACAAACAGGAGAAAAATTATATTCTAGAATTTCATTTGGGGCTACTTGTTGGGAACATAGGTAAGAACTAGAACTAGAACAGTATCAGTTAATGTAAAAGCAGCAGAACAGAAATTGCTTTAAATAATGAAACAGAAAGTTGAATATAGGGAATCTATTCAGAGTAAATGAAAAACTGAGAATTAAACAGTCCAGAGACTAGGAATAAACAGAAGTCGCTAGCAGTTCTAGGCAAGTGTTATATATGTCAGGGTTCTGGTTGCTTGGTGGAATCTGGAACTGTGGTTGGCCTGTCTGGTAGAACCTGTAGTGATGGAAGAGATATGTTGGCTTAGGCAGAAGAGGAGCCAGAGGCAGACCGAAAGTGAAACAACTGAGGGTTCAACTCCAGTGTCTCTCATTGGCTCTCCAAGGTCCTGGAAGGGCTTGGTCAATGCGCTTACGTGGTCCCAAGTTTTTATAAAATTAAGAAATGGAAAACAGTAAGAAGTCCCTCGAAAAGTTAAAAATAGAGTTATCATATGTATCCAAAAGTTTGAATTCTAGTTATTTATCTGAAGACTGTGAAAACAAGAATTCACAAAGATATATGCAGCCATATGTTCATTACAGAACTCTTCACAATAGCCAGGACAAGAAGACAACCTTATGATCGACAGATGCCTGGGAGAAGGCATTGTGGTGTCTGTACTCATTGTAATACAATTTAGTTACTGACCAAAAAAAAAAACTTGAGAGCCTCCCTGGTGGCCTAGGTGTTAAGTCTCAAGGCTATTTCCCCTATGGCCTGAGTTCAATCCCTGACCAGGGAGTTACCCACATGATGCAGCAGACCTCTCCTCACTCACCAGCTGCTCCCCTTAGCAGCTTTTTTTCTGTCAACCCAGCTGTTCTGCTCCCCACTCTTTCTGGTGAATCCTCTCACCCCCCGTCTCTGGCCTGCACCCCAGTTCATCTATGCAAAAAAATCTTTAAAAAATAATAAAGAAAATTGAAATCTTGCCATTTGTGACAACATAAATGAAACTTGAGGTGATTAGGTTAAATGAAATAAGTCAGAATGAGAAAGACAAATACCCATTTCACTCATATGTGGAAAATAAAGAAACAAATCAAATAAGTCCATCAAAAATAACTCAGACCCTGACAACACAGTGGAGGTTACTGTGAGCAAAGGGCAGGGCATGAGAAGAGTATGTAGAGGAAACTGGAATGATAGTGATGAAAAGTATTTGGACTTCGGTGTGGCAGGTGCATTTATCAAGGTGTGCAGGTATTCTCCTGAAATGTGTATAGTGTTGTCAGCCAATGGTACATCAATAAAATAAAAAAAAAAAATACTATAACCGTGATTAGTTAACACTGCAGGTTTTTCTTTTTTTCCCCACTCAACTTTCTTCCTTTTGCATTTCCCCTTCCATTATGTGGTGATGGAATGACTATGGAAATTTTGGGATGCAGATGAAAAAGATGAATTGAGAATCTATTTTCAATTTATTAGGATATATTTATGAATTTCATTCCTATTTATATAATTATTATTATATATTATTCTGGCATAGGAATAGTATTTGTAGGAATACCCTCTATCCTAACTCACCATGAGACATTACATGAAGGAGTTTGACTGGAACTCAGAGTGTACTGTGAGTTTGTCCATTTCCTGACAGGGAAGGCCTATGAGCAGTGGTAGAGAAACAAACTTTAACATACACAGGGCCGGGCCTCCCTG
Source organism: Talpa occidentalis (assembly GCF_014898055.3). Classification (NCBI taxonomy): domain Eukaryota; kingdom Metazoa; phylum Chordata; class Mammalia; order Eulipotyphla; family Talpidae; genus Talpa; species Talpa occidentalis. The sequence continues at coordinate 45,938,390 of NW_023601653.1, forward strand.
GTGGCACAAGGGTTAAGTCTCAGCACTATCAAGCTATCACCAGCCATTGCAGCCTGAATTTGAACCCCCACCAAGTTGCTGACCCACATAGGACACAGCAGACCTCTCCTGTCTCACTCGCTGCTCCCCTCAGCAGTTGATTTCAGTAGATCTGACTATTCTGCTCCCCACTTTGTCTCTGGGAATCCTCTCACGATCCACACCTCTGGCCTACACCCCAGTTCTCTGATGCAAAAATGAATGAATGATATCTTAAAAAATAAAATACCAGGCTTTAAGTATCTTTAATGTTTCCATAGATGGGTCTCTAAGTGGTTTTTACAACAATTTCCCATAACTGCCTAGGATGAGGCAGGCAGAGCAATTGAAAAGGGTAATAATGAGGCAGGATGTAGTTATGCACCCGGTTAGCTTTAGAGAGATAATCATAGGCTCAATGATCAAAAACAAAATCTACCCACATAATCTCCCACCATAGGTGACATAATATTGAGAACATAGCTTGGCTGGGGATGTTCAACCAAAGAAAGTTGGTGTGTTTGATGACATAGAAAAAAAATGTACCAGGACATGAACTTCTGCTTGAAGAATGGACAAAACATAGGTGGGAAAGTTGCTTTTAATTCTTAATGTGGGGGCAGCAAGTCATCAAAAGAAGAGGGTGTTTTTTTTTTGGGGGGGGGTGGTCGGACTATCACAAGTCTGAATCTAGACCTATGGTTTAGTAGCTATGAAATTTGTGGCAGAAGACTAAATTTATATTAGCTGCCGTTTGCTGGTAAATAAAAATAATAACTAAACTGTACTGTGTGTCCACTCTGTGCTTGAACCCATCAAGCTTCTTGGATGTATTAATGCATTTAATTCCAAACCTAAGAACAATGCTGTAATTATCTCCACTGGACTGGGCAGCAGCAAGTTTAATTAACTTGTCTAAGAGTAGACACCTAGCAAGTGGCAGGCCTGGGAGGCAGTGAATAAGTAATGGTTAATATGAGTTAAAAACATGTAGGAGTGTTGGTGAGGAGGTTGTGGGGCACCCCAGAAACCCCAAACTGGTCTGCTCTAAATGGGTTTCTGCCATCATCTTATGAAAACAAACATACTCTAGTGCGTAACACCTTCAATAGAAAAGGACTTTAATACAATTAGAATGCCATAGAGAGAAGAGAGAGAAAAAGAATATAGTTTCCAAATCAAACACCCAAAGTGACCCATCCCCTCGTGAGAAAATGTCCAGCCAAATGGAACTGGCCCTAAGCAGAACAACTGAGACCCAAAAAACCTGTCACAGTCTAAGTCATCTTAGACTTAAGCGGGTCCACAGAAGAGGGGCAGAAAGGGCTAGACAAGTCTGGAAGGAAAAGAGCAAAATCAAAATATAAGACAAGGGGCCTCCCTGGTGGCACAAGGGATTAAGACGCAACCTATGAAGCTGTCCACAGCCTCTGCAGCAAGAGTTCGATCCCCGGTTGGCCGGGGAGCAACACACATGGCGCAGCAGACCTCTCCTGACTCACCCGCTGCTCCCCTCAGCAGTGTACTTCTGTCCATCTGCCTGTTCTGTTCCCCTCTCTGTCTGTGGTGAATTCTCTCACCACCCCCCACCTCTGCCCTGTACCCCAGCTCTTGTATGCATAAATAAATCTTAAAAAAAATAAGCCAAAATAAGGGCTGCCATTATCAACCCCCAGCCCCCGGGTCTCTCACCCACATCTGTTTCAAGTGTCTCCTTCCATGTCCCCCAAGTCCCTGGTACAAGTCCAAGGCCAAGAAACTAGTGCAGCTTCTTCACGTCTCTACTCCATGTGCCTCCTCTAGTCCTCTTCTTTCTCCATCTCTCCCCATAGCTCCTTCTCTCTTCTTCCACTTCTTTTTCCTTTTCCCAGTCTTTTCTAGCTTTCTCTCCCTGCCCAGCTCCACCCTTCCTTAGGGCTGGGCAGGGAATTTACACTGTTCCATTAGGACACTGAATAAAAAAGAGGAATCTAATATCTATATGGCCCATGAACCCAGGGCAGTGCTTATAGCAACATAAGCCTGTTGACTAAGATGTATAAAAAATATATGACCCCCAAATTCTGAGTAGCTGCTGTTTGTTAAAACAGAAGAAATGCCAGGACATATGTGGTGATGGTTACTAACCCTGCAATGCACTTTGCTACTGAGAGACACATTATGGGGAAAAAAATCAGGCACTAATGGAAAGCCAAGTGAGTATTTAGACAATACCAACTTTCAGTTTCCAGAAATAATAGTCACTGTTAGCAAGAGTTAGGTAAAATCTCTCAGCGCTAGGGAAGTGATGTGATAAATATTGATGGACAGATGGATGAAGAGGGATGAGAATTTATCTAAGATGTAAAACACCACAAGCAAATAGCAGCACTGGAAATGAAGATGGTGTGTTTGAAAGATGGTGGGAAACCCCTTGGGATAGAAGCAGAGGGGAGCACCAGCAGTAGCACAAAGCATCCTCCACATGACCGACTCATGCTCATTTACTCAGGTTTAGAAGGAGACTTACAGAACTGCTACAGTCCAAGTTCATCCTGCTCTGGCCGAAAAGGCTGGTGCCCTTGAGTGCAGACAGCAAAAGACAGATTAACAAAACATCTCACAGTACTCTTTCTTAGATGATATCTTGGTCAATTATCTTTGGCAGTGACTTTTTAATTTTTTGGCAGAAGAACTGGGGTATAGGCCAGAGGTTCGGGAGATGAGAGTGGAGAGCAGAACAGGCAGAGTGACTGAAATCCACTGCTAAGGGGTGCAGCTGGTGAGACAGGAGAGGTCTGCTACACCCTGCATGGGTCAGCTCCCTGCCAGGGGATCAAACTTAGACCCTTGTGGTGATAGAGCTGAAATTTAACCCCTGGGCCATCAGGGAGGCCCTACAAGTGGCTTTCTATAGTCACAATTTACTGAAATTCTGAAAACCTATCAAACATATTTCAGGAGAAATGGCTTGTTTAATCTAAATTTTAAGTCATTTACCAACTCCCCAAATACACATCTTGGAAAATTCTAGAAAATTGATGAGAACAAAATTTCAGAGAAGTGGGAAATAATTTACTGGGAAATTTTTTTTTTACTGTTTTTCTTAGATTTGAATTTGTGGGTGACTCTATTGCAGAGTTCAGTCTTACTTATTGAAAATTAAAAAATAACAATAATTATGTTATTATATTAATTATAGCAATTAGATAATGATTACAAATAGACATAGAAGAGTAATGATGTTTGAGTACATAGCAAATAAATGAAAATACAATTTAATAAAATTTCAATTAAAATTTAAAGAATCCTCATTTCAAACAGCATGGGGTTATTCATCTATTCAAGGCACAGATTTCTGTTTTATTAACCTTTTAAATTTTCTTACATTGTTGTTCATTTTTAGACAGTATTTGATTTCTCCTCTCATGTGTAGTACCCATAGCACCACAGCACCCATGATCCATCACCACAGTCCCTTGTGCTCTTCCCTCCCCTGTCTTGATCCCTTTCTCTTCCCCTTCCCTGCTGTATGTCTCAGGTCTATACATGGCCTGCAAGTTTTGCAAGACACAAATTCCTTGAGGCGTTAAAAGCCCCACATGGAGAGGAGTAGTAAGACAGACTGAAATAAGATTGAGGTTAAATTAGGGATGTCTTTATATAATATGTCGGACACTGGGATTTTATCCCCTGCTCAGGAAAAGACTCCAAAGATATCCCACACAGTGATGGAAATGTCACTGATGACACTAGATTGGGAAGGGTGTGCAGGGAGAACAGGTACGGACCTGTCAATGTTATTAAGCATCACCAGTGACAGTCCTGCCAAAAGGTGCTGTACAGGTATGGAAGATCATCTGACACATTTTGAAGAAAAATTAACACTGTTTTGAACCTGAACAGATATAAAGAAAGTCCAGAAGATTTTGAAGATGAGCATAAGGAAGTAGGTGAACAGCGACTCCATCACCAAGCACAGTTTGAAGTAGAGAGCGGAAGCTCACTGGAAGGATGACAAGAGTCTGTTTAGCTGGAAGATTTAGACACATGGCAAGACACGGTATGGGATGAGGGAATGAGTCAGTTAGAGGAGCCTCCTCAACCCATATCATGTGTTCATAAAGGGACAGGCTGCAGAAGATACGATGACAATTACAGTCCTCTTGATGTCATGCAGTGAAGAAATGCCCAGGAAATAGACCTTGTCTTCTACCCGCTGAGGTCTTTCTAAATGCGTGGGCCATTACACCTATTTCTGCCACATCTTGAATGTAAAAAGCAATAATCAAGATGGATTTCAAAGGCAAGCCCAAATAAAAATATCTTCCTCTTTATATTCAGATATTTCTTCATCTGAATTGACACAGAATATCCCCCATATAGCCCACATTGCTTGGTTGAGCAACAGATCTATTACTCATTTAAAAAAATGTTAAACATGAAGATATGTTATATAGAAAGATAAAACACAGTATTATTCAGATTTTTGAAAATGTCATGTCTCAATTTGTAAAACTATGTAAACACAGACATGAAAAAAACTAACCTCACTTTTTTTAGCCTCACATTTTTATTTCATTATTTTTTTTTTTTTGAGAGAGGGTGGATCAACATGGCAGCAAGGAAATGCTGAGAGTAAGAACTCCCATTAAAAAAAAGTAAATAGGGAGGAAAAGCGGTAGGTCCCAGTGAGAACTGGGACATGGAAGATACGGGCAACTCCAGCAAACTACCCAAAGAAGAACGCTGCCATAAAAGAGGACTAGAAGGGAGGAAAGCTCAGAACCCTGCTACCCTCCTCTACCCACAAAGTTGGTACTTTCCGACCAACAGAAAGGAGGAAAAAACAAAAAAAACTAAAACAACCAACAAGAACAAACTACTCATCAAGCGGGACTGTGAGTGGAAAGGAACTACTTCAGCCACCACACCCCGAGAACTGGAGCTGTGGAGAACCCTGCAAGATTCCCTGCTAAGGGATGTCTTTATATAATATATCGGGCAAACGGTTCCAGGCTCCATTAGAGAAAAACAAATACTCCCGGAGACCTACAAACAGCCCCAGGCAAGCTGGTAAGCTTGCAAGGAAAATCTCCCTTGAAAAGGATAGGCAGATCGTGGCTGCCCCAGTCTCCACCCCTGCAACCTAGGCTTGCGGGGAGATGTGCAGGGACCCTCAATGAGGTGAATGTCCCTCACTGAGTAATCAGAAACCAGGTGCCCGGACACAGGAGCGGGGTGCAAAAGGTGGCATTTCTGTGGACGCTGAACTGGTCTACAGCCTGCATCCTGGACCTGAAGGCTTTGGAACTGAGACCTGGGGCATGATATTCAGGGCGTGGGATCCCCATGACGGTGGGTCACAAGGCAGCCACAGCACCCCAAAGCCGTTGAGGCTTTCCCCACCATTCCCTCTCTGTTCCCCTGTCCCATGGGGTAAAAAAAAAACAGCTCCCCAAGGACACTAGGAGAGATCTCTGGTGCCACCTAGCCACCAGAGAAAAAAATCACCAACACCCCATAGAATAGGGACCTTTCTTTAGTAAAGATGGCTTGAAACCTACAGAAGGCTCCCAGAGGAGTCAGAAGTGAGCTGGGCAGTTTGCCCAAGCCAGGCCCCTTCTGGTCAGCAGTCCGAGCCCAGAGGGGGAGCGGGCACCCACGGCCGGGGCAGACCAGGCATGCAGAAGAGTGTGCATGTCTCTGAATTGCCATTTTAGAATAGGGACCTTTCTTCACTAAAGACTGCTTGAAACCGGCAGAAGGCTCCCGGAGGAGCCAGAGGTGAGCTGGGAAGTTCACCCAGGCCAGGCCCCTTCTGGCCAGCAGTCCGAGCTCAGAGCGGGAGCGGGCACCCAGGACCAGAGTAGATTGGGCTCGTGGAAGAATGTGCCTGTATCCGAATCGCCATTTTGGAATAGGGACCTTTCTTCAGTAAAGACTGCTTGAAACCAGCAGAAGGCTCCCGGAGGAGCCACAGGTGAGCTGGGAAGTTCGCTCAAGCCAGGCCCCTTCTGAACAGCAGTCTGAGCCCAGAGGGGGAGCAGGCACCCAGGGCCAGGGCAGATCCAGCGTGAGGGAGAGTGTGCCTGTCTCCGAATCACCACTTTAGAATAGGGGCCTTTCTTCAATAAAGACTGCTTGAAACTAGCAGAAGGCTCCCGGAGGAGCCAGAGGTGAGCTGGGAAGTACACCCAAGCCAGTCCCCTTTAGGCCAGCAGTCCAAACCCAGAGGGGGAGTGGACACCCACAGCTGGGGCAGACCGGGTGCACAGAAGAGTGTGCCTGTCTCCAAAGCGCCATTTTAGAACAGGGAACTTTCTTTAATAAAGACTGCTAGAATTTGGCAGAAGGCTCCCCATGGAGCCAGAGGAAGAAGGTTCCCTGCGCAGTCAGAAGTGAGCTGAAGGCCGCCACAAGCCCACTCCCACCTGACAGGAAGTCGGAGCCCAGAGGAGGATCCAGAGATTTGGAACCCAGAGAGCAATCCAGTTGCCCCAATTCCAGGGAAGTCTGTGGGACGTCAAGACACACCTTTGTAACTAAACACAGAAGGAGGAGAGATTCTGTGACAGTGACCATTAACATACTCAAAGGACAACTTCTTCACTAGACTTCTGGCATAACAGTTTTTGACTCGTTTGGATTGCCAATATCTGAAACTCCCGAAAGAACACACCAAAAAGATGCCAGCCAGTAGCAGAGGCACAGTGTCCCAACACATAAGGCAAATTAGAAGACAGGAAGCAGGGAAAAGAAAAACTATAAGCAAAGTAGCAATGCCTGAGAAAAAAGACACACCATAAAAAAACAAACAAACAAACAAAAAAAAAACACCCACCAGCTTGCAACTACTGTGACTTGGAAGAACATCTGAGCCTTCCAGAAAAAGAATTTAAAATTGCTGTGATCAAAAATCTGACTGAAATCATTAAGGAAAAGAACTCTCAGAAGAATGAAATGGAATCCCTAAAGAGGGGAATGAAGGAAATGCAGGAGATCAAAGAATTAACAGAAAAGCTAAAGAATGCTGGGAAAAGCAGTGAAAACAGAATAGAGGAAAGGGAAGAACGAATAAGCACTCTCGAAGACACAGAAATAAAAAGAACCAAAACAGAAAAGGAAAGAGAAGTACAAAGGAAAAAGACCAAAGAAAGACTTAGGGAACTATCTGACTCCACGAGGAGAGGAAATATAAAGTTATAGGAATCCCAGAAGGAGAGGTGAGAGACCTAGGAACAGAGAAAATATTCAAGGAAATAATTGAAGAGAACTTCCCTAACATGAAGAAGGAGCTGAAAATTGATATACAAGAAGCAAGAAGAACACCAAACTTCCATGATGAAAGGAAAAATACAGCAAGACACATAATAGTAAAGCTCCCAAGAATCCAAGACAAGGAAAAAATAATGAAGCTGACAAGAGATAAGTAAAAGATAACATACAAAGGAAACCAATCAGACTGACATCAGACTTCTCCAAAGAAACACTATGGACAAGGAGAGAGTGGAGAGACATAGTTAACAGACTTCAAGATAACAGACGCCAACCAAGAATACTCTATCCTGCAAAGCTCTCCTTCCTCTATGAAGAAAGAACAATGACCTTCCCAGACAAACAGAAACTCTGGAATTTCATTATGACTAAACCCCCACTCCAAAAAATACTACAAGAAGTCCTAAAGCCAGAACCTCAGAGGGAAGAATAACAATGAAAGAAGGCTGAAAAAAAAAGTTATTAAAATAATAAACAAATAAAATCAAAGGAAAGACAAACACAACGGCAAATAGAGATGCTAAAATATTGATATTAACTCTAAATGTAAATGGACTAAACTCTTCAATAAAAACACATAGAGTCGCAGGCTGGATTAAGAAACAAAACCCAACTTTTTGCTGTCTCCAGGAAACACATTTAGCTACAAAATATAAAAATAGACTCAAAGTTAAAGGATGGAAAACAATCCTACAAGCAAACGGACCAAAAAAGAAAGCAGGAACAGCTATACTTATATCAGATAAAACAGGTTTCAAACTCAAAAAGGTAAAAAGAGACCCCAACGGTCACTACATTATGATCAAGGGGATAATACTTCAAGTAGAAATAACACTCATTAACATATATTCACCAAACGAAGGAGCACCAAAATATATCAGACAACATTGTCATCCTTGAAAACAGACATCAGAGAAAACACATACATAGCAGGAGACTTCAACACACCACTGTCAACAATGGATAGATCAAGGAGACAAAAATTAAGTAAAGACACTAAAGCTCTAAATAAGGATCTAGAGCACTTGGGCTTAACAGACATCTATAGAACACTAAACCCAAAAAAATCTGAGTGCACATTTTTCTCAAGCACTCACGGATCATTCTCCAGGATCGATCACATGCTGGGACACAAGACGAACATCAACAGATACACCAAGATTGAAATCATACCAAGCATCTTTTCTGACCTTGAAGTTATCAAACTAGAAATAAACCATAAAAAGAATGCAAGGAACTCACCTACCTCATGGAGATTGAAACACACACTACTAGAAGACCACTGGACTAATGAGAAGATCAAAGAAGAAATTAAAAAAGTCTATGAATTGAATGACAAGGAGGACACCAATTTCTTAAATGTATGGGATGCAGCAAAAGCAGTAATAAGAGGAAAATATATAGCAATAGAGGCTCACATCAAGAAACAAGAAAGAACTCAAAGAAACAACCTAATCTAGACACTCAAATAACTAGAAAAAGAACAAGAAAAAAACCCAAAACAAGTAGAAGAAAAGAAATAACAAAAAACCAAAGCCGAAATAAATGAAATTGAAACTAAAAAAACAATCCAAAAGATCAATGAAACCAAGAGCTGATTCTTCGAAAAATAAATCAAATAGACAAACCCCTAGCCAAGCTCACAAAGGAGAAAAGGGAGAAAGCACAAATAAACAGGATCACAAATGAAAGAGGAGAAATCACAACGGACACAGCAGAAATCAAAAGAATAATCAGAAACTACTATGAACAGTCATACGGAAACAAGTTCAACAATCTAGAGGAGATGGACAAATTGCTACAACTCTACAATCACCCAAAACTAGATAAAGAAGAAATGGAACACCTAAACAGACCAATTACAAGCAGTGAAATTGAAATGGTAATCAAAAACCTCCCCAAAAACAAAAGCCCAGGACCTGATGGATTTACAAATGAATTCTACCAAACATTCAGAGACGAATTAGTGCCTATCCTTCACAAACTCTTCCAAAAAATTGAGAAGGAAGGGACAATACCAAACACGTTCTATGAAGCCAATATTACACTAATACCAAAACCGAATAAGGACAACACAAAAAAAGGAAAACTATAGGCCAATCTCCCTAATGAACACTGATGCAAAAATCCTCAATAAAATTTTAGCTATCAGAATCCAACAATGTATCCATAAGATAATTCACCACGACCAAGTTGGATTCATTCCAGGGGCACAAGGATGGTTTAACATCCGAAAATCAATCAACGTTATCCAACACATCAACAAAAAGAAATATAAAAACCATATGATAATATCAATAGATGCTGAGAAAGCTTTCGACAAAGTGCAACACCCATTCATGATAAAAGCCCTTGAAATTCTTGGGATACAAGGAACATACCTCAACATCATAAAGGCCATCTATGACAAGCCAACAGCCAGTATCATTCTCAATGGTGAAAAGCTGAAAGCATTTCCATTAAGCTCTGGAACAAGACAAGGATGTCCACTCTCACCACTGCTTTTCAATATAATCCTGGAAGTCCTAGCCAGAGCAATAAGACAAAAGAAAGACATACAAGGAATCCAAATAGGAAAAGAAGAAGTCAAACTACCATTATTTGCAGATGATATGATAATATACATAGAGAACCCCAAAAACTCCACAGAAAAACTAATTCATCTAATCAATCAGTTCAGTACAGTGGCAGGATACAAAATCAACATGCAAAAGTCAGTAGCCTTCTTATATACAAACAATAAATCTGAAGAGAAAGAAATAAAAAAAATCCATTTTATTATCAAAACAAAAAAATCAAATACTTGGGAATATAGCTAACAAAAGAGGTAAAGGACCTATACAAAGAAAACTATAAAACACTGTTAAAAGAAATAGAAGAAGACACAAAGAAATGAAAAGACATCCCCTGCTCATGGATTGGAAGAATAAACATTAAAATGGCCATCCTACCAAAAGCAATATACAGATTCAATGCTATTCCAATCAAAATTTCAATGTCATTCTTCAAAGAAATAGAACAATTATTGATGAAATTCATATGGAATCACCAAAAACCCCGAATAGCCAAAGCTCTCCTGAAAAAAAAAAGAAGGGAATGGAGGTATCACACTCCCAGACTTCAATCTATACTACAAAACCATAATCATCAAAACTGCATGGTATTGGAACAAGAACAGACACACAGACCAATGGAATCGAATAGAAAATCCAGAAATAAACCCACAGATTTATGGTCAACTAATCTTTGACAAAGGAGCAAGGAATATGCAATGGAGCAAAGAAAGTTTGTTCAATAAATGGTGCTGGGAAAACTGGGTCGCTACATGCAAAAGAATGAAGCTTGACCACTACCTCACACCATACACAAAAATCAACTCAAAATGGATTAAAGAACTAGACATAAGACCTGAAACCATAAAATACATAGAAGGAAATATAGGCGAAACACTACGTGATTTGCACATCAAAGACATCTTTACAGACACATCACCCAAAGCAGTGATAGTGAAGGCAAAGATAAACAGCTGGGACTACATCAAATTAAAGAGCTTCTGCACAGCAAAAGAGACAATAACAAAAACAAAGAGAAACCCCACCAACTGGGAGAACATTTTTGCACCCAACACTAATGATAAAGGACTGATCACAAAAATCTGCAAAGAGCTGATGAGACTCAACAACAACAAAGAAAATAATCCAGTCAAAAAAATGGGCAGAAGAGCTAAAAAGAAACTTCTCTGAAGAGGAAATGCATATGGCCAATAGGCATATGAAAAAATGTTCAACATCACTTGTAATCAGGGAAATGCAAATCAAAACTATAATGAGCTACCATCTTACACCAGTGAGAATGGCACATACTAAAAAATACCAGCAACAACAAATGTTGGCGAGGTTGTGGAGAAATAGGAACTCTTCTGCATTGCTGGTAGGAGTGCAAACTGGTCCAACCACTATGGAGAGCTGTGTGGAGATTTCTTGACCTACTAAACATAGAGCTTCCATAGGATCCAGCAATTCCACTCCTAGGTATTTACCCAAAGGACACAGAAACATCAATTCCAAAGAGCACCTGCACCCCTATGTTTATAGCAGCACTATTTATAATAGCTAAGGTTTGGAAACAACCCAAATGCCCAAAAATAGATGACTGGATCAAGAAGATGTGGTACATATACACCATGGAATATTACTCAGCAATCAAAAAAGATGAACACATGCAATTTGCAGCAACATGGATGGAACTGGAAGGGATCATGCTCAGAGAAATAAGTCAGAAAGAAAAAGAAAAATACCAGATGGTTTCACTCATAGCAGGAATCTAGAAAACTTAAATAAGGGACCAGGAAAAACAATAACTATAAGAAAGAAAATATCAAAATCAACAAACAACTATGTACCAGAGTTACTCTATGGGTGGGGGGAAGGAGGGATTGGGGTCAAAATAAGTGGTTGTAATTGTATGGGTAATATAAAAATAAAATTTAAATAATAATAAAAATAAAATAAAGACATATATTATGTACTGATATCATCTGCATTTTACCGATGAGAAAACTAAATAATAAAGCTATTCATCATATAGCCTGTTTGTGATGAGAGAGCAGAAAAAAAATTTTTTTTTTGGCATAGACGAATTGGGACATGGTTCAGCAGTATGGAGGGTGAGAGGATTCACGAGAGATACAGTGGGGAGCAGAACAGGTGGATCTCTGTAAAACATTCCTAAGGGGAGCATCGGGCAAGACAGGAGAGGTCTGCTACCCTGTGTGGGTCAGCTCCCTAGCCAGGGATCAAACTCAGGCTATAGTGGTGATAGTGCTGTAACCTTCCATTTTTAAACAATTAGCAAGCATACTTATTTTTAATAAAAATAGGATAAAGCTGGTAATTTGGGCGAAACTATCTTCTGTGATTGGTACTTGTTTATTCTGATGAAATCCATTTGTTGATTCCAAATCACATTTACTATAGATAAAACTCATATTCAATGATTATTTAAAACCAAGTTTTGTCAAAAGAATAAACAATCGCATAGGGTTTTACTAATTGATAAGCATTCTTATTTAAAACCGTTGGATTCAAAGTAACGCCAGGCTTACTCAGCAGTCTTACTGATTGGACTAAAGATAGTTAATATTAGAAGTGGTTAAATTTTTAGTAGCCTTAAGTTGCTATAACTATCACTGGGCTAAAATTTTTGAGTCCAGCTTTTCATTACATGTAAATAAGATTCCAAAATAAGAACACAAGAGGGTAGAAGATTAAGGAACAAAAGGATCAATGTGTGGAGGAGAAGGATGCATGAATAAAATAATTTAACTTCATTATTATTCAGATGGCATTCTACCAGCCATTTACAAAGAGAGAGGGGAGCAAGAGCAAAGCCCCATGAACTTAAAATCTACACAGGAAGGCAGTAAGTTCCATGTATATGATTCATATAATGGAAAATGAAATTTCCAAGGTAAAAGGATACTGCGTGCGCTTCACTGAGTGTGCAAAAAATGCCAAGAAATGATCAAAATAGTTACCAAAGAGAAAACCCTTATACCAATTTCTGTCACATCTTGAAAAGCAGGGAGATACAGGATTTGTCCTCTAAGGGAGATGGAGGATTTGACACAGAAATCCGAGAGAATAGCATAAAATAACTTCAGCAAAAATGAACAGGCTGTTAAGAAGTCAGAAATAACTCAGTGAAGATCTAAAGAAAAAGAAAGATATTTATATGATGAAAAGCTATATTTAAAAACCTACCTGATAATCTTATGTTTAAATAACCCATAAGGCATTTACAGTTGAGGATGCTGGAAATTAATAAAAAGATAGTTCCCCCAAATTTATTCTCAAATGATCATCTAAATAAATGTACATAGTGCTATGAATTGAATTGTGTCTTCCTCACAACTTCAAATGTTCAAGTTCTAATCCACAGTGTGAAAGTAGTTGGAGATAGAATCTTTGGATGGTGATTGATGAAGTCACAAAGTTGGGTACTTATGAGGGGATCAGTGCCCATTTATAAGAGTAGACACCAGAAATCTTACTATTTTTCTCTTCACTCTGTGAAGGTACCATGAGAAGGTCCCATCAGTGACAGGAATATAGCCCTAACCAGGCAGCAGAATCTGTTGGCATCTTGGTCTTGGGCTTCCCAGAATCCAGAGTCGTGATAAATAAATCCTGTTTTTTTTTAAAAAAAAAATATTTGTTTATATTTATTTATGCATATAAGTCCTGGGGTGAAGGCCAGAGGTGGGGGTAAGAAGATTCACCAGAGACAGAGTGGGGAGAAGAACAGGCAGATCTACTGTAATACACTGCTGAGGGGAGCAGTGAGGAGACAGGAGAGGTCTGCTGGGCCATGTGGGTTATCTCCTTGGCTGGGGATCAAACTCAGGCAGCAGTGGCAGGTGATAGATTGATTGCACTGAAACAGTCCTTGCACCACCAGGGAGGCCCTAAATCCAGTTACATAAGTAACACAGTCCATGGCATGTTATTATGATATTTTATTATCACATTCCAATCTGCCCAATACACATTTGTCTTATGTAAACTTATGTCTAAGCTTGCTCACTATTTTTAATGTGTATATATTATTTCTAGCAGTATGTGATATAAATATATATTTTCCCTCTATATCATTATAAATATTCTCTTTACTGACCCTATTTCTTCATGCCTTTCCCTTACATTTTTTCTTGGTTTTACTTTACATGGGTGACAGATATTCAATAAATTCATGTTTCCTGAATTTTTACTTAGCATCTATTAGCTGCTCTACAGACATCATCTAATTTAATCCCGATAAGAATATGCAACACAATAATCTATGGGAAGTATTTCAAGACAATTTTATTGAAAAAAAGGAATAGAAAATGTACACATTTTATAATCCACAAATAGGAGTCTTCTAAATAGTATACATATGTAACTAATTTATATCTGGTAACACAGTGGACAATGAAAATAAAACACTCCTTGATGACATTTCTTAAGGATAATCAATAATTTATTTCTCTTTTATTGTCACAATTACCACAATTATCTAGCTACATGACCAATGTGTCACCACATATCACAGAAGATTGTCCACTTACACTTTACTGAGACAAAGACAATGGCCATTTCAGTGTTCAATGTACAATAGGATGTTAAAAGAAGTGGCTTTATGTATAAGACAAGATGCAGCACGGGATTAATTAACAGGTTTGATTTACTACATATTCCACCAAGAAGCAAGCATAGAAAGGTTTTGGCATTGAGTTGTTATTAAAGTAGAAAATAAGTAAACTAGAGAAATAAATCCAGATCTTAACTTACAATAGATACATTAAAATAGGAAATTAATTGACTCCTCAGTATTTTCCTTCAAGCTTTTTTTTTCTTTTCTTATGTTTGTTTTTTATATATAAATGAGTAATATGAATATATCACAAGTTAAAGGAAGATTTCAGCCAAAAAGAAGGTACCAGTATATGAATAACAAATGAAAAAATTACCAAGTATTTTTGCTTACAAAAACTTTAAACTATAAAGAGTCACAAAATATATATAAAAATGCCACATTTAACGAGGCAATCATACTCTACCCAAACTGGTAGCATCTTCTGAAAATCATTTGCATCCGGTCATACAGTGGTGACTGACAAGAAGGCGTTATGAACCCGCGAGCCGTCGGGAGATTTAGCTCCATGCGTCATCAGTTCTTGGATTGTCATCCAGTTGTCCAAGATTTTCTTGTTCCTCTTCTTCATCATCTTCTTGTGACTCAGTTCGAGGATGTTGATCTCCTTCTTGCCCTCGCTGCCACTCTGGGGACTTTCCTTGAGACACTCCAGCCGGCTCCGCATCATGAACTCTCGGCGCCTCCGCTGCTCCTTCGCCCGCACCAGATGTTGCTTCCTCTCTTCTTTGCTCCAGTAGCGCCCCATCTTCATTTCACTCATGGTGTCGTCGTCGGTGGTCATGCCGCTCCGCTCCTCCTTGATCTTTAAGGCACGCTCCTTCAGAATGCGGTCTCGCACCGGCCTCTTGGTGATGTACCGGGTACCGTCACTTCTGATCTTCACCTTCCACTCCATCTTTGGCTCCGAGCACTTAGGGGACTCCTTGCACATGCTCACCAAGCTGAGCTGACTCTGCGCGTACTCGACTGCCGATTTCTGTTGAATGAGCTGCATGTAGCTCTGATAGTGGCGGGCGTGTGCCGGGATGTTGGCGAATCTGTAGGAGGAGCTGTGGTAGGGAGAGAGGTAAGGGGTGTGTTCGCTGCCTGCCTTCTCCTGATCAGACAGCTTGCTTTCCAGTATCTTCTCCTTGCACGCCATGATGCAACCTTGTTCGGTGGTTTTGGCTTTGGTGGAGGCGGAGTCTTTGCTGCTCTGTCCAGAAGAGGACTGATCGGCTGCAGCTGTGCTTCTCAGATTTTTCTTGTTGGTAAGGTTGATCATTCTTGGAAGGGAACTGTCGGGGGACCGGTCCAAAGTGAGTGGGGTGCTTCTGCAGCTTTCAGCTGTGTTGTAAGCACTAGAGCTGTCCTTGTCTGACTTCTCTGGGTGTTCCATGATGTCATCGAGTTTCCCCCTTTGCATATCCATGCTGGTATTATAATTTCGGAACCCTTCATCATGCAACGCCCAGATGTCTCCATACTGCTCTGTCACTTTCTGGAGCCTGTGAGCTTGCATGATATTCTGACACTCAAGTTCAATGTTTCTTAGCTCTTCATTAAGCAACTGCAGCTCATGTTCCACTCCCTCCTGTTCCCCCTGATTGCATTCAATTGTGCTGCTCGAGTAATACAGGTCATACTCGCCATGATTTCCAATCTTGCACTTGAGCTCCAAGAGCTGCCGGAATCTTTCACACTCCTCGTCTGGGTGGCCAGTGCAGTCTGAGTCTAGGCATTCACCAGACACGAAGCTCTCGTTGCACTGAAGTTCAATGCTTCCCAGCGTGTCTTGGCTCTGCCCCAGTTCTCTCCTGCTCTTCAAAAATGTGCTGTTGGGGTCCTCAGCTGCATTCTCTTGCTCTGAGCTCTCATCGTTTCTTAAGCTTTCATCTGTGCGCCCAACACCACTGTCCTTCTCATGGTTATTGGATGAGGATGTGGCTGTGTCTGTGGTACCTTCTTCTTCTTCTTGTTTTTTTGGCTAAGAAAAGAGAAAGGGGAAAGAAGAAAATTGATTATTTTGAGAAACACTACTCATTGAAAAACTTGTCCAAAAAACAATGCTTCCTGGCAAAAGTAAAGTCTCTAGAAAGCAGCTCTCACTTTAGGATACATAACAATTTCACAAGTAAAGGCAATTGACACATAGCAGCTTTTGATACAAAAAGAAATAAAGAAAATAAAAACAGCCTAAATGTGACTGTGATAACCACTTGGGGAGAAATAAAACAGGACACATTTAAATAAGGGATTCTTGTCTTTTGTTTTCTGTGGGAAACTAGAGTGCAGGTGTGTGAATGAGGTGACTATTAGTTTCTGAGGTGACAGTAAGCAAAGGCATGAGGAAGACAGATGTCTAAATTGTCTTCAGCAATATGGAGTCCTGGATTTCAGAAAATGCATCATTTTCATTAACATTTTATGAATTTTTCTTAAATTCAGAGTAAACATTGCTGATCTAGTAATAGAATGATTATAGTAAGCCAAATACCACAAAATCTAGGATGGACTAGTACTGAAGCCAGATCCTTCCTGCTATGGGATTATCTCATACACTCACACTCACATGCATATATGTAAGTTTCATTCCCTGGGAAGCTTTTACTTTCATGAAGAATAATTTCTGTTACTGCCTTAAGGAGAATGCACAAGCAGTTCTTTCTCTGTGAATAAAATTACCATTTCCTCCATCACTCATCATAAAGTACTTAATGAGGCAGTTTCCAGAGTGTATTCCCCTATGTCTAAGTTTACTCACTATTTTTTATGTGTATATATTGTTTCTAATAGTAGGTGATAGAAATAAATATATAAATATATATTTCTTTAGTAGATGTAACTATATAATTAAATATTATTTGGCCTGTTACTGTTATTGTTTTTTTTTTTTAAAGATTTGTTTATGTATACAAGAACTGGAGTACAGGACAGAGGTGTGTGTGTGGGGAGGTGGTGAAAGGACTCACCAGAGACAGAGTGGGGAACAGAAAAGGCAGATGGACTGAAATACACTGCTGAGGGGAGCAGCTGGCGAGTCAGAAGAGGTCTGCTGCACCATGTGGGTGCAACCAGGGATGGAATTTGTTCTGGCCAACCGGGGATGGAATTTGTTCTGCAGCCACTGGGAATAGCTTCATAGGTTGCCTCTTAACCCTTTGTGCCACCAGAGAGGCCCATTGGCCTGTTATTGTTAAAGAAGGACTGAATATAGGTGATAAAGAGTGTTCTGAATCAGGTCTGAGAGAGTGTCTTTAGATAAATTATTATTTTCCATAGAAATAATGATGGAACAAAGTAGAGAGGGGAAAATAGGATCGTGTATATGTAATGTTAGGATTCTCAATCTTTCTCTGAAGCATTTCTGTGATTGTTGGAAACATATTGAGATTGATTTGAAGTCTTATTGATAAAAAAATGTTATAAATAACTATACCTAACAACGGAATGCTTTTACTGCCTCTGTCCCTAGCTATAAGCTGACAATAGTATCAAATGTGATGACTTCTCAACACTTCATTAGAAACCGCCCAAACAGCATGATTGATATTGGGCATTTGGGTTTATATACTATATTATTTGCGTTTATATTTTTCTCATATCTAGTGATGAACTGGAAAAAATACAAGAGGGCTAGTATCATTTTTTCTTGTTTTACATGCCGTACAAATGACAGCCACAGGTTATATGCTGAGTGAGGCTACATTGGCATGGCATCAAGGATGGACAGTATGCAAAACAAAATGTCCATGTGGATCTGTATTTTCATTTGTAAGTATGTGTATGCATTTTAAAATTAAATTTATTTGTTTTGGTTTATTACCACATGTGAAAATAAACAGCTTTCCATTTTCAGATCTGGAAATCCTGGTTGATAGACTGCTACTCTATCATTTATCATTTCCCCATGGAATTATTGCTGTGACAGGCAATGTTTCTACCAAGACATTTCTAATGTAGTATTGTTGTTTAGTAGGGCAAAGGACTTTTAAAGGTTTCTGTACTTCTCATCATTTTTCAGTCTCATGGCGAAGAAAAATTTCCACAGAATGAGAATCTAACCGCAGGGACATCCGACGTTTCCTCAAAAGACCGAGCATTTGTGTGACATGTGATGAGTAGCAGCACCTGACACCCTATCACTTCCCCTGGACAGGATTTCTTCCTTCTTTCTTTATTCCCACATCCTCTTGTCAATACTGTAGCAGGTCATATTTTGTATCTAAGAGAGGAAAAGCCTGGAGCAAGGACTTTCTTGCATGTAACCAGCATCTGCCACCAAAGAATATCTTTATTTGTGACTAGTGTTGAAGTCATACATAAAAATTTCCATCTGTCCACCTGTATTGAAGAGCAATCACCCCAGCAGAAGCAGCACTTTTGAGCATGAGCTACTGTTGCAAAGTGGCCCGTGAGCATCTGTTACGGCACACAGGGCTCTCTGGAAGTCACCTGCAGTAATGGAAATGCGCATGTGCCTGCGTGCACACATGCTCATCTCTGCGGTGAGACATCAGCATGACGTTAGCATGTCAATACTGTTCCATCATTCAACTTAGTAAAGTGATAGAATGTTTATGTTTCGTGTTCCTCAATCTGTCAAGATTAAAAAAATCCTTTAGGCTATGTTAATAGTGAAAGTAAAATGATAATGAAGCAAATCGGTCAGCTGACAGCATAAGCGCTAATAATGTGGTATCAGGCAGATGACGGCTATGAATCCAACATAAAAGAAATCTAGGGTGCATTGATCTTGTTTTTATCCAAAAAGAAAATAACCAGAAGAATGAAAGACCCCTAAGGTTCAGTCTGCCATAGTCACACTGTGGATGAATTAAGGGCGGGGAATCTGTTCACTTTTCTTGGTATTCTCATGATGATACATCTTAGGAGCTCATAATTTTTCGTGTATGAATCTGTGACCCAAGACAAAATTATGTCAGTCATTTCAATGAAAACTACTCCAATTCATAGGTGTCAAGATATAAGCAGGATACCTGAGCCACAAATAAGATTGATAGCTTCTATCTTGCCATGTTCATTCTATAGTTGCCTATTCAAGTAGATAGAGTAAAAATTACAAGTGTAAAATTGTTTTCTGAAGTGGAAGGGTCACTTCATGAGCTATAGTTTGTCTCCACTAGCATAGAGGAGAAACACCACATTTTTGCTATTAAATTTCTGAAAGTGGGTGAACAGTCCAGAGTTCAGCATTTGAATACTACAGTGCATGACTGACAATCATCTCCAAGCTTCTCAAAGCAGAAATACTTTGAATTTAAACTTTTAAAGTTTAGTCCTTCTGCTTCATTTGAAAGATCATTTACTCTCAAAACTTGTCATGACAGAGATGTGTGATCAAACTCTTTGATTTTTTAACTCTATTCATGATTACATATTAGAAAAAGAACTGGCAATATTTCCAAAGATGTAGTTCAAGTTGTTGTTCCTACCTGCTCCACCTCCTTGGCCGTGTGCTGCGTGGCTTCATTATGCTGTTCTTCCAGCATCTCCAAGTTTAACTCCTCTAAGAACTCATTCCTTTCATCTTCCAGCCAGCCTTCATCCAGCTGCAAAGTAACACATTAGTACATTCTATTAGGCTAGTGAGAACTCATGCTAAAATAAGGTAAACTTAAATGGTGATGCCTGACTAGTTCCTTTTATCATAATGATTCTCTTCAGAATACCAGCCTCTGATAGTTCACCTCTTAGCAGCAAGAAAAGGTGATAAAAAAAATAAGACTTTTATGCCTTTTATCCTTTCCTGAAACAGGGCTACAGATTTTCTCTCATAACAGAAAAGATCTCATAGCATAGAACATTATCGTCTTTCAGAATGTATGAAAAGCATACTGCATAATCCACAGCTGTCGCACTCATTACCTCCAACAGTCCCACTATTAAAAAGCTGCAGTGGTACTAATAGGGCCAGGAAACAATTGGGCTTTTTTCCCTGACAATGTCCCCCAATGTGACTACACAGAAAGTGCCCCCACCCTTAATCCCCTCAACCCTTATCTAGCACTTTTTTTTCCCCAGTGGATGGTTTCCAAGTTAACAAGATGGCGGCTTGCCACAAACACAGCCAACATGTTATTTTATGTGAAAAAAGGTAAATTCTAAGTTATTATTCTCAAAAAAGTAATGTTACACCATGTGCATTCTGGGTTATATTTAGGCCCAATTCCAAGAAGAACCTTAAATGTTGCATGTGAGGGTGGTGAGGCATGCAGGGTTTTGTTCATGGGTGCAGAATCCAAGCATTCTTGTGGGACGCTTACACAAATTACACTGAACAAAAAAATCCCTTCAGCTTCTCCATACAAGCTGAAGTAGAAAATGGGAGTTACCTTGCTAGTATGATGAATGTAATTTACCTCAAAGTGGGATTTTGGTGTTGGATTACTTAAATTGAGTGTGTTGATTAAATTAATTCAATTATTATCAAGGTTCGGCTTTAGTCTGTGTTACAAAGAAACTACAATTCACTAGTGAGCCAACATTAACAGCAGCTTGAAGTATTTTCACCATTGAACAAATGGGCAAATAAGCTTTCAAGGTAACTGAACTTCTAGAACTTAAAACCAAAAGACACCTAAAAGAACATTAATCTGCACAGAAGGGGATTTAGAAAGTATGTAGCATACTCATTAATATGAAGGCAACACCGGTTTCTAGGGAGCTATTATTCTAGCTCTCCAGAATTTTCTTTTTTAAAAAAAACTGACTGGGGCCCAAGGCTGGGGCATTTATTCATTCTTATTCATTTAAATGTCACCTGAATAACTAGAGCAAGTTCTCTGACTTTGATATGCAGATGAACTATCAAAATAACTGAGTAAAATTTAAATCCATCCCAATTTTAACTGTCCAAGTTTTACATTCTTTAATCTTTTGAAGTTTCATGCAGTAGCAAATCCCAGACACTAAACCAAATTATTTCAAGTTAGAAAGTTTACTTTTTGAAAGTACACCAAGGAACCTTTCTTTAATCAAATCAACACAAAATATTTGCTAACACAGATATCGTGAGTGATGAAAGAGTCTTTTGAAATTTAAACAAATGGTTGAGGAAGGTGTGGAGCATAAAAGGCAGACGTTAATTAATGATTCCCAGTAATTCTTTTCTTACTAACCAATCCCATCCTTTTTAGAGTTGCCATTTATAGTCAGCTTATGTCTATTTTGATTAGACTCTACTAGAGGATGGAGATAAACAGCACTGTGAATGTAGAGCAAGTCTCCTCCCTCATTTCCTTTCACCAACACTGGCAGACAGACCTTCCCCCCACAGCCAGCCTGCTGAGAAGGGAGGCCTCTCCTTGTTAACAGGCCTCTGGCTGGGTGGCAGTGGCATGCGCACACACACACACACACACACACACACACACACACACACACGGCATTTTTGAGAAAGAAACAACCTGCACAGTCTTACAAGTATTGGCTACAGGTTCTTTTGAGAACCCTCACTGCCCAATGTCCCAAGGGGAATAGGCAAGAAAAGCAATCTCTTTAATGGTCTGAGGGAGAAAATGGGCAGAAAAGAAAAAAAGTTGACAGGGAATGGAAGAAATGAGTTATTTTAAAATGTCGCACGGATGCACAAGCTAGCCCCCAGCAACTATAGATCATTTCCAAGAATGTACAGAATCTTTGAAACATTAAAACATAAGAAAGGCTAGAAAAAGCACACAAAAAGCATTCACATTCTCCCTGAGTAAAATACACATGCAAAAAAACGCAATAGTGAGATGTTGAAGTTGATGGAAATATACGGGTGATATAAAGGCAATTTTTGCTCTTTCTTTTTCTTCCACTATACAGCAGGTTCTGCTTAAATTACATTTTAAAGCAGCAAGTTAAAATGCGTTTCCTTTCCTTACTTTTTCTACTTATCTGACTTTCTCAAGGCAATTAGCCTCCTTGCAGTGTCACAAAGGCTTTCTGCAGGAGCAAGGGGCCAGAGGAGATTCTGATTTTGACAGACAGGACAGTATCTCAGTCAGACAACCATCTTTTATCAACTGTGGAAGGAAGTCTTGCCTGAAAATTCATCCTCCAACATTGATTCTTTGGGGTCAGTAAAATGTAGTCAGATGCAAAAATGTCACTGATTCCATCAAGCATATGTATTCCATCAAAGATTAATAAGATCTGGTCTTAGGCCATTAATTTCTATTCTTCCTCAGTTCATTATAGCTACTCTGTGACACAGTTTAAGAAAATGCTTTAATTCTAAATTGATGGGGTTGTCCAACAGTTACATGAAAAGGGCAGGGGAACTATATTCTAACATCAAAATAAAATATCTTTTGTACAACAGGGAGGACTACCTAGTTTTGAATTTCTGAAACACATTGAACTATTTTTTTCTGATCTTTTTCAAAAAATGGGATCAGTGAGATACACTTGTTTGCAAAATTAGTAGGTAATTGATGAAATTTCATGCATATTTTAAAAATTCACATCAGCTCATTGTATAAGCTCCCTAACCTGCTTTTAAGAACCCAGGTGTATAACTTTTCTCTGCCCAGGGTTATGGCAGGCTTTATGGGAACCATTTAGAATGGTCACAGGCATAAAGAAAATATACACAGAAAGGGTGATCTTTTATAACCACTATATTCAAGTCAGGATTCAGTCTGACACCAAAATACACTTACTCAATGTAATTTATAGATAGTATGTTGTTACTGAGCCTGAAAAATGTCAGATTAATAACCTGGGAGACAAATGGTGATATAACCAACTTCACTCAAACTATGGACAGATGGATAGAAGGGTGACAATACTGTGTCCTTTCTGCATTGTGGTGGGGTATCAAAAATGATATAAAAGGAAATACCAATAGTGCTTTTCTTCCACCATTACCTTTCCTTTAATTTCATGACATCTCCCTCTGTAAAGATATTAAAAAAATCCCCTTAGAAGCTATCAGTTTGTTTTTTGGCCAGAAAGATGTTTTAGTCACTCTAAACTTGGAAAAAATTCATTTACTATACCTGGAATCTCGCCATGCCACACAGTGCTTTATTTGACAAAGTTATTATGAAAAGGTTTAAGTCGATAGCTGGATATGCTAATGTTTGTCTCATTAGAGATTTTTTTCAAGATACCTTAATGTGCCAATTAAGTATTTTTAGATGGAAACCTGAAGTCAGAACCCATACAGAATTAAAAATCACATACAATTAGCCATTTTTATTTATGAACTCATTTAAATAACTGGCAAGTGGAAGGAGAGAATAATGATTCAATTTTGTGTGCTTTTTGAAAAAAGAAGATGTTTAGCTGCCATTCTGTGGAGCAAGATAAGGGAGTCTCTAAGTTCATAATAGTCTTTGAAAGGCAGGTAAGTTAGGAAAGATCACTCATTATAGCCTTGTATGCTTGGTTTTACAAATATCCATGGCACCGGTTTGCTCTGGATTGGCAGGGAGTGAATATAAAATTCCATCTCCAGCCTTCTGAGCCATGTTCTGACCTGGATCTCTGGCCTCGCAACCAACAGCACAATCCTTTTGCACTCATCACTAGACAGCAATGCCACTGCTTCTTCTCGATTCTGGACATCTTCCCCATTTATCTAGAAAACAAATGAAAGTGGCACATTAGTTTCCATTTCCACAATGCTGCACACAATAAATGGCAAATATCAGCTCATTTATGGTAAATGTATGGACAATGAAGCTCACACAATGGGCTCATCTTCAGCCCCTCGTGGTAAGTGCCTTCACTCAATTACGCGCTTACTGTAAGAGCCATATCGATCTCTGAAGGATGGCGGACATCAGAGGAAGCAGTTATGTTCATAAATGTCCAACCTGCGCCCTGGCAACATACATCTAGCAATACAATTAACCAGTCCCTGACAGGTGATGTTCATCTTTCTCCGCTCAGAGTAATGGAAGTGTCACTCTGAGATAATAGTGCTGGGGCAAGCAGACCGGCAATCCCACAACTGAAATCCGTTATCCTGTGTGCTTGCTGGGAGCCAATTAGAGAGCTGCAGTTATCTCTAACCAGGCAGTGCTCCCAGGCCACTGCTGATTGCATTTTCATTTAATCATCTCATATCCCTGTGTGGGTCTGACTCGGTTGTCCCAAGTCACTCTCAGGGTATCTTTCAGTGTTTAATGAAAAGAAGGAAGGGTATGCACCAGGCATGTCCTCATCAATATTTCAGTTCTTTTGTAATATGTATCCATGTCCTAAAACAACAAAACTAATGGAATAGCTTAAGGTTCCTGATTAAAATATATATCTAAAATTAAGAAAAAAATAAGATTAATATTTTTTATAAGAGTGTTTAGTTAAAGAAACCAAACTTGAGCAAACTTTTTTTGATTAAAAGGAAAAGATGCCAATGGCATTTGAAATATATCTTGCGGGGCCTTCCTGGTGGCCTAGGGGTTAAGTCTCAGCACTATTACCACCATGATCTGAGCTCAATATCTGGCCAGGGAGCTGACCCACGTGGCACAGCAGACCTCTCCTGTCTCACCCTCTGCTCCCCTCAGCAGTGTATTTCAGTTGATCCACCTATTCTGCTCCCCACTCTGTCTCTGGTGAATCTTCGCACACCCTGCACCTCTGGCCTGTATCCCAGATCTTCTATGCAAACAACAACAAAAAGAAAAACATTTTGTTTATTTTTAAAGTTCTTTTTTAAGATAAGACAAATATAGTTGCTAAAGTTTGCCTTTTAAATTGCATTTCCATGTTAAAATGTGTTTAAACCTTAGCTAGCACAACTTTTTTTCAGATAATTTTTTGATTGATTGATGGCCCAAATCTATAGAGATGAGATTATTGATCTATTACATATAATCAAAATATACAGAAATTTTAAAGAGGTCAAGTAATTCTAAAATAAGTATTAAGTATTTCAATAACTTAATAGAAAACGTGGCTGCATACATAGGTTTTTTCAATAATTAATCTAACATCTTTCACTCAGTATTTCTGCTTAAAAGCATGAAGTGGACAGCTAAGTTTTTCCACTTGTGGGGCTCTGGGATTCTGGCTGAAACTTGAAGATAGATGTGATTATCTTAAACCCAGGAATATCAACTTTGGGCCACAATAAATTCTCTGTATTTCTAAACTCCTATTAAATTTATTACACACAAAAAGCAGATGAACATCACCTTAGTTTTTCACTTGCATATGTAGACAGGAAATTGAGCTTTTATCTGTTTGCCTGTCTTTTTGCAGCTCACAAATAAATTTATTAAATTAGCAAAAAGAGGTTATGATTCAAAATGGGAATGAATTATTGGAAAAGACTATATTGTGAATTTTTGTAAATATATATCTACCTGAAAATCTATTTCTATGCAAAATATAAGCCTTTTTTTCTCAAATAAAGATAAACTGGCAGTGATGGTTTCCATGACACCATCCCTACCCTCAATAAAGTGTAGTTTGAAAATCATGATTTGAAAGTTGCTTTGAGTTTTGAGGGCTTATGCCTATTATTAGTGTCTTAGTAGTATATTTCAATATGTCTAGTTGTCTATTGAATATAGAACTAATTATCTTTTACTATAGGATGATTTGATTCCAAAGTGATTGAGTTTAAATTTCATAGTTTATCACCTTTTCCATTTGACAATTTTCACTTTTCTTCTGGTTTCCAATGGAGTATACTATATACATAATTCTAAATTCTTCATGTAAATTTCTCTTTCATCATCTACATACTCTTCATGTTACTTTAATGTACTATTATATTTCCTATATAAAAGTGCAGAGGCCTGTTTTAAAATAAAGACGAAATAAATAGTATCAGTAATGGGTTTAACTAAGTGCCAATATAAAGCAAATGTCCAAGGTTGGGGTGAATTACTCTGCATGATAATAGTGCCCTTGTTATCATAATTTTTCATATTTCCATGGCCAGTAAAGACTTGATTTAGTGTTGCAAATGAATGTTACCTTAAAAAATAAAATAAAAAATTAAAATGTAACAGAAGCTACCATCTCATATGTATTTTTAACACTTAGGTGGCCATGGACAGACAATATGGCTATCTGATATTCAGCCCCTTCCAGTTGGTGCCCATCTCTGTCCTCTGTGACCACATCATGAACAGAGCTATGGTTTCCAACCCTGGTATTTGGGGGACAAATCAGATGGTCGAGAAACACTTTTAGATTCAGGATCACATGGAAAGAAACACATTTGTGGGCCTCCTTGGTGGTGCAGGGGTTAAAGTCTCAGTGCTATCAAGCTATGGCAGTCACTGTGGCATGAGTTTGATTCCCCCACCAGCAAGCTGACCCACACAGGGCACCGCAGGCTCCCCTTAGCAGTGATTTCAGTTGATCTGCCTGCTCTGTTCCCTGCTCTGTCTCTGATGACTCCTCTCACTCCCTGCACCTCTGACCTACACCCCAGTTCGTGTATGCATAAATAAAAATAAAATCTTTTAAAAAAACACATTTGCATAAGAAATCTGACATTAAAATGCAACTATTATTTCTTGTTCAAAATAAAAGCCACTTTACCCAACTGGTTGATAAACTCCTGCTCTAAAATTCAGGATATTTACTTGATACCTAAAGTGGTTTGGGGGTAAGAAATGCAGTCATGGTTTTTACTCTCCCAAGGGAGGAAAAGATTTGAGGAATGGAATCAGAGAGCACTTTCAACCTTTGCTAGCTTTTTCTCCCCCTGAAGGATGAGGCTCATAGTTATAGGATTGCTTATGGTAAAGCAACTTGCTATGCTTCAGAACGCCAGATGAAGGACTCAAGGAGAAAAGTCAGGTAAGTTGACATGCCACTGTGATTTAATGCAAGACTTCCTTTTAAGAAAAGATTGAGAAAGAGAACCAGGACAGAGACATATAAGTTAAGTTATATAAGAGGAAGTTTGTTATATAGGAGTTTTGTTATATACGAGGAAAAAACTTGCTGGAAAATATATCTGGCTACATGTAGATTTTAGTTTCAATGCAGATATTGTCTTGTCTTGAAGAGATTTGTGGCAATTACCAAGATAAATCAGTCAAAATCTCACTTTAGGCTCAATGTCATATGAACGTGTGGATGTTTGTGTGTACAAAACCCTACAAGTGTACAGATGGTCTAATATAGGTTTTTGTTTAAATATACCCATTTTTAGTGCATACTAAATACTACATTGTCTATGCTTTATGAGTATATGATGTACTCTATATTAGTGTACTAGAACAAGGTGGGCAAATGAAATTCTGGGCATCCAACCAAAAAAATTGTATTTGAAAGCTCAGGAACCTAAAGTAAAAGAGAAATGATTTATTTTTGTTCATATTTTAATAGGAAAAGAAAGTGAAGGGAGTACAGAGACAGAGACGGAAGAAACAGAAATAGGGGGAAATAGGTCTCCAAAGAGAAGAAGGGAAGAGTATGAAGAACTGCTGGGTGCCAGTGTTTATTTAGCACAGGAAGCAGAGAAAGCTCATTAGAAGTCATATTGTTCCATTGTTGAAGGTATTGAGGGTTTTCTCATGGAGCCATCTTTAGGGGCAAGACTGACTCTTACTCAGTGATTTTTTTTTTCCAACATAAGATTAGGTGACTCACGTGGAATATTACAGCCTTACTATTCTCAGGAAGAAACAAAAATATAGTATTCTTTTGGAAAGTCAATCCTGAACTTGGACTTTAATCCTCCCTCCCTGGCTCAGAAACATGTCTTTATTCAGCCCTTTGGTTTTCCTCATATTAATTCCTGGGGACACATTTGATATACAAGTTTGTGGAAATAGCACAAGAGAGGGACTATCAAGCACTTGCAGAGAAAAGAATGCATGAGAACTAGAATATATTAGTTCATGGTTTCCCTTCTGCATTATTCTTACCTTATGTCAATACTTAGTAAGTTCTCTGTGTTTGTGTGTGTGTGTGTGTGTGTGTGTGTGTGTGTGTTCATTAGGTGAGGTCATCTCACAAAACTGTAGTCCACTACACTTGCCAAATTTTAGCTATACAATTGAGGACAGAACCACAGAAATTCTCCACTTAGGTAGGTCATCATGAACATGAAATTAAAATCACAGTTGCTCTAAAGAGATTCATTTAAATAAAAGCCAGCCAGGAAACTTGGAGGATAAGAAGTAAATCTTTTCTTTCTTCCATTCTCATCTTTGGGAAAGGAGTCATTAATTGTTCATTGCAGGGTATCCAGTAATCTCCCCATCAGCCATATGGGAGCTATTTGTCTATGGATCCAATTTTGTCACAGTTTTACTTAATATAATTTCACCATCACCCTTAAGACTCTTTGTATCCTGTGTGGGCAGATTGAATTGAATTCTAGGCTTTTTAATATGACATGTATTTATTCATTAAGTGTGACATATTTGTCACTGAATATAAAGTAATCAGGGAGACAACGGCACTTCATCAAGCCTGCTGCTGTTTCTTCAATGAACCAACTCCACTAATGAATGCCTGATAGTCCAATAAATAGTTTATCTGAAAACTTTACTGCTCACAATAAAACCAAGAGTAAAAAAGTATCAAAGCGTATTGTAGATGGATATGGGAACAAAGGTACATTATTTCTATCCAACAGTAGCCACAGAGCCTGTAGAAGTGGTTTTAGTAACTGTTGTGTATCTAACTAAGGGAAAGTGATTTACAGCAAACTAGGAAGGGAGATAGCAAGGCTGTAGGGCGTGGCAAAGTGGTGGTGAGAAGTGTCAACTGAAATATGACCCAACATTAAATATGTAGCCAAGGAGGGTAATTTAATGTGGTGACACTGTATCTACCAGACTTTTAAGCCAGTGAGTGTTTTTCTCAGCATTGGGTAATGATTGCTGGGCATTACAGGACTCTGAATATCCAGGAGTGTCCCTGGTTCCATTCTTTTGAGTGTATTTAACTGGAGATATTAACAAAGTGAACAATAGACTTAAAATCATTCCAAATAAAACAAAGAAGAAAACACTTTGAAGCTCTCATTATCTGGATGATGCACTAAAATAATACCGTTTTCTTTTTTTTTTTTTTGAACCCTCGCCGGTGGCTGGGGATCAAGCCGGCGCTGCAGAGGCTGCGGGCAGCTTCACAGCCCAGAGCTCAATTGCTGCGCCGCCAGGGGAGGCCCAATGATACTGTTTTCTTAATGAAGTTGTGTCAGGAAGGGTCTACTGCAGTTTTAATTTATCTGTCCTATCACTTTCCCATGGAGTGTCTGTTTCATTCATTCATTCATTCATTCATTCATTCATTCATGTGTGATTGAGAAAGTCATTGAAACAGGGTAGGAAACAAGATTAAGTCTTGATTTTCAAATTCATTTTCCTTCCCCTTACATAGCCACTGACAGACACATTCCATTTTGTCTAACTTCAGGCCACCACCCAGGGAGTTCACTCAAGTTGAAATCACATCTGCTTGAAGTTTTCTGAAAACTTGTGGGAGGGTGAATGACCTTTAATCATACTTTGGATTCTTTCCTAATTGGAACCTTAGCAGAGGGCCCCTGATGAAAAAGGAGATCTGTGGAATCTCGCTGGAGAAAGGAAAGGGGAGGCAGGAAGAAGAGTTGTGATTTAGTGAGGCTCACCCTTGAAAGAAAAGGTTATTAGAAAGCTGGCAGGGTCACCCTCAGGCAATCGCCCAAGGTGTCATGGTGCACCTTCCCCTCCAACACCATATTGTGTCTTAATTGTTCTAGGCACAGTATTGAATCTATTCATGTTCAATTCAAAGACAGTTCCTTCAGGGGTTCATATCTAATAAGAATGATGGGAACTATAGGTGTCACGGAGATGCAAAGTTTTGCGGAATGTTTTTTCAATTTGTAACTTCCTCAATTTACCTTTCAAGTCTTCCTCCCTGTGTTGTTGTTGAGATCTGCACTAAACACAGAGCTGAAGGCCCTCTGTTCTTGTTCTAGGTTAATCAGGACCTACGAGCTGGGTGCTGTGTGTCTCCCTGCATCCATTCTTTATAGGGAATGACTCACAAGCCACAGGGTGGCTGAAGGTAGGTTTAGGGTAGAAACTTTGATTTTCAGAGTTATTTCTGAATTGACCTAGATTCCTTCCAGTTCCACACCTTCCCCTAGGAATCTGCATACCATCTCTCATTAAACCAAAACTTAGTCTTTGCCTTCATATTTCCACATGGAGAGGAAGGCACACATTTTCCATCTAGTCTCAGCAATTCCTTTGCAAATAATTAAAACTTTCCAAACTTCTAGACTTTCATATAGTAATGGAACATTAGGATCTAGGTTTACTTATTTTTTTGCGGGGGAGGGAAAATGCAGCAATAACTACTACTACTGCTATGATATCAGCAGTTAATGTTATTACTTACTGTGCACTAAGCATATCAAACACATAACCAGACCTGACCTTTGCAATAATGTTTTATTATTATTATCACTGTTTAAGCCGAGGAAGCAGTCTTACAGTGAAAGGTTAACTAATGTACTTAAGTAAGAGGTGGAGCTGAAAGTTGAAGTCAAGTTACATGAGTATAGAGATTAAGTTTTAATCACTAATTATTAGCTAATAATTCTTAATAAATGACATCACTCAATTTGTAACAAGGTTTAAATGATAGTTTTTTGTTGTGTTGATGCTATTATCTAAAAGCAAAGGCATTTTTTCCCTAACATTTTACATGAAACAAAATAAAACCAAAACTGTTGGATAGAGAACAGAAAACTAAAGAAAATACACAGTACATACTTGCAGAATACGATCCCCTTCTCGAATTCGGCCATCTCTTGCAGCAATGCTGTTTGGATCAACCTGTAACAAAGAGGACTCACGTCTACCACTGGGTGTTCAAAATCCCCCCAAGAATTTACAAATGCAGTTTAAAAAAATATTTTTAAAAACCTGACTCAATAGTCTATTTCTTTATAGATTAGATGTAAATATTTTTCTGTCAAAAATCTCTGATTCTGGGCCTCCCTGGTGGCGCAGCGGTTGAGCAATGGATTGCGAAGCTGCCCGCGGCCTCTGCGGCGCCAGTTCGATCCCCGGCTGCTCCCCTTCCACCGGAGGAGGAGGGTCCCACATGGCGCGCAGACCTCTCCTGCCGCTCGCTGCTCCCCTCAGCAGTGTACTTCGGTCCTTCTGCCTGCACTCTGCTCCCCTCTCTGGCTCTGGTGAATTCTTTCACCCTCCTGCGCTTCTGACTGTACCCAGTGCTTGTATAAATAAAACAAACAAACAAACAAATAAATAAATAAATAAAACATGCCTCTATTAAAAACAAAACAAAACAAAAATCTCTGATTCTGAACATGTAAATGAACTATTTTAAAATTAGTAACAATAGAGGTAAAGAGAACTATGGCAGAAGTTGAAGACCATTTTTCTCTTTCTTGCTCCCTGACCCTGTCTTTCTTTCCTTATTTTAAATTTTCATCTCTTCTTCTTCTTATTTCCCTCTACTCATTTCTGTATCCCAACTGTCAGATACGGTCTTTTGCTAGTACCATATTCAGGTGATGCTAATATTAGGATTTTCTGGACCCAGTAACTTTACTTTCTACTAGGGTTACTTTTAATTCTCACCCTAACTGTCTGAGAAAAGCTGATAGCTATACTCTAAGTCCAATAATTATTAAAAGGATTTCTGTCTCTTAAGAACATTGTTTTACAAAGAGGTTTATAATCCATTTTGCTCAAAAAATGAAAAATACAAGCTGGCACTAATTCATTTGTAGGGTTAATTATATTAGTTATACATTATTTCAGAATAAAAACATGTTTAAGGCCCTACTAAGACTTTATCAACATTGTAATAGGCCAATCTTGAGTGGTGACTTGTAGTTCATTGGAGGTAATTCCAACTATCACATTTCACATGATGGCTTTGTACCTTTCATTTAAGCTAATTCCATAAAAGGTTTATTTTCAAGCAAAGTATTTCAAGTGTAGCATGAGGTTGATCTATTTATTCTATATGTTAGAAATTACCTTGTTACTGGGTTATACCATCTACTAAATACATTTTAATTGGTCAATAAAGAACAAATGACACTATAATAACAAGAGGTATGAAGAAAAGGTTCCTTCCAAATATATATTCTCTGTTTGTATGACTTCCTTACCATCCAGGAAAAGAAAAGTTCTAAAGCTGACATTTAAAATAGTGAACAGAAACTTACTAGAACAACTCAATGGTTGACTAATCAATTGCATCCCATTTAGAAGCTACTCATGATACAAATTTTCATTTTAGAACCATTATCAAAGTAACATTAAACCTAAAGCAACTAGAAAAAGAGGAACAAACAAGACCTAAACATAGTAGAAGAAAGGAAACGATTAAAGTAAGAATGAAGATAAATGAAATAGAAATCAAAAAGACTATACAAACAATCAGTGAAACTTAGAATTGGTTTTTCAAGAAAATAAATAAAGTACATGAAATTTTAGCTAGGTTAAACAGAATTTAAAATGACAGATTAAAAATCACCACAAATTACACAGAAATAAAAATGAACATACAAGATTACTGGGAATAATGCCAACCTAATAAATTCAGTAAGCTTGAAGAAATAGACAAAATTTTAAAACGATATAGTTTATCAAGACCAATTCAGGAAGTAACAGAAGAGGCAAATAAACTGATTACAATCATGGAAATTCAAAGAATAATTAAAAAACTATATTCAGACAAAAGCACAGCACTAGATAAATTTTCAAACAAATTTTATCAAGCCTTAAATAACTTGTGCTCATCTTGCCCATTATTTAAAAATAAGAGAAGAAGGAATGCTCCCTAATACATTTTATGATGCCCGAACCAGGAACAGACGAATACCCTGATGAAACCCTTAGCAAACCAAATTCAATCATAAATTACAAGAATTATACAATCATGAACAAGTAGAATTTATTCCACGAGTGCAATGATAGTTAAATATACACAAATCAATTAATGTAATCGATTACGTCAACAAAAGAAAAGATTGAAATTCCTTGATAATATCAATGGATACAGACAGCACATTTCACAAGATTAGCACCGATTTATTATAAAAGCTCTGAGCAAGGGCCTTCCTGGTGGTACAGGGGTTAGGCACCGCACTGTGAGGCAATCTGCAGCCTCTGTAGCACCAGTTCGATCCCTGGCCAGGGTGCAACCCACATGGCACAGCAGACCTCTCCCGACTCGCCCACTGCTCCCCTCAGCAGTGTATTTCAGTCAGTCCACCTGTTCTGTTCCCCGCTCTGTCTCTGGTGGATACTCTCACCCCCCATGAAGAAATAAATCTTTAAAAAACAAAACAAAACTTTGAGCAAGTTGGGAATAGAAGGAACCTACCTCAAAGTAATTAAGTTCATATTTCCCAAACCTGCAGGTAATATAATACTAACTGATGAAAAGTTGAAAGCTTTCCTCTTAAAATCAAGAACAAAATGGCCACTTACCCAAAGTCATATATACATTCAATGCAATCTCTATCAAAGTTTCAATGGCATTCTTCAAAGAAATAGAGCAAACATTATTGAAACTTACATGGAATTACAAAACACTCTGAGTAGCCAAAGAAATTATGACTAAAAAGAATGGCAGCATCATATTCCCAGACTTCAATCTAAAATACAAAACTATAGTAATAAAAACAGTCAGGAACCAGACTAAAAATAGACATATAGATCAATTGAGTAAAATTGAAAGCCTATAAATAAATCTGCATGAAAATGGACAATTTATGATTAAGGAGCCAAGAGTATACAATGGAGACAGAAAAGCCTCTTCAACAAATGGTGTTGTGAAAACTGAACAGCTACATGTAAAAGAATGAAACTAGTTGACTCTCTCACACCATACACAAAAATTAACTCAGAGTAGATTAAAGACTGATACAATAGAATGCAAAGGAAAAACAAGCATAACAATTAATGGCATTAGCTTCAATGAGGTCTTTGGGGGTTCAGGGAAGGGAAAGAAAAAAATAAGGATGGGATGACATCAAGCTAAAAAGCTTTTACACAGCAAAAGAAACTACCATTAGAACAAAACAAAAAACCCTATCAAATGGAAGAAAATATTTGAACATCATACATTTGTCAATAAGCAGCAAATCCGAAGAGGCAATTCAAAAAAGAGGAGATCCAGAAGACCAGTAGATATAGAGAGAAATGTTTTTCTTAAATTTTATGTTTTTTTTTTCATATTGAACTAACACTGGTTTGCAACATAATATGATTCACAGTAAAGGTTCACACTTCTTCAAATGTATGTCATCAAACCACACCCACCACAAAGGTGCCTAAAGTCCTCCCCTATAGTCCACTGGGTTCCCTCCTGCATTTACTCCCTCCACTATCCCTTTTGCACTAATACTCTCAATTCTACAGTCAGATTTCT
Source organism: Talpa occidentalis (assembly GCF_014898055.3). Taxonomy (NCBI): domain Eukaryota; kingdom Metazoa; phylum Chordata; class Mammalia; order Eulipotyphla; family Talpidae; genus Talpa; species Talpa occidentalis. The sequence goes on from NW_023601653.1 coordinate 45,973,196, forward strand.
ACATTTGCTTTGGTTTAGTTTTGTTTTATCCTTTGTTTCTTTACATTTTACTTATGGATGAAATTATCTGGCATTTGTCTTACTCCTTCTGATTTAGTTCACTTAGTATAATCCCTTCCCATTTCACCCAGATTATTGCAAGTAACAAGAGTTCATCTTTTTAATGACTGCATAGTATTCCATTGTGTATATATATATATATATATATATATATATATATATATATAAATAATATCACTTATGTGTCCTTGGACAATTAAGTGCCCCCACAATTTAGTTATTGTAAATAGTGCTGCAGTGAACAAAGGAGTGACATATTACTTCAAATTACTGTTTTTGCACTCTTTGGATAGATACCTAGGAAATGGACATCAAACTGAAAAGCACTGCCCAGTGAAAGAAACTATCTTTAAAAACAAAAAGACACATTACTGAATGAGAGGAAATATTGGCACATTGAACATCTGACAAATGGCTAATACCCAAGATCTACAAAGAACTCACACAAGTCAATAACAACAACTACAAAAAAAAACCCCTAAAAGCCCAATAAAAATAGACAAAATAAATAAATGGGCACTACTCCAAAGAAGATGTATAAACAGCCAACAGGCACATGCAAGAACGTTCATCATCACTTCAGGGAAATGCAAATCAAAATCACAATGTGATATCATTTCACACCTGTGAGAATGGCTTATATATCTCGAAAAGGCCAGAAGCAGTAAGTGCTGGTGAGGATGTGAAAGAGAAACAACCCATGCACACTGTTGGTGGGAAATGTAAATTGATCCAGTCCCTATGCTTTCAAATCATGACCAAGGAAAGTGGGAACAGCAATTAGTATCTTGTTTGTCTAACTTCTATATCCTGACATACACATTCATCATTTCACACATGTTTAATATGTCTGATCACACACACATGCATATACATATAATTTTAAATTGTATGTACATCTAACTAAAAATAACATACCCACTAGTTCTCATAAAATGATATTTAGGGGATTAAAAATCATCTATATAATAAATTTTGCTTTGTGATTCTTTCAAAATAATTAATGCTACACACTTAATATATCTTACTTCTTGAAAATAATTATGGGGTTGAAGAAAACTAAGAGACACTTTGGGTTTTTAAAATTATCAATCCCCATTAGCAGAGAAAATTTTAGATCATGGTGAATATTACATTTAAACAAATTGGTAGTGGAACAGATAGTGGAATAATGGGACTGATAAAACAGTGGAAAGAAGGATAAATGTTTGTTGAGCAAAAACTTTCGTCTACTTCTCTCATACTTACAGGAATTTGTTCAAATTTTGACAATGTTACCACACATGCTTTCTCCCATCCTGGGACTCTGTGGTGAAAACCTCCACATTAAATAAGCTGATAATAATTACATTACTCGGGTAACATAATTTACCTTCCTAATCAAATGTGACAAGTATTGGAACATAGCCAGTTCCTCACATTCAAGCCTCCCAAGGATTTTCTTCATGTGAGTCATTTCACTCCATCTTCACAGCCTCCCTCCCTTCTCTCTCCTCCACGGCATTTCTTACCTCGCTGACATAAATGCCAGTGTCTTCTTCATCATCTGTTCGGTAACAGACTGTCAGGCCCAGCTTTTCTTGACTGCTAACACGACATAACTCGACCTCCTGAGAGAAAAACACACACGGAATGACATTTTTCTCAGAGAGAAATCCCACAGAAGAATAGAGAAGTCACAGGTACTCTAGCCTGGGTCATACATAATTACATTTGAAATTAACATATGTTAATAATGTATGATAAAATACTTTACCAACATCATCAACATTTAGTTTCAATGTGTATTTCTGTATATTCAAGCCAATACTTTAAAATTTCATTGCGAAGTTGAAGATGGGCAATTTTCTTGCTTCAAGTCGTAACTGAAAAATCACACAGTAAAATACACAGGAAATATGTACAGATCAATATGAAATACAATTCAAATAAAAACCATGATACTAGACTGCATCAATTCTTTTTGGGGTTTGTATAATATGATAATTAGCAAGTGTATTGGAGCTCAGGCCTAGGTCTTTCATTATTTTGTGGATACTGTCACCCTTGGAAAGAAATGGGTTCATCCAGGTAGAAGGGAGAGACAGCAGCAGTCATGTGGGTAGAGGCCATGATTCAAAATGTAGCAGTAAATGAACAAGGAAACACATTTACTGAAACACATAGCTGAGGGGCCTGAAATGTCAGTCTTTAGGTAATATACATTGAATCTATTTCCTGATTTATGTTCAGTAAAATAATAATAAATTTCAGTGTATTTCATTTTTATGTAATGAAATCGACTCCTACCACTTTCAGAAGCAGACGACTTTAGGATAAATCACATAATTCCCAGCACTGAAACACAAATTGGGGCTGTCAACATGAAGAACTTGTTCCTATTGGATGTCAAATATCAAGCCCTTTTGCAAATAATCAGATGAGGAAGAACAAAGTATTTTGAAATTGGAAGTGAAATCTGGGTCAAGTTTCTTGAACTGAGGTTGGGTGGGAGTTGCAAATTTGTCTGTCATACTTAATGCTCCTTTTCCAGTGCTAGCTGAAGGCATATTGCTTTTTTATTAAAAACAAAACAAAACAAAACACAACTTTCCAAGTGTTTGTAACATTGTGTAAAATAATAAGTATCCTTTCCTTTTGAATTGAATTTGTGTGTGAATTTGTGTGGGTGTGTGTATATATTTGGTAATAATAAAGTATCCATTTAACTAGGATGAGAGTTATCAAGACTATAAAGAAAAACTCATTGAGCTGTAAACAAGAGGTTATTTTCTAGTACACTCTGCCACATTTGTGGAAATATCCTCCCTTTCAATTTTGTATTTTAGTGAAGATCTTGTAATGAATAATACCCATTTATTTTAATGACTTGCTAAAATCCTTAGGGAGTGTACGGGTAAGCTATGGAATGTTCCAATGACCAATAATATCACAGCCAATAGCAAATAAAACAAAATTTAAGCCCTCTGCCTCGAGACAGGTATTGTAAATTGGAAAAATATATAAAACTGTAGGGAGAATGCTGATTTTCTGATCAGAGAAGATACTCTCAATTAACTACAGTGGTCAAAAAAAAAAAAAAAGGGCATGGCACATGCTGAAATTAAAAAAAAAAAAAAAACAAAGGTGAAGAATCCTTTCACATAGAGTAGAAGGCATGATTTGGTAAGATAAGCAAAAGTATACACCAAGCATGGGTATTTTCAAAACGGGCAATAATTAATCACTCTGGAGGAAAAGAATACTGACTGAAACTGTAACATTGGGAAGGAATTACAGCAACAAAAGAGCTTCAATTACAGCAATGAAGTACACAGTTAAGGAGGAAAGAAGCTTGGGAATCCTAAGAGGGCTATAAGGAAACCTAAACACACCATAAACAATCCAGACTGGGGCCTTTAAATTAAGGCAAATGAGGTGCTATAGTTGCAGCTGAAATTCATTGACTTTCAATGTCCTTTGAAGAACATGGAGACACTGTACACTCTGGAAGACACAGGGGCTTTTCTTTTGTGGGTGTTTTTTCTATATCCTCAAGGGTGTGCCATGGCTTTGGTGTATGTAGAGGAGGCATATAAAAATATATTGCAATAAAATGGAATGGATCTATTAAAAGGAAAATACTAGTCTACTCCTAACACTTGAACACTGCAAATCAGGTCTATTAGAACATCACAGGAGATTAAGGTCCTAAAAGTTAAAATAACTTTTCCATAATGTCATCCTATTGGACCTAAGCAAAACTGTAAAAAAGTTCTCAAAAGTTATCAATAGCATCTTTGTTTTTAATATTTCACATATTAAGAAATGTAACACCCTTATATTTCCTTTTAGCTGCTTGGATTTCCTAAGTTCTGCCTTTCTAGGTCAACCTGCCATTTTACCTTTCTTACCTCACAAGTATCTCTCTTTTTCTCTTTTGCATGGAACTGGGGTATAGGCCAGAGTGTGGGGGTTGAAAGGAGTCACCAGAAACAGAGTGGGGAGCAGAACAGGCAGTTCTACTGAAACACACTGCTGAGGGGAGCAGCAGGCGAGACAGGAGAGGTCTGCTGCAACATGTGGGTCAGCTCTCTGCTCGGGGATCGAACTCAGGCCACAGTGGTGATGAGACTCAACTCCTAGGCCACCAGGGAGACCCTCACAAATAGCTTTTAAAATATAAATATACCTGTCAAATAAAATTTTAAAGGAGATTATCATTCATAATTACTTAAATTGGGGCCTATTCACTTCATACTAATAAAGACTAAAAATACAAAGCTTTAACTCAAAGGACAATTAACTTTTGGCAGTAGGATTCCAGACCCTGAAGGAGACATGGGAGAGGTTCTGTAACACCAGTCCCAAGTGTGGGCTTGCATTTCTTTCTCAGTTAAGAATGTCTCAGACTCTGGCAGAAGGCTCCCAGAGGAGCCAGAGGTGAGCTGGGAAGTTCACCTATGCCAGGCCCCTTCAGGCCAGCAGTACGAAAGCAGGCACCCAAGGCCAGGGCAGACCAGGCATGCAGGGGAGTGCGTACCCACATCGCCTTTTTAGAACAGGGACCTTTCTTCAATAAAGACTGCTTGAAACCAGCAGAAGACTCCTGGAGGAGCCAAAGGTGAGCTAGGAAGTTCGCCCATGCCAGGCCCCTTCTGGCCAGACCGAGCCCAGAGGGGGAGCAGGTACCTGCTGCAGGGGCTGACCGGGCACGCCAAAGAGTGTGCCTGTATCTGAATCGCCATTTTAGAATAGGGACCTTTCTTCAGTAAAGACTGCTTGAAACCTGCAGAAGGCTCCAGGAGCAGCCAGAGGTGAGGTGGGAAGTTTGCCCACACCAGGCCCCTTCAGTCCAGCAGTCCAAACCAGAGGAGGAGTGGGCACTCACAGCCAGGGCGGATCAGGCGCATACAGAAGAGTGTGCCTATCTCCAAAGTGCCATCTTTGAACAGGGACCTTTCTTCAATAAACACTGCTTGAATCCGAGAGAAGGTTCCCCGAGACAGAGGGAGAAGGTTCCCTGCAAAGTCAGAGGTGAGCTGAAGGCCCCCACAAGCCCGGTCCCACCTAGCAGGAAGTCGGAGCCCAGAGGAGGATCCAGAGATTTGGAACCCAGAGTGCAATCCAGCTACCCCACCTCCAGGGAAGTCTGTGGGACTTCAAGACGCACCTTTGTAACTAAACACAGAAGGAGGAGAGATTCTATGACAGTGATCATTAAAATACTCAAAGTACCACTGCCTCACTAGACTTCTGGCATAACAGTTTTTGACTCATTTGGATTGCCAGTTTCTGAAACTCTGGAAAGAACATACCAAAAAGATGCCAGCCAGTAGCAGTGGCACATTGTCCCAATGCATAAGGCAAATTAGAAGACAGGAAGCAGGGAAAAGAAAAACAACAAGCAAAGTAGCAATGCCTCAGAAAAAAGACACACCACCACACACACACAAAAAAAAAAACAAACCCAAAACAACCCCCCCCACCAACTTGCAACTATGGTGACTTGGAAGAAATTCTGAGCCTTCCAGAAAAAGAATTTAAAATTGCCATAATGAAAAAACTGATGGAAGTCATTAAGGAAAACAACGCTCAGAACAATGAAATTGAGTCCCTAAAGAAGGAAATGAAGGAAATGCAGGAGATCAAAGGTTTAACAGAAGAGCTAAAAATGCTGGGAAAAGCAGTGATAACAGAATAGAGGAAATGGAAGAATGAATAAGCACTCTCGAAGACACAGAAATAAAAAGAACCAAAGCAGAAAAGGAAAGAGAAGTACGAATGAAAAAGACTGAAGAAAGACTTAGGGAATTATCTGACTCCATGAGGAAAGGAAATATTAGAGTTATAAGAATCCCAGAAGGAGAGAAGGGAGACCTAGGAACAGAGAAAATATTCAAGGAAATAATTGAAGAGAACTTAACTAACATGAAGAAGGAGCTGAAAATTGATATACAAGAAGCAAGAAGAACACCAAACTTCCATGATGAAAGGAAAAATACAGCAAGACACATAATAGTAAAGCTCCCAAGAATCCAAGACAAGGAAAAAATAATGAAGCTGACAAGAGATAAGAAACAGATAACATACAAAAGAAAACCAATCAGACTGATATCAGACTTCTCTGAAGAAGAAACACTACAGAAAAGGAGAGAGTGGAGGGACATAGTCAACAGACTTCAAGATAACAGATGCCAGCCAAGAATACTCTATCCTGCAAAGCTTTTCTTCCTTTATGAAGAAAGAATAAGTACCTTCCCAGACAAATGGAAACTCTGGAATTTCATTATGACTAAACCCCCACGCCAAAAAATACTACAAGGAGTCCTAAAGTCAGAACCTCAGAGGGAAGAATAACGAAAGAAAGCTGAAAAAAAAAGTTATTAAAAGAATAAATAAAATCAAAGGAAAGACAAACACAATGGCAAATAGAGATGCTAACATATCAATACTAACTCTAAATGTAAATGGACTAAACTGTTCAATAAATACACACAGAGTTGCAGGCTGGATTAAGAAACAAAACCCAACCTTTTGCTGTCTCCAGGAAACACATTTAGCTACAAAAGATAAAAATTGACTCAAAGTTAAAGGATGGAAAACAATCCTACAAGCAAATGGACCAAAAAAAAAAAAAAGCAGGAATAGCTATACTTATATCAGATAAAACAGGTTTCAAACTGAAAAAGGTAAAAAGAGACCCCAGTGGTCACTACATTATGATCAAGGGGACAATACTTCAAGAAGTAATAACACTCATTAACATATACTCACCAAACGAAGGAGCACCAAAATATATCAGACAACTATTGTCATCCTTGAAAACAGACATCAGAGAAAACACATACATAGCAGGAGACTTCAACACACAACTGTCAACAATGGAAAGATCAACAAGACAAAAAATAAGTAAAGACACTAAAGCTCTAAATAAGGATCTAGAGCGCTTGGGCTTAACAGACATCTACAGAACATTAAACCCAAAAAAATCTGAGTACACATTTTTCCCAAGTGCGCAGGGATCATTCTCCAGGATCGATCACATGCTGGGACACAAGACAAACATCAACAGATACACCAAGATTGAAATCATACCAAGCATCTTTTCTGACCATGAAGTTATCAAATTAGAAATAAACCATAAAAAGAAGGCAAGGAACTCTCCCACCTCATGGAGATTGAAACCCACATTACTGGAAGACCACTGGACTAATGAGGAGATCAAAGAAGAAATTAAAAAATTCTTTGAATTGAATGACAAGGAGGACACCAATTTCCTAAATGAATGGGATGCAGCAAAATCAGTAATAAGAGGAAAATATACAGCAATAGAGGTTCACATCAAGAAACAAGAAAGAACTCAAAGAAACAACCTAATATTGAAGCTCAAAGATCTAGAAAAAGAACAACAAAAAAACCCCAAAACCAGTAGGAGAAAAGAAATAATAAAATAATAAATGAAATTGAAACTAAAAAAACCAATCCAAAAGATCAATGAAACCAAGAGCTGGTTCTTCGAGAAAATCAATAAAATAGACAAACTCCTAGCCAGGCTCATAAAGGAAAAAAGGGAGAAAGCACAAATAAACAGGATCACAAATGAAAGAGGAGAAATCACAACAGACACAGCAGAAATCAAAAGAATAATCAGAAATACTATGAACAGTCATACGGAAACAAGTTCAACAATCTAGAGGAGATGGACAAATTCCTACAACTCTACAGTCACCCAAAGCTAGATAAAGAAGAAATAGAACACCTAAACAGACCAATTACAAGCAGCAAAATTGAAATGGTAATCAAAAACCTTTCCAAAAACAAAAGCCCAGGACCTGATGGATTTGCAAATGAATTCTACCAAAAGTTCAGAAACGAATTGGTGCCTATCCTTCACAAACTCTTCCAAAAACTGAGAAGGGAGGGATAATACCAAATACATTCTATGAAGCCAATATTACAGTAATACCAAAACTGAACAAGGACAACACAGATAAAGAAAACTACAAGCCAACCTCGCTAATGAACACTGATGCAAAAATCCTCAATAAAATTTTAGCTATCAGAATCCAACAATGTATCCACAAGATAATTCACCACGACCAAGTAGGATTCATTCCAGGGACACAAGGATGGTTCAACATCCGAAAATCAATCAACGTTATCCAACACATCAACAGAAAGAAATATACAAACCATATGATAATGTCAATAGATGCTGAGAAAGCTTTCGACAAAGTGCAACACGCATTCATGATAAAAGCCCTTGAAATTCTTGGGATACAAGGAACATACCTCAACATCGTAAAGGCCATCTATGACAAGTCAATAGCCAGTATCATTCTCAATGGTGAAAAGCTGAAAGCATTTCCATTAAGCTCTGGAACAAGACAAGGTGTCCACTCTCACCACTGCTTTTCAATATAATCCTGGAAGTCCTAGCCAGAGCAATAAGACAAGAGAAAGACATCCAAGGAATCCAAATAGGAAAAGAAGTCAAACTACCACTATTTGCAGATGATATGATAATACATATAGAGAACCCCAAAAACTCCACAGAAAAACTAATTCATCTAATCAATCAGTTCAGTACAGTAGCAGGATACAAAATCAACATGCAAAAGTCAGTAGCCTTCTTATACACAAATAAGAAATCTGAAGAAGAAGAGATCAAAAAAACCATCCCTTTTTTTATCAAAACAAAAAAAAATCAAATACTTGGGAATAAATCTAACAAAAGAGGTAAAGGACCTATACAAAGAAAACTATAAAACACTGTTTAAAGAAATAGAAGAAGACACAAAGAAATGGAAAGACATCCCCTGCTCATGGATTGGAAGAATAAACATTTTAAAATGGTCATCCTACCAAAAGCAATATACAGATTCAATGCTATTCCAATAAAAATTTCAATGTCATTCTTCAAAGAAATAGAACAATTATTGATGAAATTCATATGGAATCACCCAAAACCCCGAACAGCCAAAGCTCTCCTGAAAAAAAAAGAGAAGGGAATGGAGGCATCACACTCCCAGACCTCAAACTATACTACAAAGCCATAACCATCAAAACTGCATGGTATTGGAACAAGAACAGACACACAGACCAATGGAATCGAATAGAAAATCCAGAAATAAACCCACAGATTTATGGTCAACTAATCTTTGACAAAGGAGCAAAAAATATGCAATGGAGCAAAGAAAGTTTGTTCAATAAATGGTGCTGGGAAAACTGGGTCACTACATGCAAAAGAATGAAGCTTGACTACTACCTAACACCATGCACAAAACCCAACTCGAAATGGATTAAAGAACTAGACATAAGACCTGAAACCATAAAATACATAGAAGGAAATATAGGCGAAACACTACATGATATGCACATCAAAGACATCTTTACAGACACATCACCCAAAGCAGTGATAATGAAGGCAAAGATAAACAGCTGGGACTACATCATATTAAAGAGCTTCTGCACAGCACAAAAGATAATAACCAAAACAAAGACAAACCCCACCGACTGGGAGAACATTTTTGCACACAACACTAATGATAAAGGACTGATCACAAAAATCTACAAAGAGTTGATGAGACTCAACAAAACAAGAAAATAATCAAGTCAAAAAATGGGCAGAAGAGCTAAAAAGAAACTGGTCCAACCACTATGGAGAGCTGTGTGGAGATTTCTTGACCTACTAAACATAGAGCTTCCATATGATCCAGCAATTCCACTCCTAGGTATTTACCCAAAGGACACAGAAACATCAATTCCAAAGACCCCCTGCACCCCTATGTTTATAGCAGCACTATTTACAATATCTAAGCTTTGTAAATAACCCAAATGCCCAAAAACAGATGACTGGATCAAGAAGATGTGGTATATATACACCATGGAATATTACTCAGCATTCAAAAAAGATAAACACATGCAATTTGCAGCAACATGGATGGATCTGGAAGGGATCATGCTCAGGGAAATAAGCCAGAAAGAAAAAGAAAAATACTGGATGGTCTCACTCATAGCAGGAATCTAGAAAACTTAAATAAGGGACCAGAAAAAAAATAACTATAAGAAAGAAAATATCAAAATCAACAAAAAACTATGAACCAGAGACATTCTATAGGGAGTGGGGGGCAGGGAAAGGAGGGATTAGGGTCAAAATAAGGGGGTTGTAATTGTATGGGGAATATAAAAAAAATTTAAATTAAAAAAATAAAAATATACCTTTAAATTTATAAAAATAAAAAAAGAATGTCTCAGGACCTTCCTGATGGCACAGGGGTTAAAGTCTCAGTGCCATCAAGCTATTGCCATCTACTGTAGACTGAGTCCATCTCCAGCCAGGGAGCTGACACATTTGGTGCAGCAGACCTCTCCTGTTTCACCTGCTGTTCCCCTCAGCAGTGGATTTCAGTAGATCCACCTGTTTTGCTCCCCACTCTGTCTCTGATGACTCCTCTCACCTTCCAAACCTCTGGCCTACACCCCCGTTCTTATATGCATAAATAAATAAAAATAAATCTTAATAAAAAGGGAGAATGTCTTAGCCATTACATATTTCATATTGGTGCACAGAAGCAGACATTTTAGAATCAAAGTTCCTTTAATTCTGTGGCAACACACACACACACACACACACACACACCTGTATGAACAGCTACCTATAGACCATTTTGTTTGAATGAGCAAAGGTGGCTTTGTAAGATCTGATTATCAGAAAGGAAAGGCATTCGTTGGCACAGGCTTAATTTCGTATTCCCTTCACAGAGCACACAAGCCTCTGACTTCTGAAGAAACAACCTCCTGGTAATCGAGAATGTTTTCCCTAGCAACTTTCATACATTCCCTCTGTCACTAGGAAGCTGTTTGATGAAAAACATAAAAGTGAAATGCTACATCTGTATATTTTCTCCATGGAGACAATTCATGGCACCTACAAATCAAAGCCAAGCCCGCATGGACGGTGTGCTAAGCATCTCGAAGTCATCTGTGACTGGAGTGCAAGACTCACCTCCTGCACACACCTGGTGGAACTACATTAATTTTGGCTTAAATGTACTTTATGATACTATGTTTTGCAAAGATGTATAAAATCCTTTTTAAAAAAATCAAATCACAGCATCTCATACTGTGAGAAATTGATTATATGGAGATTAAGGGTAGAGTAGAAGATTAAAGTTACTTCATCAAGTTTGCTATGAAACACCTTTCTAATCACGGGTGGCCAAGAACAGGCATTTTTTATATGATTTTTATATGAATCAGTTGTACTATAGTGCTGTGAGATTTACGTCTATGTTTAAGACTGAGTTTAGGAAGGAACAGTAAAAACAGTAAACAGAAACAACACATTATGCTTCCAAGATAGAACTCTCTTGCTGGAGGAATGTCTGAGGCTGGGGGTACCTGAAAGAGCTTTATAAGCAAAATTGTTGACAGACTCTAAAGAGCTTGTCATGATGTTCTTTCTTCTGAGAGTGGTAACTCGGAGATGGTCAGTACTACTTAAGTTTGAAGATGAACCAGGGCCAGACAGTATGGTGATTGGGAGCTATTGACATTCAAGGGAGTAAGAGGTCTATTGTGTCCATATCTCCATGTGTGTTTCATTGCTTGCCTGTTTTTTATTACTAGACCACATATGCACTATTATGCAAGCTTCATATTTAGCATATATCAATGTCTTCTTCTGTAATGTTAATTAGTAACTAATGAAATATCATGCTTAGTTGTCCCAACAAAACATTTATTAAAAAAGGAACTAAGGGCACCCTCGTGGCCTAGGGGTTAAGACTCAGCGCTATCACCCCTAAGGCCTGAGGTCAATCCCTGCCAGGGAGCTGACCCACATGGCACAGCAGACCTCTCCTGTCTCTCCTGCTGCTCCCATCAGTAGTGTATTTTGATAGATCTGCCTGTTCTGCTCCCAACTCTGTCTCTGGTGAATCTGCTCACCCTCTGCACCTCTGACCTACACACCAGTTCTTCTATGCAAATAAATAAATAAATAAAACCAAGAACAAATGCCAGGGAAACACTTCTGTTTATATCACATATGATTTTTTTTTCTACTTTTCTTATTGTATTTTTGAAGAAAACTGCAGGTGCTTTTGGTATTAGGATCATATAGTTTACCTTTACAAAAATCCAGAAATCCAGGATTCTTTTTTTGGTAAGAATCCAGAAATCCAGGGCTTTTCACATTTGAATCTTGAGTTTTGAACAAACATTAAAATGATAATTTCTTAACTTATGATTGGAATTGCAAAATATCCAGAGCCACTTACAGTTGGATTTTGTAACATATATTAGTTTTTGAGGTTTTTCCATCAAAATAGTTCAATATGAATATGCAGAATTTGCAATTTGCAGAAAAGACATAAAAGTTATCTCTAATTTTAAAATATCCATTTTAAGCTCTCCTTTCTCTGATGGCTCAGACACTCTTGCAGTCCCATTCCAGCATCTTTTAAGAGGAACCACATTTTAATTATATGTTACAAATTAATTTAAAAATGTGAGCAGGAAGTGATTAAAAACAAAAAATCGGGAATCAATGTCATGTATTCCATATGGAATTTCAAATTAATTAATATTAAATCTCTAAGATGTAGTTTGATATTGAGGATGAAAATTACACCTATTATTTCCAGTAGCAAAGAAGAAGAGTAAGCAGGTACTCCAGTCAATTTTCAACAGTTAGAAATGGGAAAAATTGTAATACAGGAATTATCAGGGCAGTATTAGCTTAGACCTTTTATTAGTTCAATATAAAATAAATTTCCATTTCAGATAAGTATTATTAGGCCACTTTAAAAAATTATTGAAGTAACATTGATTTATAGCATTATACAGGCATTCGGTGTATAGCAGTGTAAAATCAACCTCTGTTCATACTATATTATGTCATCATTAAAAGTCTAGTTTCAAAGAATACACAAAGAAATGGAAAGATATTCCCTGCTTAATGATTGGAAGAATTAACATTCTTAAAATGGCCATTTTGCTCATAGTGATATACAGAGTCAATGAAATCCCATCAAATTTTCAACAGCATTCTTCAAGGAAATCAAGCAAACATTATTGAAAGTTATTTGGAACCACAAAGTACCCCAAAAGCCTTCCCCACCACTTTCTTAAGGGCCCCAAAATTATCTATCAAAATTTCACTGATGCTAACTAGTAAATTACCTTTTGTATTTTTTTAATGAGCAAATTTGCATTGCATTATACACATTTTAAGTCTGTTTTATTTATTATTCTATAAACAGGTACTTATTTGTCTGCTACATTTATTATTATATCCTAAAATTCTTAGATATGAAACAAAGAAATACAGCCCTTGAAGATGGGGCCCTGCCATCTTCTTTGAATTCTCAGTACCAGCGGAGTCTGGGAACTTTTGAGAAACCCATGTGCATTTGTTAGAAGAGTTAATTGCTCTAGTAAGATTGAATGTAGACTACAATTGATTTTGCTATGTTTGTACCTCAGTATAATTGTGTTAGATTAAGTAGAATACATTCAGAAAGCTGTTCAAACAGTAGATGTGACTAACTCTCTTATAATCTCTGCTAGCAGGAAAATTAATTAAGGAATAAACTGCAGAAATGAAGCAACATTAAGTATAAATCACTCATTCTAGAAATATCTAGCACATTTGCTTTTTACCTATTCACTTCATTCACTTGCCATTTGCTAAACACCTACTAAGTACCAACACCCTCATTTAGCTCTGGAAACATTTATGTACCAACCATTATGTTAAGTGTTTTATGAATGGGATCTCATTTAGCTTTATAAAAACATGAGTGGTTAATATAGTATACAGTTACTTATGGCCCACCTAGCAGTAATTTTCTCTCTCTTTGGAAATATGACCCTAAATTTCTTGTGCAGAATTGCCCCCTTTTTCTTCTTTCCCAGTTTATATTTGCTCAGAACTGATTTCAACTTTGGGACAAGCATGTAACCTAGATGAATTTATTTTGTTTCCTTGGCTATCATTATTTTAAGGATGGGTGATTGACCAGTTCAAGTGCATCAAAATCAAAATCAATGACTGATTGAACAGAACACCTGTCTTTCCCATTGTACTGGACTTTTAAAAATATAGATCAGGAACAGTTCAAAACTTTCTCTTGCCACAATATATCAAGCTTAAGGACGGGTTAAACAAAAGAGGAGATAAAAGTCAAAAGATAGACAAAAACTGAAATTTAGTGATATCATTTGAGTCCTGAATCAAGTTTACCTGAAACAATAAACCTTTGGAATCTTCCGTTTGCAGAGCCAACACATCTTTATTACAATAAGCATTGTTTTGGGGCTTCTGTTTCTTGGCTCAGAATCCCAATTGATTTTGCTAGATATTATAAATTTTATTTTTACAATGAGGATATTTAGGGCCAGCATTGAGTAATTAAGGTCACTTAGTGAGTCTTTGAATCAGAACTTCAACACTGATTTTTCTTTTTAGCTCCACTTTTGTTAATCAATATACCTTCTCATCTCATCATCATATAAAAAGGTCACTGTCTAGACTATAACCTAAACACATAAAGAATTCATAATCATACAGTGGGATGTGTGGTAAGAAATCAATGATGTGTGCCTTGAGTTAAGAGGGAAAGTTCCAGAGAGAAGGTACCCCTTATCTGGAGGATGAGAAGTTCAATGTAGCTATAGCAAAGGGTGCCTAGGGAGTATTAAGAGAAAATGCTAGAAAACTGGACCAAACTCTAAAATGTTTAATAACTGGAGTCCTGGGAAAAAAATGGAGAGAGAGGTCAATAAGCAAAATTGAGGGCCTCCCATCTTACCACACACAGTTATGAAATTAGGCCTCCTGAGGGAAGGCAAGATTTTGTTCTAGTTATTAAACTAGGCAAACATTTATTCTATTTTATTTTTAATGCTGACTAAATATTTAGAAAACCAATGTAATATTTTATTTCATAGAATAACTTGGAAAGAAAATTTTAGGCACAATTCAACTTTCCCACCAACTCCTGCCAATGGAAAGACTTTCTCATTTAAACCTGTTAATTTATGGCAGAAATGAGAGTTAAAGCCAGAACTCCTCAGGAAAAAGACAAAACTTGCAAGCTGACCATAGATCTGAGGCACCCAGCAGAGGAGGGGGATGGAGGGGGTCACAACAGGGGAGGGAAGAGCAAAAGATATGGTGGTGATGTGTGGGTCCCAAACCTTAAATTTTGATAAAAGTCTAGAAATGGGCAAACTATTAAAAAAATAAAAGAAAGATCTTAATCTACCTCTTCTCCTGTCCTCAAGGGAAAGTGTTTTTTTTGGTCTTAAAAATGTACTTGGTCTCAGTGAGATAAAGCCAAAGCAAATTTAAGTCAAAGGATCATTTCTGAAAAATATAAACTCAACTTCTTAATAATACAAATGGCCAAATTTTTAAAAAGAAATCAAGAGATCACTTTACCTCTGAAGGACTAACTATAAACGGCATCTATATAAGTTCTAATAAAAAAAAAAAATTTGAGATCACTTTCTAAAATTTTGGTAAACAAAAAGCAGTTCAAAATTTAATGGTTTAATTCAAAACATACATGCCTTATGGATATAAAGTTGGGTATTAATACTTTTATTCTATGTTTAAATGTATTTACTTAAAAAAAAAAACAAAGCACATGGTATTCAACAAAAAAGGAGTAATTAACGTGGTAAATTTGCTTTTTAATGTTTGTGTTAAAACTTCTCTTAATAAAGTTCCTTTACTGAAAAACTTATCTTTTCCCCTTAAAATAAAAGGTATTTATTTTTTCTTCAGTAAATACTCTAACTTCTTTCCTCCTCTAACCAAGAAACTCAAGATTACATCTAAACCATGTGGATAAACTACTCAGCCATAATGAGTCTCTTACAAGTATACAAAAAAATGCATACCAAAGGCAATGAGATAGCTGATACAGCCCTTAGGGTGTTTAACTTGTTTGGAGATGCTATGACCTGTCATTCATTTTTACAATCAAGTAACTCACAGTCTGAAAAAAACATATGACATCCCCCTTATACAGACATGGGATATTGTTCTTGCTTGTGCCATTTGTCAACTTTCCGGTCGACTTTTCTTTCAGGCCTTAACCCAAGTGACACTCATTGGCATTCCTATAGCCCCACAGTTATTGCTGTAAAAATGTGCTAATGGACTCTTTAAACTTTTTCTGATAAAAACAAAAAAAGGGGGTAAAAATGTGGAGAGTAACTTGCCCCCACAAAAACAAATATATACAGCTTTATTTACTTTTAACTTCTTCAACTGCAATTGATCTGACCTAACAGCTGTTGACCAACATGTCATTCCTAATTCTTCTGGTCTCTCAGCAGTCAGATAACATTTTATCCCAGCAGAACCAAGCTCTAGGCCTTTGGTCTTGTATTGCCACTCATTGCAAGGATCAACTTGGCTGGGACTTTACAATCTTTAACATGGGGGAGAGGGTATGTTTCTGTTTTATCACCTGCAGGACCACTCTGGGTTCCAGCAAAAGCAGTACACCCCTATCATGAGCTGGCATGAAATAAAGACCAATCCTATTCCAGAGTTCCAGCCATCAGTGATTCAGCTGCCACCCAGGATGCCACCCATGAGTCTAAAAGATAAAAGAGGATCCCTCCCCATTGACTGCGCAGGCCTCTGGAATGTCGGATCAAGAGTTGATGCCCACAAGGCAGCTGTATTCCAGCTTGGTGAACATCAACAAGCCCTCTAGACACCACAAACTCTATTGGGGTTTATTGTGAAACCATTCTATATAACTCCTTTCCTTTTAATAAAACTGTCTCCTGGAAAGAGGTTCAAAGACAACTTCATGGTGCATTCCATAACCTTGGACATGATGTGGACTTAAGAGACAAACTATAGCAACAACTGGCACAATTACAAAAAGCGCAAAATGCCACATTTGCATATTTAAAGAACACTGCCTATTGTCTAAATCCAACTAACTGGTTCTCAGGTCTAAATGTTAGAATTTGTATCTTGTTTGCTATAGGTTTATTATTTTTGTTAATTATTTTTGTCATTTTAAAAGCCCTGTGCTGCCTATTCCAGAAAATTCTTTGTGTTAAAGCTATGCTGATCTCCCTGTAACTCCCAATACCAGCTGTTATCTGTCTCTCGCTAACAGTAACTTGGTCATTTTATGTTCCTTGATTTTATTACCCACTATACAAGCACATGTTAATTGGGTCCATGTAATATACCCCCAGTTTTTCAAGTTGTAGGTGGGATTGACCCAAAAATACCCATGGGCACTCATGTTTCCTCCACTCTAGGTACCAGAGACACCTGGTGATGTGACTGTGTTCTCTGTCCATAGTCTATCTGCTCTCTATACTATTCCCTCACCAAATTATCCACTTTATGTCTAGTACAGACTATGCTATGTATCTATGTCCATATAACTTTCCCATTTCTTCTTAATGAAAATATCCTATTAATGATATTCCCCCTACTCTCATTTTTCCTTTCTTTAAATAAAATTAAAAAGGGGGACATGGGGGTCTGCTAGAGTTAAGCAGCCTGCTCAGCCACCATTATGGATACCTGCAGTTCTGCATTCCTATACAAGGTCAGAACTGCCCTTCAGAACCGGTCAATCAGCCATAAGAGCCAAACATTACAAGGTGCCTTTCATATCAATCAAGAGCAGAAAGCTTGATCGCTCTGGAAGGGTATGCATCAAGAGGTATGACCAGGAGCACCCGGGGAGCTGAGGATGAATGCATAAACTTACTCCTGACTCATACATCATGAGGTATGACCGGGAAGGCCCAGGGGCCTGTGGACCGATGTATGACAAGGGATCCCAGAAGCTGATCAGTGGAATGCCTTGTTGATAAGATTAGGACCATGGCAGGGGATCTGGGGTCCAATTTCAATTACAACACTTGGTCATTTAGCTGATAACATGGTCAACAGTCTCATGCCCTCCCATGCCCTAGATGATATTCCTAAGTTTCACCCATCCTTTTCTCCTTGTCCTCCTAACGCATGTAGCTGATGCTGTATGATTATTCTATCAATAAAAATGGCCAGAATCTTGCTCCCAGCAGCATCCTGCACTATGTAACCTGCTCCACGACAACCTTGTCTTTGTCAGTGTGGTGTTGCCCAACGCAAAAATGATGGGTCACAGGGGATGTGATGGTGGGAGAATTATGGGGACTACACCTGAGGGGAGAAATAAAATACTATCCAAAAATGAATAACGATGTAAAAGAATAAATAAATAAATTTAATAAAATCAAAAAACTAACAACTCCCCACCTCCTGACTTTCATGCAGTTCCTCTTTCTATTTTTATTGTTATCTCACTGATTCTTACATTATTCTTTAAGTAATTCTCACTGAGGAGGGCAGGGGAGACATGTGAGGAAAATCACTGCATAGAATGAGAGAAGTTGCTGGAAGTGCAATGTATAGCTGAGCTGATGGAAGCAGAGGCAAGGTAGGAAAGCTGATGTTGGTTATTGAACTGAATCAGGGTGGTGAATACAAAACTCTAGGAAAGGAGGGATTAAGATGAATTTTTATTGTATTCCTTCAATCCTGATGTCCACAGCAAATTTTAAAAGAATAAAATAGCAACCAAGTTTTTATATAAAAGTGCCGTCCATTCTCTAGAGTCTCAAACACCTATTATTGTCATTTTGATAGCACTGCTTTTCACCTGGTCACCTTCTTTATTGTGCCTCTACTCTTGGCATCTGAAGCTGACTTTGAATTACTGAAAATAGCTTTTTCAAAAGAAAGTGTTAACAGCATTTCTTTTATACTAGCTATGTGCTATCTGCAAAGTATAGTCAAAAAGGACAGGGTGACCCCTATGCCATGTTAGTTCTTGATTCAATGATTGCAACCTTGGTTATACCTGCAGTTACGCTTTTGAACTTGCTGTATTTTCACTTAAGGAGATCAACTAAAGGGATGCTTTTTGCTGCTTGGAATGCTGTTTCAAAGTTAAAAAAAAATAACAAGGTAGTGTAGGGTAAGTGAATTAATCAGGTTTTTTATGCCACCAGCCTTGCAGCCTTGATAGTGTTAATGCAGAAGGCCCCAGGGGGAGCATGGGTGCAGGGCATGTGTACCTGATTGTGGACACCTGGAGCATGGGTGTGCATACCTGAGCCTAGAAACCAGGGACACAAGGATGGCTATGAGTGGCATGAATACAGAAGAATAGAGAGAATGCCAGAGAGAGTCCAGAGAAAGAGCAGAGATCCTTAGGGGTCTGGGAGGCTTGGTTGCCTGCCTGTCTCCCAGCATCTCCTGCCTGGCTCATGCCTGCCTTCTTGCATGCCAGCCCCCCTGCCTGGTGTGCCTGTAAGCCTGGTTCCCTAAGAGAGCATTAAAGCCTGAGAAATCCACCGAGGGCTCTGGAACTCTCCTTTATTCATCTGCCTGAATCCATAGTGAACCTACCCTGTGGTTTCTGGCACAACAGGTAGACAGTCACATGAGAAAGCCAAAATGCTTTTAACCTAAATATAAAGATCTATGTTGACAGTTTACAGCTACTTTGGGTGGTAAAAACAAGAGCAAAATCTAAACATTTGCAAAATGACCCACAGGAGCACCTTTAAGAGAACTTAGTAAAGTAGAACTGAAATAGCTTATCAATATCAACTTTGGGTGACAAGGGGTTATAATGACTTTATGTAGTGGGAAACTGTCATTATCAGCCAATCTTTTGGAATATTCAAAACTCTGTTAAATACTTGGCATGGAAGATGACACACTGCTAACTTCATGAGAGACACACAGGGCTGAAGATAAACCCAAGAAGTAGCATATTTAGGTTTGCTAGGTCAGAAAGCCTTCTCTGAAGGGCACAAATCTTGAGAATTAATAGAGAGGGTTGACTTACCATGAGCTTGGGCTAAAAACTAGTGAAAGAATCTGGAGCATGTTAACAAAAATGACTTTTTGAACTTACAGAGATATTAACCTAATGTTGGCAGATATTCCATTTATCATCCTGAAAGGGTTTAGAAGGTGGGGCAAGTGCCAGCTTGGGGCACCCACACTTGCTGTACTCTGAGATTCTCTCTGTGCTTGAAAAGGACTCTGTTCCAGGACTCCAAAGGAAGAAGAAAGAAGCAGCATCAGACAGCTGACCTCCAAAGAGAGAAGCCAGAGAGCTTCAAAGAGGCTGGGCCGGCTGCACATGGCCTGAAAGGAACACCAAAGAGCATGGCCTGGTATCTCCAGGAGCTGTTTGTTGTTGGTGTGGGCCAGTGACTCACGAAGACCTATAACACTAGGGACCCATTGTGACTGGCAATTCTGGCCAGTGTCCGCCCGCACTGCTGACAGGTGACCAGAACTCTGTGTCCTGGTCACCTCTGAGCTGTTGATCATCCAGCACTGCCTCCCGGTGCTGCTGCCTCCATGGCTGTCTGGTCCAGTATCCTGTGCTGTCCACCCCGACCTTCAGACTGTGGTTGAGGCTGCTGCGGCAGCATCTCAGGGGCCCTGTCTGTGAGCACTTCCACTGCAGTGAGCTGGATCCTGGTCCAAAGCTGGCTGGTGCCATGAGCTCCAGGCCCTCATTGGCAGGATGGAGCCATCTTGAATGAGCTGGCTTTTGTTAGAACTTTTGGTCACTGGACACAATCTGGGGTGAGGAAGCTTGTCACTTGTAACCTTAGAAACTCCTTTTTTCTCCTGTTTGTTAAATAAACCCCATTATTGTTGTTGCCTGAACCTGAGTGGTCTCGCAATTGTGCACGCTGGTGGACAGTGTCCACTATTGGGCTATAGCCCTGCTTTACCTGTTTTGCCACAATGTATAATAACCATAAATTTCTTTGTAAAGAAGTAATGATTAATCTAGACAACACACTGGCACTAAATTCATGCATTATTTCATATTTGGTGGGTTCTACATTTTGCTGTGGTCCATGTTCCCAAAGTGTCCAAAGAATTCACTTGATAGCATGGAATCTAGACTTTTTCTTTTTTATCCATTATTTCTAGAGAGAGCCCTCAGTTATTTTTAAATGCCAGCGATACATAAAACAATTGCATCTTTATTGTGATGGCAATAAAATTCTAATAACATGCAGTAAAGCCAATTAGTGAGCCTGAACATCTCCTGATCGGATGCATGAGAAAAGGAGGCTCTCCATTCATCTATTTCAGATATTTTACATTGAATTCCAGACTGGGAGACGCCCATGTGTCTGTTGACACAACAGAAATTTGTCAATCCTCCTCTGAACTTCTTTTTATTTGAAAAGCATTCAGGAACTTTTCTAGCATGTGTTATTAAGGAAACATAAAAGGAAGATTAGCAAAGCAGAAGAAGAATAGGAAATAAATAAACCTGTTGACAAGATGAACTTTATTCCCATCAGCTGGTTACTGCAGCTGGAAACACAGGCTTTGCTTAGGCTCTGGGCCATCACTGCAAGTTTGTTCCAAGCTATTTTACAGCGGGCTAGGGAGATTTCCCATGGTCATTATAATAGGCGAAAGGTACACTTTTCAAGCTCTCAAAACCCCGTAAATGTCATAATAATTGTTCCCAAATTGTTTTTGTGTCATTTTGTTTTCTTGTTTGGCAAAGTAGTACTTTCACATAATTAAATGTGCTCTCATTACTCCTATAGGTATTTCTGATCTTATCAAGGAAATTAAAGACTAAAAATGGGTCTATTGCAAACTATAACATAAGGCAATATAATGTTGAAGTTCAAGTTTTGTGTTTTACTCACAAATTTTCACATTTTCTCCAAAACTCAAGATATTTAACGATTTTCTTAAATCAAGAAGCAAAGTATACATTTCAAATGCACCCATCCTAAGAGGGGAGAAAATTAACTTTGGAAAGGTATGTGCATTCTTAAATATTAGAGGAGCCCCCACAAAATAAATATAACAATCTTTAAGAACAATTGCTTTCATACATATTTTCTAAATTTGATCATAACTCTTTCTGTAGCCATAAGTCTTACAATTAATAACAGTGGAATATCATATTACTTATCATTTATTTAAAGAAATGTAAAATAAGACCTGGTAATAGAGTTTTATGAAATGATAAATTTTTATAAGAATGTATATGCTTTTACACGTTTAAAATTCCATTTTTTAAATTTTTTTAAAGATTTATTTTTTAGTTATACAATATCTGGGGTACAGGCCAGAGGTGCAGGAGGGTGAGAGGATTCACGAGAGACAGAGTGGGGAGCACTGCTGCATGGAGCAACAGGTGAGGCAGGAGAGGTCTGCTGAGCCATGTGGGAATCTCCCTGGCCAGCCAGGAATCCAACCAATGCTTCAGAGGCTGCGGACAGCTTCACAGCGCTGCGCTCAACCTGCTGCGCCACCCGGGAGGCCCCTCATGCTTGAAATTTCATTCTAGATGATATAATTCCCCCACTAATTAATGCATAGGTATATAATTATATGTTTGTGTCATTATGATGCCAATTTGTGTGACTTACAGGAATCTGAGTAGTATTTTATGACATTGAATAGACAATTAAATGAAAGAAATGATCAGATTAATTTAGAATTATTTATTAATATAACATTAATTTAATAAAAATAATTTTATGGTTATTTGCCCAATTGCTTTATGAACTGTTTTTTTCTTCCTTGGGTCTTTGTATAGTAGACATGTTTCTCTATTTGGGTGTTAATAAGTTTAGGCTGATCATTTTGGTCATTTGAAAATTAATTTCAATCATTGTATGCTGTCTGGTTGGGTGAGTACAGACAAAAATAGGGTCATCAACATTAACCTGAAATATATCACATCTCTTTAATACTGACTGATTTATAATAGCATAGTGTTATAAATGTCCCCAGTATCCACATATAAGGGTATATCTAAACAGTAGAATGTTATGGCTCTAAAGAACTTTTATGAACATGGGAAATGTTTGCAAGAAAACATTTAAAAAGCAGAACACAAATTTATAGAACACAAATTTATAGAACACAATCTGCCTTCCATTTAAAATACCTTCTATTCAAAGAAAAAAAAAAATCCTAGCCGAAAATGAGTACTTGCCTCCAGTTGCAGTTAGGATGATTCTTTTCCATATATCCTTATATTTATCAGTATATTGTCCATAAGCATGTATTAACTTAGTTAGAAAAAGCACTATTTTAAAATACAAATGTTAATTGAAAAATGCATGTGGATGCTTGTGTCCAGCCATTATGGAAAACAGTGTGATGCTTCCTCAAAATATTAAGAATACGTCTGCCATATGACCCAGCAATTCCACTCCTAGGTACCCACCTGAGAATGAAAAACATTTAATTTGAAGAGCTATGTGCACTCCTAAGTTCACTGCAGTACTATTTGCAATAACCAAGTTATGGAAAAAACCTAGGCACCCAATAATAGAAGAGTAGAATAAGCTGTGGTACATATGCACCAAAAAATAGTAGTTAGCTATAAAAAAAGAAGAACTCTAGCCATTTGCAACAACATGGATGGAACTAAGTGAAACAATTATTTTATTTATTTATTTTTTAAATTAAAAAATATTTATTTTATGTAGATGAACTGGGGTGCAGGCCAGAGGCACAGGAGGGGTAGGTGGGGTGAGAGGATTCACCACAGAGTGGGACTTAACCCTTAGGCCACCAGGGAGGCCCCCAGAAATAAGTCATTTAAAAAATAGATTAATAAGATGACAAAATAAATACACAGAATAAAAACAATGAGTGAAGGTGAGAACTGGGAGATAATCAGGAGACAGGCTTTAACGTGGAGAATATGCACTGATTTAATGAACATAGACCTCAAAGTCCTCACAGGGTATGAGGGATGGAAGACAAAGCCCAGGGCTGATTGAAGATGGAAAGTGTAATAAGAGACCACACAGGAAGGAAGCTAGAAACTCTTAAGAGTTACACTCAGCATAACAGTAAACAAGAAATACTACACCCCACCCCCAGGAGGTTGTAAAGAAGATTGCCTATAATGAATTTTGGCCTTGAGTGAAGGGGAAAAAATTCTCCTCTGAGAACATGAAATAACAAAATGGCCATGGCAGTGTTATCAGGAAAAGTTCATTCTGATAATTAGGTTTAAAGTAGCCCCAGAGGGGGTAGTCTCAGGGGTGTGACAGAAATGAATTCACACTATCTGGCTGAAGAAACCCAGTGCTCAAAGGGTCCCAGAGATTAAATTAGAATTAAAACAGAGTTAGAGTTACATAAAAAAACATACCACACATAAAGAAACAATGTACCATGAGTGAGTTGCAGAGGAAAAAATATTAAATTAAATAGGCATCATAATTGCAAAGACACTGCAAATGTATATTGACCTTTAGCATAATGAAAGAAATAGGAGTAAGTACTGCAAATATGAGTATGAAGTGAGTATAAAAATAACAAATATGAAAAAAATTTTAGAATTAAAAATGATGATAATTGAGATTCAAATTCAAACTTGGATATGTTTAGCAGCAGATAACATATAACAAAGAAGGGAAATGTTCAATTAGAAAGTGAATGTGAAGATTGATTTGACAAAATTATCTAGAATGCATACAAAGAAGCAAATAAATGAAAAATAGAAAATAGAAGATAAGCAACATGGAGATAAAGGCTGAGGCTATTCCAGAACCATTAATGAAATGATGGAAACCTCTAATCCATTGGTTCAGGAATCATTATACTTTTTTAATTATTATAATTATTGGGGAAATAATGGTTTATGACATTGTGTATGATGTAACAGTGCATGTTACCAAACCACACCCACCACAACGGAACCAAAATCTTCCACCATAGGAATCACTATCTCTTGGGCATCATAGCTACAAGGTGTATCAAGCAAGAAACAGTGGAAATGTACCTTTATTGCACCAAAACAAAAAATATGCTGATCCAGAATTAATATCCAGGGAAAATCTTTTCAGAGCAAGAGTAAAATAAAAGCACTTTCAGACAAAAAGCCAGAATATTTTGTCAAAGGCAGATTACCATGAAGGGAAACTCACAAAAGATGTACTTAAAATTCAGAAGGTAAACAATCAAGGCAGGTCTGAGATGCAAAATGAATGAAGAACAAAGGAAATTTAAACAAATATGGACTGTATATAACAACTCACTCACACAGTGGATGATGGCTTATAGAGTTAGAATAAAGCCAGAAGAATTAAAATGTTTACAAAGGTAACATAAAAGTTAGGTGGGGGTGACTCCCCTGGTGGTGCAGGCAGTTGAGCGCAGCGCTGCGGAGCTGTCCGCAGCCTCTGCAGCGCGGGTTCCATCCCGGCTGGCTGGCGAGATGTCCACATGGAGTAGCAGACCTCTCCTGTCTCGCCCACTTCTCCCCTCAGCAGTGTATTTCGTCAGTCGGCCTGTTCTGATCCCTGCTCTGTCTCTGGTGACTCCTCTCACCCTCCCATGCATTTGGACTGTACCCTGGTTCTTGCATGCATGAATAAATAAATCTTTAAAAAATAAAAGTTAGGGGGGAGTGGCTAAAGTTTAAAGAGTCACTGTATTCCAGTTCAGATGCAGGGTGAAGATGTTGTTCAATAATAAAAATTGATAAGTCAAGATTTCTAAGCTGAAAGAACAGAAGTTGTACAGATTGCTTCTAATCCAGCAGATGAAAAAAAAAAAAAAAAGGAATGAGAAAAGTAGATGTTCAATTCATGTGGAACTAAGATAGAAGGAAAAAAGAAACAAAAGAGAAAACAAAGTAAGTGCTGCATGTTAATGGCATTAAGTCCTAATTGATAATTATAATAAGTATAAGCTGAGTAATATGGTTAAAAGACAAAAATGAGAAAATGGGAATGAGAAAATTTACCACATCTGGTGCAAACAATCCAGTTTTAACAAAAGTGTGCAAGAAACAGTTGTAACAAGAAACTATAAGAAGTAATAAGAAACACATGCAACACACAACAATTCTGAAAAGTTGCAAGTATAAAATTGGCAAAAGATATGCTATGAAATTCAAAGAGCAGCTGAGGTAGCTTATTATGAGGTAAAATGTATTGTAGGACAAAGAACATCACAAGAAATAAGAGGGTCACTGCATAACGTATTTAAAGAAAAGTTAAATTGACCAGGAAGAAATAACCATATGAGCTTAGATGCCCCTCAAATCATAATCTCTAATGATTAGGAAAAAGATGACATAACTAGATAAAGATTTCAACAAATCTATCTCTAAAATTACTTTGAAAGAGAAATCAGAATATAATTAAGAATGTGGAAAATCTGCACAATAAATTTGAACAATATGATTAATGATCTTGATGTAAGGTATAGCTACAGATATTATTCCTAATAATGCAGAATATATATGAGATATATGTATTATTTTCAAGCATGAATTAACCTTTTATGAAAGGTTCCCTTAACATGATAATAGCAATCACATTATATTAAATTTGTACCAGGCAGTGTTTTAAGCACCGTAGGACAGATTCAATCCTCATGGCTATTCCAAAGATTTGATACATAAATATCTTTATTTTACTGATGAGGAAACTGAGTTACAGAGAGGTTAAGTGTAACACAATTGGAAAATGGAAGAAGTGGGATTCAAGTTCATGCTGTTATTTATATAACACTGCAGAAAAAATATGCAGAACTTAGGAATAAAGGTAAGACAATATGTGAGCACATAATAGAGAACATTACAGGTCTATTGAGACACTTTAGAAACCTAGAAAAAGGAAAACTCATGTTCATGAATTGGAAGAATCAATAACATAATTAAATTCTTCCAAAATTGATATACAGATTCAAAATCTGTGCTTTATCTAAACAGAGCATTTTGCAAGGAAACTGGGTGACTATTTGTGTGCATAAAATTAATAATAGATATTAATATACTGAAGGCAGAGACTGTACATTTTTTAATCCTAAAATTACCTTGCAAGATGTAAAAGAATAAGCATTTCATAAAGGAATGTACAAATATAGCAAAACTCCTATAAACAACTTTTAAGTGTGTCTGAAGCTAGATACTAGGGAAGCCATTTTTTAAATTTTACTATTTTGTACTGAGGAGGCACTGGTTTATCACACTACATATGATTTATGGGTGTAGATTCATATTCATATAAATAAATCAAGATGATAATCCTGTTGATATTCTATTGGGTCCCCTCCCTTCCTTGCCCCCGCCCCCAATTCCCCACTCTCCCCATCCGTAGTTTCAATTCGCAGTCAGATTTCTAGGGTTTGTTTTGTCTTTTGCTTTGCTTTGTTTCTTTATATTCCACCTATGAATGAAATCATCTAGTATTTGTCCTTCTCCTTCTGGTTTATTTTACTTTGTATAATCCCCTCCGGTTTTATCCATGCTGTCGAAAATGGCGAGATTTCGTCTTTTTCTTTTTTTTTTACAGCCGAGAAGTATTTCATTGAAAGTATTCACCACATCTTTTTTGTCCATTCTTCTGTAGTTGGTTACAGAGGGTTGCATATAACTTTTTGATTTAGTTTTTCACCGTCTTCAGATAAATACCCAGAAATGGAGCAGCAAATCAAAATCACAATTATCATATCATGTTTTTTTAAATTTTTTTAATAAATATTTATTTATTTATGCATGCAAGAGCTGTAGTACAGTCCAGAGGTGTGAAGTTTGAGAGGATTCACCAGAGACAGAGCAGGGAACAGAACAGGCAGATGGACCGAAATACACTGCTGAAGGGAGCAGCGGGCGAGACAGGAGAGGTCTGCTGTGCCATGTGGGTTGCTCCCTGGCCGGCCGGGAATCAAACTTGTGCTGCAGTGGCTGCAAGTAACCCCTGATAGTGCTTTGTTTAACCCCTGTGCCACCAAGGAGTCCCATATCACATTGGTTTTAATGGCTATCATCAAAAAAGAAGAAACAATTGTTGGAGCGGATGTGGAGAAATGGGAACTCTTGTACCTTGTTGGGAATATAAATTGGCGTAGCCACTGGCAAGGAGTGGCTATTTCTTAAAAAAATTAAGACATGTTCTTCTATGGTCTCCTAATATATTAGGTGTATACAAATGTAACTCAGTAGCTAATCTAGAACAAGTATGTGTATGTTGGAAAGGATCTGTGCAAACATACGTTTCCATGAGTTTTTATTATAAAAGGTACAAGTAATACCCATAATATATCACAATGGTAACATGGTAATATGCCCAAAAGTCCAGAAATACACACACACACCATATGCCCTCACTCACATCCCCCCCCCCCTTGAATACACACTAGCTTTAAAAGGCTCTGTTCCTTCCAGTTTGGCAGTGCCCTGGTATTTGGCATTTAGGGAAGTCATTCCCTTTGCATGCTCCTAGCTAAAATGCAGAAATTGTGCAAATTACTTCTATGGAAAGCAATGGAGAGGAAAAACTGGAGAAATCTGACATAAGAAAAGCCAATTTGAGTACTGTAAAATGTTTTCTAATGATAGAGTCTATTAGGTCTTGGAATAATCTCAGCAGGAGAACATAAAATAGGAAATACTTAAATGTATCATAGGAAAGACCTAAAAAATACCTCAATGAAAAATTTGATTTCAACGGTCTATTGGGCAAACCTTTGCAGCAAGGAGGGCAGAATACGTTAAGACAGTGGCAGGGTGATTACAATAAAACTGAAAACTTCTACGTGAAAAAGAAAATCCTACAATTCATTACCGGATGCTGGAATCAAAGGAATTGCAGTTTCAAAGCATCATTATTTGCTTTCTAGGGGAAAAAATCAGTTTAACCTTCAAAAATATGGTTGCATGAGTAAATGAAGTGAAGCTTCATGTCCTGGCAATGAGAAGCAGCAGCTGTGTGTCTGCCGTAATGAGGGTTTTCTAACTGTTGCAGGCATCTCATTTAAAGAAAAGCTTCACTTGAAGTGTTTTTGAGTTTCTTTTGTGAACGGAAGTTTGGGTAATGACCACACAATGTGTGGACCGAAGTCCTCCTATGCTTTATTTAGACTTCACTTCTTTTGTTCCTAGATTTGCAAGCAATGAGCTCACGTGCAGAGTTGCACATGATCTCTTTTGTAAAGAGAAAAGAAATAAAAAGTTGATCGTAAAGAAGTGTCCTGTGTGACTCTTGTGAGCAATGGGGTGGTCCTCTGAGACTTTTTGTCCTGCACAAAAGCAGAAGGTGAAGTTTAAGTGGCTTCCTGTGTATTTCATTTAAAAACACCAGCCTCTCCATTGTTCCAAACTAATTTCTTTTATTAAAAAAAAAAAATGGCTCCTATTTCTCTGATACCTTCCATGCATGAGCTAATGAGCATTTTAGGATTTTAGGAGTACGATTCACAGTAATCCCTTGGGCTTTTCTTTTTCACAGAATTTACTACCTGTTTTGTTAAATGTCTACAGCAAATTGGCCAAGTTCAGGTTTTCCCTTTTAAAGCTACTGAAACTCTTCAGTTGTGAAAACAGTGTAATGAAAGTTGCCTCTTTATCCTCCTACTGCACTTACAGAATACTCTAGAAGGACTATCTCACGTAAGTGGGCATGGCCTCAATGTGTTTTAGAGCTATTTGGGTGGAAATAGAAAAGTCTTAGCGTGAGACAAGAATGAGTCTAGAGGTAAACAGGCTACAAGAGTGGGCAGCTGGGCCCTTATAAATAGAACTACATCCCCCACTGTTCCCTCACTTATCAATTTTGACAGATGACTGTGTTGACTCCCTGGAACATTTATCAGAGAGCCCAAGTGGTGATGAATGTCAAGTTTTCCAAATTGACTTTGGTGGTCAGTTGACTATGAAAAAATTGGCCACATAAACACACTTCTTGTAGAGTAGGAGCTAATAGTCTGCTTAAATAAGTTTTGTGTATTTAAGAAAAACTAACAATTTATTTATTTGCATCTATACCCTTCTGCCATCTTAGCTCAAGTCCTTTTGTGTCACATCCAGACTCTAAAAGTGAGCTCCTAATTCCTCTCTTTTTTTGGGTTTTGCTCCTCCAAATGTGTCCTTCACTCTCCTATGCAAACAGGTCTATCTGGAATCCAGTGTGGCTGCAGAATACTGCTTCCAATATGGAGCTGTCTTTCCACTGCCTGTTGAACAAAGTTTGGATTACTCATTGTGACATAGATGTTTCCTTGTGCCTTCAGGGTGGCCTAGGCCTTAAGACTCATTGCAACCACTTCTAAGGCCTGAGTTCGATCCCCAGCCAGGTTGCTGACACACATGGTGCAGCGGACCTCTCCTGTCTCCCCAGCTGCTCCACTCAGCAGTGTATTTCAGTGGATCCACCTGTTCTGCTCCCCACTCTGTCTCTGGTGAATCCTCTAACCTCCTGCACCTCTGGCATATAGCCTGGTTCTTCTACACAAATAATAATAATAATAATAATAATAATAATAATAATAATAATAATAAAGATGTTTCCTTATATGGCTCCTGCATTTTTGTTCAGCCTCAATCTCAGTCACTTTATTTCACAACTTACTGTCTGGTTAGACTGAACTGTTTGTATTCCTTGAACTTGTTGAAATTGTCAATATCCCCACACTCTCCCACTCACTCTTGCCTTAAGAGTCTCCTTGTCCAAAATTCTCAGCAGTCACAATTCATAGTATCCATTTCTCTGACTATTCTCCTTAAGAGTTAGTCATTGGCTTCTCTGTGCCATTTCTGTATTTATTTTTGTGCATGTCTTGCAGAGCTGTAATTTATATATGCTTTCCTGTTTCCACATCTAGATGGTGAAGTTCCTTAACGGAAGACAGTGTCTTCTTTATTTAGCTGAGCATAGAATCTGAAATATCATATGACTCAAAAATATTTATTACTGAACTTAACTGAGTCATGAGGACTATCAGATAGCTGAATGGAAATGTTTTCATATCACATTAGCAGTGGAAATCATTTCAAAATTTTTGGGTCTAAAATCAAAATTTAATGAATATGAAAAAATGATATTTAAAAAATCCACTTGTTTAATCATGTACTATGGAAATACCATGATCTGTTTGTGTGCAAAAAGGATTGAGGCATTAGAGTAGAATTTTCTTTGTTTTTTCTTTTTTCCAGCTTTATTGAGATATTATTAGCATATAATATATGTAAGTTTAAGGCCTCCCTTGTGGCCTAGAGGTTAAGTCTCAGTGCTATCACCACTATGGCCTGAATTCAGTCCCCGGCCAGGAAGCTGACTCACAAGGCACGGCAGACCTCTCCTGTCGCTCCCACTGCTCCCCTCAGCAGTGGACTTCAGTGGATCTGACTGTTCTGCTCCCCACTCAGTCTCTGGTGAATGCTCTCATTCCCTGCACTTCTGACCTACAGCCCAGTTCTTGTATGCACAAATAAATAAATAAATCTTTAAGAAAACAATATGTGTAAATTTAAGGTGTACAATGTGACTTGACATATGTATATACATAATTAGCTAACACTTCCTACCCTCACATAATTGCCATTTTTGTATGTGTGGTGAGGATATTTAAGATCTATTCTCCTAAAAAAATTCAAGTATAGAAGATAGTGCTGTTAGTTATAATCACCATTAGAGCCCCACAACTTCTTCATTATGGTTGAGAGTTTCTATCCTTTAACCATCATCTCCCTCACCTCAGCCTATGACATCATTATTCTATTGCCATTTTTAGATTTTACATAAAATGGATTTACATCTATAAGGAAGCACATGTAGTATTCCTAGTGTTTCTCTTTCTCTGTCTCATTTCACTTAGCACAATGTCCTCCAGCTCATCCATGTTGTTGCAAATGACAGGATTTCCTTTTTTTATGGCTGAACAATATTCCACTGGAGATGTATACCTTATATCCTTCCACAGACATGTAGGATAGCTACATGTTGCTTCCATTGTTACTGACAATGCTGCAATGAGCAGATATCTCTTTGAGATGGGAGACGGTGCTTTTATTTCCTTTGCATTTATACATAGAAGTGAGATTACTAGTATATCTGATGCTCTTATTTTTAATTTTTTGAGAATACTCTATATTGTGCTCCACAGTAACTACACCAATTTATATTCCTACTAACAGTTATTAGGATGTAATTTTAAAATCATTAACTACAACATGCATAAAGTTGTAAAACTAAAGACTGAGACAAATTTCTGATGTGTGTCTATGAAATTTAAAAAGTAATGAAATACTTAAGTATTTTAGTAAATATTGGCAAATTCATTTAATTTGCAATAATTTATGTTTAACAAGACCATCTAATATTATACCAGGCCCTTCTAATCCTCCACACTCTGTCTATTATCAGTCTTCCATGTTGGCCATGAAATATATGCTTCACACACATTCCCATCTTTGATATTCTACTGCTTCTAATCCTTTCTCTAGTTTAAACAGACAATATTTCTTCCTCTCTGGTGGCCTAGGGGTTAAGTCTTACCCCTGTCACCACCATGGCCTGAGTTTGATCCTGTGCCAGGAAGATGACCCACGTGGTGCAGCAGACCTCTCCTGTATCACCCACTGCTCCCCTCAGCAGTGGATTACAGTAGATCTGCCTATTTTGCTCCCCACTCTGTCTCTGGAGAATCTTTTCACCCACACACACACCTCTGGCCCACATCCCAGTTCTTTTATGCTAAAAAGTATAATGATTGGGTCAAAGCACATGTGCATTAAACAATAAAAAAATAGATAATATTTCATCTTACATTTAAAATACAAAAAATTATTCAATAGACCATGTTTAATAAAAAACTAATATAAGAGACATGTACCAATAAACCCTAGAAATTTGACTGAGGACTGAGGCAAGAGGGTGGGGGGGAGAACAGGAGAGATCAGAGTAAGGAGGGAACAGTGGACTGTGGATGTTTTGGTGGTGGATGTGGGGAGATCTTATACCTCTAAATACAAACAATACTGTAAACCAATGTTACTCTATTAAATACACACACACACACACACATTATATGAGACTTACAAAGATGGAAGAAAGAAAACAAAATTAAAACGGGAGAAACTAACATACACCAATGTTAGCACAGGCCATTATCTCCCCTTCTGCTCCCAAACTCAGGCTATATGAGAAGAGTACATAATTTTAAAAATTAAACATACTTTAAAAAAAATTTGTGTACAAGGCTGGGGTATAGGCCAGAGGTATGGAAGATGAGATGATTCACCAGAGACAGAGTGGGGAGCAGAACAGGTGGATAGACTGAAATCCACCACTGAAGGGAACAGTGGATGAGACAGCAGAAGTCTGCTGCACCATATGGGTTAGCTCCCTGGCCGGGATCAAACTCAGGCCTTAGCTGTGATAGCACTGAGACTTAACCCCTAGGCCACCCTGGAGGTCCTATGCTCATACTTCAAAATAAGAAACAAAACCCCTGGTAGCTTGAAAACAGAAATCTATGAAAGATGAAAAGTGGAAGAGATCACATTAAAGCCTGAAGCTTAAATGAAAGAGAAACCCCAGATACAGAGGAAGCTGAGGACCCTGGCACACTCAGGATTCTTCAACCCAGTCCTTCCCACATGCTCAAAACACCAAGACACACAGGTCAGTTTGCTTAATCTTCCCCTTAGTCCCAAAAGATAAGGTTGTAATAATCCCAAATTAAGAGGCTGGAATTTGAGTTAGGTCCATCTAGAGTGGTCATTAGGTTAGAAGAAAAGGTAGTATGTTATTGTCATGTAACCATCCTAGGCTGGGTGGGTTCATTGTCAGTTCTTGCAGATGAAAAGAGAATTTGGAGACTTTGGTGGATTCTGTAGCCTTTAATGCTGAGACAGGGGGCCGAATACATAGGCAGGCAGACAAAGCAGGAGAGAGTCCCACACAGAGATGGGCAGAACAGCAACGCCAAAGCCTAGTTCCCTGTACACTGTTAAGTGCCCATAACTACACACCATTGTGTTGTCACAAATGCAAGACCCATCTGTCATGTATGGGCTGTCTGTGGTGTGGAAGGCGAAAAATAGCCTGATTTACTCATTTTCCTTCCATTTATTATGGAGGAAATAGAAGAAGAGTATTTCAAGAAGATGCAGGAAGTCAACAGCATGAAATACTGCCAAAAAGACAGGGACATAGAACATAGAACTGGTGTTGATCATTCAGATGTTTTTTGTCCTCCTCAAATCACATGTCAATGGCTTGAGAAATGAATAAGCTTTGGAAAAAAATGACAGAGGCACATATTATTCTTTTAAGATGCTCAAACAAAGGAAGAATATAGAAGATGGAATTCAGAGCTACATACAGGTTTTATCTGGTGACTGTTTTTTCATTGAGGATACAAGTGCATATTTGGGCTGTGGCCCTCAGGGTGTTCTTGTGGGCATCTGCCAATTCATTTTTTAATTGATTGTATTTACACCCAATCTCACTATACATGACACTTTTTTTCTGATGAGTCTTTTTTTTTTTCCTTTTCTCCATAAGTATTCTTCACTCAAGGTGATGAAATGGAGACTTATGGACTCCTAGTCATAGTAATACATGTTCTTATATTGGGTTGTCAGAAAAGTCATGGCATGTTTTTTTCTGTTTTCTATGCAAAAATATGTCATGCCTTTTCCAACAACCCACTATTTTATCTCATCTAATACTAAGAAATACGTTTTTTAATGTTATATTCTCCTCTAGATGAGGAACCCAAGGTTAAGAGAGGGCATTCAGGTCCTGAGCTGTGTAGTTTGACTTCACCCATTTCCAGCTGATTCCAAATATACCTAAACATAATTATTCCTCTATTCAGGATGCTATAATGGCTTTTAATCTTTGGGAATAAATAATTTCAGGAATTGTCCTGCAAATCATTGTGTTGTTATTTACCATGCATAATAAATTATTATTTAGTGAAGATTATTTTACGTATTTGTAAAGTAAAACAATTTGAGTGTCAGAAAATCTTCTGCAGTCAATTTTAGTTGATTGATCTGGCACCTTGTATTATGATGTTACACAAGTCCACACTATTTGTTATTTGGTTATTTTACAGCTACACACGTGTACAAGGCCATTAAGGAAAGCGACAGGATATTATCCTAAAAACAATTACTTTACACCTGAGGGAAGTCTGCAAAAGAAAATATGACCTACTTTGCTCTGACACACATAAAGAATAGAGCCTGTATATTGAATGGCCAGTCTGGAACTGAAATGGGGATAATGTTAATGCATTTCTTCCTTTGAGAGTCAGATAGTAAAACTAATTTAATATTCATGTGCAGCCATCTAGCCATCTCTATGAATTACTATAGGTGTCTGAACTTGTTACCCATCCTACATTGGGTTTTATTTCATGAGATTGCATTACTAAAAATATTTAAGGTACACAAATCCCAAAATATATCATTTAAAAAATTTAGACCTTAGCAGAGAACAAAGTAAGAAGTATGAACTCTGATGGTGATCTGGGTTATCTGAAGGAGAGAAATGAAAGTCTGGTGTCACTTCACTT
The DNA here is from genome assembly GCF_014898055.3 of Talpa occidentalis. Taxonomy (NCBI): domain Eukaryota; kingdom Metazoa; phylum Chordata; class Mammalia; order Eulipotyphla; family Talpidae; genus Talpa; species Talpa occidentalis. Next base: position 46,008,636 of record NW_023601653.1, read on the forward strand.
TCATTTTGGAGAAGGATTTCATTAATTTTTATGCAAATCAGACAAGAAGAGAAACACTTGGTGGTGTCTTGACTCAGGGAATTACAGTTTTCTTTTGAATTTCCCAATTAATTGACTCTCATGTTCTTGGAGAAAATTTAAAACTTTTGTTTAAAAGGATTTGCAAATAGATTTGACTGGTATCTGTATATAAGTCATAGGAAGGGAAAATTCTTTAAGGATTACTTACTTCCTGGCTGCAAAAAGGCTCCACAGCTGTCAGAGAATCCTCCAGATACTCATAAACATCCCCTTGGAAGTACACTATCCTCCCACTGGTTATTTAGGAGTGTTAGATCTTGCTCATAAATCACAAGTAATCACGCTTTGCAGGATGCTTTAGTTTTACTTTGTTTATTAAAGGACGGTGAAATATTATATACTCTTGACAATAATTCTGGAGAAGATCACATACGCCAATTACATGACTGAGACAAATTTGAATAACAAAATATCAATAATGAACACCTATTGTTTTTATAATCACACAACATTATTAAGAGAAAGAAGCAGTTCTTATTCAGCATCTGGTATTTACTAGCTATGTCAGATGAATCTGTCACCTTCATGGATTTCAGTTTCCTCTGTCAAGTAAATCAGATGTGCTTATAGCTCCAATTCCACTATGTCAAAGTCCTCTTAGCTTTAATTCCCTTCTGTCCAAATACCACTTAATTATTCTTTATCCAAATGTGTTTTATCTGTTTCACTTTAAAGTTCTTTCTCTAATATCTCTTATTATGCCTTGATTACAAATAATCCTTTTATATTTGAAAGGGGAGCTCTTACAGTTCTTCTTTTATAAAGTACATACCCTTTCTTTTTTTTTTTTAAAACACAAGCTTTCTATAGCAAATCCATCTTTTGTTACTGCTTCCTATAGAATCCTTCACTTCCTACAGGGCAGATTCTGTGATTTAAAAACCTGATCTTCTCAGGGCTATGACAGAGTAAATGGTTTTAATGTGTTTTACAGAACAAAGAAAAAAAGTTCAGATTTAACTTTCAACATTTTGCTTTTGAAAAACAAATAGAAATATGAAAAAGGAATATCTTTAAGAGGGATAAGAACAATGAAATAAAAGCACAAAGGAACGTTTATGAGACTTATGAAATTTTAGCTTTTGCTGATGAGTATTTCTGCTGTAGAACTCCAACTCACAATTACATTTGGGTTACAAATTGTGGCTTTTATAATAACTTGCATCAACACCAAATACAAACATACATTGTCTTAAAGGTCCTGTCCTAGGAGATTAAATCAGGTCATTTAATATCCAGCATGTAGGTAAGTGTCATCTCTCAGTTCAAAGTGATTACTAACTTTGTGACTTTTGTCTTTATACTCTATCTATCCCATCAACAATGGTTACAGGTATAGATTATTTTGTTGAACTTCAAAATACTGTCCAGTGCTTCATCTGTAATCCTCATTATTATTGGTGACATATTTATCATGACTTAAAATGAGCTGAAAGACTTATTTGCTGTGTAACCACCTTCTAAACTCCCTACTAACCAATAAAGAGGCAGAGTCAAAGACTTTGTAATTGTGTGTTACATTTTTAGGTATGTTTACTAGAATAGCAAATAATAACTTCAAATTTCAACTAAAATATGATTATTTTCCCTAATATTTAACTTAAGCAACTGTAAGAAAAATGAGCAGTATATCTAAAATGCTTAGTTCTAAATCCCCTTAAAACCACAAATCTCAGATTTACTTGACTGCATGTACACTTAGGATTCAGTCCTGTGTGTTTGGCATTTGGAAGATAAAGACATATAGGACAAGGTCCTCCACAATGAAGAAGCCCAGAGACAAATGGGGGAGAGAGGCAAATAAGAACAAGTGAAAAGCAAACTATAAGGCAAGTTGAGAAGGTTGTACAGGCCAGAAACTAAGACCCACTGCTTATTTAAGTAAACGACTCTAATAACATCTAATGCTTGTTAAGTATATAACAGTTAAACATCATTGTCTCTTTATTTATTACTATCAGAAAGTCAACAGTCTGGGAAGTGAACTCTAGAGATGGGGGTGAAGATGAGGCAGAGGAGAAGAAGGGATAGTCCAGGAAGAGAAAGGCCAAAACAAAACAGAAATGAAGACTAAAGGTTTGCTTAGACAATTGTAAAGTTTGTGTGGTAGATGCAAAGCATCCTTAGTGCCCTGGATTAATGGGAGGTACACGTAGAAGTGGAGCTAGAAGAACTTCTCCTGTTAGGGCTCTGTACACTTTCATTATACAAACCTGAGTTTCTCAAATTGGAATATTCAGCAGAATGTCAGGGGACTCACAAAACCAAAGTTTAACCATAATACACCTTCCTGGAGTACCCATTTGTGGAGTTGAAGTGTTAACAGCAGATAAAATTGAGTTACTGTTGAAATATTTCAAATTTACTTTTATATTAAACCACAGCATATCTACTAAGAGGTAAAATGCAAATTTCATAACATTAAAAAAAAAGGCAAGCTCCACATAAAACTGTGCTTTAGGCTCTATACCAGGCTCTGTGGATCCAACCTCACGTTCTTTATTATTCCTTAATGAAAATGCTTGAAGAATTCTGCTACCTAGAAGCAATGAAGAATCCTTGAGAAGTTTTCAGCAAAAGAGTAACATGGCACTTTTGGGTTTTGAAAGATTTCTCTACTTATTCTAAGAAAGAAAGAAGACAGAGGTGGAGTCTAACTGCAGGAAGACTAAGAAGGAGGCTCTAGCTTATGAAGCATGAAGGGAAGGGACTGTTTATAAAGTTATGCACCAGGCTATGCATAAATGATTTAGGGGTGTGCTGGAGATGAGGGGTAGGAAGGAATATGACTGCTTTCAGTTTTCTGGTCTTTGCCACTTTTCCTAGAAACTTTGTTTTAAAGTTTAGAGATCATATCAAAAGCACCGACTTAAGAGGCTGATAACACAGTTAATGCTCAAGACAGAGTAACTTATAATTGTGTGGATAGTAGGACTCTGAGAGACTCTTAAACAAAGCCTCTATCTTCACTGCAAGAGGAGATCAGCTTTGGTAAAGAAGAGCATGTTTAATTTAGGAGGTAATCCCTGATCTCATTTAAAATGACCATACACTGAAAATTTGTGTCTCTTACAATTTACCTCAATTTTTCCAACTTTGTGCTTATAAATCTATTTGACAATACAATTGACATGGGAGAAAGTACACGCTAAATATGAATTATAATATAAATTGTTTAAGCTGATGGCTCTATATTATTTCCATAAACTGGATATTTATTTGGAGTACTTTAAAAAATTATGTTAAACAAAAATTGTATGATTATAGAGACCATAGAGCTAGTAAGATTACACTCATGCATTGCTTATGAGAATATAAATTGATAAAAAATTTTTCAGAAAACAAATTATCAACATGTTTATTTGAAATGTTGAAAATTATATAAATGCATTGATAAAATAATACAAGAAATTTGCTTCTGGAAAATCTTTCTTATGGAGATAATTCTAAAATGTAGACAAAGCAATGATATCATCATCATGGAAGAATAAAAATTTTCTTTGGTCTTTTCCCCCTACAACTACCAATTTAGACAATAATTCATTGACAAGAGAGCCTCTATTGAAATCCAGGAATCCAGCAAATAAGTTGCAGGAGACTGTTGGAAAATGAAATGGCCTAAAATTGGACACATTGAGAGGGTAAGAGGAATGATTTCACATTCTTTACATCACTCCTCTCAGGGCAGCTCAACTCCATGCCAAGAAAGGGCTTCTTGACATGATTTCTGCATGGTGTAATGTGAGAGTATATGAGTGAACACCTGGCATTCCCAGCTGTGTGGGACACTGCCAAAGAGACTCACTTCTTTCCAGCCTGTCCAGAATCCTGAGGCATACCACTTGACTAGGGGAGGGCAGTGACTGTGAGAGCAGGAGCAAAGCTCCAAAGGTCATCCAGGGGACTGTGGAGCTTGCCAATCTATCAGAAAGTCTGCTATCAGCTGCTAGGGGACCCCTCATTGTAGGTGCCAGCTGAGCCTCTGGCACCCCAGTGCTCCATGTACCTTACCATGTTCATTACCAAGACTGTGTCCAGTTCTCTGTCTATGCTCCCAGTAGTGGCAAGAGCAAGCTTTTAAAGTTGGCTAGTGAGAACACACAGGAAGCTGACTTGACATGCTGGTCTTGGAGAAATCACGAAAAGTAGAACAACCTAACCCAAAGTGAGCAGAAGGAAAGAAATAACAAAGATGAGAGCAGAAATAAATGAAACAGAGAACAGAAAGACAATAGAAAAGATAAAAAACTAAGATCTGAGTTTTTGAAAAGATAAAATTGGCAAACCTTTAGCTAGACTGACTAAAAAAAAAAAAAGATAAAACTAAAAGAACTGAAAAGACTCAAAGTCAGAAGGGGCAGAGGCATATTACAACTGAGGCCACAGAAATACAACAGATCCTAGGAGAACAAATAACAATTATATGCCACCAAACTGAATAATCTGGAGAAAATAATTCTTAGAAAACCTACCAAGAATGAATTTAAGGAAAGAGAAAATCAGAGCAGACTAATTACTAGTAAGGAGATTGAGTCAGGAATCAAATACCGCCCCCCCACCCCCATCAAAGAAAAGTCCAGGACCACATAACTTCACTGGTAAATTCTAGCACACATTGAAGAATTAATACCAATCTTTCTCAAATTTTTCCAAAAAAATTGAAAAGAAGAGAACGGTCCCAAATTCATTTTGTTAGTCTGGCATTACCCTGATTCCACAGTCAGATAAGGACACCAGTAGAAAAGAAAAATACACACCAATAACCCTGATAAACAGGAAAAATCTTAATAAAAAACAAGCAAACTGAATTCAGTGGCAAATTACAAACATTATATGCCATGATCAAGTAAGATCTATACCTGAGATGCATGGATAGTTCAACATATGTAAACCGATAGAAGTGATACACCACTTTAGCCACTTTAATAGAATAAAAGATATAAAATGTATAATTATATCAAAAGATGCAAAAAAATTGACAAAATTCAATATCCTGATCTCATAAAAACTCTCAATAAATTGAATATAACAGGAACATAACTCAACATAATACAATACATCCAACATACATGACAAGGCTTCAGCTAGAATATTCAGTGGTAAAGGGTTGAAAGCTTTTCCTCTAACACTGGGAACAATGAAAGGATATCCACTCTCACCATTTATATTTTATGTAATACCAGAGTCATGCCGTTGCAATGAGGCAAAGAGAGAAATAAATAAATACATTCAAATTGGGAGGGAATAAAATTGTAAAATCATCTCTGTTTGCAAATGACATGATCTTACATACAGAAAATCCTAAAAACTCCACCAAAAAATTGTTTGCACTAATAAACAAATTCAGTAAAATTGTAGGATACAAAGCCAACATACAGAAATCTGTTGTTTCTATACACTGACAACTGAAAAAAACTAAAGAATATAATCCCATATAAAATCGCATCAAAACTAATAAAATACTTTGGAATAAATTTTACCAAGAAGGTGAATTATCTAAAATCTTCACATTGATGAAATACATGGAAAAATACACAAATATATTCAAAGGTATCTGTATTCAGAAGAAGTAATATTATAAAAATGTTCATATTACCCAAAGCCTTCTAACCAAGGCCTTCAAAGCCTTCCTGTCAAAATTCCTAATGTAGTTTTCACAGAAATAGAAAAAAAGTTCTAAAATTAGCATGAAACCACAAAAGATCCCAAATAACTAAAGCATCTTTAAAATAAAGTATGAAGTTGTAAATATTACACTTCCTGATTTTAAATTATACTATAAAGCTTTAATAATCAAAATAGTATGGTACTTGCATATAAACACACAGATCAATAAAATAGAATTGAGAGAAAAGAAATAAACCCATGGATAAAATGTCAATTATTATTTGACAAAGGACCTACGGTACTCAAATGGGTAAGGTTAATCTCTTCCATAGGCTATGGTAGGAGAAGTGGATAATCACATGCAGGGGAATGAAATTGGACCCGTATCTTACACAATCTACAAACTTTAGCTAGAAATGAGTTATGATTAAATGTAAGACCTAAACTGTGGAAATTCTAGATGAAAATACAAGTGAAAAATGACATTGGTCTTACCTGAGCTTTGTATAATATGGTACTAGGCACAAACCAGAGTGTGGTTTAGGAATGTGAAAGCTCTCTTTATAAAAATCCATAAGATGTGTATTGATATGTCTGAAATGTTAAAATATAAATGTAAAAATAAAATCTTTTAGGGCCTCTCCTGGTGGCACAGGAGGTGGAGTGCCACACTGTGAAGCTGTCCGCAGCCTCTGCAGTGCCGGTTTGATCCTTGCCGGCCGGCGAGAATCCCACATGGCGCAGCAGACCTCTCCTGTCGAGCCCGCTGCTCCCCTCAGCAGTGTACTTCGTCAGTCTGCCTGTTCTGTTCCCCACTCTGTCTCTGGTGAATCCTCTCACCCTCCCATGCCTCTGACTGTACCACAGTTCTTGTATGAATAAATAAATAAATCTTAAAAAAAAAATAAAATCTTTTAGGATTTGACTACGTCTTTGTCTCATTGCTTAAGGGTGTTACATGGAAGAGCTAGATTATCTTTCCATAATCAACACTGGAACCCCCTGGAGCTCACATGTGAAGATGCTATGATTCAGAAGAAGGTGGCTCTTTGAAGAGACAGAGCTAGAAATGAGACCAGAGTCCTATATGTAGACTCCTTCCACTTAACTATACTTCCTCTGAAAGGAATGCAGGAAAACATAAGTGTATTTTGCTTTATACAGGAAACAAGTGTTCTCTTTTCAGTTGTCCCATAAAAACAGTTCTTTACAAGCAGAACAGAAGTCATGATTTGATATGCAAATATTTACCTTAAACACAACTTTTCACAAGCACCTTTCAGTAAAGCAAGGAAATCATCTGAATGTGTATCAGGAGTAACTTTAAACAAAAATTGTATATCAACATTTTGATAAAATTCACACATATAGTGTAAGGAATCTTCCATTTATATGTAGATTCTTAGTTAAACAAATGTACCCATGGTTACATTGTTTAACAGCTAAGTTGGAAAGTTAAATTTGCTTTTCACCATTTTCTTAGGAAATAAGATTTAGTATTGTAATAATCAATGAGGCAAAAAATAGATTTGCCTCATAGTTGTTCTATAAAATCATGTAAGCAAATTAACAGCAACACTAATGTCATTTTTTTTGGTAAGAAATCTAAAAGAATTACAATAACTTTGATGGCTGTTTATAACTTGGTGACTTTTTCTTTTCTAGTCTCTCTTTAAGGAAGATTTTTTTTTTTTTTTGTAATAGAAACTCACAGCTTAGGAAAAGTATTCATTTTAATGAACATGGGTATTCAAATTAAGAAATGTTGAGTTGTATTTCCTTGGAATATTCAGCTTACATAAAAGATGATTATAAAATCTTAGCCTTGGTTAAGGTTTGACAAATATAAAAACTAAGCCAACCTGGGCAGTTAGGACATTTTTTAAGTGAAAGGGGTTGTTATTCACAATTTATTTATTTATTTTAAAGATTTGTTTATTTATACATACAAGAACTGTGGTACAGGCCAGAGGTGTGGAGGGTGAGAGGATTCACAGAGACAGGGTGGGGGACAGAACAGGCAGATTGACTGAAATCCACTGCTGAGGGGAGCAGCAGGTGAGACAGGAGAGGTCTGCTGTGCCATGTGGGTCAACTCCCTGGCCAGGGGTTGAACTCGTGCTCCAAGTGGCTGAGGACAGCCTCATAATGCTGCATCTTAACCCCTTGAGTCACCAATAGGTGACTATTTGAAATTTAATTAAAACATTAAACACCCATGGAGACAGCTTAGGGCAAACCAGGAGGTTTGGTTGTCCTAAGACTACCAGAAGCCCAGCTATTCTTTATACCTGTAACTTAGCACATCTATTTACATAGGGTTCTCCTATTCACAAGTTTGGGGTAATTACACACATCTTCCTTGTTGGAAAGGAAAAAAAATCCAAATTTTCTTCTTTTACAATACACTTGTGATCCAAGTGGATATTTAAATCCATGTCCTCTAATCACTATACTGCTAAATTCTTAAGTGAATACAAAGACTTTCATATTTCATTTCAAACTTGTATTCTCCATCATATCCCCTTCCCCAATTAAACCCTCTTTGTTTTCTGGACACTTATAAAATAGAACAGTAGAATCAAAGTTCAATGATTTAGTCACTCATCATCCAAAGGCAGCCAAGTGTCCATGTACGCTGGATATGTGCTAGCCCCTTCTGTGATATAAAGGTGGAAGTCATGACTTCTGTAAGAAAGATAAACTATTGAGAAGGGAAAAAATGTAAGTACATAAATAATAACATAAAGACAAAAATATTTATAGAATGTTTATGAGACTTCAATGGTGGGGGGGGAAATATTGTCAGAAAGGTGTTTCAGCAGAATCCCACAAAGGTGTATTTATTGCTCTGCTATGGAACTGGACCTCAAGATGACTAGAAACGTAGGTTAGTGACAGATTACAAAGGACCCTCAATGCCAGCCAGTGAATTTTAGTCAATGTAAGGAAGAGTTACATGAAGGCTGGGAGTGATTCAATGAGAAGTATGCTAGAAGACTGGTAGGTTAGTGGGGAGCAAAATGAACAGCGGGCATAGGACTAGCCTCTGAGGCCAAGAAATAGCTTAGAGACAGAGCAGTATTCTGGACAAGGGCTGTGATGACATGAAGGATATGCTGTAGGATGTCTGGAAATGTAAGTCCAGGATATGACTCCTGCTGGTTTGACGTACATGATAAAGATTTTAATCTGATATAATTGAAAAATTGGTGGTGTCTTTAATAGACACTTCAATGAACTAACTCTGAATTGATAGAATACCATCCAATCCTAAATGTTTAAGTAATAAAAATGTTTTCACACTTCATCTAGATCAGTTTTCAATTCAATAAATTTCCCCAAAGAATGAAACTTATTACAGTGATTTTTTAAATGGGTGATTTTATTGCCCCAGTGGTAAGTGGTATAAAATTGTTTTAGTTATTTCATTAATAATTCTAAAATGTGACTAACAAGTGGAAGAAAAGGAACTGCTGAAATATAAAGTAATCAGTGATTTAAAAAATTCTGATGATTCCACATTATCATACTCTATACATGGTTTTCCCTTCTCCTCACTATACACCACCCGTATGGATTATGAATAGTCTCTGTATAAGCTACATTCAGACACAAACACATTCTTTCTATCACTGGTCTTTAAACTCCTACATACATTTCCCAGAGGAGGTCAGAGTCAAAATCTGCTAATTGGGGGGATCCTGAGTTTCCTGTCCTTTGTGTTTCATCAATTGCTATATGATTCTTTGGTGAAGAAGTTCTGGAACTTTGTGATATCCACAGAAAGGGGAGGTTCCATGTTCCCTGCCCCACTCAAGGAAGGGTGAACTGGGTAGGGAGGAGAGGGGAGAGGGCCTCCCCGGTGGCGCAGCGATTGAGTTCTGGGCTGCGAAGCTGCCTGCAGCCTCTGCAGTGCCGGTTTGATCCCCAGCCGCCGGGCGAGGGTCCCACATGGCGCGACAGACCTCTTCTGCCACCTGCTGCTCCCCTCAGCAGTGTATTTCGTCTGCCTGTTCTGTTCCCCGCTCTGGCTCTGGTGAATTCTTTCACCCTCCTGCGCTTCTGACTGTACCCAGTACTTGTATAAACAAATAAAACTTAAAAAAAAAAAAGACTGGGAGAAGGACTTGGGGGTTAGGAGAGGGAGATTAAGAGAAAACCAGGAGTCACATGGAGAAGTGCCCAAGGGCTCTCGGCCTTGGACTTGCACCAGGGACTTGGGTGACATGGAAGACACTTGAAAGGGATGTGAGTGAGAGACCCCTGGGGAACTGACAGTGGCAGCCTTTATCTTGACTTTTATTTATTTATTTTTAAAGATTTATTTATTTATTTATACAAGCACTGGGTATAGTCGGAAATGCGGGAGGGTGAGAGAATTCACCGGAGCCAGAGCGGGGAACAGAACAGGCAGACTGACTGAAATACACCGCTAAGGGGAGCAGCGGGCATGGCAGGAGAGATCTGTCGCGCCATGTGGGATCCTTGCTGGTGACCGGGGATTGAACCAGCGCTGCAGAGGCTGCGGGCAGCTTCGCAGCCCAGCGCTCAACCGCTAAGCCACCAGGGGAGGCCCCTGACTTTTATTTTGATTTTGCTCCTTTCCTTCCAGACTTGCCTGGCCCTTCTGCCCCTTTCTATGGGTCCCAACCAAAAGGTGCCTTAGATGTGTGGCAAACTTCCAGGCCTCAGTTGCCTGGGCTTTGGACCAACCCTGCTGGCTTTTTGCTGTGCCTTTACCATGAGGGGATGGGTAACTTTGGGTGTTTAATTGGAAACTATTCTAACTATATTCTTTCTCATCTATTGCATACTAATTGTATTAAAGTCCTTTTCTACTTAAGGTCTTATGCACTGAGTATATTTTGATTTTATGTGGAGGATGGCAGATGTCATTTAGTGAGCAGGTTTGGGGATGCTAGGTGCCTCTCATTCTGCCTGCTAATAGTTATAAGTGGCCAAGAAGATTAGAAATGGGGTCAATTATGAATTCTCTGAATATATAAAATGATGATTAGAAATGATGACTTTTCATGGAGGCCACAAAGGTCATTGCTAATATCTACTAATATTTTTATTTACAATAACCAAGATATGGCATTTAATGTTTGTCAATAGATGAGTGGTAAAGAAGATGTGGTGTACAATGGAATATTACTCAGCAATCAAAAGGGATAAACTCATGTCATTTGCAGCAACATAGATGGAGCTGGAAGGGATCATGCTCAGTGAAATAAGCCAGAAAGAAAAAGAAAAATACCAGATGGTCTCATAGCAGGAATATAGAAGACCCAAATAAGGGATCTGGAAAAAAAAACTAATTACAATAAAGTAAAAATCAAAAACAACAGGGAACTATAAACCAGAGACATACTAAAGAGAGGGAGAAGGGAGTTGTATCAAAACAAGGGTGGTGGGTCCTCCCCTGGTGGCGCAGGTGGTTGAGCACTGCGCTGTGAAGCTGTCCGCAGCCTCTGCAGTGCCGGTTCAATCCGGCTGGCCAGTGAGCATTCCACATTGGCACTGCAGACCTCTCATGTTGCACCCGCTGCTCCCCTAAGCAGTGTATTTCGTCACTCTGCCTGTTCTGCTCCCCACTCTGTCTCTGGTGAATCCTCTCACCCTCCCGTGCCTCTGACTATACCCCGGTTCTTGTATAAATAAATAAATCTTTAAAAAACAAAAACAAGGGTGGTGGGAATTTTACAGGGACTATAACTGAGATGAAAATACACATATTGTACAAAAATTAAAAATGATGCAAAAATATATAAAATAAATTTTAAAAAGAGAAAAAAATGAATCTTATCCAAGAGGTTAAAAAAAAATGTGGTGTAATCAACAAGGAAATATTATTCAGCCAGGAACAAAAAGGAAATTCAGACTCATGAAATGACATGGGCAGACCCTGAAGGCGTTATGCTAAGTGAAAAAAGCCAGATGGAAAAAAGACAAATACACCTGTTCTCTCTTATATGTGACATCCAAAAAATCAAAACAAAACAAATCAACCTTAGAATAAAGTAGAAAACTCATTGCCAGGGATCGGGCGTGTGCAGGTGAAATAGGGAGAAGTTAGTGTAAAGAACACACTGAAAAAAGGAGAAGCACAAATGTCTTCTAGAAAAGTGAAGAATAGCTGCTGTAACTACAGGGGAGTCCCCAGATTCCTTATTCTCTTGCACAGAAAGGTGGAGACAGACTGTGCTGCTTAGAAGTAGGTACTTGCAGACATCATTTGTTCATCAGAGCACCTGCCTGGAAAGGGTGGTGCAGGGTGATGTGAATCAGGAAGATTAAGCTTGGAGAGGAGTCCCAGAGCTCCACACTAACTCGTGAGGCAGATTCCCCTCAAAGTTTGCTTCACACTTACATGTGGAATATAGAGAAAATACATGCACACCATATAGTAAATAAGAGGCTGATACCAAATCTCTACAATGAACTTACACAACTCAACAAAAACCAAACAAACAACCCATTCAAAAATGGGCAGAAGAGCTAAAAAGACACTTCTCCAAAGAAGAAATGAAAATGGCCAACAGGCACATGAGAAAATGTTCAACAACACTAATAATCAGGGAAATGATGCAAATCTAAAGCACAATGAGATTCTACCTCATACCTGTAAGAATGGCCCATATTAAAAAAAAGCAAAAAAACAAACTGGAAACAACAAATGCTGGTAAGGATGTGGAGAAAAAGGAATCCTCTTGCACTACTGGTGGGAACACAAACTGGTCCAGACACTATGAAAAGCTGTGGAGGGTTCCTCAAACTACTAAGGATGGAGCTACCATATGACCCAGCAATCTACCAAAGGACACAAAAACAGTAATTTAAAAGGAAACCCGCATGCCTGTTTATTGCAGCACTATTTAATATGGCAAATTCCCCCAAACATATGAATGAATAAAAGAGTTGTGGTCTATGCACACAATGGAATACTATTCAGTAATCAAAAAAGACAAACTCATGCCATATTCAGCAACATGGATAAGAGCTGGAAGGGATTATGATCAGTGAAATAAGTCAGAAGGAAAATGATAAATATTGGATGGTTTTACTTAGATGTAGAATGTAGAGAAAATGAACGAAAGATCACGAAAAAGACAAAACCTGCAAGCTGACCATAGATCTGAGGTATACAGCAAGGGAGGGAGATGAGAGGGGTCACAATAGGGGAGGGAAGAGCACAAGGGACTGTGGTGACAGATCACAGGTGGTATGGTGGCAGGAGAACTACAGGGACTACACCTGAGGGGAGAAATCAGATACTATCTAAAAGTCAACAACAATGGAAGAAAATAAATATAAATGTGTGTGTGTATATATATACATATACGTATATATATAAAGTTGACTTTACAGATCATGACATTGTGGAAAAAAAAGACTAAAAAGGTAATTAATGCTTATCTTCTTTTTTGGTTTGTGTATACCATCTCCTTGACTATAATTCTTTCCTTTCGCTATGTAAAAGAGAGATTGCATATTGAAGTTCCCACAAATATTCTAAGCTTACAGGGATAAGTGTATGGAGAGCCAGTCCCAGGAAATGCATTTTGCAAAATGACACTTCCAAGCAAGGCCCAAGGGTTTACTTATTTTTATGTAAGAATTGCCAAGAGGAAGCTAGCAATATGCTAAATGCTTGTTCCTATTTATAAACACTGGCCCATGTTTGATTTTCAGGGAGTTTGAGCTCCAAACACTGACACACTTGACTTTCTCTCCTTTCAATTTTTACTACCTCTTCAAACAAACTGTTAGATTCCTTTTCATTTGGACAACTATAAACACTTAAATTCTTTTTTCTTTAATTTTTTAAAAAGATTAATTTATTTATGCATACAAGAGCTGGGGTATAGGCCGAAGATGTGGGGTGTGAGAGGATTCAACAGAGACAGAGTGGGGAACAGAACAGACAGACTGACTGAAACACACTGCTGAGGGGATCAGCAGGTGAGGTAGGAGAGTCTGCTTCACCATGTGGGTTGCTCTCTGGCTGGCCGGGGATCACTCTCATGCTGCAGAGGCTGTGGATTGCTTCATAGTGTGGTGCTTAACCCCTTGTGTCACCAGGGAGGGTCCTAAACACTTAAATTCTATGTGTATTTAATTCACACTTGGTGTGTTTCTTGTCTGATCTTAGAGGGGACAAAATGATTTTTGTATAGATTTTATTTACTTATTTTTGTGGAGAAGAACTGGGGTTAAGCCAGAGGTGTGGGGTGAGGGGAGGCAGTGAGAGGATTCACCAGAGACAGATTGGGGAGCAAAGCAGGCAGATCTACTGAAATCCACTGCTGAGAGGAGCAGTGGGCAAGACAGGGGGTGTCTCCAGTGCATGGGTCAGCTCCCTGGCCGGGGATCGAACCCAGGCCATGGTGGTGACAGTGCTGAGACTTAACTCTTAGGCCACCGGGGAGGTCCCCCCACAAAATGATGAAAATGTACAGGCTCAGAAATGTTGCTTAATTATTTACTTGTGTTGGTGGACGTGATGGAGATCTCTGAGCACCTGTGAGCACCAACTTTGAGAGTTAGTGTAAAATGTAGCAGAAAATTCAACACCCTGGGGCCTCCCTGGTGGCCTAGGGGTTAAGTCTCAGCGCTGTCACCCCAAGGCCTGAGTTCCATCCCTGGCCAGGGAGCTGACCCACAAGCTGCAGCAGACATCTCCTGTCTCGCGTGCTGCTCCCCTCAGCAGTGGATTTCAATTGATGTTCCTGTTCTGCTCCCCACTCTGTCTCTGGAGAATACTCTCACCCCTGCACTTCTGGCCTGTACCCCAGTTCTTCTACATGAAAAAAAGAAAGAAAGAAAAAAGAAAGAAAATTCAACATCTTCCTGGTACTCAGGCAGGAGAAAAACCTCTTTATTAGGAGTTGGACAAAAGAGCTCTATATTTCTTGAAGCCTTTTCCTTTAAATTATTTCTGGTCGAGGCCGAATTTGAGATCTGTCTCTGACTTGCTAAGGGCTATTTATGATTTATTTCAACCTTTAGCTGGCTCTAGGGAAAAAAATGAACGAAGTTGAAAATAAAGAAGAGGAGACGCTTAATCCTCAGTGGCATTTCAGTGCGTGAAGCGCTGATGGTGGGTGTCTCATTGAAATCTCGGTATTTTTATTTTTTCTCTCCAAATTAAAATGAAAACATTTTCCACCTTTAATTAGAGGCAAGTACATCTCTTTTTAAAGAGAACAAATTTCAGCATGTGGGGCTTTTCCTGCAGGCTGGTCCTCGGAGGCTTTTGAAAAACATCATGGCGAAATTTAAAACCCAGTCAAATAATTTTCTTTGGGGAAGAGATGATAGACCACGGTGAGCTATGGGTGTCGTGACAATTTCAGAGGTTCCTCACATGCCAGTCACCATAACATTGACACATAGACTGTATTTCCAAAGAAGCTTTTGCTGTGTATGGTGTCTCCAAAGGGAGCTATTACTCCCTATCAGTGCAATAATCTGCACGTTTCAAAGCCCCTAAATATGTATATGTGAGATAGTCAGATCTGTTTTGGTCGATTGGGTCAATAATCCATGCACAGTAAGTCCCTAAATATGTATTCACCAGATAGACATAGCAGCTTTGGTTCACTGAATCCATGGTAAGGAGCCTTTTCAAAAGGTGTCTAAACAGTTGCATAGTTTGCATTTTAGCAAGTTCAGAAATGCGATTCGGTTCACGTCCTGTTTTTTAAAGCAGGGATTTATATTAGTTTCAGTGGATGCCAAAAGTGTGCTTTACACTGGATGGTGATATTTTGGTTTTGAAAAGTCAGAAGAAGAGAAATGTTTATAGCACAAACTATTGGGTGGTTGGAAAAATCATGACTCATTTTGACATAGAAAACATCGAAAAAATACGACATGACTTTTCCAACAACCCAATATATTAAAACGGAAGCCAGTAATGGAAGATGATGTTCAGGCTCCACCCTGGGAGCCTGGCGGATGCTGTCCCAGCACAGTGCATCTTGGCCCTGCCTCCACTGCCGTCCAAGTTCTACTACCTAGCTTACCAGACTGTTTTGCGGGAACCTTTGCTTCCCACTGTTTATCCCATCACATAACCAGAGGGATCCCGCTTGGGTTGTCCTGCTCTTCTCCACCCAACCTCCATCTCGCAGTAAAAGCTGAAGGTTCAAGACATGCCCCTTACACTCCAGCTGTGCTTATGCTCATCTCCACTTGCCCAGGGTCTGGAGCTCATGGTCGCTGCTGAGCTGTAAGCACACCAGGCACCTTTGTATCAACCCTTCTCTCTGCCTGCAAAGTGCCTCTTCCAGATTCCCAGACCAGCTCTCTTTCTTTAGATCTCTAAGGAGATACCCTCCCTGCCCACCCTATATAAAGAAGATGCTAAAGCACTGTCCCAGAACCACACCTGTCTTTCTTCATTACCCACCCGCACTCCAAGAGCACTTACTAATAACTAACCTCATCATATTTTCCTTATTTTGTTTATTGTCCATTACTTTCCTGGAAAAGTTAAGTTCTACTAAGATAGTGCTTCATGAACCCCAAACTTAGATAAGAACTTGCCGTATTTTAGATGTTCATTAAGAATTTATGGTGGGAATGAATGAAAGCAGATGAAAAAAGGATTTTCTTTCTGGTTTCCTGGTTGTCGAATGATGTACATTCTTGTTTTTGCTTTTTTTTTAAGATTTATTTTTATTAATTTATGCATATAAGAACTGGGCTGTAGGCCAGAGGTGTGGGGGGGGGGGGGGGAAGGATTCACCAGAGACAAATTGGGGAGCAAAACAGGCAGATCTACTGAAATCCACTCCTGAGGGGAGCAACGAGAGATAGGAGAGGTCTGCTGCACCATGTGAGTCAGCAACCTGGCCCAGGATTGAACTCAGGTATAAGTTGTGATAACGCTGAGCCTTAACCCCTAGGCCACCAGGGATGCCCCTCTCTTATTTTGATTGAGGAGTGACAACCTCTGAGATGAAATCCTCTCTTGAACCAATAAACCTCAGTGTTCTGTAATATTCACAAAACTGGTTTTGCCTGAGCTGCTCTTCTGATGCACCCCAGAGCTCCTGGTTCATGCCAGAGCTCCCAAGGGGCTGCTGGGGTCCACTTCATTGTTCGTGGAAATATGTGGCCCATCTGCTCCTAAGTACATTAGTTCGTAAGATGGTATTAGCATTTCTAAACCTTCTACTTAGTGTGGTGTCCATGATCAGTTCTGAGCCATGGAAATAAGAGATTACCAACTAGGCTTTTTTTTATTTTATATATTTTTTACATCATTTTTCATTTTTGCACAATGTATGGATTTTCATCTTGGTTACAGTCCCCATAAAATTCTCACCCCCCTTGTTTTGATCTTACTCCCTCCTCTCCCCACCCCTGTAGTGTGTCTCTGGTTTATAGTTGCTTGTTGATTTTGCTTTTTTACAATCTAATCTCTGGATTCCTTGAATCTGTAAATTGCTTTCAGTAGGATGCCCATTTTAATTATGTTAATTCTTCCAATCCATGAGCAGGGGATGTCTTTCCATTTCTTTGTGTCTTCTTCTATTTCGTTTAACAATATTTTATATTTTTCTTTGTATAGGTCACTCACCTCCTTTGTTAGGTTTATTCCCAGGTATTTGATTTTTTTTTGTTTCAACTGTAAATGGGATGATTTTCTTTGTTTCTTCTTCGGATTGATTGTTTGCATATAGGAAAGCTACTGATTTTTGTGTGTTGATTTTGTATCCTGCTATTTTACTAAACTGGTTTATTAATTATTTTTTCTGTGGTGTTTTTAGGGTTTTCTTTTTTTTTTTTTTTTTTTTTTTTTTGAAGATTTATTTATTTATTTATACAAGCACTGGGTAACAGTCAGAAGCGCGGGAGGGTGAGAGAATTCACCGGAGCCAGAGCGGGGAGCAGAGCAGGCAGAAGGACCGAAGTACACTGCTGAGGGGAGCAGCGGGCGGCAGGAGAGGTCTGTGCACCATGTGGGACCCTCCTCTGGTGGCCGGGGAGCAGCCGAGGATCGAACCGGCGCCGCAGAGGCCGCGGGCAGCTTCGCAACCCAGCGCTCAACCGCTGCGCCACTGGGGAGGCCCTTAGGGTTTTCTATGTTTATTATCATATCATCTGTAAATTGTGATAGTTTTACTTCTCTTTCCTTATTTGGATTCCTTGTACGTCTTCCTCTTGTCTTAATGCTCTGGCAGGTCCTCCAGTATTATATTGAAAAGCAGTGGTAAGGGCCTCCCCAGTGGTGCAGCGGTTGAGCACTGGGCTGAGAAGCTGCCCGCAGCCTCTGCAGCGTCGGTTCAATCCCCAGCCGGCCGGCGAGGGTCCCACATGGCACACAGACCTCTCCTGCCGTGCCCGCTGTTCCCTCAGCAGTGTTTCATCAGTCTGTCTCGTCAGTGTGTCTCGTCAGTCTGTCTGTTCTGCTCCCTACCCTGGCTATGGTGAATTCTCTCACCCTCCCGTGCTTCTGACTGTACCCAATGCTTGTATAAATAAATAATTCTTTTTTTAAAAAAAACAAAAAAAAAGCAGTGGTGAGAGTGGACATCCTTATATTGTTCCTGATCTTTAAGGAAAGGCTTTCAGCTTTTCACCATTGAGAGTAATTTTGGCTGTGGGTTTGTCATATATGGCTTTTTATTATGTTAAGGTACATTCCTTTTATCCTGAGAATTTCGAAGGCTTTCATCATAAATAGATTTTGAATTTTGCCAAATGCTTTCTCACCATCATTTATATGACCATATGGCTTTTAGTCAACCTAATCTCCTATCATCATGAGGAAAGGTGTGTACACCCTAATAGCAAAGGTACTTGATTATTTTCTTGGTTTATTATCCTTGGGGTATCCCCATGCCATCTCCACACCTTCAACCATGCAAGATGTTCTGAAATGCATCCTTTCTCCTGATGGAAGTCTGTTACAGTAACATCTTCCTTATTTAAATTTCACAGGAACCTGCTTTATTTCAATAAATCAAAATGTGCCTTTGGCAAGAGAATCACAGCTGACAGCAAATTAATGACTCTGAATCTATGATTGAGCTCACAGGCTATGGCGACCTGCCTGGGCATTTACCACTGGCACCACTGGCATCTATTAGGGGTGGTTATTAGTCCAGGAGAGGAGTGGCTTACTGCAGTGATCTCTATAGAACGCAAGGAAACCTGTGATAGCCTGTGATAACCTAATTAATTCAAAGGCTTTTTACTGCTCACCTGCTCAGCTGAGACCAGTCTCTCTTCCATCTCCTGCCCCAGCACACAGATTTATTTTAATACATCTCTAAGACACAAACTAAAAATACAACTTGAAGTGATCTAGATAATTCCATTCCCCAAACCCACAGTATTCATTAACTGAAAGGAAAATGTAGTTTAATCTTGAAATATTTGGATAAGTGACTCAATTCTGTGATTTATTTTGCGTGAATAGGCAAAACTTAATGGATATTTCAGTGCATATTAGGACTTGAGAGGATTTATAAACTACAACTTTTCAATCAACTTAATGGAGAGGAGGGGATAAAAAATTAATATGAACAATACAAAACCATCTACACAGATATGAGGTGTCATATCCTTCTGATTCTGCCTGAAAAGAAATAATGATTTCTGTAATCCCCGGCAATGACTTTTGTGAGGGAGAAGATTTCAAATAAATGTCTGTTTGCTTTAAGTGAGCCTCACTGAATTGGCCTTATTTGATTTCAGATCCTACTGAGGGAAGAGATTTCAGGATTTCCTGGTTGTAAAATGGAAAAGAACATTTTGCTGAACTTGTATGACATCATCTGAAGCATTAAAAGGGCAGAAAATCACGGGCTCTGTGCCTGTTTACCAAAGCTTCTTTACCTTCTCAATCGATTTTATTTCCAAATGTCAGAGTAGTGGGAAACCTTTCAAAGATTTATAGGCTGCACCAGCAGAGGAAATATTTGGGTAAATCCTCTAACTTTGAAAAAGCTTTTAAATAATTAATAGAAAGTCTTTGCAATTGTTGTATATTACAGTACAGATACTCTGACATATACCACATAAACCACTAAATACAACTTGGCAACAAAAAACATAAGGTTATCTCTCTCAAAAGTCAGTGAAACTACTTTTTAGAATACACACTTGAGCTGCAATAAAAAGAATATAGAATTTGTGAAAAGATATATAATAAATATAGTTTAGCAATTAAAATGAAAATACAAATCAATGAATGAAACCAGAAAACTCAACCTTGGCCTTAAATATAATCTCATTACCAACTCTACTTGGAAATTCTCTTATGGAGAGAAAAGCACATGTGATTATCATGATAAAGAGCAACTAAAAGGTGGTCACATTATCTGTGATCTTATAAAACTGCTTTCCAATATATTTAAGATACTAGGACCAAATAACTAACACACAGATCATTTAAAAGATATCCACCAACAAGATTATTCTCACAGCAATAAATTATTTTTTTCTTTGTTATGCAAAATCCTTCAACCATATCTTCGGGAGAAATGTGGTGTGAAAATGATCTTACCTCATATTCAAAGTCTTCGGTTCTGTCTCCATCAGCAGGTAAACTGGAAAGATACTCATGGTCTTCATAAAACTCATGCTCCATTGGATGAAGAGAATGGCAGCTACGGGGAATGTGCAACAGGATAGGAATGGATCAAAAAGGTTGTTTTTAAGATTAAAACTGATTTTAGAATTTCAGTTTAGCATTCTCTGCTTCATAATAAGACTATGGTGACCTGGCCTCTCAATGGTCTACAGCTAGGGAGGAGCACTGGACTTCTTTCTGAGAATGAAGTTCATCAGTTTGATTTTCTGAGTGGTAACTAAGAGAAAGGGCGGCGATCAGGGCCTCATCCTATGAAGAAACTGATGGA
The DNA here is from genome assembly GCF_014898055.3 of Talpa occidentalis. Lineage (NCBI taxonomy): Eukaryota > Metazoa > Chordata > Mammalia > Eulipotyphla > Talpidae > Talpa > Talpa occidentalis. The sequence continues at coordinate 46,029,209 of NW_023601653.1, forward strand.
AAATCCACTACAGGTCAAGGTGCTTGAGACTGCCCCTCTCCTGCCTCATTGCACTAAATGCAGCTTGCTCCTGATTTGGGTTTGAGATTGCAGCTTGTATTTTGCAAAAAGTGCTACCAATTTTCTATTATCTAGCCCCAGTTTTTGAAATGTTTTCCAAAGTGTGAATTGCTTTTTTCAGATATACTCACACTACCCCTTATCCTTTACCTCGTTCCCCATTCTCCTTCTTAACCCATATTTCCCCCTCCTTTTTATTTTATTTTATTTTATATATTTTTTACATCATTTTTCATTTTTGCACAATGTATGCATTTTCAGCTTGGTTATCGTCCCCATAAAATTCCCACCCCCCCCCTTGTTTTGATCCTACTCCCTTCTCCTCCCCTGTAGTGTGTCTCTGGTTTATAGCTGCCTGTTGATTTTAATTTTTACTTTATTATAATCAGTCTTTTTTCATATTTCCCTCTTTTTAAGAGCACATACACAGGGCCTCCATGGTGGCCTAAGGGCTAAGCCTCAGTGCTATCAATGCTGCTGCCTCGGTTGGATCCCTGGCCAGGGCGCTGCTCCCCTCAGCAGTGTGTTTCAGTAGTTCTGCCTGTTCTGCTCCCCACTCTGTCTCTGGTGAATCTTCTCACCCCCACGCCTCTGACCTACACCCCAGTTCTTGTAAGCATAAGTAAAAAATAATTAATCTTTAAAAAAATAGCTGCTGGAATTTTCATTATTTTATTATTTTTTAATTTTATATATATTTTTACATCATTTTTCATTTTTGCACAATGTATGCATTTTCATCTTGATTATAGGAAATCACTGGCTAACAGAGGCGGGTTCAGGGCTCAGAAACCCGGCCTTGGCCCTTCTTTGTTATGTGACCTCAGCCAAGCTGTTTAATATCTGTTTCCTCATCCGCAACATGGGGGTAGTCATAAGGCGGACCATCTCCTCAAAGGTTACTGTGAATACTCAATCAATCCAGGTAAAATACTTCCTGAAATGTAAAATACTTCCTGGAATATTTCCTGAAATGTTCAGTTAACTAAAATGTTAGCTATGAGTTGCTCTTCAGGAGAATATTTACTGGACGTACTCTGTGTCAGGCTGTGCTGATGAAAATTAACGAACTTGTTGGCTTTTGTACTGTTCATCTTCCCGCTTTAGAATAAAAGCTCCCAGAGGTAGAGGCTTTATTTTTGTTTCTAGTTTTATGTCCAGCAACTGGTCCCAGGGCCTGGCATAAGGGGGTGCTAAGCAGGGAAGAGGTGAATGGATAAAACCATAAAAGACAAACAGCCTGTGCCCTTTTGAAACTTGAAGTTAAAAAGTGGTCTCCATGGTCATCCCTGGTAGCGCAGGGGTTGAATTCTCAGCGCTACCAAGCTATCACCAGCCATTGCAGGATGAGGTCGATCCCCTGCCAGGGAGCTGACCCACATGGTGCAGCAGACCTCTGTTGTCTCTCGCCCACTTGCTCCCCTCAGCAGTGGAATTCAGTAGATCCACCTGTTCTGCTCCCTGCTATGTCTCTGGGGAATCCTCTCTCACCCCCCTCTAGCCTACACCCCAGTTCTTGTATGCAAAAGCAAATAAAAAGAAATCTTTAAAAATTTAAAAATAAAAAGTAGTCTATGACATATCTGTACATTAAAACTGACTGGGAGATTTTTGAAAAATTTCTGATGTCTGGACTGCATGTTCCAAGATGAAAATGCATACAGTGTGCAAAAAATGAAAAATGATGTAAAAATTATATTTAAAATTTAAAAAATGATAAAAAAAATCTTATTTAATTCTTAGTCAACTTGAGGTGGATTCCACACTGCATTGATGATGCATTTCAAAGTTTCCAGGCGGTTTGAATATACACATATGCACCACTGAGTATGCATAGGAGAGCCATTAAAGACAGGGATTTGCACAATCAGATCTATATTTAAGGAAGAGAAGGGCTCGCTGTAAGCAACACAAATGCAGTTGAAAGTGACTATTGCTCTTATAAATCACATTCTCAGTAATGTTTGAATATTTACTGAAAAGCTCACAGATCCATACAATGGGGCATGACATACTTTTCAATGTGTAAAAGTAGGATTATTTGAATAAAAGATCTCTACTGCCTTTAAATTAGATAAAACTTGGAAGAAATATTCCTTTAGTAGTTCTGTATTTCATGGCTCTCTACTTCCTCTTTGACAGCCAGAAACTTTTGTTTACATTTCAATATATTGGATAATTGCTTTCTTTGGAGAATTATACTGCAAATTAAGTTTGGAGAATTGCTCTTTTAATTTCCCAGCTTCTCCTTAAAGGAGAGAAAGAGAGAAAGGTCACCTACAGAGGAGGATTTAGTGCCCAATGCCATTTATGTGTCAGTCTTAATAAAGTTTGGGCAGTGTTGGTGAGAAAAGCTATTTCCCTGACTGGTGCTGATGAGAAGCAGGAATCTTTTTTTTTTTTTTTAATCTATTTTATTTATGTATGCATACACGAACTGGGGTGTAGGCCAGAGGTGTCGGGGTAAGAGGATTCCCCAGAGACAGAGTGGGGGGTGGATCGACTGACATACTTGCTAAGGGGAGCAGTGGGCAAGAAAGGAGAGGTCTGCTGCACCATGTGGGTCAGCTCTGTAGCCAGGGATAGAACTCAGGCCACAGTGGCTGGCATTAGCTTCACAGCACTGAGACTTTATCCCCTGTGCCACCAGGGAGGCCCCTAAAGCAGGTGTCTTTTGATAACTAGAAATAAGAAGATGAACTAATCAAAGTTAAAATTTTTCATTGCACCTCAGCAAATATGATTCCTGACATGAGGCGACCATTGGATTAGATTGAGTAGCTGGCAGGGGCAGCTGAGAACTAATAGTGGAGACACTTCTAGAACATGGCTGTGAGCCTGGCCCATCTCTGGAACTGGTAACTTGCTAGTGTGGCTGATTCTTTCCAAAAACTACTTTAACCGATGAATGAAAACAGACAGGGCTTGGTGAGACATGACAGAGAAATACCTGTCTGAGAGCAGAAAGGGACAGATGTCGGGCACTGGTGGAGTGGGAGGCCTGAGCTTGGCCAGCGCCATGATATGCTCGAAGGTGATGTCCGTCTGGGTGCTGGCGTTCATGAGCTGCACCTCGGGGGGTGTCAAGTAGGCTGGCTTGCTGAGAGGTGTTCGCCTTAGCACCTGGACCACAATGGGCTCCTTGGCATTGCGAAAGGCTTCCACTGCCTCCTCATGGGTGGCCCTTGACAGATCCTTCCCGTTGACCTGCGAAGATAAAGAGTAAGCCTTTGCTTAGAGGAAAGATCAGAGTAGCTGTCACACTGGATGAGGCCAAGGTGAGCTTGAATCAGCTTTGATAGGAATTTTGTAAAGGAATATTTAATCAGACGCTGACATTTATTGAACTCCTCGCCAACACGAAGAAGCGAAGGTAAACAATTACTTCTTGTGTCTTGATGAAGTACATCATGAGAAGTGTGAGTAAAGACTTAAAAATTTAAATAACACAGACTTGAAAAATGTTCACCAAAATCTTCAGATGGGTAGAAATGTAAAGCATGTCCTTTCCTCACAATCTATAGGTCTTTGTTGGATTTTCAGTACTTAATCAAAGTGTTACACACCTGAAATTATATATATATATATATATATATATTTTTGCATAGAAGGATTGGGGTGCAGGCCAGAGTTGTGGGGAGTGAGAGGATTCACCAGAGACAGAGTGGGGAGCAGAACAGGCAGATCTACTGAAATCTACTGCTGAGGGGAGCAGCAGCTGAGAAAGGAGAGGTCTGATGTGCCATGTGGGTAGCTCCCTGGCCGGGGATTAAACTCAGGCCATAGTGGTGATAGCACTGAGACTTAATGCCTCGGCCACCAGCGACGCCCTAAAATTATATTTTAAGGATATTATCAAATTCCTTTGATATACATCATTTTCTCCAAGACCATGTTCTTGGCAATATATATTTTATACCAAGACTTTGTTATTCAAAGTGTGGCCCCTGGATCAGCACCATAAACATCACATAAGAGGGGCCTCCCTCATGGCCTAGGGGTTTAGTCTCAGCGGTATCACTGCTAAGGTCTGAGTTCAATCCCAGCCAGGCAGCTGACCCACATAGGGCACAGCAGACTTCTCCTGTCTCGCCCACTGCTCCCCTCAGCAGTAGATTTCAGTCAATTCACTTGTTCTGCTCCCCAATCTGTCTCTGGTGACTCCTCTTACCCCCTGCACCTCTGGCCTACACCCCAGTTCTTCTATGCAAAAATAAAAAAAAATGATAAACATCACATAAGAGATTATCAAAAATGCAAAAATCCCTCATCTTATTCCAGACCTAATTTAGAACTGGTATCTTAAGAAGGCTCCAATTGATTTATTAGTACATAATAAAACACTGCTCCAAAACCTCTGCAAGTGAGTACACTTGGTCTCTTGAATACTCACCTGTTTTAACGTACATCAATATGTCTCGGGTGATAGCCCTGGATATAACAGAGAAACAGATGATGTTTGCCTTTGTCTTACATCCCTGTTTCTCAAAAGGGGAATACAATGGCATCTTGGAGAGAAAAATGATTCTTTTTTGTAGGGCCTTCCCATGCCTGCTTACTTAAGGGCTGGTAATGTTCTTTTTGAAAAAGGGCTTTTTGGGCATCTAACATACCCACATACTTCTCTCTGCCCCATCTCTATTGGCAATACAGATTACTTTCAAATTATCATCAATTTATTCCCTAAAATGGTTCTGATAACATAGCTTCTCAGTGGAAGTTATATTTCAATAAAGACTATACGATAAATAGTTTTACAACTCTCACCCCAGTGAATTGGTAATGTTACTTTTGTAAACAAACTATTCTGTCCCAAAGCCCTGAAATTATGCCTTTTCTCACAAATGAAGCCTGTTGGGGAGGTGCTGATAACTGCTTTGCACCAGTAAATCTTTAGATATCTCTGGGTGCCTGGAAAGAAGCAAAGGGAGTCACTGAGTTAGGGCCATAAAACAATTGCTGACATTCAAATGAGCACATTCTCTCTCCCTGAGTAGACAAAGAATATGTGTGTGCTCAGAGGAAGTGTGGGGTGATTTGGGGTAAATGATACAATACCAGGTAGGAATCTCCATGTCATGTAGAGACAAGCTTAATGGCCTGGAGGAGCTAATTTACTCAATGGGCCTTGAAAGAGTCAATGTGCCTTCAAAAAATGAGCAATTTAGTTTCCTCATCAGCAAAATATGTCTCAGTGCAGTTCTTGAATCACTAGTTAGAAAGTTCAGTTGGAGACTTGAGTGGGTGCCTACTGGTTCCCACATATTCATTAACCTGTACACATATTCTCTGAGTCTGTGCTCTGAGGACTAAACTTGAAAATGGTTGCTGAATTTTCAGTGGCACAATCTGGGATGTGGATGACTCTGGGCACATGAGAAATGTGGATGGGGAACTCGATGGACACAGCCTTTCATTCCTTGAGCTCTGGCTGGATGATGGGACTATACATGAGGGCCCTCGCTGTCTCTGCTGAGGCTGTCCAGTCAGCAAATAAATGATGAGCTATGTTCCAGAATAGAAAAATATGATTTAAAATCTAGCTTCTCATGTTGACAGATATCATACACTATGTTTCATATTGGGGTCAGTTAAATACTGAACATATCAATTATATAATCCAGAGCTATGGATGATGATCCAATGGTGGAGATTGCTCAGTCAGAATCTAACAGGCAGGGAAGAATGGTCTTTAGTCCCCAGGATTCTCTTTTCGTGGTGTTCCTTCAAGTTTGTGAGTACCCCTCCTGCTGTTCCCATACCCTTTCCTCTTTGCAAAGAAATCTTGGGTCATTATATATTTCTACTATTTGAAGTCTACTAAACTGTGTCAATATGTTACTTTTTCCTACAGCCTTCTATCTACAGTCACCCCTAATGGCAGCAGAATGAAAGAAGAATGCCTTCATTGAAGGAGATCCATCTGAGGGTAAATGGAAAAGTAATTTGTGACCAGGGTTTCTTCTAGCCACACATCAAATCCCACTAATGCATAAATGGTGTGTTAATACCTACTAGACAGATAAATGCCGTTATTCTTTTTTTTTTCCCCCTCAAGGTTTTAATGCAGTCTCGGTGTACCTTCATTTCTCATTTGTTTTAGTGGTCTTCAAAGTAAGAATAATTTCCAAAAATTGAGTTCCCTACTGAAAATGATTATTTATTTTATGTTATCATAAGTGATGTAAGATTATTTTTGCAAACTCTAGAACAGTATAAAAATGTTTGCCAAAATATAAAAAAAAAATTGAAGAGTATTTTAGGCTATAAATGATTAGTTCTTATTGTAAGGCTTGGTATATGCAGGTAATGTTAGTGTTCATATGGCAAGATCAATAGCTATTGATCTAAGATGTGTACATTCATTCATTTATAATCTTGGCATTTTTATGCAAATTTTATGGTTTGCTTAAATGACAATCAAATACAATCTTTAAGAAAAGGACAGTCAATGTAATCTCAGATCTCTTACTTCCCCATGGGAAATGCTCTTTTCTTCCAGTTATCATGTAGTTGACTTCTATTTTCATAAGCTATTTAATATCTCTTAAAGTAAAGAAGTCTATGACCTTTAAAAGCTCTACTGCCTCGTGTGATCCCTGCAAAAATGTAAGCGCTGACGATACAAAACACTCTTTTTTCACTTCACTTGAAGTTCATCAACATACTGTTAGCCTAACAAAAGGTCAACATTTTATAAATTATGCCTTTCACAACATAAAAAAGAATAGCTTAATTGGGATTTTTCTGGCAGTTGCTTTGCTCAGTTATCATCAGTTACAACTAGGGACACATATAACACTGGAAGAATAAAGTTTTAATCCTATAGGAAAATTTTGTAGTAAATTAGCAAATCAATTAGCAAAACTTCATTTTTTCCCAAGTGGTTACATTGTAAATCAACAGCAAGGTATTTGGTATTTTGTGGGTGTCACATCCTTATTATTCTTTTTCTTTCCTGTTGTGTTCTAGCCCTTTTTCCTCCTTGTTTCTTCTCTGAAAACCTTGATATTTTCCTTCTCCTTCCCTCTGTCTCAATCTTAAATTTGGCTGGGTATGAACAGCATATAATTTTTCTTTATTTTATGAAATAAATGGAGCACCCCTCGCCCCATTACAGATGTCTTATTTAATGTAGACACTGAAAAGTTAGGAAAGCTCTTTTGCTGGAAGAGTAAGTACAGGAAAGTTGTTTTTTAGAGAAAAAAATGAATGAGGATGGTTGGGAATAAAAGTGATAGGAAGAAATGAAAGGTTATTTGATTCAAAGGTTATTTGAGCCCCATGCATTATGGGGCTTGAGTTGGGAGCATTCAAGCAGAAGGGTTTAAAGAAGATTGGCAATGTGACATAAGCATGGTATAGGGAAAGGGACTTTTTTCTAAAGTGGTTGTTAAATGGAGTAGGTGAGAGGTGAGAGTGTTGTCATAAACATGAGATGTGTAAGAGAAAGTCCCCTCCTGTTACTGCATTGTCTGGCATTTTGATAACTGCGACCAAAGCTGATCGGTTCTAGTGCTACTGAGTGATGAGAACATATCTAGCTGACTCATGTGATTGATATTTGATAACAGACTGGTTGCAGGATTGTAACAGGGTAATCCCCAGTGAAAGGGGAGGTTCCACATTCCCTGCCCCACCCAAGGGAGGGCGGAGCTGAGCAAGAAGGAGAAGCTAAAGAAATGGGGAAAAGGAAGGAAGGAGATCAAGAAGACCTGGAGGAGTCACATGGAGCAGAAAGACATGTGAGGAAGAAGCCACTCTTGCTTCTCGGTCTTGGATTTGTACCAGGGACTGAAGTTGGGGGACATGGAAGGAGACACTTGAAAGAGATGTGGGTGAGACACCCATAGGGAGGCTGGCAATGGCAGCTTTTACCTTGATTTTGATTTTGCTCTTTTACTTCTAGACTTGTCTGATCCCTCTGCCCCTTTCCCATGGGTCCCCACCAGAAGGTGCCTTAAACTTGTGCAGGCTTTTGGGCCTCAGTGGCCCTGCTTTGGGCCAACCCTGTTTGGCTGGACAGTTATCCATGGGAGGGTGTGGGTAACTTTGGGTGTTTAATTGGAAATTATTTTAGCTATATTCTTACTCTTCTCTCTATAGCACACTAATTGCATTAAAATTCCTTTCCATTGAAGGTCTTATGCACTTATGTCTTGATGTGGTGGATGGCAAAACCCATTAAGTTAAAGCAGGTAGGTTTGGATGTCCTGGGGTACCCCTCACCCTGTCCTGTAACAGAATGAATGATTGTGCAATGGTGACTATGCCACCTGACGAGAGAAAAGAGGCACATGTTGCATGAAGAGGTTATCAGAATTGGCAACAACATAACACAGGGAGGGGACTCAATGATGGAGGTTCTAGGATAAATAGAGACATGGGATGTCCTTATCCAAAATTTAAATTGGTGTTGGAAACAAGCGGGAAGAGGCGTCTTAATCATGTCAAACTTGCAGCTATTCTAAGACATTCAGGTGAATGAAGAAATAAACAGATCATTGGTGTTTATGGCAACCCCTTCCTGCAACTTTCTCCTCACTTCTAACTCAGTTACAGAACTTTTCTTTTTTTTTTTTTTTTTAAAGATTTATTTATTTATTTATACAAGCACTGGGTACAGTCAGAAGCAAGGGAGGGTGAGAGGATTCACCAGAGCCAGAGCGGGGAGCAGAACAGGCAGACTGATGAAATACACTGCTGAGGGGAGCAGCAGGTGGCAGGAGAGGTCTGCGCACCATGTGGGACCCTCGCCAGTGGCCGGGGATGGAACTGGCACTGCAGAGGCTGCGGGCAGTTTCACAAACCAGAGCTCAACTGCTGTGCCACTGGGAAGGCCCAGTTATAGAACTTTTCAACTCAGTTCCATCTAAACAAATCTTAAAAACTAGAGGTATTCAAGCAATGACTAGTAATAAACTTAGAAATTTTTATAGATCTAAAAAAGTGTCTGGTTTCTAAGAAGTTACTGTTTTTTCATTATATTGGTAAGGATAAGTGGATAGGAGAAAAGTAGTTTTAAACAATCATTGTAAATGAAGTGTGAATACATTTGTTGTGGCAGATGGGCTAATTAATCCATAAGCAACTTGTGAATGTTAAGCAAAGAATAAAACTTTTCATATGTAAACCACACCAAGGCAATGTTTGATGAAGCTTCTGTTGAACGAACAATCTACTCTTTTGGAAGAACAGCAAAATTTGGGCCACTAGTCAACAACCTCCCTGGGGTGACTGAGGGCCTCAGCTTGCATATGAACTGTTCTGCTTTGATTATTCCTCCAAATCCAGCCACATGCAAAATTTTCTTGAGTATCAGAAAACAAACAGCCTTCTTTTCCCCTTCCTTTTGAAGTGCAAACAAGGGCTTGAAAAACCAAGTCACCCTGGTGAGTTGCCATTTCTAGAATCAGCTGCTTGGGAGCAAGGAAGGTTTCCAAATCTCTGTGCCTCATGAAAAATAAGGACATTTAATAATAAAAAAAAAAGAATTCTTCTAATCAATGAGAAAAAGACAAAGCCCAGCAATAATGGAAGGAGGATCTGAAGAAAATGAAGAGGCACATCTAAGAAGGGAAAACACAGATGGCCAATAAATATTGTTAAAGATGTTCAATGTCACAATCTCAAATGCAAATTGAAACAACCTTCAACATTGAAAATATTTTTTTTTTTTAATAGAGGCATGTTTTATTTATTTATTTATTTGTTTGTTTGCTTGTTCGTTTATACATGCACTGGGTACAGTCAGAAGCGCGGGAGGGTGAGAGAATTCACCAGAGCCAGAGCAGGGAGCAGAGCAGGCAGAAGGACCGAAGGACACTGCTGAGGGGAGCAGCGGGCGGCAGGAGAGGTCTGTGCGCCATGTGGGACCCTCCTCTGGTGGCCGGGGAGCAGCCGGGGATCGAACTGGCACTGCAGAGGCCGCGGGCAGCTTCGCAACCCAGCGCTCAACCGCTGCGCCACCGGGGAGGCCCAACATTGAAAATATTTTTATTAAGTAAGAATGCTATTCTGATATAATATTTGATCATGGAAAAACATGTAGGATCTTTTTCTGCAGCTTAAAAATATTTATGTATCTGCATGTTCTGTCTGAATATTTGAAAAACATAATTCAAATATCCATAACATTATCACCCATATATTACTATTATCCCAGAAGTCTAACATCTATTTTTTCCCCAAAAGGGGAGCAACTACCTTGATCACTGACATCACAGATATGCTCTGTTGCTCTTAACTTTATATAAATAAATATATATACCATGTGGTCAAAAAAAAAAAAAAGAGACTAATAGGGCCTTTTAAATATCTATTGCCTTCCTTGAATACATATAAGAATACATATAAGAATACCCGATAGAAGTATAGAATATCAAAGAATATGTACAATTGATATAGCCCAATTTCAAATTGAGAGTAAATGTAAAGCATTTAATACTATTTTTTAACATTCATAAATTAATTAACTTTTAGTGTTATTGAAGTATTACTGAAAAAAAATGTAAGAAATGCAACGTACATGGTGGTGGTATGTGCCTTGTGAATGGTTTCTCATCAGCTAGTTAACTCTTACAACTTCACATAATTATCTTGTTTGTGTGTGAGACTACTTCAGTTCTACTCTCTTAAGCAAATTTCAATGATGTAATAAAGTGTAACCAATTGTAATCACCTTGTTTTACATTGATCCTTCTGACTAAGCAAGGTAATTCTGGCTGGGCAAGACAGTTTACAAGCTATGCCTCCCTCACAAATAGCTGTGGAATTTTTTTTTTAATTTTAATTTTATTTTTATATTCCCCATACAATTGCAACCCCCTTATTTTGACCACAACCCCTCCTTTCCCCGACCCCCACCCCCCATAGAGTGTCTCTGGTTCATAGTTGTTTGTTGATTTTGATTTTTACTTTCTTATAGTTATTCTTTTTCCTGGTCTCTTATTTAAGTTTTCTAGATTCCTGCTATGAGTGAGACCATCTGGTATTTTTCTTTTTCTTTCTGGCTTATTTCACTGAGCATGATCCCTTCCAGCTCCATCCATGTTGCTGCAAATTACATGTGTTTATCTTTTTTGAATGCTGAGTAATAGTCCATGGTGTATATGTACCACATCTTCTTGATCCAGTCATCTATTTTTGGGCATTGGGGTTGTTTCCAAAGCTTAGCTTTTGTAAATAGTGCTGCTATAAAGGACACAGAAACATCAATTACAAAGAGCACCTGGATTTAATTATTTTTAAAGATTTATTTATTTTTATACAAAAGCTGGGGTGCAGGCCAGATGCACAGGAGAGTGAGAGGATTCACCAGACAGAGCAGGGAGCAGAAGAGGCAGACTGACTAAATACAATGCTGAGGGGAGCAGTGGGCAAGACAGGAGAGGTCTGCCATGCCATTTGGGATTCTCACCAGCCAGCGGGGATGGAACCCGTGCTGCAGAGGTTGCAGACAGTCTCACAGCACTGTGCTCAACCCACTGCACCACCAGGGAAGCCCAGCTGTGGAATTAATTTTGATTAAAGTTCCTATTCTGATTAAAGTCCTTATGTGAGTGCTGATCAAATTCTCTACTTGATAACCAGGAAGGTGTTGTGAAATCGAGGTATAATAATATATTATATAATACGTAAATATAACAAAAATATAGCAATATTTTACATAAGGAGGAAACAATATTTAAATTGTTGGTAAAATGTTTGGTAGGGAAGGAATTTAGAATAGTCTGAATTCTGTATTCACAAAAACACTGTCATAGAATCTTTAAATCAATTTTAAGGAATTTAGGCAGATAATTTTTCTACACTTTGGGTCATTTAATTCTACACGGATAGCTAATAAAAAAATGAGCATAGCACCATGGAAAAGATCTTTAAAAGAACTCACAGATTAGGGATAGTGAAGAATTATATGAAGAAGACCTATAAGCTGTTGATTAAAATTCATCTTGACCTTTTTAAATGTTTTTGAGCAAAACAATTACTGGTTGGCTTGTGATCATCAAGTACTTTTAGAAGGGAAGACCACAGGAAATGTTAGATTTAACCAAACGTTTGCGCGGTCCACTCTTTTGCTTCTGACAGTGTTGTTACTATATTTTTGGAAGAGGGTTTCCCTACTGACAATGTTCCCATAAGAAAGAGGAACAGCAGATGGGCCCCCTCCATGGCTGGTACACCCCTGTGTGTACCAAGTTCAAGTCCCTACATACTCCCCGAGGTACTAACCCAGGCTGGTCCATTTCCTCAATGAAGACTATTGCTGACTTCCTGAGGATTGTCTTCATTAACTTTGTATGAAATAATTTACAACTTAATGGATTGACTATATTAAAAATGCTTATATATGCAGCAATGATGAATTAAAGACTCACAGCAACCCGAAAAAGATATTTGGAAAGTCTGTGATTACCTTACTTAATGATTATGACACCAAGGTCACCACACCAGGACAGTATGTGGCTTCCAGGTTGCTGTCACAGGCACGTCTGAGATGAGGGGTTTTTTATTTTCTTTAAAGATTTATTTTTATTTATTTATGCATATAAGAACTGGGGTGTAGGCCAGAGGTGCAGGTGTGAGAGGATTCACCAGAGACAGAGTGGGGAGCAGAACAGATGGATTGACTGAAATCCACTGCTGAGGGGAGCAGCAGGTGAGACAGGAGAGGTCTGCTGTGCCATTTGGGTAGCTCCCTGGCCGGAGATCCAACTCAGGATCCAACTTAGTGGTGATAGTACTGAGAATTTGTGCCTTTATCCAGCCCCTTCCACAACTCTCTCACACCTTTTCCCTTCAGGTCTATGGGTAGTAAGAAATTTTTCTAGTGTTACTTCCAATGTTCTTTCACTTAAATCTGTTCACACCTATGTAATTTGTTTCACTATTAAACGTTCCTCGATTACACCCTTTAGCTGTGTCTTTTCTTACAGGACCATTACTAATACAACTAGACATGAAACTCCCCTGATTTAAACAACAGCAAAAACACAGTAAAAGCTGAAATGTGCCCTCTTTGCAAATTAGCGTTATTATCCATCTTAGCTGCATCAAAATGCAATTTCCAGTTATTTGGATTTAGTAAAATTCACACATTTTAATGGGAGAACTAAAATACAATTTTATTGAGCTCATAGGTCATATTTAAAGTATTCATGTATTTGATTATACAGTTCTTTTGTAGAATAACCCTCAGCTGGCCTTTATCTACTTCTTGATTAGATTCGGCTTGTAGCTACAAGTGGTATCATGTCTTTCTCAGTCTATCCTATGAGGCAGCATGTAATAGAAAATAATATAGATTTTCCCATCACTGATGATGTGAACGTTTGTGATGAGAGAGAGAGATAGAGAGAGATAGAGTGAGAGAGAGAATGTATTTAAAACAAATGTAAAATGTTAATGTTAAAATTGGAGGAATCGCCATAAACGATGTTTATAAAAACTCTTTGTACAATTCTTGCAACTTTTTGATAAGTCTGAAATGATGTCAAAATAAAATATTCAAAATGTCGCATATTTGCTATAAGCTAAAAATAGATTCATTTGTAAGCATTTAGAGTTAACAATAAGGAATTGAAGATACAGTGGTTCCTAAGAGTTGTTTCTATGTTTGCACATCTTTAGAGAAACAAATTTCTACTCTGCTGAAATTTTTTTCTTGTGTGTGTATGTGTATACATGATTCTCTCTCTTTCTCTCTCTCTCTCTTCCTCTCTCTCTCTCTCTCTCACACACACACATACACACACGTGTAAAATCACAATGCCCTACAGCACAAAACACAGATTGGTATCACCAACCTTATCATTGTCACAACAATTCATCTACTGAATATCACCTGAAATCCTGTTCTCCTCCAAGCTGAGCTATTTAAAAAGATAGATGGCTGCCTTCTGGCTAATTGTGGGAGTTCTTTCATTATTATGAAAGACTTTTTATATCTCAAGTGAACTCTATAAGAAGTGAGTAATGACTTGAAATCTTTGAGTCCATTGATGAAAAGGTAGAATAACAACTACTTACTGACCTTTTACTTCCTAAGATAATACCAAGCAGATGTTTCTGATTATTAATAAACCTAGCCATTGAGTTTTGACTTATCAGATCCAAGTATTTTTAACTTAATGAGAAATTCTGATGGAGACATAAAATTTTCTACAACAGGCCTAAGGGTCTAAAGACATAAGGGTAGATGCTATTAAAATGATCTCAAATTGCTTCATTGGTCATAATTAAACAACTAGATAGTTTTTCAAAGAACTACTATCAACAGCATCAGTTGAACTGAGGATTTGGACAGAGCTATTCATCTTCTGTAGTCACTGAACAAGAGGAAATGCACTATTAGCCCGTGGACAAGATCTCTTGGCCTTCTTTGTTATGAGAACATATCTGAATACTGAAAACATAACCTTGGGTCTCAGTCACACTAGCATAGTGCCAAAGAACTGTTAAGAACAACTAACTGTCACGGGGCCTCCCTGGTGGTGCAAGGGGTTAAGATGCAACCTATGAAGCAATCTGCAGCCACTGCAGCAAGAGTTCTATCCCCAGCCAGGGAGGTGACCCACATGGCACAGCAGACCTCTCCTGACTTACCCGCTGCTTCTCTCAGCAGTTTATTTCAGTCAATCTCCCTGTTCTGTTCCCCACTCTGTCTCTGGTGAATCCTTTCACCCCCCCCAACCCACCTCTGGCCTGTATCCCAGTTCTTGTATGAATAAATAAATAAATCTTCAAAAAAAAGAACAACTAACTGTCAAATGAACAATATAAAAGCATCCCATAGTTATGGGTGTCATAAGAGATCGTGAATTATTTGTAACATTGCATCTGTCATCATAAAATCAGAAATGCGAAGGACATTTTCACCAGATGTTCCCCTGTACCCTCTCTATAAGAACAATGTAATGTTTCACTTTTTAAATGCTTCTTTTTAAATAATAATAATTAAATGACAAAAATTGGCTGTCTTTTAGAGCTGTAAGTATTAGGGTCTAAAAATATGCTTGGCACAAAACTGATTAATTGATAAAAATGTTACATAATTTTTCATGTATTTCCCTATCAAGAGCCATATTAACAATGAGTGTGATTAACTTTGTCATTAGAGTTATCTAGTGACACTGCATTTCCTTCACTTCCCCATTTCATTTTGTAGCCGAGTTACGTTATTCCTTTCATTTAAAAATATTGTGTAAGTGATTAGGGAGGAAGCAAAGGCAGGGACACCTCCTCCTATAAGTCCTACTCACCATTCAATGTCCTAGCATAAAAGAATACGGACATGGCCATCATTCTATACAACATTCTTAGGTATTGGCTGTGTGACTTGGAATAATTAGGTAAACTCTCTGAGACTCGGTTTCTCTGAGCCTCAGTTTCTTCGTCTGGAAAAGGAGGTGAGATATTAACAGCCACTCACTGAATTGTGGGTAGGATGAAATAAACACAACCATGTCAGCTGACAGAGTGTGATGATTTTTATCCATGATGCTTCCTTCCTTTCTCCCTTTTCCTAACACCCGAATGATAGACACTAGGTGATTCTCAGAGAATGTAGGTTAATACCAGTTCTTACAGTCCTGGCAGGTACCATGACAATAATGCCAGCTAGTACTCTGTGAACATTCAGAGCACCAGGATCTGAGCTCAGCAGTTGGCCTCTACTATTTATCTCAGTCACACCCAAGAAAAGTCATATAAGATAAACATGGTCTTGTGGAAAGCTGCGGAAGTGGAGGACCAGAGGTGTGATAGGCTGAGCAATGAAAGGCACCAGTTCTCACTCTCCACAGGGGAAATTAGACATCTAAAACCATATGCAATCTTGCAGCTAAAATAAAGGCACTGACAGGGTGCTGGTAGGGGAGTGTCAAGGGCTAAGTGGGTGGGATTGACTCTAGGATTTGATATCTGAAGAGGGTCTTAAAAGATGAAGAGTTTTACAAGTTGCAAAGATGGGAGAAAGGCAAAGAATTCCAGGATAGACTTGAAAGAATACATCTTCTGAGAACCGGTCTGAGATCTTGTGCAGCTGAGTATGGAGGGATTTGGGAAGTTTTAAGTGAAGAGGCTGGAAAGGAGGATTTAATATATCCTAGTGTTACCAATGGGCCATGATAAGGTTTTTGTTTAAAATGCCTTTTGTCGGAAATGTGGCATTTTATTTTGGGGAAATATTCTGAGGGCTGTTGTGAGAAGTAATTGAATGAAAGCAGAGGAACCATTTAGGATTACTTGGATGAAAAAAGATCAGAGCCTGGACCAAGACAGGGGAAGAATATCTTTCTCCTTCTCACGTATTTTGTTTAATATAGCCCCCTCTAGTTTCATCTATGTTGTTGCAAACAGTAAGATTTTTTCATTTTACATAGTTGAGTAGTATTCCATTGTGTGTATATGTATATACACACCTACATCCAAATCTTTGTAATATGCCTATCTGTATTTGGGCATTTATGGTTTCA